>NC_139228.1:78530468-79226301 GCF_055691185.1 Crinia signifera | reverse complement strand
CCCCAATGAAGGGGGCAAACCTTCATCAGGTGGGTGTTCCTTCACCCCAGTGGGGTGCCAGTGGCACCATCTGTGCCAAAGCTGGTCTGCTGCATACACAATTGCCACCCAGTGTGTCCAAATTGTGGCATACCCCACCTCCCACCATAGCAGTATTCTGCTCACACAAGCCACAGGGTGCTCCTGCCCACATGGCTCCTCCTGGCTCAGTACTGCTCCCAGTCCGTGCAGTGACGCAATAGTCCGTACCACAATGTCCTGGTAATAAATATGCGTCATCAGCACTGGAGCTGGTACCAGAGCCTCCTTCAGCGACTGGAATGCCAACTCACAAGCAGGTGTACAGTCCACTGTCTTGGGAAGACCCTTCCTAGTCACTACTGTAAGGGACGTCACTACCAAACTAGAGTCAGGGACAACTTGTCTGTAGGGCCTTACAGTTTTTAAGGTCAGTACCTGTCTGGGGGTTGTGGGCTGGGGACAGCCTCTGGTCGCCTCTACCTTCACTGGTCTGGGCCTACCCCTGTCTCCTCCCACACTATCCTCCAGGCTCTGCACCCCTGTCACTTCTCCCGGGCACCCGTCTGCAACAACTGTCAGACCTGCCCTCCTGTCCTCCTCAAAGGACCTACGTCTTGGGGAACCCAATCTCTCTGGTGTATCCCCTTCTACCTTCCTGACTACCCTGGGCCTGAACCCTTCCTGCCCAGGTACACTCCCTACCCCCACCCCATCAAGGCCGCTGTGAGCTTGGCACCGTATGCCTGTCAGGGATGGGTCAGAGAGCGGAGCCTCCTGAACCCCCTGCCAGTGCCCCTCACTTTCTCCTAAAGGGGGACACTCTACAGGGGCATCTAGGTTGGGATGTCTAGGGTCATTCTGGTTTGGGTCAGTCATGTAAAGGTCAGTGTGGTCACTCATACTCACCGCTGGAGTTGGCAAACCACTAGGAACAGGAGCATCGCTGGGCACCCTCACAGGATACAACAAGCTGGCACACACATCCTCTGCGTTGCTAGGGGACGTAGGCACACCAGAGGCAAAAGGCATGCTGGGGAGATGCGCTGATCTAGCCGCTGTAGTCTTTTCCTCTGGGCTGGTTGATGCTGTGGTTGGCTTTGCTGGCAGTTGTCTGGCCGCTGTGGTCTTTTCCTCTGGGCTGGGCTGTGCTACTGTCGATAGTAAGGACTGTAGTCTGGCAGCTTGACTCCAGGCGATGGCGTTAGCAAATGTAGTAACGATTCCACCCCCAAGATCATTCCCCAGGACTACATCTGTTGGGAGGCCATCCATGACGGCAACATCTCGCAACTCTGGTCCAGCCCCCCAATCCAGGTAGACTCTGGCCATGGGCACCTCTCGCTCCGCTCCATCTGCCATTGTAACTTTGGCAGTGCGACCCTGCACGATTGCAGCAGGATCAATCAGTCTGGGGCTCACCACAGTGATTGAGGCCCCAGAGTCTCTCAGGCCTTCCCCCTGCAGGGACCCCACTTGGACCGACTGCAGGTGCCGCCACATATTCCGTAGAGGCCGCGTGGCCATGCAGGTGACTCTATCAGCAGAGTCTGCCTGCTTCTCACCACACTCCATCGGACTGACTGGAGGGGGTACAGTCTCTGTGGGCTCATCTCCACGGGTCAAGCAAGCAAGCCGGGATCCAGCATTCGGATTGGTAGCGAGAATCTGGGGTGCCGGCAGTGTGGGACAGTTCATCCTCAGATGTCCGATTTTCCCACAGCTGTAGCACTTCTTGACCAGACGGGGCTCCGATGATCCCTGATTACTCGCAGGGACGCTGCGGGGCGATTGCTGGCCAAGAGCACCCGGGTTGGAAGATGCTTGCTTTGGGGGGCGATGAGCTGAAGAGGGGTGTCCCCCTGGTGGTAAAGTCCTTTGTAGTGGGCTGCTACTTGGGCGTTTCAGCCCCTGTGACCGAATTGCCACATACTTGTCCGCTAGCTGGGCAGCCATCTTTACACTGGGTGGCTCCCGATCTAGCACCCACTCCTTCACTTCCTGGGCACACCTGCAGTAGAACTGCTCCCTGCAGATCACATCAATCAGGGTGTCCCAGGTTGTGGCCTCCGATTCCTGCACCCACTTCACCAAGTACTGCCGCAGCTGGGTGGCAAACTGCTCGTGGGTGCTGCCAGGATTCTTTGGCAAGTCCCGAAACTTTTTCCTGTAGGACTCAGGAGTTACAAAAAAACGTTGGAGGAGGGCCTTGGCGACAACATCATAGTCCCCACAGTCCTCATTAGCTACTCCTCGATAGGCCTCCAAGGCCTCTCCATGCAGGGTGGGTACAAGGTGTCTTACCCACTCCTGTTTGGGCAAATCATGTAGTTTACAAGTCCTCTCAAAAACTTGCAAATGTCCATCAATGTCCCCATCGCTGTCGGCAAACTTGGCAAACTGAATCCGTCCCGCTCGGGGGGTAGCAGCGGACAACGGCGCCCGGGGTACCACAGCCTGTGGTGCCCGCTCCGCATGCCACATCCGAATGATGAGCATGCGTTCTTGTTCCGTTGCCCTCTCCCCTAATTCCGCTAGCCGATCCGCTAGGCTATCCGCGCCGTCCACCCTGGGACGCGGGGATCCTGGCCCTGCTAGGGAATGTTGGGAAACATGGCTGCTGCTAGAGGGGGCGGGGCTTGTGAGTCTCACCGGGTCCAGATGAAGGTCCTCTGTGTGGCTGTCCTCCTGGACACGGTCACCATCAGCGTGCTGCACCTCCTCCCGACTCGACTCCTCCAAGCGCTTGAGCGCCGCCCTCATTTCGTTTACAGTTGCTTTGGAAGGGATATCCACACCCTTCTCCCGACACACGATCTCGAGGTCATCCTTCGACATTCCGCTATAGTCCGCCATCTTGCGCGTTCTCCTGGCTGCAGTTACTCCTCCCTGAGTAACTCGGCTTCTCCAATCGGGTGACTGAAGAGCCGCCTGGGTTATCCCACCGGCTTGCCACCAATTTCTGTGACCGGACGCCTGCCCTTAGCTCTGGCTACGCCCTTTGGGTCCACAGATAGCGGTTCCTGGTCTCACGGGACCTGGCCAATAGGGGATTCCCTGTTACCGTCAGTAACCTTCTGTTACCGACTCCACCCACTACGCAGTGGGCGGGGTTATCGCTGCCACCACCAGACTCCTCCTACGTGGCGTCTGGAACCACGGATACCTCCTCAGGCCCAATCACTGGCACCTGAGTACTACCTGCGTCGACACACTGCTGGTGTCGACTGGTCCCCCACTGGTCAGGGACCAGACCTCTGCTTTGGTAGCTGGCAGAGCGGAGACTCGGAGACGCTGGATGCTATGCCCAGAACAGCCGGAGAACGGAATTATTGCAATTAATTCTGTTGGTCGCAGATGAAGCAGACTTCTTGGGCAAAAGATGGTTTATTTGCTCAAGTAGAAGCTCTGAAGAGAGCCCTCTCCTAGGTCCCTAGGAGGTACAGCATACAAGTGATGTTACAGCATTCAGATACAGGCAGAAGTACAACAACTTGGGCTCACAGGCCCTGCTTATAAAGACAGAAAACACACTGGCATTGTCAGATCCTCCCCCATACATTTACAATTTGCATCTCAATCTGACATGTTACTTCCAGTGCATAACGAACCAAGATTACATACTACAAAGGATGAGTCCAATTTCCTTAGAATATATAACTTCCAGGAACAGGGGAGATATTTATCTCCTGGACATGTTTACATAAAGAAACACAAATGTCTGCATTACCAACACCTGGCACACAGGATGGCCTGGGTTCAGTGACCCATCACATATAGTACATAAATTTCCTTATCACCTTTTACACAGGGCTTCAGACACAGAGCCTACTCCCTGCTGTGTATTGGACACTCACAGACCTTCTGACAGTTTAGCATCTCATTTCCTCATCACCAAGATTTGCTAAATTCCTTCCCCCAGAAATGTACAAAGTGCATTGTAAGTCCAGAATGCATTCCTCAATATTCAATACAATATACCCAATATATGATGCAGTCCTAGCTCAGTGCCAAACATATATTTCATAAGTACATATAATCTGTGCCTGGTGCCCACAGCAGGCTACAACTTACATCAGCACTGCAGAAGGGGTCCTGTCCCAGCTCAGTGCTACTCATACAGTTTAAAACATGTCAAGTGCCCTTGTTCTGAATAACGGCAAAGCACGGAGAGTTAACCCCTTCAGTGCTGTAGCCGCCATTAACCCCGTGTGCCGGGCTCTCCGGCCACAGTCTTTCTTTAACATGGATTATTTTAATATACATTTTAGTGTTTGTAGTCACTTAAGTATCCTGCTGGTAATAATAAGAATTGGGTGTATGTCAATGTCATTCATATAATACAGTTACCTCCTCGTGTCCTTTTACATGAAGTGAAAGCTTCCTCCTTATATACTGTAGGTGCATATTTATCATAGTTGTGGATCATAGGACCAGCAGTAATTCGGATGACTATACCTCCTAATATTAGGTCAGCTGCAGGAGGGACCTCTGCGAGCACCCAAAATGAGGGAGTGGCCTAGCAGTAAGGGGGCATGGCCTGTGAAATGTGCTGCTCCCACAAAGCCAAGCCCCATTTTCTGTGAGCTGCTGGCCATACCCCCCCAGCCTCTCTGTCTCCAGGAATAGACAATGCACTCATAGCGTCTATTGACCGCTGCTCTACTAGGCGGAGCAGCAGCAGGCTGGGGTCCCAACTGCCACCCCCCTCCCCCAGCCGCGGGACACTGCCAGCCACCAGGCAGGACGCAGAGCTGTCCCAAAAACAGGGCAACCCCGTGAAAATAGGGACAGTTGGAAGGTATGGGTTGACAGTGTTTAGGTCAACCCCAAAAGGTTGACATGCATAAAGTGGACATGGGGAAACGGTTGACACAAGCAGAAGGTCGACATGAATGTTTCATGTTTTTCGGTGTCAATGTGAACACCTGAACACGGGGACCCCCAATTAGTATACTGCAGCCCCTCGCATACCTCGCTTTGCTTGCCCTGATCCGGGATAGGCGCCTCACTCTGCTACATCGGCACTCGGTGCACTTTACTGTTCCCAACGATAGTTCATGTGGATGGTGAAGTATGAAAAAGTCCAACACATGGTGAAAAACCCATGTCAGCCTTTACATGTGTTCACCACTGCATGTCAGCCTTTTGTCTATGTCGACAGTTTGGTGTTTACTTATTGACTCTCAATCCGGATCCCATTTATCACACTCCGGATGGATGGGGGGTCTCGGAGATCTGGAGGTGCAGGACTTCTGTGCGAGTCTGGCCGCTTGGTTAATGCAGCAATCATTTACAGGATGACTCTATAGGAAACGAGCCGAGTTGCAGAATGGTCGTGCGCTCCAGAGCTCAGAGGCGAGGACATTTACAGAAAGTTACCTAGATGCGCATTGTGATATTAGAATACACTGCAAGAATGTATCAATAATGAAGGGAAAGAGCTTGTTAAAAAAATATCCATCCCAGTGTATCTTACCACGCACTTCTCATGGTATTTTTCTCAAAAAATACCCTGAGGTTATGTCTGGCATGTTCTGCTTGCTACCCCCCCCCCCCAACCCCCTGAGGGTGTGATAATTATGCCCGATAGTCTGCACAGTATACAAGCACTCCCATAGGGGCAGGTGTAAGCCTGGTAAAAGCAGCAGCCAATCAGCTCCTCCAGGGCCGTAACTAGGGGGGGCTGGGGGGTCATGCGCACCGGGCGCTGCATGTGGGGGGCGCTGTCGAGCCGGGCAGCGGGGGTCTGGGGACAGGCAGCGGGCATCCGGGCGATGGGCGTAGCGGCAGCAAGCTACGCTATTTGCCTGGCGGGAAGTAGATTTGGAAAAGTCTTGCCGGACGCTGATTGGCTGAATTCTCTCAGCCAATTAGCGGCCGGCAAGTCAAAATCAGCAGCGCTTCCCGCCGCCAGGCAAGTAGCGTAGCTCAGTACAAAGAATAAAGCCGCCGCAGCGCTGCCCGTCCCTGGACCCCGCTGCCCGTCCCCCTGCTGCCTGGACTGGAACCCCCGCTGCCTGGTCCGGAACCCCCGCTGCCTGTCCCTGGACCCCGCTGCCCGTCCCGGGACCCCGCTGCACAACGGTATGTGAGCGCAGGGTCTGCTCAGCCTCCGGTGCTAGGGGCAAGGCAGTCATTCCCCCCCCCCCCTCCCAGTCAGTGGGGGGGGGGGGGCGACCAAATGACTGCCTTGCCCCGGGCGCCGGAAACCCTAGTTTCGGCCCTGGCTCCTCATTGTTAATTTTCAAACACAGCTGATTGGCTGGTGCGTTATCCCCTTCCACTTTATCACCAGTTTATCACTTGACCAGGCTTAATACATCTGCCCCATAATATCTATTTCTCTTCCATCTTTTTGTTTGTTCCCATCTAGTCTGCCATGTTCTATATTACTCTTCATGTTTTCCTATTATGTAATCTGCAGTAACTATCTTTATTTCTATTATTAAGTTTATGCTTCCTGAATGCTTTTATTTTGCTTTTTGCTTTTCCGTATTTTGTTTGTTGAACCTTTACATTTGACTTTTATTGCTCTATTTCCTCATTGTGTAGAAGTGCGGAATGTTGTGGCGTACTATAATTACACAACAATGGTGATAATAAAATGATAATCATCAATACGACCTCCGGTATGGCTGAGGCTTTACTGACAGTCACCTGTTTCATTTGGAACTGTGTTCCTGACTTCGCTCAGTCAGAGATAGTCGGAGAGATCAGGCGCACAGCTGGTGCCCTCTGTCTCAGTAGTCTGATCACAGCTGCTTACGTGTATCACAAGGGTCACTTCAGATCAACAGCAGAACGGCATTACACAAGCTGCACAACTTAATAGTGTTCTATCGACATACACAGGATCTCCACTTTATACAGTCCTTTTGTACATTACTCCAAACTCCAAATTGAGAACATTGCTTCTTTCCCTCATATGAACAGTTGGGTCTGGCTTGTAATTTAATCCACAAAATAGTCAATCTCTTGTAGTTCTGACTACTGTGTTCCACAAATACGTTTCTCTAGAACTCATCTGTGTGTGCAGAGAGCAGCTTGGGGTTTTATTCTACAATACAGTAGTACATTGTTATAAAAATACTTATTACAGTACAGAGAAAAACTGGACTAAGTAAAAACTGGACCAGACAAAACCCCGGAACGCTGGACCGGACATCAAAATCTGCAGTTCGGAGTTTGGAGTGTCCGGTCCGGGGGATAGAAACATAGAAACATAGAATGTGACGGCAGATAAGAACCACTTGGCCCATCTACTCTGCCCCTTTTTTAAACATGTTACCTCAAACCATATTTGATCCTTATTTTTTGTAAGGATATCAATATGCCTATACCAAGCATGTTTATATTGTACTACTGTATTTGCGTCTACCACCTCTGATGGGAGGCTATTCCACTTATCTACTACTCTATCTGTGAAGTAATTATTCCTCAGATTTCCCCTGAATCTTCCTCCCTCTAGTGTCAGTGCATGTCCTCGTGTTCTGCTGCTCCTCTTCCTGTGAAGAATGTCTCCCACCTGTACCTTGTTATAACCCTTGATATATGTGAAAGTTTCTATCATGTCCCCCCTTTCCCTTCTCTGCTCCAAACAATACATATTAAGATCTTTTAGTCTTTCCTGGTACGTTTTGTGATGTAGGCCATGCACCATTTTAGTTGCTCTTCTTTGTACAGTCTCTAATGTATTTATATCCTTCTGGAGATATGGCCCCCAGAACTGAACACAATACTCTAGATGAGGTCGTACCAATGACCTATACAGTGGCATTATTACTTCTTTCTTTCTACTGCTGATACCTCTCCCTATGCAACCTTGATGCCTGTGATAGCTTTCACCAGGGACATGGGGAAGGGGAGATTACAGCCTCCCTGTGTGGTCCAGAACGTTCCAGTTTTTGCTGCATACCTGGACCATACAGGGAGGCTTTCTTCTCCCCCTGCTCATCTCCATGGTGATAGCTGACACAGTGAGGGGGGGGCACTTTGGAGAACCCCTGTCACCCACTGCTTTCCTTAGCAGAGCAGTGGTTCATAGACGTTGTGCGCACAGCATCTGTTCCCTGGTGACAGAGGGAATGGGGCATGGCCAGCAGTTCTCAGAGCACTGGCCCTGCCTCCACAGTGATGAAAATAGGAGGTGTGGCTCATGGAGTGGCATTCCCATGAAGCCATGCTCCTTTAATGAGGCCACACCCCTTTTCAGGCACCGGCGTTATGTTGTTTGGTTTGGTGCAGGGTGAGTGATGCACATGGGCTCTTGGAAGATAGTGTGCCTCACTGCACACCCAGAAATGGCCCCACAGTGCTGGCAGCACTATGCTACAGGTGATATTGGATGGTGTTGGTGCAGGTATAATAAAATAATCTGGATCTGCACCTATGTTATATTGTGCACAGGCACGTGAATATCACACAAAAGATGGTGCCACTGGCAATAGGGGTGTGCTGAACCGGGACTAAGTAAAAACCCGACCAAGACAGGACCCCGGAACACCGGACATCAAACTCGGCATTCTGAGGGTGTCCCATCAGAGGAGTGTCTTGTCCAGGGGGCAGGGACATGGAAAAGACTACCTAAGGGCCGGACACTACAAGCTCCGGAATGCAGAGTTTGATGTCCGGTCCGGCATTCTGGGGTCTTGTCCTGGTCCAGTTTTTACCCATTCCCTGCTGAACATTGGCTTCCAGACATAAATACATGACTGTTGTAATAAATACAATTACATAAAATAGCAATGATTAATGAAAATTTCAATCTTCTACCCTAGTTTTGAGATACTGTTTGTCACGCTCTGCCCTGTGATGGGGTGTTTAATAAAATGATGGTCAAAGATATCATCACAAACATGGCACACGCTGTATAACACTTTATTTTGCATAAAGGAAAACATGACACCTTGGTCCAATGAGGAGTGATAATGACCTTCACACCTCCTTGAGGTGCCTGGGCCAGTGCTAAAAAATAGATTTGGGATCACCATGGTAACTTTGGCCACAGTGTACTATGGATTTAGAAAATACTGTTAATTTTTTTATAAAACCATGGGTGAAATGTAATAGGATGAGAGATTCAGAAAGTGAGATATTTGGTAAGAAATCTCCAGGTTTTTTTAAAGCGGCAATCATTTACACGGCAACACCAGTTTGATTTTGAAGAGTAGATGATTGCTGCTTTAAAAAAACCCTGGAGATTTCTTACCAAATCTTTCCATTTCTGAATCTCTCATCCTATTTCATTCCCCCCTTAACTTAAAAAAATCCTACTGTTCCCTATTATAACTGAAATAATTTTGTCCCACATATTTAGTACTGAGAATATGTTCTGTATTTTCATCTGTTCTTGATCCAATGCAAAACATATTTTACACTGCTCTACGGTAGTGAAATGAGTCTAAGTACTAAGCCCTGGAGAGAGATAACGTAGACAGAGATAAAGTACGAGCCAGTCAACTCCTAACTGCCATGCTACAGGCTGTGCTTGAAAAATGGCAGCTACAGATGTAGCCATGTAACTCCCATGGCGTTTGACCCAATCCCACCACCACACGCGTTCATCTAATTCGCTCCCACGGCATTCAATATCCATATCCCAGCATGACCATTCATGGCCGGATCGCCACAATGCCGCACCCCTCCCAAAGGACACGCCCCTTTTCATGAGGTCACACCTCCTTTCAACAGGCTTGAGCACCCACCAGCAAAAACATAAGTCAGCACCTCTAGAAAAAGGAATAATGTACAATATAAAATATACTGTAGAGATGGGGCACAGAACAAAGCAGGACACAAAGATACCAAGGAAATAATATAGTGCTCATGAGCTGCCTGACCCAGACAGGAGAGATCAAAGAGGTAAATATGAGCCTAAAAAAGTTGTATAAATGTTCTATATTTGCTACAATGCAGTTCAAGCCATGATTGCTCTATTCCTCTAGTGAATCGAGGATCCTACATTTTGCAGCTGACAGAAATTCTCCCAGTTCATTCTTACTTTATAATAGCTGAATGTGATCACCTGCAGTGACACTGATGAGACAGAAAAGAATATTACATACAGGAGAACAAAACATTCCTCTTCACATGAGTAAAGCACTGACCGAGATGACGAGCAAGTTCATTCCTACAGAAGATCTTCACGTATTGACAAGACATGAAGAACACTCCAATCAGTAAAGGTTATCAGCTCCAAACCAAAGGTCACCACCAGTGAAAGTCAAACTTCTTGCCTGGTCTCCACAATGCCTACATAATGAGACGTTGATTATCACTGACCCACCTTCTTCAGGTTCTGGGCACTTGGATATTGCTTCTTTATCTAATTGGCTACGATCATTGTAAGCAAAAAAAAAAACAAGCAAAATAAACATTTGTCTGCTTATGAGGGAATGGTGGGCTTCTCAAGATATATATGATTAATTTCCAAACACAAATCAAACTTTTTTGGTTAGATTTGTAAAGGAAATTTATTGCAATTAAAGCCAGCTTCTGGCCAGCGTAGCAAACAACGCCAGAGACTACATGCGGAAGGCACTTCCGGTGACGCTGCCGGAACTTCCGGCGACGCTGCCGGAACTTCCGGTCAGCGCACTGAGTATTGACAGCTGTTACTTAACCCTACAGCGGAATAGCCAAGGTGTGGAGCTCCTCAACTCACTAATATTAGTTACACCATCATAATATAACTGTAAAGTGTATTTTGGATTATATGTACTATAATATCGGAAGTCTGTCTGACTCACCGGAACCAGAAGTCGGCCATCTTTTTTGTATAGTGAAAATGGGGGTTAACCCTGCGCTCACCTTCTGATGTAGGGTGTAGACGGTTTGTACCTCTAAAATTGATCTAACAAGACGTTTATGGAAAAAATGAAATTTATTAAACTAAACATCCCACATCATATGTGTACCTTTAGCATGTATAACCTTATATATTTCTAACTTATCTAAATAAACCTGAAATAAAGACTCGGAGGCATAGGTTTGGCAGAAATTGTTAACTGATTTATTT
The DNA here is from genome assembly GCF_055691185.1 of Crinia signifera. Classification (NCBI taxonomy): domain Eukaryota; kingdom Metazoa; phylum Chordata; class Amphibia; order Anura; family Myobatrachidae; genus Crinia; species Crinia signifera. The sequence continues at coordinate 79,215,263 of NC_139228.1, read as the reverse complement.
ATGGCAACTTTTAAACTAGATTGATTATTTTATTTTTGTATTAATCTTAATTAATGGTGGCCAAGAAAGAACTACAAAACTCCACCCCAAAATCTGACGTAATTGTCCTAACTCAAAACAAGCGGTATCCAACTACACCACCCCATTGACTACCCACCAAGCCAGGTAGGTTGCTGTCCCCGACACGGGTGATACAGCGAAGGCCTAAGCCAATGAGAGGTGAGAGCACCGCAAAAATAGGCCAATAAAATGGCAACCTTAACACTTAGTATGAACTAATTGATTAACTCTGCCGTTTTTTCCCGCCTATCAGCTAACGCGATTAAGCCCCACCCCCCCACCATAAATCAAAAAGGGGAGGGAGGGCGGTATATTCTGCAGGCAGAAGAGGTAGATCCCTCCTCTTCCTGCCCTATTAAACATCAGCCCCTTTGCCTAGCCTATGCCCCTATTGGTCACCGAGTCACATGCACCCAGTGTGACACACTTATGGGGGATGTTTAATCCACTCAATTTTGACTGCTGGCATTACGTTACTCTAAACATCCGACATCATATGTGTACCTTTAGCATGTATAACCTTATATATTTCTAACTTATCTAAATAAACCTGAAATAAAGACTCGGAGGCATAGGTTTGGCAGAAATTGTAAACGATTTATTTATAGCAACTTTTAAACTAGATTGATTATTTTATTTTTGTATTAATCTTAATTAATGGTGGCCAAGAAAGAACGGCTAACTACAAAACTCCACCCCAAAATCTGACGTAATCGTCCTAACTCAAAACAAGCGGTATCCAACTACACCACCCCATTGACTACCCACCAAGCCAGGTAGGTTGCTGTCCCCGACACGGGTGATACAGCGAAGGCCTAAGCCAATGAGAGGTGAGAGCACCGCAAAAATAGGCTAATAAAATGGCAACCTTAACACTTAGTATGTACTAATTGATTAACTCTGCCGTTCTTTCCCGCCAGAGCGGGGGATTCTAAAGAACTCCCCCCGCCCCGCCACCATCTAGACTAATGAATCGATAACCTCCAGCAGACCCTCCAGAAATATAAAAAGACCCTCACTCACTAAATGAACCCCATCAGGACGAAAAAGATGCTGGCAACCAAATCTAATCCTAGCATGGGTGACAACCGCCCCCCCATTGGCCAGCACCCATCGAGCAACTGCTGCATTAAGTTTTTTTCTAGCCTCGTCGATCGCCCTGGGATCCCTAGCCCCTCTCCAACTAAGTCGTGGAATTACGTAGGACCACACAATGGTGCAAGCCGGCCAAGCTGATTTGATGGCAGCAAGATCGTCCAAGATCAAGCTCCGCAGCTCTAATTGGGACAACTTCCCGAGGTCGTTGCCACCCAAATGGATTGCTAAGACAGATGGCAACCCGTAGCGACGAACGTTCCCCATAAGGAACGTCCGCAGGCCCCTCCAGCGCATACCCCGAACACCTAACCACCTAACTACTTGGGAGCAAGCGAAAGCCGGACCCTCGCCTGCGGAGACTGACCTGGCTGCCCAAAAGATAAAGGAATGGCCGACTACCCAGATTTTGAGCCTATCGAATCCCAGACCTAAGGAAAGAAACGTAAACAAAAGGTGTAATTAGATTGGGTTCTGAATGAAAGTACATTTACAACTAAGGAGGATCTGCCAAAAAAAAATAAATAAATTTCGAGATTCATTTGAATAAGGCACAGTAATTAAGGTGCCAATAGACATGCGCCAATCACGATTGGAGCCATACCAGGACACAAAGGGTAAGAGACAAACAAGGGAGGGTGAGGCATGGTAAGGGAAAAGGAATGACGGGTGTACTCGGCCGGAGGAAAACGACTGGACCTGCTGAGGGACTCTTAATTAGACTATAATCGAATTAGTGAACCAAATTCAGTCAGTCAGGTCAGGCAAAAAGCGAGAAAACTCCGGACGCTGGCCCAATGGCAGAGCGTAGCTACACCCCGAGTAGGGAGGACACAGGGTTGGGGAAAACAGATGACCATTCCATTCCTCAGGCAGACACAAGGACGCACAAGCACAGGCAAACCTTCAGGGCAGGAGGTGAGGTCTAATATATTTCCTATAGCTCGTCGAGCACCATCTGCCTAAGGACTTGATTTCAGCAACTGGCCAGCCAGCCGCTGCGGCCGAGGTAGCGGCGCCAATTCGAAATGAATGGGTACCAAAGTCCTTTGGGGACAGACCCAATCTCACCAGGCAGCGCCCAAGCATCCAACGGAATTGATACACCGTCAGAGGTGACCCATCATAATGCAAGAGCCAGGAGCCATCCCTAGATGGCCTGACCTCCGCGTACAGAGATGCTAGGGCTACTGGGCAAACAGAGGCCGGAAATGCCGGCGTCATAGAAGCCCACCTACCCCTGGCTGACTGGTCAGTTTTAGATCTCCTAATTCTAAACCATAGGGCCCTACTGTCTAACCCAGGGGTTCCCAATCTTTTTTGAATCACGGCACCCTAGAGTATCAGAATTTTTTTACGGCACCCCTAGGCCCCCCAAAAAGGTAGAAAAATATATAAAAATAATTAGATTGTGTTTATATGTGATCCTGATGTTCAGTTATGTGGTAAAGAGCAGGATTTGCTTCTGTTTGTACACATAGTTTATGATTGGCAGCCACCAGCACTGGTTTTGTCCATAAATAATTAACCATAAATAATTTGAATTGATCCAGCACCACCAACCCGTGGCACCCCTGTAAGTGTCCCGAGGCACCCCAGGGAGCCGCGGCACACAGTTTGGGAACCACTGGTCTAACCGAATGTCGGACACTAGCAAAATAGCTGAGCGGGACCTAGCCGGAGCAACTAGCTCTGAAATTCTAAACGCACCATGAAACGCCATGGAAAAAGCTAAACTAAATAACAAGGTTTCAAAAGCAGACTCTGCGGAATGACCTATTTCGCCTACTAAGGCTGGAAGGAGATTAGCATCAATAGGCCTGCGGCAGTCTGGACTAACAGGAACCACACGTGACCAACCCTTCATAGCCTTGACCACCAGGAAACACTTAGTAAAGTCAGGGAAACCTTTTAGCTTCGCAAAGAAAGCTATCCCCGCCAAATAGCGCGCTGCCACTGCCCTGGATTTCCCCATGCAATACAGTGACCACAAAAAGGACAACAAGAGACGCCGTCCACGCCTACCTGACTGAGAAGCCCCGCCCGCGAAAGACTCCCATTCTGTCCAAGCCGCCCGATAGTTCCTAAGTGTAGAAGGGGCCAATGAGGATTCGGCTAACCCCTCCAGTCCGGCCCGATCACCTGCCAAACATAAGAGGGGCAGGGCACCCCCACATCGTCAGCTTGAGGAGCTAATTCCCTAAATCGCTGCCACTGGAAGCGGGAGAGAGCATCCGCAATCTCATTCTCGACCCCTGGGACGTGACGAGCTCTAAACAGGATGTTATGCCGCAGGCACTGGAGGGAAAGCTGCGCGAGCAGACGTAATACTAAGAGTGACTTCGCTTTCTGGTGGTTGATGGCATGTACCGCGCTGAAGTTGTCGCACCAAAACAGAAGGCTCCTATTAGCCAAGTGGGAGCCCCAGATTTCCATAGAAACCATGATGGGGAAGAGCTCCAACAACAGAAGGTCCCTAGTAAGACCCTTTTCGAACCAATCACTGGGCCACCTCTCCGCGCACCAGTGACCAGCCAGAAAACAGCCAAAACCCAAGGCCCCGGAGGCGTCAGTGAAAAGCTGAAGCTCAGCATTGGCCATCGTGGGGGCCAACCAGATCTGCACCCCATTGAAATCCTCCAAAAATGAGGACCAAACCGTCAAGTCACGCTTAATCTCAGCGGAGAGGCGAAGAAGGTGGTGCGGCCTGAGGACCCCCGCGGTGGCCCGTTCAAACTTCCTGCAAAATAACCGCCCCAAGGGGATCACCTTGCAAGCGAAGTTGAGCTGTCCTAGTACCGATTGAGCCTGGCGTAAGGTGACCTTGCCCCTGTCCCTACACTGACCTATGGCCTCGCACAGTTTAGTGACCTTATCGGGGGGCAAGCTACACAGGCCCTGCACCGTGTCAATCTGAATTCCCAGGAACGACAAACAGGTCACTGGGCCCTCAGTTTTATCGTCCGCAATAGGGACGCCGAACTGCCGGAAAAGGGACTGCAGAGATAATAACAGCTGGGAACAGCGGTCGGAACCAGCCGGCCTGACACATAGGAAATCATCGAGGTAATGAGCGATCCCGCTCTCCCCTGATGACTGCTCTACGCACCAATGCAAAAAGGTACTGAACCGCTCAAAAAACGCACAGGATACTGAACACCCCATCGGCAAACATTTGTCGATGAAATACTCCTCTCCTATGCGGAAGCCCATGTACCGAAAAGCATTGGGGTGTAGCGGGAGCAACCTGAAAGCAGACTCAACATCCACCTTAGCCATGAGTGCCCCCCGTCCAAACGACCTTACCATGGCCAAAGCGTCGTCAAAGGACTGGTAAGTCACTGAACAACACTCGGCAGGAATAGCATCGTTGACGGAGAACCCCGATGGCCAAGATAGATGCTGAATGAGCCTGAACTTCCCGGGAGCTTTTTTAGGGACGACCCCAACCGGTGATATGACGAGGCCTTCTAGCGGGGGCCTGGAAAAGGGGCCCACCATGCGTCCCAGCTGAACCTCCTTAGTTACCTTCTCTAACAGTACGGAAGAAAGAGAGCGCGCAGATTGTAAATTCCTGAACGCTCCTCCCCGCACCTCCCCCTTCACGGGAAGGCGAAATCCGAAACTAAAACCTTCTCTCAAGAAAGCCGCCGTTTCCCCGTCCGGGTAAGCCAGGAGCCACTCCTCCATGGCCTCCACCCTGACAGGAGTAGCCGCCCTAGCGAGAACCCCCAGACCCAGCTGGCTTTGAGGCAGAGCCGGCACCCGCCCCTCTAGAGGGACGGGCTCCCCGAAAGCAGTTTGCTGCCGGGTGGTTCCCCGAACAATTAATGCAAACATGCTTGTAGCGGCAACGGGTGCCCAACTGACATACCGCGTTATTAAAGGCAAAACATTTGCCCTTAGCGGCGCCCATCGGGCCCTGCTTCCCCGCCCCAGGGAAATGGCGAGCGGCAGGAGTCTCTGCTGCCGGTCGCTGCTGGGGAGGGGGAGACGACGTGGAAGGGGGAGAGGCTGCAGAGGACTCAACCGTGTCCAAATGCACTCGAGCTACCTCCATCCAAACCTCCACGTCCTTACAGCCCAAATCCAGTATGTGCAGACAATCCTGCTTGCACCGGAACTGGTCATCATAAGTACGCCATGCAGTACCCCCATATTTCCGCTGCATCTCGTGAATCATATGTATATAGCATATGACGTTGATGTGTTCGTCCGGCCTATCTTCCAAGTAGCAGGCTGCGAATACGCAGAATCCCGCTAGCCAGTTGTCATAGGACCGGTATGCCTCCGATCCTATGCCACCCTTCTCCTTGGCTGCCTTAAAGGCCTTTTTGGTGTCCTCGGTCAGGCTGAACACATCAACATAATCGCCTTTCACTATCTTCTGCCTGCAACTCTCACGCAGCCCCCGCAACACAGCGGTGTAGTCACAATGGACCACACCAGGCAAATTACGCCTCTTCCTCTCCCTGCGCGACATGGCCGCAACCTTCCGTCTCTTGACCTGACTAGCGCGTCTGCCCGCTTCCTTCTTAGCATACTTAGCCGCGCGCTTGCGGGCCTTTGCCGCGCTGCCAATGTCAGACCCACCCGCAGAAGAGGAAGTGGAAGAGTGGGTTCCATGGGAACCCCCCGAGGAGGAACCCCCGTCAGACCCTTCATCATACTCCAAAGAGTTCTCACCTGGCCTCTCTGGCTGTGCCGCCCAAGTGTCATCGTCATCATCGACGTCATCCAGATCGCCATCTGCGACATCAGCATCGACATCCTCCTCCAGCGGTTCGGCCCACTCCTCGTACTCGGGAACTCTTGGTCTAGTGGACCTCTGGGTACGCCCTCGGGACCCCCCCCCCGTCTTTCAGATACTATAGGGGGATTGGTACCCTCCTCCATTTCCGCCACCGCAGATCCCATGTCGCGGAAAGCCCGCATAAACCTGGAGCAGCCTGGGATGGGCCCCCCTTGTGAGCCGGAAGCCCTACGTCCCCTTTGGCCAGGACCCTCATTCTCCTGGGGCATACTATCCGCCAATGGCGCTAAGGCGCTGGCGACAGAGGAGAGGGCAGCGGAAAGAAAGGAAGGATCAAAGGCCGGGGTGGGAGCCCGGGCCACAGGGCCACGGCCTGTGCCAGAATTAGGCCCAGACCTACCACTGCGCCTAGAGGGCCCCGAACCCCTGCCCACAGTCCTCCACACTAAATCCGCCCATTCCTCATCCCCTTGCTCCCCGGGGTCCATATCCCAATCCCCGCTGGGAGCATAGGCCTGCAGTGGGGCCCGGGGCTCAGACACCCTCTGCCTCCTCCTTGTCTGCCCGGCCACCCTGCCAGCTGAGCGATCAAGTCCCCCCTGAGCTGGGCTTAGAGGCTCCGAGCGCGACCCCCCCACCCCTTCCCGTCTGCCTTCGGGGGTCTGGCTCTCTCACATGCGCCGGAGGCCCCCGCGCCCTATATGCGGGAGCCCCGCAGCGAGGAGGCCTTCCATCCCCGTCAGAGGCAGCAGCGCGCCCCGCCGCCCTGCCACGTGAAGCCGCACACGGAGCGCGTCCCCTCCGGGCACCCCGTGATGACGCGGTCCGGCCGCGTGACGTCACTGCAGACCGCCCGGCCGCCCGTGTTGCAGGCCGCGCCGCCGCCGGCACTAGGCCTGGATCGGCGGGAGCCGCACCACGGGTCCGACGCCGCACAGGCGGCTGCCGGTGCACATCAGGAGGGGGAACCATGTCGGGGGCACCCGCGGCGCCATCTCCGTCACCATCTATGAAGCGGGCGGGCGCGCGGGCGGATCGCCGCGGTCTGGATGAGGGGGCCATAACCCAGCAGCTCAAGCTCACAGGTAGGGAGTTGCAGCGCAACAGCAAGGGAACCCCTTTTAATCAAGGCACTGTGAATGTTAAACCCCGGGAGAGCACGTCCACTCACCCCAAATTCTGCAGGCAGAAGAGGTAGATCCCTCCTCTTCCTGCCCTATTAAACATCAGCCCCTTTGCCTAGCCTATGCCCCTATTGGTCACCGAGTCACATGCTCCCAGTGTGACACACTTATGGGGGATGTTTAATCCACTCCATTTTGACTGCTGGCATTACGTTACTCAAATAGTGCAAGACTAATAAGGTGAGAAAATATATACATACAGGTACTATGATGGTATAATGTCCAGTGTACACAGCTCTCACTAGCAATGGCTATGTCTGCTGTTAACTGGTGTAGATACCAGCAAATGGATGATGTGGTGTGGGGGGCACTCTGTGGTTGGGCAATACACAGAGGAGCAAGTGAACGTTGGGGGCTTAAGTGAGTGTGGGCTGGAAGTTCAGGGCGGAATAAAGTCAATAGGTGTGCAAGGAGTACAAATGGCACCAGGGGCTGGCGTCCCAATACCCCTTGGTGGTACACTATACCCTTACCTGCTGAATCCCAAAGATTAAGAGCTCATGAGGGTCCACCGCCTTCTGTTCCTGGGGGTTGCTGTTGCCGCTGGTGCGTCTGCACTGTCCGCAGAACGCTGGCTGGGTCCCCACACCGCTATACTACGTTTCCATCAGTCACTTCCGGGTTTCGGTGTGACGCGTCACCCGGGAGTGAAGGGAAGCCGGAGCGGTGTGCACTCGACTCTCCGCAGATGGAGAGGAGACTAATGTTGTGGTGTGGATGTGGGGATGTCTGTGCTGCTTTATCCAACGCGTTTCGGGCCGTTTGCCGGCCTTTTTCAAGGATGAGATTTCAAGGGTAAGAATTTTTTAAAGCGGCAATCATTTACACTGCAAAATCAAACTGGTTTTGCAGTGTAAATGATTGCCACTTTAAAAAAAAAAAAAAAAAAACTGGAGATTTCTTACCAAATCTCTCACTTTCTGAATATCTCATCCTATTACATATCCCCCATTGTTCCTTCTTTTCTCAATCCTCTTTTATGTTTTGAATACTCGTGAGAGGAATAATCACTACAAAACCAGAACAAATCCAACATCAGGACCAAGGAAACAACAAATACAGGAACATTTTCTCATTATTCATTTTGATTTTAATTAGATTTTTATTATTTAAAACAAAAGGGAAGCACTCATTTTGTTATATTTCTCAATTCTAAACATATATTTCAGTCTTAAGCGTAAACTTTCTATATAATAAAAAAGCAGCCCCCTGGAGCGCTTCAAGTGAACCCTACACATCCAATTACTGTTCACTTCCTGTGTCACTGTTCCCTTAATTGTAATGCTACAAGTCTTAGGACCCCAGAAGCCTCTTGAAAAGGGCCCTAGGCACAGGGACCAACTTAATACCTGGTCTAGCTGGTAGGCAGCCAAGAGCAATGAATTGGAGATGGCAGCATTCCGAGTACTGCTGACTCTTTTGGTTGCCTTTAACAGTGTTTTGTTGCGTTGCTAGCAGCGGCTAGTCAAAACACTATTCGGTACACTGCTCACAATGCCAGATACACGGGGGAGGCTGTCAGTGTTAGGGGCAGGGCCGGATTTAGGGGTCAGGCCGCCCCTAGGCACCAAGTTTTTGGCCGCCCCCTAGAGCCTGAGAGAGGACCCCTTTGGGATTTTTAAAATAGGTTAGAGTGGAGGGAGGGAGATCAGGAGGGCTGCTCCTCGGAGTTACCTTTTCCTCTTGGCCAGGCACCGGGCAGCCACGACACCGTGGTCCTCCACCGCAGCAATCAAGGGCAGGCTGGGAGAGGGCTGAGACACCCGGGCGGCAGCAGCAATAGCGGTAAGAGCTAGGAGCCGGGTCACGCACCCTGACAGGCTGAGGGAGGGAGCGGCAGCCCATAGTGTGCACAGGCGGACGCTCGGGGAGCGGATGACAGGCAGCGGGAGTGTGTGCGCGTGAAGGAGGAGGGTTGCGGCTCTAGCTTCATCAGCCGTTGTGCGGCGAATGATGCCGCCAGCGAGCTCTCATTTGTCCAGCTTCCGCTCCCTGGATATTGTCAGTGAGGCTGCCGCCAGCAACTCTCCTGTCCGCAGCAGCCCCGGATCCGGCGCAGATCTGACGCTGAGATGCGGTAGACCGGCGGGATGTTGCTGCTGTGGGATGAGCTGTGCGGTGCTCCGTGCAGCTGCACACAGTGCACAGCTCGTCCCCCCTGTAGAAACGTCCCTGCTGGCTGCCGCCCTTAAAATGTGCCGCCCCTAGGCCCGTGCCTCACTGGCCTAGGGGCAAATCCGGCACTGGTTAGGGGCCACATGTGAATACAGAAAGAGCCACAGGTTGGCCACCGCTGGCTAGTAAGATACATTTCCCTACCTAAAACTACACATTTATGCAGGAATACAATTATTCATTTTATGTGAAAACTTTCAAAGAAGTTTAAATGATGAAACAGACTATAAATATGATGGAGATTGTCTTATATAGCTGATGGCTTATCATCTGTTGCAATTAACATTTACTTTAAGACGTACTTACATATTTGGTAATGTGATATAATAATAAAATATACAGTATAGAGCATAAAGGGCCTTACTCTGATCGGTGCGGATATTCCCGCATGCGGACGGACCGCCGATGTTGATCGTCTGCGCATGTGCAGAGGTCACTCTGCGCATGTGCAGGCGATTTCGCCGCACGGATTCTTTATACGCCGCACAGGGGGCGTAGAGGGGCGTAGAGGGGCGTGAGGGGCTACTTAGCCTCATTACCCTATGCATACGCTCCGCGTTTCATGGGCGTTCCCATGCAAACGCGGGGCGTATGCATGGTAATGAGGCCGTGACGCGTGGGTACGGGGCGGGCATCTGACATCGCCGGATGTCAGCTGCCCGCCCCCATACATGATTTCACACGGACAAGTGTCCGTGTGGTCTTGTGTTGCGGGACCTGGTGGAGCGTGCGGCCCTGCATTCGATGTTCGGCGACCATCGAATGCAGGGGCTGCTCCCAACATGGAGGAGGCGTATCCCCGTCCAATTTCATGCGGATCGCCACATATCCGCGTACGGACGGCAGGTGGCGATCCGTATGGAAGGCGGGGATTCGCCTGCACGGTTGCGGCCGCATATTCTGATCGGGCCGCACCGATCAGAATAAGGCCCATTATCTGCAATATAAAATACAGTTAAAAAAAGGTACTTGTTTCCTAGCACGGCGCCCACTTTTTTGATCGTAGTACATCTTATACAGTCGCAATTGTCACGACCACCATGTCTGCCACCCATCCCTCCCACACTGAGGCGCCATGATGCTCTGAACTCTGCCTGGGCCTTGCTGGACACGCTGCCTGGAGTGTACTGCACACACTTCCTGGTTCTGAAACCTGTCGCCTTCCCTGGCGGCGGCCATCTTGTTGGTTTCTCCAACCAGGCTGCACTACCAATTACCTTCAGCCAATTACAGTGCAGCTCTCCTTTTAAATACTGACCAGCTGGGCCAAACAGTCAGTCAGTACAATGATGTCCTTTCCCCAGGCATCTGACTCCCACTCCTGCTGAAAGCGCTGCCGCCTGTCAGCTATCTCCAGACTGAATCCACTCCTGCTCGCCTGCTGTGAAGACCATCCACCTGCAGAACCCTGCTGCCGCCTCTACGGTCCGGACAAGGTTAGCCCCCCAAAGGGGATCACCCTTTCCTCACCTGACGGTTACTTCCACTGCAACTCTCCCTGGTCACAGCTACTCAGGCCTGCTGCAATACTTCACTGATTCATCCTATCAACCATCCAATCGTCAAACCATCCAATCGTCCAACCATCCAATCACCCAATCATCCAATTGTCCAATCATCCAATCGTTCAACCATTCAATCATCCAATCTTTCATTCAATCATCCAATCTTTCATTCAATCATTCAATCTTCAATTCAATCATCTCTTCAAGTAAATCCTTCAAATCAACTATTCAAGTTTACGTTTATTCTTCAAGTCATCTTCAGTTTTCAACCTCGTTATCCATCCACTACGAACTTTACTATACGTTTTATATATCATTGACTCTGGTTATTTCATATCTTCAGTATTACCTTTGTGCCACAGTTCATCTTCTGTATCGCAGTATCTTTATTAAAACTGGTTTTCTTTTATCTAATTGCATCCCTCCCTTCTGTCGTTTATGCAAAAACCTTACATCAAGGCACCTAGCCTCCGTTACACTCCAGCTGGTGCTACTGCTAGCGTGACAGCAATATAGCGGCATGCGATGCATGCAATGCGATTCGAATTTTAATTGTACAAGCACCCTGATGGGTGCTTTCAATGTTAAATGCACCCCCATTGGCAATGCCACCCCCACTATCAACACCACCCCCACTATCAATGCCAATGCGGCGGTATGCGTCCTCCGACCTTTTCATACCCCCACTATCCACATTGGCGTGGAGTGGAATTCAGATATTGTGGCGAGCGGACACGGATTACTTTACATGCATTTCGCGTCTGCTCACCACGCTTCGCGCTCCTATTCCGCGGGGCTCGCTGCGCTCGCCACGCTTCGGGCTCGGTGGCTCGCTGCGCTCGCCACACTATCTAAAATCAACTCCACGCCGACGTGGATAGTGGGGGTGTGAAAAGGTCGGAGGATGCGTACCGCTGCTCCTCGAGAGCTCGCTGTGCCCGCCACGCTTCGGGTTGGCGTTGATGGTGGGGGTGGCATTGACAATGGGGGTGCATTTAACATTGTAAGCACCCATCAGGGTGCTTGTACAATTAAAAATCGCATCACATGCCATTTGCACAATTGTACAAGCACTCCTGTTAATTTAACATGAATATCGCATCGCACACCACTAAATATGGTATGCGATGGGCGCCGTTTTAGGAAACAAGTACCAAAAAAAAAAATATGTGGCTAGTGTTTGATTGTTTTATTTATAACTGTCATTATGGATGTGCTAACAATTGTATTTCTGATAACCGCATACAGCAGGGGTTCCCAAACTTTTTTGAATCACGGCGCCCTAGAGCATCAAAATATTTTCAAGGCACCCTTAGGCCAAATGCTTCTTGTCGAGAAATTCATAAAAAAAAAAATATTAAATGAAGTGCATTGTGTTTATATGTCACAGTTATCTGGTGAGGGACAGGATTTGCGTCTGTTTGTCCACATATATTATGATTGGCAGCCACCAGCACTGGTTTTGCCTGGTACATTGACCATAAATAATATGAATCGATCCTGGTCCACCAACCCAAGGCACCCCTGCAAGTGTCCTGAGGCACCCCAGGGAGCCTAGGCACACAGTTTGGGAACCACTGGCATACAGTATATAGCAGGATATCTAGCTGGAAATGCATCTTGGGATTTTATAAATCTAATATATGAGCGATCCATCAATTCAGTAATCAGTATGGATACACCCACTCATAATGAAAAATGAGAACATGGAGAAAACTAATATTCTCGTTACAGGATAAAAATGTAGGTGTCTATGTTAGAGAGACACCCGGAGAGAGATAAATATCCTTATATCGCCCATACGTGTGTTGTGAACTAGATGTGATGCAATCTAGTTCAAAAAGTATGAGCAGCACATACATAGTGTGATGTTGTCAGACTATGTGTATGTAGGTAACCGTTACCTGACACTCCTGCTCTCTTTTCCGGCACTGCTCGTCTGCCTGCTTCACTCGCCTGCAATTCAGAGGGCGGAGGGACAAGGGCACCCCAGGGAGACACTACCCCAAGACACCCACACAAAATGGTCACCACACGTGAGGACGGTGATCGGAATGCTTTATTAATCTGTGTCAAAGACTGTAGATCACCGCTGTAACCAAAATGATCAATCAAGGTGATAACAATAACACTGGCACTTGAAAATAGGTGCAAAGATAATACTCCCATGTGATATTGTGCGCAATGGAGTCACCGTGGGACCGATAGGCCGCACCTCGCACAATACTCTGAGGAGAACGCTATACACAGTTTTGACAATAAATCCGCATGCGGCTACAAGAATAAGAAAGAATGTCCTATATATATATATATATATATATATATATATATATCAAAAATATGGTGCGCGATGGGGTCACCGGTAACACCCGTAGGCCACAATTCGCACGATATACTGAGTCGACAGTACCACTATGCAATACGTTCACAGTGCAAAGGGTTCAAAACATCAAAAGGCTTAGAAGTACAACTAATGAGGGAATTTGTAATCCAGGGTGAATGTGTCCGGTCTTGGCTCCCTGCCAATATTGGGAGGTGACGGTCACTTGGGCTTCCAGCTACTAGTCTAAGACAGCGGTTAGTTTGTGAATGGTAGCAGAGTGACTTAGACGGTATGGGCCCAGGCTGAAATAGGGGCTGATGGCTCCCACTGCGGGCTCAGTAGAGGGGCTCACCTAATGGGCCCTGTCCCTGCCCCGATCACCACGAGGGACTCCCCTGGGCAGTCTATGGGTTTCAGCTGGGGGCTATGAGAGCCGAGGGATGCTCAATAGTTGCAGCGCACCAAGGTTCAGAGGTCAGTTGAGTGACTGAGCAGTGGGCCTTGGCTGGGGGGAGATGGAGGGAGCCTGTAATGATGCAGTACCTCGGTGCGCGCACGGGTTGCCAGCTCCTGCTGGTCGCGGTCGGGACCTTCAGCGTCCGCTGTCTGTCTCTTCCTCTCACTTGGGTCACCGGTGCGCTGACTGCCTGGGCGCTGCAGCCGCTGACTCTTCTGGGTCACCGCCGCGGCCTCTTCTCCCTGCGCTGGCTGCTGGCCGTCCCTCACGTGGGCGTCTTCTCTCCCGACGGGTGCTGGTATCTCTTCAGTGTGCGCCGGCTGTCACTCTCTGCTGCTGGGGATCGCGGCTGGCTGTCCCGGCTCCCTGCTCTCTCTTTCTCTCCAGGCCGCGTCACATGCCTCGCGCCGTCTGTCTCCCGCGCGCTGCTTCTCTCCTTCCGCGGCCAGATCACTCCTCCCCTCTCTCTTCGCGCCAGACGCTGCTCGCCACCCCCGGGTCCCTTGTCACCTCCCTGTTATGCCTGGCAACAGGCTGGCTCGTCCGTCTAGTTTGGCGCCCAGCTGAACCACCAATCGGGAGAGAGCTCTTCACGCTCCCAGGTCTCAGGTAATCCAGGGGGGGGGGGTTGCCTAGTAACCACTGAGGCTGATTTGCCCGCCGCCATTTTAGTCGAGGGCAGCACTGGCCACCAATGAAAGACAAAAGCAGACCCCTGATGGGGCTTGAAATGGGGTACCCCTGAATTCTGGGGTGCCACAATAGTATGCTGTGCGATGGGATGTGCGCGGGAGCGCGCTTTGCATCGTACCCGTTAATCGCACTGTGTATGGGCAGCACATACTTAATATGCTGTGCGATGGGGTGTGTGTGGGAGCGTGCTTCGCATCGTACCCGTTAATTGCACTGTGTATGGGCAGCACATACTTAATATGCTGTGTGATGGGATGTGTGTGTGAGTGCGCTTCGCATCGTACCCGTTAATTGCACTGTGTATGGGCAGCACATCCGTAATATGCTGTGTGATGGGACGTGCGTGTGAGCATGCTTCGCATCGTACCCATTAATTGCACTGTGTATGGGCAGAACATACTTAATATGCTGTCGCTACCCCCTCCCTTCCTCCCGAACAGTAGCAGACTGTCAATCACTGGCAGTCTGCTTCCGGCCTGCTTCTGATGTTGCAGAAGCCACTCACACAGAACAGGTTCTACGCATACACAAAATTCTGAACATCAATATTTTGCGCATGATAGCGTAGGTCCAACTGCAAATGAATGACCAATACTGAACACTGGCCAAAGCTTGCAATGAACTGGATAGCAGAAAACATTACCTGCATCTAATAATATATGAGACTCAATTGTGTTGTCCTTGTGAAGTATAACAAACCAGACACTTCAGACACAGAAATGTACATCTTGAAACTGAAGTGCTTGGCTTGTAAATGTCCCCACAAAGCACAAAATAAAAATAAAATATTGATACTGAATTATGAATAAGAGTTCTGGCTCAGAGAGTGCATATCTTACCTGTGGTATATTATCCTGAAATATTTCTGATGCTGTCAGCGCCTGAGATTTTAGCAGTGTCTTTGTTTCAGGGATTAAGGAGGTTATTCTGGTTCACTCGCACAGGCAATTCCTTCTCAATTGGACAACCCCCCCCTGCAGTTCACCAAGATCTGTCCATTTGAAAAGGAATTTGAACCAAAATAAGGGCTTAAATGCATCAGGTTGGTCTTACTTTTAAAATATCAGATGCTCCGTATATTGTGCTAAATCCCTGAGACAGCTGCGTCTTCTGCAGCTTGGGTGTGGTATACTGTAGCTCACAGACAACGTCTAATCAGACAGTCAATTAGTCAACACAAAGTTAGACATGCATCAGTTAGACTTTGACAAAAGTTAGACATGCATTAGTCCAGTGGTAGCCAACCCTAGCCCTCGAGAGCTACCAACAGTTCACATTTTCCAGACAACCTAGCTGCTGCACAGCTGCACTCATTAATCACTGACACATTTTAAAAGATAAACCGATGGAGCTAATTAGCTCACTTGTGATTCTGTGAGGAGACCTGCAAAACATGCACTGTTGGTAGCTCTCGAGGACTAGGGTTGGCTACCCCAGCATTTTTTTTTTATGTATTCGTATTTTTGCCATTTACTATGCCAAAAATATGAATTTTCGTATTCGTATTGATGGGACATTCATATTTGTATTTACAAATATGCCAGGAATCACCATTCAAAAGAATGATGATTCCTGATTTACTAAGCGGCCGTATTGAAAACGGCCGCGAATGGCCGGCCAAATACGGCAGGAAAATACACTTGATTTTCCTGATTTTTCAGTCAGATCCGTGCAGGCTTCAGTGTAAAAAAATAGAAAAATATATAAATTAAAAAAACGGCGTAGGGGTCCCCCCCCCCCACAGTCGTAACCAGCACCAGGCTGAAAGAGCCGGGGCTGGTAATAAAAAAATCAGAAAACCCGGAAAATAGTCTTATTTGACTGCTTTGTAAATTACCCTCTGGAACATGAATTTGCATACGGCTGAAACAGCCGTATGCAGTCGTATTCATTCGTATCGTATTCGTATTCTTAGTAACTTTCCCCCTGCATGTCTAACTTTTGTCAATGCCTAACTGATGCATTTCTAACTTTGTGTTAACCAATTGAATGTCTGATTAGACATGGGGCTAGATGCACTAAGCTCCGAAAGTGATAAAATGGAGAGTGATAAACAACAAGCCAATAAGCTCCTGTCTGACATTTTTTAAACACAGTCTGTGAAATGGCAGGTAGGAGCTGATTGGCTGGCTGTTTATCACTCTCCATTTTATCACTTTTGAAGCTTAGTGCTTCTGGCCTCATGTCTGTAAAGGGGACAAACAGCCTGTGGGCTGTAGCTGCTGCTGGTGTTGCCATGGGGACAGATGCAGAACGCACCTTACTAACATTTGTATGGTGTTTTTCAAAGATAATGTGCAATAGCAGCAGGGTGGTCTACAGCGGAGTGTGTGTGTGTGTGTGTGTGTGTGTGTGTGTGTGTATGGGGGGGGGGGGTCAAATCGGCATATTAAAATATTTATATTTAAATTAAACCAATTATGTGTATTAGATTTAAACTACTGGAGTATATTAGATATAACCTGATGTTTATAACTTATAATTGATAAACTATTTTATACAGTGTATATATATATATATATATATATATATATATATATATATATATATATATATATATCAGGGTTGCCGACTTTATTATTCTCCTCTCCGGGAGAAGCCCGGGGAGGAGAGTTTCAGCAGCCGCTCAGGGGGCGGGGCTTAAGAGTGACATCACTAAGCCCCGCCCCATGATGTTAAACCAGCAAATTCACTGATCTCCGTGGAGGGGACGGGGCTAAAATGACGCAATTGTGCCGTTTTAGCTCTGCCCCCTCCTCTGAGACCCAAGGATTGCGGCATTTTAATGCCGCGATCCGGGGGACAGCGGGGTCCCCCCTGAATCCGGGAGGGTTGCCCTCCCTTCCGGGGGGCCGAGAGTGGGACCCGATTTTTGGGAGACTCCCGGTAATTCCGGGAGGGTCGGCAACCCTGATATATATATATATATATATATATTCCATATAAGAGCAGCACAACCTCAACAGGAACAAATGCGGTGCCATCCACAAATCTCAGCGAAGTTTAAATAGAACAGACCATACGGCGGCACTCGTCAAAGGAAAGATACTTCATGCAGTTGTATTAGTCAACGCTTCAAACTTTTAATATGCAGTTCTTCTTCAGGATACATAAAAACATAAGGCACAGTACACATATTTATACATACCACAGATAATCGACACCCGCCTCCAGCATCCAACACCATGGCCTCCAGCTGACGTCCTGGCATACACGTTTGTTGCGCATAATACGCGTGTCATCACGCTGACGGAGACGTCTAGCCATGGCCCCTGAGTGGACACTGGTTGCCATACCAACAATAAACAACAACACCGTAGCGTAATGTTACAAAACATGGAAATCGGCAACATACACAAATCATTTACATACAACAACTAAATGCATAGATAGAAAATTCACATTAAAAGACGGCAGGCATATGGCAGTAATCATGAAACAAGGCAAAATATGTAATGTAAGTAATGCCAGGCATGGCTGTTGGATACAACAAATCATACTTGCCTATCCTCCTGGAATCGGTGGGAGGCTCCTGCAAATCGGGTCCCCCTCCCAGCCCCCCAGGTAGGTGGGCAAGTCTCTTGCATTACCGACGCAGCCCCTGCTTCCTCTTTCTTGCATAAAATCCGGAATATTACAGGTCATCGGAGAGAGGGCAGGGCTACAATTACACGAATCACGCCATTTCGTGTCAGTTATGTCCTCCCCCAATCTCTGGACCTGTGAATTGTCACGGTTGACTGTCATGGGGCTGGGGCTTGGTAACATCAGCCTCGTCCCGCCCCTGACACATAGCCCCGTTCCGCACCCCTTTCGCTCCTATCCTGGCTAGGTATGCAGCAAATTCTTGTGTCAGCCATGACAATCTCCGGATCCAAGGTAAGTTATATATAAGATGGAGCTTTTCACATGATTTATTGGCCCGCTGGGTTAAGATCATGTGAAAAAAGGCCCACTAGGGGGACCTACTGCATGGGGGCCTTAAGACAATCAGATTCTACAGATGGAGCTGTTCTCATTCATCCCAACAACGAGCCACGTCTTCCTGTCCCAGCGCGCCACTTCCCGCAATTCATTAGAGTGTGACTGGGGCGGTACACCTGTCAAACCGTAATGCAGGTGTCCTACGGCAAGCTCAGGGAGGACATGAACCTCCCGTGGAGCAGAAGGGGAAAAGGCGCACAGAGACAGGAAGACACGGCACCGAGACAGGAAGACACGGCACCGAGACAGGAAGACATGGCACCGAGACAGGAAGACACGGCACCGAGACAGGAAGACACGGCACCGAGACAGGAAGACACGGCACTGAGACAGGAAGACACGGCACCGAGACAGGAAGACACGGCACCGAGACAGGAAGACACGGCACCGAGACAGGAAGACACGGCACTGAGACAGGAAGACACGGCATGCATTCGGAATAAATGGGATTGGCTCCATCTGTACATCTTATTTATTAAGCACCTTCTAGAAGATAATAGATAATATCTGTTTGGTTGCTACGGGCAACATCCCATCTACTACCATCTTAGTAAATGTACTCCTTAGGGGTTTATTTACTGAGATGGGAGTTCTATTGAAAGTGGGATGTTGCCCATAGCAACCAATCAGAATCTGCTTCTTATTTATTTAGCACCTTCTAGAAAATAATGGATCAAATCTAATTGGTTGCCCGTAGCAACATCCCAACTTCAATTGAGCTCCAAACTTAGTAACTATAAGGGGCAGATTTATTAAGCTCGGTGAAGTGATAAAGTGTCTGGTTTTTATCACCGGCCAATCAGCTCCTACCTGTGAAGTTACAGGCTTGGTTTGAAAAATGACAGGTAGGAGCTTATTGGCCGGTGATAAAAACCAGACAGTTTATCACTTCACCGAGCTTAATAAATCTACCCCTCAACCCTTTAGAGTCTATTGGGAAGCTTTCAAATTGAATGCTGATTGGCTTTTAACTGTAACAGTCACCTCAGTCAGCCTACAGTCGAATTAACTTAGTAATGGTACAGTAGACACTTACCGGGTCCATATCTCTATCTGCAGTGATGGTTGGAACAACTCTGTTCTCTACAATGCGTGGCAGAAAGAGAACATATCTCAGATGTACAGTACTCACATATTCTCGGCCTGTGATTTCTATTGAATTATTCAATCACTATTAATTATATGTCCTATAATGATATATCTGCGCTGTCTGGGCACTCTCCTACCTGCTTCCCAACACTAAGTGATGGCTATCATGATACATATATAAATTGCAGATTGCAAGTCAATCCGGGGCAAAACTCGGATTGTTAAAAGATAGATATGTTGGATTCAATAGAAGATGAGTCAGTCATCTTTACGTAACTGCTGGTATTTACAAGTCAGGTGCTCTACGGTTAAAGGTATTTATTTTATGCACTTAGCTTAATTGTGGGAAATTGCCATGAAAACCACTTTAGTACTTTTATGATAGAAAATGAGAGAGACCATAAACTTAGGACGGAAGCAGTCACAGGGTCAGAGACAAATGTATGTTTAAATATATATATATTACATATATATTTCACCGTTTCTTTTAACTTTTAATTGAGAGAGGTCTTGAAGGACTTTAGATATACCGCGCTTTCCTACCAAAATCCCAGATCCAGCCCAGGTCACTGAAATAGGTGCCTTGAAACTCATCTCTCTGTCTGTGCTTGAAGATTACATAAGCTCTGATACCCCTATCACATCGCTAAGCCGGGTCAGACCCTGATGGCGATCCCGGGTCGGACCTGACTTTGACCCGGGACCGAAGCTTTCACACGCCAGATGTATCAAGCTTCAAAAAGTGGAGAGTGAAAACCAACCAGCCAATTAGCTCCTACTTGTAATTTTTCAAATGTAACATGGTAGTTAGCAGCTGATTGGCTGGTTGTTTATCACGCTCCAATTGATCACCTTTCTTATAGCCTATGTCGAATTGCCAGGTTTCTCGATCTGTGGTGCTTTCACACCGTCAGAAATGCGATGTGAAAGGGTAAGAGATCTCCATAGAATGTTACATATCCGGGATCCTTCCACACAGAGCCACGACTCTGGTTAATCAGGGGTTTTGCAGTATTGGAAAAGGGGTATTAGTCTTCAATTATTATCCACCTTTTAGTTGATGCACTAAAAACCTAGCCTTGCTAAACCAAACTCATACCATTCCCTTCTTACACCCACTTAAAGTAAAGAAATAACAATATTGTTGGCAATGAATGCCATATATTTTATTAAATTGATTAAATATAAGTCATAAATAAGACTAAAGAGATGGCTGGAAAACCATTATGGGAAAGCAGCAGGGTGTAATGTAATGTATATAAGCAAAAGCGGAACATCTGTCTCAACTCAAACTGGGCTAGATGGATGTTTATAGAGGAATGGCCAGGTTCTGCTCCCTTCTCAAGAGCAGGATACATTGCAATGTTATAAACATTTCTGCCTACCAGGCTACATCTGTAGTCAAAGGTTAGAAATCAAGCAAGTGGTGTATAATTGAGAGCAGGTGGGAACCTCCAACAGGAAAGATCATGAAGACCACTGAGATGTGCTGGAAGTGACATAAACCTCTTCATATATCAGAAAACTGGGGATTGAGCTTTGAGAGGAATGCCTATTGCTTGGTTGGGGGATGCTGATTGGTAGAGGCTAGTAGGTGGAGTTAGTTCCGGTTATACAATGTGGGTATCTGGAATGGAACCTATGTGGAGGTTTTTTGTACTTGTTTCATTTTTAGTTATTTGTCAGCTTTTTTTGTCCAGTTTCAGAACGGTGAATAATTTAAGATGTGTTTGTTATTTCCCCTGAGACAATGGCTAGGCATGGTAACAGATCTCCATATTAGGGCATTCAGGTAGACCCGTATGCCATCTTATTTGAGCTGTCACCTGAAGTTATAGTGTGATGGGCAGTTGGGACACTTTTTTGTGTTTAGCTTTACCCTTACGAGTTGAAGTAGTGGTAAGGAAAGTGGCAGTTGGTCCATGCTTGGCTATAGGGGCAGATGGCCCTTTGGTGAATTTTATTTTATGTTCTCTATTTGAGTATCAGGTACTTGTGTATTATAGCGGCGCCCCCGATGTACATCGCGCAATCTTTTTATTGCATCGCATGCCATGCACCCGATGGCATGCGATGCGACGCGATTTTTGCCCCCTATGCAATGAAACATTGTATAAGCACCCTAAAGGGTGCTTTTAAGCACCCAAATGGGTGCTTACAATGTTAAATGCACCCCCATTGTCAATGCCACCCCCACTATCAACGCCAACCCACTATAAACGTGAATCTGAAGCGTGGCGAGCGCTGCAAGCCCGCGAGGGGCGGCGGAACGCGTCCTCCAACCTTTTCATACCCCCACTATCCACGTCGGCGTGGAATTGAGAATAGAAAGTGTGGTGAGCGCATCGAGCCACCGTGCCCGAAGCGTGGCGAGCGCAGCGAGCCCTGCGAGGGGACGCGGATACCTTCACAGGTATCGGCGTCCCCTCGCGGGCTTCACAGGTATCCGCGTCCCCTCGCGGGGCGCGCTCGCCACGCTTTGGGCTCGGTGGCTCGCTGCGCTCGCCACACTTTCTATTCTCAACTCCATGCCGACGTGGATAGTGGGGGTATGAAAAGGTCGGAGGACGCTTACCGCCGCCCCTCGCGGGTTCGCTGCGCTCGCCACGCTTCGAGTTCACGTTTATAGTGGGGGGGTGGCATGATGGTGCATTTAACATTGTAAGCACCCATTAGGGTGCTTATACAATTTGTAATCGCATCGCATCGCATTGTATGGCATTGTATGCCATACACAATGTCATACAGTTTTAAAATTGTATGACATTGTACAATATCGCGCGATATCGCGTCGCATTGCATACCATCGCATGCCTTATGGTATGCGATGCGATGGGCGCCGCTATAATACACAAGTACCGAGTATCATTTTGAAGTAGCGTTCTCCTCGCCACCATAGGTTAGAGGAGGGAATTTTTTATTCATGTTAATTTCATATAGGCCTCCCTCTTAATATAAATAGCTGACCCTTTCACCGCCAATACAATTGTCAGTGTCTTTATTTTAGTTTTAATTTGGTGTGAATAATATGTGGAGAGTTTAAGAGCCATTTCCTGGGTATACATAACGTAATAACAGTCACCCCTTCTTACATCTAACACAAATTTCTAGAACCTGTCAATCAAGAAAATATCTTGATATCACTCATTTTATCCTTGAAGCTGTACCCCTACTGTGCTTACTGTATGACCCCTTCAGCTAAATTAGAATTGCTTTAGAATTAGATCTACATTTAATGGAATTACAGTAGCTTATTACCTTACTTTGTTAACTGCTTAAAAAGAAGATAAAAGCTACGGTATGTACGAAAAAAAATATTGAAAAAGCCCAGTTGCAGATTTCCATTGCACCACCCTAAGAAATGCACAAAGTAGAATAACTGAAGCATCATTTCTGCATGAACCTATCTCCTCATCCGAATTGCATGTGCACACATTGGATCAATAAATCTATCTCCTGAATTTATGATTACCTAGCATCAATGTTCCAGACAGTATATTATGCACGCGTTGTGCTTCATAAATAAGCAACAAGCAGTTTGTCCTTTATTATCTTACTCTGCTTCTATACATTTATAGTTAATGATGGATGGTACTGTATATTGTACGCTAGACATAAATATGTATATAGGCAGTTAAACGTTAGACACCCGTGTCTGTGAGTAGGGTGACGGGAATCTTTAACACACTGATCGATCTTCGTGTCATCTGTGTTTAACGTTATTTGTGTCTTCCGTAGGCAAAGAGAAAAACAAGAAGAAGTGACTCACTCATTTTGTTTAAGAAAATCTATTCTTGGTCAGATCTCTTTGGGACTAAATATCTTTTTGCTATATTCTACTGTATGCGATATTTTGTTCTCTCCATTTGCCTACATTTCTCTGTCTTATGTGCGTAAGCCCAACTGATGCTTGGATTCTTACGGCAGCTCAGAGGCAAAAATGATTTTGCATTCTATGGTGTATGCTGAGGATTTTTTTTGTTTTGTGGGAGGGACAGGAAATAAAGCAAGCACCGAGTAAGCCATCTCTCTGCTTTAATGACTGATATAAATTGTAACTTGGAGATAAAAAGAAGTTCTTTAGTGATGCCTCAGTTGTCGTTGATTGCTCGGAGCAATTTTGAAGCTATTCAAAGGGAAGAATAGCTGGCATCATTGTAGAGAGGACAGCGGGGGTGGATAGTGCCCCGCAGAATTACTACAGACACCACCTGAGATAATAGAGGAGAGGTGCATGTTACCTGTGACAGTTATAATAAAGACACAATCTGCAGGGGAGAGGATCTCAGTACCCAGCAACTGCCTGACTTGCAAATGGGATCAGGATTTTCTCTAAAAAAGTAACTGTTTAAATCTGCGGGAGGCAGCACTTACATTACATTCAGCACTTACTGACCAGTAAAATGTAACTTCTTCACTGTCAGGAACGACAATAAAAATATAAAATGTTCTCTTCCTACATAGCTTATGCCAGTTACTCAGGTTTAAGCGGTGTACACATGCTACGATCTGGCAAATGGCAATACTGATTCGATATCAAGGGCTGCCGGGACACGGTGGGTTGCTGGAATTGAAAAGGAGAGAGGGAGGGCAGCGGTAGAATGGCGCGCGGGGGGGAGGGGGGGATTCGGGATAGAGCAACATTACACTGCCTTGACTGCCAAGTCTATTTCTGCTTTCGATCCCGATGCTGGATCGAATCTGAATCAAAAACAGTTAACATTGTTCGTTCAGTGTTATTGTTGATTCTGTAAGCAAAATCGAATCGAAAATGTGTAAAAAATCAAAGCGTGTGCACACCCCATTACACAGATTATCTAATGTTTACAGGGATCCCATGTTTAGATTTAAGGGCCAAGATGAGATGTGTGTGTTGGGGGGGCATAGTTGGGCAAGTCCCCCTCCTCTCCCGTTCTACCACCCACTCACGAATATCTGGACCTAGTGGGACACGAAGAGAGAGGCGGAGAAATGATCATGATACAATTGTGCGGCCATGCCCTGTCCAACCCATCACCTGGCCACACCCACTAAACACCTCCCACCCTCCTCCAGCATGTATATGTAGGTTGGAAAGTAAAGCCATATTTAGATTTCATTGGGTCTTTTGCAACAAAACTGGTTTGAAGATACCCAAAACCCATACCTCTAATACAATATTGCATGTGTTACCCATAGAAACATACTTGGAAATGTAGAATTTGATGAGAACTATTTGGCCCATTTAGTAAGCCCTATATACATACAGTATACACACTTACACACAGGGTCAGAGTTAGACCTCATGGGGCCCTTAGCAAGACACGGGGCCCTAAGCAAGACACCAATTCAGGGCCCTTCTTCATCATACAATATCATCACCGGCCCTGGCTGTCCCAGCTGCGTTTGTCTTAGTTACACTCCTGCAATGGGGGCACATCTCCATCCACTGCCAGCTGCTCTACCAGATGCCACTCTGCTCCCGGAAGAGCGGCTGCCGGCAGTGGAGGCTGGAGACAAGCAGAATCGTCCCCAAACATCAGGGGGGGGGGGGGGGACCTATACTTTTCTTTTATGAGGATCTGCAATGGACATTCTGCTAAAGTTTGTGTTGCAGTTACTGAGAGAGAATGGCACCAAAGGGGGCAACAAAAATGGGAGATCATGGACCAGTGCAAGAAGAAGCGAGATGGGAGCTGGGAGTGGATGTCTAAGAAGAGAGACAGGGCAAGAGCGGTGGAGACAGAGAGGAAGAGACAGGAGAGAAAGAGGAAGGCAGATAAGGAAAAGAGAATATACTGTACTCATGAAAAATCATCATTTATATGAAATTGTCATTAGCTAGAAATTGTCTTCCCAAATCTCTCACTTTCTGAATCTCTCATCCTATTAAATGTCACCCTCTGTATCTGCCAGTGGAATTTGTTTTTCTACAGCTGAATTCCTGGTGGTGAATCAATGTTATACACCTTAGTTGAGAAAGAACATTCTGGATAGTGTAAAACAATTACGCACATAATCCCAAATGTATCTCACACATGGATACATTTCTGCTGCAGACTGCACACCCACCCCGCAAACACCCACCCAAACGCACTAACTAGGACAGCAGATTACACACATGCCCCATACACACTCGGATTGCACACAACCCCATCCCCCACCATAATCAGACTGCAGACACCTCCCCCACTTGTACACTGCCACATCCCCACACCGACAGCCCACTCACATCTGGTGGTGTCCTCAGAACTGGGGATGGTGGTGGTTTCAGCAATGCAGGCAGTGAGGTGCCATCTTCAGCACGTTGCCCAAATGAAACCAATGGGGAACTGCGGATTGGCTGAGAGCTGTGGCAGTAGTGGGCAAAGGCTCCCATAGGGTAGCTTTAAAATATTTTCAATTGTTTTAATTAGTGATTAGTGGTGAATCCACTTCTGAACAAGGTTCATATCAGCAATCGCTGGCAATCAGTCCGGACCAGATGTCCAAAGTCTCTCCTGCCCTGCATCCCTGCCAGCGGGTCGTGTTTGACATTTGAGCTATTTCCTCGCAATGACAGGGGTATAACCTGCCTCAAGCTGGCAGTGTCGGAACTGACTTCATGTGTGGCAAGTTCGAATGGCTGGAGAACCTTGCACATCACGGAAATCAGCCTCCACTGCGCTTGGGTCAGGCGCATCCCCGCTCCTTTGCCTATGTCATATGTTGCTGTGTAGACTTGAATGGCCTTTTGCTGCTCCTCCGTCCTCAAACTGTGGCCCTCCAGATGTTGTGAAACTACAAATCCCAGCATGCCTTGCCACAGTTTTAACACTCCCTTATAGCAAAACTGTTGCAAGGCATGCTGGGATTTGTAGTTTCACAACATCTGGAGGGCCGCAGTTTGAGGACCCATGATATAGAGGATGGAGTTTCAGTGTGTCACAACTTCTTGTTTAAGCTGATGGCAGGGCAGGTTCAGGAGTTTTTGATGCCACTTGTGGCAGTGTCAGAGTAGCGAAAGTGTCCCGCAATTTTGCAGGCCACCGCGAGTATTTCCTGCATGCCCCTGTCACTTTTAAGGAAATGCTGCATCACCAAATTTATTGTGTGGGCAAAACATGCCCACACAATAAATTTGGTGATGCAGCATTTCCTTAAAAGTGACAGGGGCATGCAGGAAATACTCGCGGTGGCCTGCGGCACATGTTAGAATTTGCCCATCTGTAATGCCCAAACAGAAATGGATAATTTGACCACCCTCTGGCGCAGCAGCCAACCTTGTCTCAACATCTGATGGGGAGACACCACTCCCTCAACAACATACAGAAAGGACAATTACAGACGGAGACACACTGGCGCTTTAAAGATGAAATGTTACTTCCCTTCGGATATATGGTATTCAAACAAGATTTTTACAAGGGCAAATTTTTCACATAAATATTTACATGAAAAAGAAAATATATAGACAACAATAGTAAAGTACATCCAGATATATTCCTTTTTCTCCACCCGTGTTGCTGTGTTGGTTTCCCTTTCACCAAGTAAACTCAGGAAATAGGAAAGCGTACCCGACTCACATTAAATGTGGGTATAAGAAACCTATCAAGGTATGGTTAAGTGCTGTCGTGCCCCAACTCACGGTGCCTAGGTGAAGTTCTTTCATACAAACCTTTGTATGAAAGAATTTCAAAGATGCTGCTGTTTCTGCAGAAGGCGATGCATATACACCAGTAGTATCACTGGACTGGACATTAACAGCAGAACCACTGGACTTTAACAGCAGAACCACTGGACTTTAACAGCAGAACCACTGGACTTTAACAACAGTGTCACTGGACTTTAATGGCAGTACCACTGGACTGGAATTATGCAGCAGTTTCACTGGACTGGAATTATGCAGCAGTATCACTGGACTGGAATTATGCAGCAGTACAAATTGGTAATGTATGATTGCCATCCCCTGTGGTGACACCTTTCTTATCAGTTACCTAACTCCCCACAGGTGCTGGCAATCATACATTATCCACACCTCCCAGCATGCCCCTCTCCAGGAGGACACAATGCTCTGTTCTGGACTTCCCTGGTAATGTATGGTTGCCAGCACCTGTGGTGACACCATTCTTACCAGTTACCCAGCTACCCACAGGTGCTGGCAATCATACATTATCCATACCTCCCAGCATGCCCCTCTCCAGGAGGACACAATGCTCTGTTCCTGGGCTTCCCTGGTTATGTATGATTGCCAGCACCTGTGGTGACACCTTTCTTATCAGTTACCTAGCTCCCCACAGGTGATGACAATCCTACATTACCAGGGAAGTCCAGGTAAAGAGCATTTTCTCCCTCATGGAGAGGGTCAGGTAGGCAAGTATGGACTATACAGCAGTATCACTGGGGGATGCAGTCAAAATCCCGACGGTCAAATCCCGACAAGGTCAAAATACAGACAAGGTCAAAATACCGACATTTAAAATCCCGACATGGTCAAAATCCCGACAAGGTCAAAATACCAACATTTAAAATCCCGACAAAGTCAAAATATCGACATATAGAATGTAGACAGGTGAAAAAGTCAACATGACTTTCAGTCGACAGGTCACGAGGTCGACATGGGTTTTTTCACTGTTTTGTAACCCGACATGTGCCGACAGGCGGTATTTCATGCCCTACCATGCACTAGGGCGTGGTGGGAGAATAAAATAGTGTGCCGGGCGCAGCATCACGTGCGAAGCGTGCGATGCGAGGGGCTGCAGTTGACTACCAACTGTGTCCATGTCGACTGTGTCGACATTCGGGTAAAACAGTAGTGAAAAAACCCATGTCGACCTCACGACCTGTCAACCGAAAGTCATATTGACTTTTTCACCTGTACATTCTATATGTCGGTATTTTGACCCTGTCGGGATTTTGACCTTGTCGGGATTTTAAATGTCGGTATTTTGACCATGTCGGGATTTTGACCGTCTGTCAATAGCTGTCGGAAATTTTGACCACGTCAGGATTTTGACCGTTGGGATTTCATACCGAATCCATCACTGGAGTGGATGGTGGTATGGCGGGTAGGCAGTCAGGCAGGCGGCCAGGACGCGCTGCTTATTCACTCTCTATGTCTGGAATGAAGATGGCGTCCAGCTTTTAAAGCAGGACAGGCCAACCTGTGGCCCTCCAGATGTTGTGAAACTACAAATCCCAGCATGCCTTGCCACAGTTTTAACACTCCCTTTTAGCAAAACTGTGGCAAGGCATGATGGGATTTGTAGTTTGACAACATCTGGAGAGCCACAGGTTGGCCAGGCCTGCTTTAAAGGGTCCGGCTCTCGCGAGATTCGAAGTCCGGAGATCTGTGCTCCAAGTCTGGGTGGGAATTTCCAAACAGGCCCGGAAAGCGATTTAGATTGGGGGGTGTCTGGATTCCCCCAATCCGAACTCGCACATCCCTACCTAGCACGTGGCAAGGCCGCCACATATGTAAAGACCCCAAACTGCAATGTGATCACAATTATATTGCAATCTCATTGCTGAGGTCACAACGGTAAGGATAGCCGCAACCTTCATAGCCGCAACCTTCATAGCCGCAACCTTCATCGCCGCAACCTTCATCGCCGCAACCTTCATAGCCGCAACCTTCATAGCCTGGCTGCCAATCATTTATTGGGTCGCATTGGCTGCATGTGATGTCACAAAGCCACCATGAAAACTGTCCAAACACACCTTTGTTGTCCGGACCGCACCCCCAAAATGTCATCCCCATGCGATAGCAGTCTTCCAGGATGTGATCACAGTGTGACATACACACATTGCGGCTGATACTTTATCAGACCCATAGAACCCTTTATTAGTTTTTCAGAATGTTATTTCAGTGATAGCTATTGGCCACCTCAGATCACAGGTCCCCCATACACATTCCTCCTGACAGAAAGGGGGCCCGCTTGTGACTCCTGCAATGAGGTCAAACGGAGCCGTGAATGACAGTCATCTCCCACCCCGTTCAGCTGCTGTCGGTCAGTGAGTGACTGCTTGCTCACTTGCGGCTGCTGCTGCCCCCACTCCCAGCACCCGGCCTGACCAAAGCTGCGGCTGCAAATCCTGATCTGAACTGTGGCTGCCAATGAACCAAACCCCACCGCCACCACCACCGGCGATTCTGGACATTAACTGATTTGCCACTGCAGCTGTTTTCAGGAGTATTCAGGAGACAGGTGGGACTGGCACAGCACTGTAAACTTATGGGGCGACTGGCACAGCACTGTAAACTTAAGGGTGGGACTGGCACAGCACTGTAAACTTATGGGGCGACTGGCACAGCACTGCAAACTTAAAGGTGGGTCTGGCACAGCACTGTAAACTTAGGGGTGGGTCTAGCACAGCACTGTAAACTTAAAGGTGGGTCTGGCACAGCACTGTAAACTTAAGGGTGGGTCTGGCACAGCACTGTAAACTTAAAGGTGGGTCTGGCACAGCACTGTAAACTTAAGGGTGGGTCTGGCACAGCACTGTAAACTTAAGGGGGACTGGCACAGCACCGTAAATTTAAGGGGGACTGGCACAGCACTGTAAACTTAAGGGTGGGTCTGGCACAGCACTGTAAACTTAAGGGTGGGTCTGGCACAGCACTGTAAACTTAAGGGTGGGTCTGGCACAGCACTGTAAACTTAAAGGTGGGTCTGGCACAGCACTGTAAACTTAAGGGTGGGTCTGGCACAGCACTGTAAACTTAAGGGGGACTGGCACAGCACCGTAAATTTAAGGGGGACTGGCACAGCACTGTAAACTTAAGGGTGGGACTGGCACAGCACTGTAAACTTAAGGATGGGTCTGGCACAGCACTGTAAACTTAAGGGGGACTGGCACAGCACTGTAAACTTAAGGGGGGACTGGCACAGCACTGCAAACTTAAGGGGCGGCTGGCACAGCACTGTAAACTTAAGAGGGGACTGGCACAGTGCTGTAAACGTAAGGGGGGACATGCACAGCACTGTAATCTTAAGCAGGGGACTGGCACAGCACTGTAAACTTAAGGGGTGGCCGGCACAGCACTGTAAACTTAAGAGGAGACTGGCACAGTGCTGTAAACTTAAGGGTGGGTCAGGCACAGCACTGTAAACTTAAGGGGGGACTGGCACAGCACTGTAAACTTAAGGGGGACTAGCACAGCACTGTAAACTTAAGGGCGGGTCTGGTACAGCACTGTAATCTTAAGAAGGGGACTGGCACAGCACTGTAAACTTGACGGAGTGGCTGGCACAGCACTGTAAACTTAAGGGGGGACTGGCACAGCACTGTAAACTTAAGGGATAGCTGGCACAACACTGTAAACTTAACGAAGGACTGGCACAGCACTGTAAACTTAAGGGATGGCTGGCACAGCACTGTAAACTTAAGGGGGGTTGTCAGAGCACTGTAAACTTAAGGGGTGGCTGGCACAGCACTAATTGTGATGGTGGGGCTGGCACAGCACTGTAATAATGTGTGCGCACAAGGGCCCCACTATTTTGTCCGTCCCAGGGCCCCACTATTTCTGATGGCAGCCCTATGATATTGCAATGCAATAACAGTTACAGATGGGCACATACAGTACAACTGTGTTTTGTGTTTTAAAACAAATTCATGTTTTGGTTTTAAATTTGCTTTGATTGTGTCTTTAATTTCATAAAAAATGTAAAATGATTTATTTGGGGCTATTTAAGTTGCTGTATTAGTATTTCTACAATTATTATTCATGTAGTCAATTTTCTAATGATCCCCTCACAACCGTAATATTTTAATCAATATTGCCCAAAGGCTGCGCGCGCTGGCTGGCTGCATCAGTAACTGAGCTGCAGCACAAACACGTGACAGCTTAATACGGTAATACCATGATCACACACACAGGAGGAACACTGGCTGATACCATGGCGGTTTGAAAAGAAGTTATCCCAAGGTCGGCTTAATTTGAATCTTATTTAATTTATGGTGGGATGTACCCAGAAATTATGTTGGTTTTAACAAAGAAAGAAATTCCAATTATCTATTCACTTTTGAGGGGTTACAGTAGAAACGGCAAGATTAGCCAGTAGAATTACAACCACACACAAGTGACTTTTTTTTAAGAGAGCGCCACACAGCTGAATATAATAAATTACATTTATTATTATGTAATTAATAATCAATTTATAAAAAATAAAAAAACAATCACAAATAAGTTTATACATATACAATTAATAAAATTAAATACAATAACTGGGATCACACTCTATATAGAAATACTGGAATCAAATCCTAAATTAATATTCAAATCATCTCCAACAGGAGAGAGAAAGTGTCCAGGGTACTTGTGTATTATCACGGTGCCCACTAAGCTATTTGCTTAGTGGGCTATTCTGCGTAGGGAAATCGCATCGCATCGCAACGCATCGCATGGGCCATTTTAAGGGCCGTGCAATCCGATTTTTCTATGTAATGTATCCAGTGCTCTCTTATATATTTTATAGGGTGTACAATGCCATTAGGTATACAATAATGACATACAATGAGGTTTTAGGCACCCCCCCCCCCCCACTATCCACGTCACCCCAAAGCATGGCGAGCGCAGGAGTTGATTTTATATAGTGTGGCGAGCGCAGCGAGCCACCGAGCCCTTAGCGTGGCGAGGGGACGCAGAATACATGTAAAGTAATCCGCGTCCCCTCGCGGGGCTTGGTGGCTCACTGCACTCGCCACACTATATAAAATCAACTCCACGCCGACGTGGATATTAGGGTTATGAAAAGGTGGAAGGACATGTTCCGCCGCCGCTCGCCACACTTCGGGGTGGCGTGAATAGTGGGGGGGTGCCTAAAACCTCATTGTATGTCATACAATGATATAATTGTATAGGTAATGTAATGGCATCGTACACCCTATATATGCGGGAGGTGCGATGCGATCCCCCGGGGCTAAGAGAGCAGTGAATAAATTACATAGGAAAATTGAATCGCATCGCACGGCCCTTCAAAATTACCTGTGCAATGCGATGCGATTTTCCTATAGTGCCGTACGTAAGAAACTTGGGCGCCGTGATAATACACAAGTACCATGTCCAGTGCTTTTAATTGCGAAAATGAAGTACCAATCAGCATCTAGTTTTGTAAAGGTATACAAACAAAGGAGCTTATTCTGATCGGTGCGGCCAAACGTGCGTACGTTCCAAAACAACGTACGCTATCCGTACGCGGCCGTTGGGGTTAAGTCCACCCACAACTCAGCCGCATACGTACGGCCAGAAATATCGGCAAAGGGGAGTGGCGTACAATTGAGCGTACGCCAACGTACACGGACGGGCCAGCCCTTACACTCCGACAACTGGCGTACAATTGAGCGTACACCACCGTTTACGGACGTCTCTCGGCCGTCTTCCCACCGACTTCTTGCGGCTATCTGAGCGTACGCCAGCTTGCACGGACGGGTCCCTATTGTTTTCAATAGAAAAGTCAGCTTATGGCACCGCTCGTGAGAGTGAGCGTACGTCCGTGTACGCTGACATACCCTTCACATATATGGACCTGCATATCTTCCCTTTCAACTATAATTATGAAAATTAATTAATTGATTGAATTAATTAATGTGCAAAATAGTGGCCATGGGATTAAAACATTGCTGAAACATCCTTTGTAGGTGTTAGATGTGGTTTATGTTATTGTATCATAAATACAAAACCTATGTTTGTATTAGAGTGAACACGTTGACACATGTCGACTTGTGTCGATTGAGTGTGCTACTGTGTAAAGTCTATGAAAGCACGTAGTGAATGTGTCTAACTGTTTAACAAATACCTACCTTAGCATATATAAGCAGGTCTTACAAAGATTCTTACCTTAAATTAAACAAACCTTTAAATGTAGAGAAGTATAGAAAGATAAGCTTCCAATGTGTTAGAGTGCTGTGTGTGGCTTGCAGGTAGTGAAATCATGGTTTGGACTTAATAGACTGCAGCATTGCTTATTACATTCAGGTGTATGTGTTTGGTAGTAATCAGCGTAAATTAGCTAACCCAGGCGCACGCTGGCATGCGGTATCTGTAGAGGTGGTTTGAGATAGCGGTTGGCGGCCGCCTGTTTTGTGTCCGAAATGAACGGTGCTTTAGTCGATCGTGCGGTAGTAGCACCGCTCATTTTTGGTGCACACCCCCGTGTACGCCCATATTTACGCCCATTTTCCCTCATTATTTCGGCCGCTCCCCTCATCACGCCCCTATGCCGCCCCCAATGCCCGTACACTCGCGTACAGGTTTTTTCGCAAGTAGAGACCCGTCCGTAAGCGTTGTGGAGTGTTCGCGCCTGCGCATTAGCGAATGTACGCATGCGCAGATCATTAAAAACCCCGGGACGTACGCGTACGGCCCGGCCGCTCCAACCAGAATAAGGCCCAAAACTCTGATCCTGTATACTTTGATGGCAACTTTATATCCACTTATATATGCTTGAGTCCGTCTCCTTCGTATAGCTGCTACTCAGTAGCATTAGGTCGACATTGGGATTTGATTATTTATTATTTTGATTGGCTCCTGTCATACAGACATATATACGATATGTAGAGGGATAGCAGCGGCAGAATTAGAAGATGGTGGCCTTGCATATATTAAATTGTTTCAAAAGGACAATTGATGATTCATTTGAATCGTGTTATACATAAAGCAACATCTAATATATAAGTTTAGCCACAGCAGAACTTTCATTTTAAAGAGAAAAGATTCACCAAAATCTGACTGAAGCCAGAAATAAAATGTTCTGATAAGACATTTATACCCCTTTCAGATCGCACCTAATTATCGGGTGTCACACTCAGCCGCGGCGGTGCGCGGCGGGCATATTACTCACCCGTCCGCGCCCGCCGTCGGCTAGCGTGTAGTGGTCTCCGGGTCAGCGGCAGCGGGCAGCGGCAGTCTGGTGGGCAGCAGGCAGCGTGGGACGTCGACAGGTGTAGCAGTGTGTGCTGTAATGGTGCCGGGAGGCCGGCGCCGCCATCTTGGTTAAGGGCAAAATAGCAGATTGGCCCAGGTCTGAGGTTTCCTCCCATACTGACCTGACAGCCAATGGCAGCCGCCCTCTTGGGATATAGGGGATCTGCCTAGGGCTGTTCAGTGTCAGTGCAAAGAGTCTCCAGAGGCGTTCACAGCTCCCAGCTGACTCCGGCTCTCTGACTCACCTCTCCTGACCTTGGTGCCTTGCTCGTGCTCTGTGTTGGTCTAGGTTGCTGCTTAACCCCATCGCTGCCAGTTCTCTCCACAGTCTGGTCTCTGCCTGTATCCCTGAGCTTCCTGGCCTAGCCCTTCAAGTCTCCTGCTTCCAAGCAATTCTTCAATCTTCATTCATCATTCATCTTCTTCCAGTCTTCAAGGATCCTTCATTTACCATCAAGTACATTCTCTTTCCGGATCCTCTTATTCTTCAAGACCCCAGCCTGCCGTCCTATGCTATTTGAACTGTCATTATTCAAATGAACTTTCTTCTTCTAAAGTGCCTTACTGGCTCAAGTATTGTTTATCACTAACTGCCACTTTAAGAAAGTATTCAAGTGTGTATTGTTTCCATTTATGAATTCTATTATTAAACCTGCACGATTTAATCCTTCATCCTCTGGTCCGTCTCCAGTCGCTACACACCACACGACTTCATCCAGCCCTTCAGTCGTGACAGTTTGCACTGACCCGATGGAGTCGGGTGAAGTACAGGCTTCCATGGCGGACGTCTTTCAAGGTATCGTGACTCGTCTTGAACAAGTGGAAACTACCCAACGCCAAGTGGCTCAATTTCTTCAGGCCTTGTCCCCGCCCCAGGCGGCTCCCTCAGTGTCGGTTGCTCCAGCACCAGAGATTCCAGTTCCTGTTTCCACACCAGGATCCGTAGTTCCTCATCACATGCAACTCCCTACTCCCAGCAAGTATGATGGTTCGCCAAGGGCATGCCGTGGGTTCCTGAACCAATGTGATGTCCACTTCACCTTGCAGTCATCTCACTTCCCAACCTCCAAGGCAAAGGTGGCCTATATTGTGTCTCTCCTGGCAGGGTCAGCTCTGGACTGGGTGTCCCCTCTCTGGGAACGCTCTGACCCCCTGCTCAATGACTATGAAGCTTTTATTACCTCTTTTCGTCGCATCTTCGATGACCCTGGCAGAGTGTCCTCTGCCGCCACTGAAATCCTGAGGATTCGCCAGGGTAGCCGATCGGTGGGACAGTATGTTGTGCAGTTCCAGACCCTGGCCTCAGAATTAAAATGGAACGAAGAGGCTCTCCTCTCCGCCTTCTGGAATGGGCTGGCAGGTCGTATCAAGGATGAATTAGCTACTCGTGACTTCCCGGCTACCTTGATCGAGCTCATCTCTCTGTGCAACAAAGTAGATCTACGGATGCAGGAACGCCAACTAGAGAGAAATCGCTCTGATCGTCTTCGCCCTCGCTTCACCCCAAATGCTGTTCCCGTTCCTAGACCAAGTCCTTCCACAACTACACCACCTGATGAACCTATGCAGATCAATCGTTCTCGGCTCTCACAGGAAGAAAAGTCCCGTAGACAACGGGAGAATCTCTGCATGTACTGCGGGTGTGCTGCCCATTTGCTGTCCTCCTGTCCATTGCGTCCGGGAAACGGCCGCTCCTAACCTCCCCGAGGGAGGCCCGGTTAGGAGTCTTGTTTTCATCTCCCTCCTCAACTGTTTCCACCATTCCAATTACCATTGTGTGCCCTCAAGGGGAAAATAAAGTCCAGGCCCTATTGGATTCCGGAGCGGCAGGAAACTTTCTTTCTTCATCTTTCGTCTTTCAACACTCCCTGGCAGTACAACCCTTGACCCATCCCCTGGTTCTCACTGCAGTGGATGGGAGTCGTATCTGTAGTGGGCAAATCACCCTTCAAACCAATCCAGTGACAGTGCTAGTGGGTGCTCTACATCAAGAGACTCTAGAGTTCTTAGTTCTTCCTCAGTCATCACACCAGGTGGTCCTGGGTCTACCATGGCTCGCTAAACACAATCCTCATATTGATTGGACCAGCATGGAGATCAAGGCCTGGGGTACGAACTGTTTAACCACTTGCATGACTCGTATCATTCCACTCAATCAAATGAATCCTCAAGAAGAGGGAGGTTCCAGTCTTCCGTCTTCACCAGCTTCACCCTTGTCTATACCCACACCATACCATTCTTTTTCTGATGTCTTCAGCAAGGGAGGTGCCGATTCTCTGCCCCCTCATCGTCCTTGGGACTGTCCGATAGAGTTGGTACCCGGGAAATTTCCACCGCGGGGTCGTATCTACCCCTTATCTCTACCCGAGACCAAGGCTATGTCTGACTACATTCGTGAAAACTTGAATAAAGGCTTCATTCGTCCATCCACCTCGCCAGCCGGAGCGGGGTTTTTCTTCGTTAAAAAAAAAGATGGGACTCTCCGGCCATGTATCGACTATAGGGGTCTCAACGATATCACAATCAAGAACCGCTACCCATTACCCCTCATCACCGAACTCTTCGATAAGATCAGAGGGGCGTCTATTTTTACCAAACTGGATCTGAGAGGGGCGTACAACTTGATCCGAATCCGTTCCGGTGACGAGTGGAAGACGGCTTTCAACACCCGGGATGGCCACTACGAATACCTGGTGATGCCATTTGGCCTTTGCAATGCCCCGGCCGTCTTCCAACAGTTTGTAAACGACATATTTCGGGACTTACTGTATCATTCTGTCGTGGTGTATCTCGATGATATCCTCATATTCTCTCCTAACCTTCATCTCCATCGTCAAACTGTATCTGAAGTCCTGCGCCGTCTACGCCAAAATCAATTGTTCTGCAAGCTAGACAAATGCGTCTTCGAGGTCACTTCCATTCCATTTCTTGGCCACATCCTCACCAGCACTGGGATAGAGATGGACCCAGAGAAAGTAAGAGCCATCCAAGACTGGACAGCGCCTACCACGCTCAAAGGTATCCAGAGGTTCCTGGGTTTTTCAAATTATTATCGTCGCTTCATCCGGGACTTCTCCACCCTTGCTGCACCCCTTACAGCTCTAACCCGCAAGGGAGTAGATCCTAGTCAGTGGCCACCCGAAGCCTCGCTAGCTTTCCAACAACTAAAGAATGCATTCGTCTCTGCTCCAATTCTTCTTCAGCCGAACCTCGACAAACCCTTCATTATCGAGGTGGACGCATCCTCAGAGGGAGTCGGGGCAATCTTGTCACAGAAAGGAGAGGACCAGGAACTTCACCCCTGTGCTTTCTACTCTAAGAAGTTTCTTCCAGCAGAGAAAAATTACCCCATTGGGGAGCAAGAGTTACTAGCAGTCAAGTTAGCGTTGGAGGAGTGGCGGTACCTCCTGGAGGGGGCACGACATAAGATCACGGTATACTCTGACCATAAGAATCTCTCATTTCTCAAGCATGCCCAATGTCTTACTGCTCGTCAAGCCCGCTGGGCCATGTTCTTCGAACGATTTGATTTCCAGATCAGATTCAGACCCGGGTCGATGAATGCCAAGGCCGATGCCCTTTCACGCTCCTTCGAGACTCCGGCCGACCTAGAGACTCCTCCTCGACCAATCCTCGACCCTCTGGTTTTTGCTCAAGTTACGGTCCAACCTTCACCTCCTCCGGGCAAAACCTTTGTTCCCCTCAATCTTCGCAAAAGAGTGCTGTCCTGGGCACACGCTTCCCGTTTTGCAGGACATACTGGTGCACAGAAGACCCTAATGTTCCTGTTACGTTCATATTGGTGGCCCACCATTCGTCAAGATGTAACCAGCTTTGTCGCTTCCTGTGTAAAGTGCGCCC
This sequence comes from Crinia signifera, assembly GCF_055691185.1. Lineage (NCBI taxonomy): Eukaryota > Metazoa > Chordata > Amphibia > Anura > Myobatrachidae > Crinia > Crinia signifera. The sequence goes on along the minus strand of NC_139228.1, from coordinate 79,177,203 downwards.
AGCATAAGTCCCCCAGAACATCTCCTGCCGGTCCTCTTCTACCTCTAGCCATTCCTACAGAACCATGGTCCCACTTGTCTATGGACTTTATCTGTGAACTTCCTCCCTCCAAAGGGCATACGGTAATCTGGGTGGTGGTTGACCGGTTCTCAAAAATGGCGCACTTCTTCCCATTGAAAGGTCTTCCATCCGCTCCAGTTCTGGCTCAGCTCTTCATCTCCACAATCTTCAAACTTCATGGGTTGCCCAAAGAGATTATATCTGACCGTGGAGTGCAATTCGTTGCAAAGTTTTGGAGGGCTCTCTGTTCCGCTGTACAAGTCAAACTCAAGTTCTCCACTGCATTCCACCCACAAACCAACGGGCAGACGGAACGGGTCAACCAAGACTTGGAAGCCTTCATTCGTTTATTCATCTCTTCTTCTCAAGACGACTGGGTCGATCTTCTGCCTTGGGCGGAATATGCGCACAATAATTCTTATCATTCATCCTCCGGCACCACTCCCTTTTTTACTGTTTTTGGCAAACATCCCAGATCTCCAGATTTCTCAGACTTATCTTCATCCGATGTTCCTGCAGCTGCTGCTTCTTTACAACGGTTTGCGAAAATCTGGTCAGATGTTCATACCGCTCTCCTCAAAGCATCCGCTCGATACAAAAGGATGGCGGACAGGAAAAGAAGAGCGGCTCCCAAATTGAAGGTTGGAGATCGAGTGTGGCTGTCTACCCGCCACATACGCCTTCGGTTACCATCCATGAAGCTGGCTCCCCGATTCATCGGACCGTTTCCAATCACGCAAGTTATTAATCCTGTTGCATACAGACTACAGCTTCCTTCTTCCCTGAAGATTTCAAATTCTTTTCATGTGTCTCTTCTAAAGCCCTTGAGATTGAACTTATATCAAAAGAAGGTGCCCAAACCGCCCAAGATTGGTTCTGAAAGAGAGATTGAGTTCGAAGTGAGACGCATCATCGACTCACGTTGTCGCAATGCCCATCTGCAGTATCTGGTGGAGTGGCTTGGATTCGGTCCTGAGGAGAACTCCTGGGTTGATGCTGCAGATCTCCATGCTCCCCGTCTGGTGAGGCAATTCTTTCAAAGGAACCCACATAAGGTGCGTAGGTGCCCTGGGGTCACCCAGAAAAGGGGGGGTACTGTCACACTCAGCCGCGGCGGTGCGCGGCGGGCATATTACTCACCCGTCCGCGCCCGCCGTCGGCTAGCGTGTAGTGGTCTCCGGGTCAGCGGCAGCGGGCAGCGGCAGTCTGGTGGGCAGCAGGCAGCGTGGGACGTCGACAGGTGTAGCAGTGTGTGCTGTAATGGTGCCGGGAGGCCGGCGCCGCCATCTTGGTTAAGGGCAAAATAGCAGATTGGCCCAGGTCTGAGGTTTCCTCCCATACTGACCTGACAGCCAATGGCAGCCGCCCTCTTGGGATATAGGGGATCTGCCTAGGGCTGTTCAGTGTCAGTGCAAAGAGTCTCCAGAGGCGTTCACAGCTCCCAGCTGACTCCGGCTCTCTGACTCACCTCTCCTGACCTTGGTGCCTTGCTCGTGCTCTGTGTTGGTCTAGGTTGCTGCTTAACCCCATCGCTGCCAGTTCTCTCCACAGTCTGGTCTCTGCCTGTATCCCTGAGCTTCCTGGCCTAGCCCTTCAAGTCTCCTGCTTCCAAGCAATTCTTCAATCTTCATTCATCATTCATCTTCTTCCAGTCTTCAAGGATCCTTCATTTACCATCAAGTACATTCTCTTTCCGGATCCTCTTATTCTTCAAGACCCCAGCCTGCCGTCCTATGCTATTTGAACTGTCATTATTCAAATGAACTTTCTTCTTCTAAAGTGCCTTACTGGCTCAAGTATTGTTTATCACTAACTGCCACTTTAAGAAAGTATTCAAGTGTGTATTGTTTCCATTTATGAATTCTATTATTAAACCTGCACGATTTAATCCTTCATCCTCTGGTCCGTCTCCAGTCGCTACACACCACACGACTTCATCCAGCCCTTCAGTCGTGACATCGGGTTCATGACGGTTTGTTGCCGGTTCATACCCAGTAATAGGGGCGATATGAAAGTGCTTACGGGGTCCAAAAACCCTGAGTTTCGAATCTGTAAAAAAGCAGTGTTCTTACCGGTTCGTTGCCGGGTTGCTATATAGTGTGAATTGGTTAACCGGGTCAAGCGAACCGGTTCCTGTTCACCCTGATGGAGGAGGTAGTGCTTGGAGCAGTGTAAGCTCCAAGCGCTGCCTCCTCCCCCACCCGTCGATGATGCTGGGGATCTTCCCTATGCTTTCCATTACCAATCTGCCCCTGCCATTAACCGCTATAGGCAAGATTTAGAGGGGAATGCAGTTATTCCAAATGAGTGCAGATCTTATGATTTCCAGTGCTAATATAGCCACCATGGCTTCAGTGATCCACTCTGGAAGAGGATCCTGGCTGTCGTATTTGGCTTCTCCTGCAAATTGTGTCACAGACAGTTGTGGTTTAAACTATGCTGCCTGATCTTACTGGTCCCCTTTTGCAATGAAGTTTCAATCCATGTAGCAGCTGCCCTATCATGTAAGGATTCACCTTGGGACTCAGGGAATATAAAAAATTGGGAGGAGAGAAAAAAGAAGACTCTTTTTGTGGGGCACTCTTTGTATTATGTTTCTATTAAAACTTAGCTTTTAATGTAGTTCAAATAAGATAAAGTAGACATACATAGACAGACAAACAAACGAATAAACAGATGATTCAAATCTATACAGATGGGAATACACTTAGATTTTGCAGTGAGCTTTTGAATTATAGGCTATGCAAAAGTTTTTTTGTATTCAATATTGTGTCTAGACAAAGACTGTCTAATTCTTCAGCACAGCTAATTGCTGTTTGGTGCTGAGATTTGCAGTGAGCTTTTTTAGAAGTTGCTGTGCAAATAGCAAGGTTCAGTTCAATGTCAGTACCTAATATATAATAGTTGTGATAAGTCTAGCAAAGCTATTTGCCGTTTTATGCTAGAGATCGTTTGAAGGTTTTGTTAAAACTTTTAATAGGGAAAATTTCCCTCCTTAGACTGCATATTTGATAATACCCGCTACTGAGCGTTTGCAATGAGGTGTCTGATTATTGGTATAGTTTTCCTAAGAGTGTACTCTGTCAGGTGGTGCCTGCTAAGAGTCTCTTATGTCAGAAATGCTCCCAAAACACATCACTGCAGGCTCCCGGTCTCAAAGAATCACTTTCCACATATATGCTTATAGTAACAATGAGAGATTAAGTATTAAAATAATTCGCTGTACACATAAATTATTGTATAACACAAAAATACTCCGTTTCTATCTTTCAAAGTTCAAATGACCAATATCTTGCTGTGCACTAGACCACTAGATAGTAAGTTCTTATGCTACAGAGCACCTGGCTCTCACCATTGCACGGAATAGAAAGAGAGAAAAATCTGATCAATTAATTGCGTTGGTTATACAGACTAGCGTGGTAGATTGTTGCAACAGATTGTATCAGAAAACCATATTGTCAATAAATTGTTGCAGTCAATTGTGTCAGAAAAGGTCTCAGTATTTATAATTTGTTGCAAATAACTGTACCAGCACAATTAGTTTGTAATCCTGGTCTCACAGCAATGACCTTCTAGCAAGTCAGATTGGATTCACTGTTTTCTCTGAGTCTTGCATACGTGCATTGGGCTCAGGATGAGAGAGTCCGTCTCTGTGCTATAGGGTCAGGAGAGATAGAGTAATGACACTTCTGCTGTTGGGGAAACTGCGGGAGAAATGCCCTGTTATGCTGACATTGCAGGGCAAAAAACCATTCAGTATCGCCAATGAGAGAGTGTCAGAAATATAGGTGACAGTTTTTAAGAACAAGATTAAACAATATTTAATGTGGAAAGGGTGCTTTTAAAGTAACCCACGTGGAACAGGTGCCACCTTCTGCTTTTAGGAAAGTCTTGCTCCTGCAGCGGACTTTGGTAATGAGAGAGGATAGGCACAAGTTCACAATGTGGTGAAAAGAAGATTAAAGACACCGCTCTTTGCTTTCTGCTATTAGATAACACCTACTGCCATGATGTTTGTTAGACAGAGCATGGCAGCTTGTGTAAAAACAGCAGGGAGAGAGCGGTGGAATACCTGTATAAGGACGGGTGCCTGACGTGGAGAGAGGGGAGGAAGATTCTCCGTGCTCCGTGTGGGCTCTCTGTCACAGAAACATGCAGGCTCAATGTAACGTCCTTCGCTGTGGTACAGGTCTCGGGTAAGGTGGCTAGTTGCCTGGCAGTCTAAGGTGCACTGTCCCGCCGGCGCCGACGGGCAGTGAGGGGATGACGTGCGTTTCGCCTTCCAACGGCTTGATCACATCATGTGACGTTACATTGAGCCTGCATGTTTCTGTGACAGAGAGCCCACACAGAGCACGGAGAATCTTCCTCCCCTCTCTCCACGTCAGGCACCCGTCCTTATACAGGTATTCCACCGCTCTCTCCCTGCTGTTTTTACACAAGCTGCCATGCTCTGTCTAACAAACATCATGGCAGTAGGTGTTATCTAATAGCAGAAAGCAAAGAGCGGTGTCTTTAATCTTCTTTTCACCACATTGTAAACTTGTGCCTATCCTCTCTCATTACCAAAGTCCGCTGCAGGAGCAAGACTTTCCTAAAAGCAGAAGGTGGCACCTGTTCCACGTGGGTTACTTTAAAAGCACCCTTTCCACATTAAATATTGTTTAATCTTGTTCTTAAAAACTGTCACCTATATTTCTGACACTCTCTCATTGGCGATACTGAATGGTTTTTTGCCCTGCAATGTCAGCATAACAGGGCATTTCTCCCGCAGTTTCCCCAACAGCAGAAGTGTCATTACTCTATCTCTCCTGACCCTATAGCACAGAGACGGACTCTCTCATCCTGAGCCCAATGCACGTATGCAAGACTCAGAGAAAACAGTGAATCCAATCTGACTTGCTAGAAGGCCATTACTGTGAGACCAGGATTACAAACTAATTGTGCTGGTACAGTTATTTGCAACAAATTATAAATACTGAGACCTTTTCTGACACAATTGACTGCAACAATTTATTGACAATATGGTTTTCTGATACAATCTGTTGCAACAATCTACCACGCTAGTCTGTATAACCAACGCAATTAATTGATCAGATTTTTCTCTCTTTCTATTCCGTGCAATGGTGAGAGCCAGGTGCTCTGTAGCATAAGAACTTACTATCTAGTGGTCTAGTGCACAGCAAGATATTGGTCATTTGAACTTTGAAAGATAGAAACGGAGTATTTTTGTGTTATACAATAATTTATGTGTACAGCGAATTATTTTAATACTTAATCTCTCATTGTTACTATAAGCATATATGTGGAAAGTGATTCTTGGAGACCGGGAGCCTGCAGTGATGTGTTTTGGGAGCATTTCTGACATAAGAGACTCTTAGCAGGCACCACCTGACAGAGTACACTCTTAGGAAAACTATACCAATAATCAGACACCTCATTGCAAACGCTCAGTAGCGGGTATTATCAAATATGCAGTCTAAGGAGGGAAATTTTCCCTATTAAAAGTTTTAACAAAACCTTCAAACGATCTCTAGCATAAAACGGCAAATAGCTTTGCTAGACTTATCACAACTATTATATATTAGGTACTGACATTGAACTGAACCTTGCTATTTGCACAGCAACTTCTAAAAAAGCTCACTGCAAATCTCAGCACCAAACAGCAATTAGCTGTGCTGAAGAATTAGACAGTCTTTGTCTAGACACAATATTGAATACAAAAAAACTTTTGCATAGCCTATAATTCAAAAGCTCACTGCAAAATCTAAGTGTATTCCCATCTGTATAGATTTGAATCATCTGTTTATTCGTTTGTTTGTCTGTCTATGTATGTCTACTTTATCTTATTTGAACTACATTAAAAGCTAAGTTTTAATAGAAACATAATACAAAGAGTGCCCCACAAAAAGAGTCTTCGGTACTTATGTAGTATCTGGGCTGCCGATTTAGAAATCGGATCGGATCGCATCGCATCGTATCGCATCGCATGCGACCAAATCGTATGCGATGCGATGGTCAAGATTTTTCCATAGGATTCAATGTTAAAATGGTCTGAGTCCATTTTAACATAGAATTCAATGGGAAAAAGGGGTCCTTTTCCTTTCCCCACTATCCAAGTGGGCATGGAGTTGGATATAAACCTGTGGCGAGCGTAGCGAGCCACCGAGCCCGAAGCGTGGCGAGCGTAGCGAGCCCCGCGAGGGGACAAGGAATACTTTTTAAGAAATATGCGTCCCCTCGCGGGGCTCGCTTCGCTCGCCACGCTTCGGGCTCGGTGGCTCGCTGCGCTCGCCACGCTATATAAAATCAACTCTATGCCCACTTGGATAGTGGGGAAATGAACAGGACCTTCTTAACATTGAATCCTATGCAAAATCGTATCGCATCGCATCGCATAGCATCTGATTGTATGCCTTAAGGTAAGGCATACAATCACAAAATCGGCAGCCCAGATACTACATAAGTACCGAGTCTTCTTTTTTCTCTCCTCCCAATTTTGTATATTTTGGACTCAGGGGAGCACCGCCAACATATAGACTTTTACCCCATACAGGGAATTTACGCTGTACAAAAAGTTGGTATCAGGCAACCCAGGCCGAATCCCACCTCAAGGAGTGAAGGGGGTCTCTCTTGACCCAACTCACACCGGGTGGGCAAACCTTGTGCGACTCCCACAAACCTCTCTCTCCTGACTCAGGGAATATAATAGGAGAGTCCGTTTGCATTTGCACTTTGATTGTCAGACTACATCCTAATGATGAGGTTTATGATGAAGATGTTGTCAGCGAAGATTGCATGAGGCATTCTTGTTGCTGGGAGCTGATTCCTGGTTACTTGTTGCTACAGATGCATTGTCTGCTTCCGAAACACTTCAATGAAACAAGGAGGAAATGCCTATATGGTAAACATATCTGCCTCTACTTACCTGGACATGACAAGGCTACTGATGATTTGACGATTATCGGGTTGGAGGTAAATATATTTAATACACAGACCACACCAGACTTTTTTCTGCGAGTGCCGCTGACCCCTCTCCCCATATATATATATATATATATATATATATATATATATATATATATATATATATATATATATATATATAGGGATTGGAAAAGAATCGGCACTCTTTCAAAAGATAGTCAAATGCCCCGGGTGCCTTCCATAGAATTTTTCCACGTATTATGTGTGCCTATTGACACACATCCAACCCTATTGCTGAGTACTCCTTTGCTCTACATCTATTGCGTATTCCATCAACTGCTATCCTAAAGAAATGGATATGTGTAGACACTCAAAGTGTCGACTTGTTAGATACCTGATATAATTTAATCTAACAGCAAATCGCTTTATATGTACACCTAAATGTGGCTTTTATTAGGCAATTACCATCTGTAATTTTGTGCAGAATGCCACTGTAATGTGTAATGTTTACTTCATGTTCCCCCGCACAGGGAGTCAGCACAGCGGCCGGGGATAGAAGTCCTAACCAGCGGCGTTGCTAAGCGACGGCTGGGGACTGACGTCAGTTGTATGCGCCCCGCTCTGCCCGGACAGTGAGGAGGACGCGTGCAGCACTCGGCTGCTGGGCTGACATACCGGGCTGGGTAAGTTATTTAAGCTCACCGCCGGCTGGCGGCTGTATGTATGTTATTAGGCTACATGCTTGTCTTGAAAACGATGCAGCAGCATCGAAACGTTGACTTGTTTGCATGTAACCAATGCTAATGGACTTCATCTACTAAAATATTTACAAAAGACCCCCGGAGTGACTCTGTTTCTTCGTCTATATATATATATATATATATATATATATATATATATATATATATATATATATATATATTACCGACTGCATCAATGGACTTCCAATCCAAAAAAACTCACACAGAGGCTGATAGCTTTAAGCAACGTTTCAATGTCACTACAACATTGTCATCAGGATGTTGTAGTGACATTGAAATGTTGCTTAAAGCTATCAGCCTCTGTGTGAGTTTTTTTTCGAGTGGAAGTCCATTGATGCAGTTGGTATGCTGAGCTATATGACCACAAATAGTGGAAGACATGTTTCGGACTCAAGTATTGCATTTATATTGGAATTAATAAAAAAGTATTTTTTGTAAGGAATCCGAGTGAGTGCTGCAGTGGACCCCAGTTTATATATATATATATATATATATATATATATATATATAGTGGAGGGATTGCTGGCACTCCAGATGATGAACCCCGGCTGGGGTTTAGGTGCCCCGGTGCCCGATGAGGTCAGACAAGCTGACAATACAGAAGTAGAGTAGATAACCCGGCACTCGTGGGACTTGCAGAAATCAGACAATCACGCTGGGAAGGTCAGATCTGACCTTCCCAGCGTGATTGTCTGATTTCTGCAAGTCCCACGAGTGCCGGGTTATCTACTCTACTTCCATATATATATATATATATACACAAAGCAGGAATCCCCCAGGGACGTCACTGCAGCCAAATCTGTGAAGCAACTCCAAGTTTATTAGCCTCAACGGGCCGTTTCGGGGCGCAACCCCTTTATCAAGAGACTTTAAAACATGTACACGCTGGATTGAAAAGTAATGTCAAGTAATGTCAAGTATAAAAGTAACGTATAAGTTTTTTTATTTGTGAATGCATTTGAACACTTTTTTGTACATGATAACTCAGTTTATCTTCTACAGTATGTAATGCATTATTCACTTTTTCAACGTAGACCCCCATCCCTTTTCAAGCATGTGCACCAACGCTTGACGAGTTGGGCAAACCCATCGGAGAAGAAAGCTGGTGGTTGTTGTCAACACCAGGACCGAACGGCAGCTTTCACCTCAACAGAGTTAGTGTTGATCCTCAAGGTGCTCTTTCATCTCGTTCGCTCATTGCACCACAGGTTCTATTTTCCCTCTTGGGGGCTTGTGGACCCCCACAAGGGAGAATAGCCTCATCAGTCGGGATCCCAAATATTAGTCTTTTAATAGTTGGGATTCCATTGTCAGACTATCAGAATCCCAACTGTCGGAGGGTTATCCGGCACTCAACTAACGGGCATGAGATCTTGCGGTTGGAAACCTCCTTAGTCTGAAAGTTAACCTTATCATATAAAAAAAGGAATACAGCCTAAAATTAGAATTTTAAATGTTATATATTAGTGACTGAGTTTTATGCCTGGATTGTTTTGGAAAACAAATACCAGCGAAAGCAAAAAAAAAATAATAATTTTAAGGTATTGTAAGCTACCAAGGAGAAGATCAAATAAAAGGAAAACTAAATGACACCCAAAGAATGGTGAGAATACATTTTATTGTACTATTCACCAGTGTTATTCTAAAGAAACTGAATAAAAGATGGCGAGTTCAATAAAACAACCTAAGTAATTTGTAACTGCGTTTGCCTTGCTGTCAACTCCAATAACAAATAGTGCTTCTCTCTACAAAAACAAATAAAAAAGTTTTATCCAGAAAGGAATATGGACTGATAGGAATTAACTAGTCAGCTGCATTGCTGGAAATCAAGCAAAAAAAAAAAAGTATTGTGTGTTCTTCACATCTAAAGTTGACCGAATGTCGACAATTTACTGTATCCAAATATTTAACTATTTACCAAAATTTTCCTGTATACTGAAATTGTTAGAATAAAAATGCATTTTATCAGCAGAATTTAAAGCAGAAAAAAAACTGGAAAAGGCTCTGTTGTAATTTACAACCCAAAGGGAAAAAGCATGCGCCGGAACTCAGTACCTTTTCTATGACAAAATAAGTCAACACGCTATTCCTCAACATCCTGAGCACTTATCAAAGTTCTACACCACATATCCTACTGGATGACATCTGAACCATCAAAATCGTGTTGTCGTAGCGTTTTAGCTCTCACAAGAGTTGCCCATGACACTGCAATAGATGATAATGAATACTTCACAAAAGGGCTTTTATGGGCAGCGGCTCGGGGAGCAGTCGGGGGAGCGGGTACTCTTTACCTGGACCTGTTGAAGAGAGGCAGCTTCAAAAGCAGTCACTCCTCTCTCTCCCTGTGGGATGTATGACTGGAGTCATTTGCACCAGCCTACTGGCTGCTGCCAGTACCCATCACCCCCCATGCCAGCATTCCCCTGTGCATCATGAGCGGCCACACAGTAGCTAATATTTTTTATATTTCCTAAGGAGGGGAATGGCCACATCTGCATGCATTGCCAATGCCCCTTTCCCATTACCTGGGGGGCCCTGCACATCTGTCGGTGACCATGTTTATGGGCGGGTCGTATTGTAAAAAATAAATTCTAGGAACATCCTTTGTCCTTAAAGAGCTTGCAAAGAGAAGAAACCGGGAACTTTCTGACTGAATTTTGGCCTTAGGGGTACCATGGTATGGGGTTGCCTAAAAGTGAAAGGGACTGACAATCTTTCGGTATTGCTGTAAAATAAATGATGCACATTTGACAGATCCTGTAGAGAAATACATATTACACTCTACAATGCTACGAAAAGTAAAATCTGAACCATGAATAAAATCGTCCTTTTCTAGAAAATGGAAGTTCCAGGCTGTCAGACTCAAAGAGGGTGATTCAATTGTTTGTGCTGCCCCCTGCTGGGCGTCTATATGAATGTGCATCCGATGGAGAAATTCAATTAGTATTGATGCGCTCTAAAGCAAAACATAATGGCCCTTATTCTGATCGGTGCGGATATATCCGCGTGCGTTCGGCCCGCTGATGTTTTGTGTCTGCGCATGTGCAGAGGCGTCTCTGCGCATGTGCGAGCGGGGCGTACGGCCAAATCCCGCATGATATGTGAACACTCCGAACAGGGGGTGGAGAGGGGCGTGAAGGGCTATTTGGGCTCATTACCATATGCATACGCCCCGCGTTTCATGGGCGTTCCCATGCAAACGCTGGGCGTACGTATGGTAATGCGGCCGTGACGCACGTGTAGGGGGCGGACATTTGACATCGCCGGATGTCAGCTGCCCGCCCAGATCCCTGCTTTTGCACGGAAAAATGTCCGTGTGGTCTGAGGTTGCGGGTGCTGGCGGAGCACTCAGTCCTCCATTTGATGGTCTGCGACCATCGAATGATGGGGGAGGTTTCCTTTAGATGGAGGAGGCGTATTCCATGAAAAATACACGTGTGGTCCGTTCGGCCAGCTTCTTACCGCGTACGGACGGAGTTGGCGATCCGTATGGAAGGCGGGTTTTCGCACGCACGGTCCTGGCCGCATAATCGGATCCGGCCGCACCGATCAGAATAAGGGCCAAAGTGAGCAGCAATTGAATTGCTATGTCAGGTGCCCATTAGTAGATGCATGGTGGGGTACGCTGCAAACAACTGAATTGCTCCAATTGTGTAAATAAAATAATTGGAGCTGTATAATGTACCAGAGGCAATGTTTTTAAAAAGTTTAGAACAAAATGTAAAAGTGCATGGAATACATTTTTTCAATTAGTTTTGAATATGATATTATCCAGATAGTGGCCTTCATTTATAATATACTGTACATTTAGGGTCATTTTACTAACGTGTGAGTTTTTAGAAGTGAGAGACCTTGCCCACAGCAACCAATCAGATTCATTATCATTTATCTAGCACTTTCAGGAGTATAATACCTAGAATCGGTTGGTTTGATTGGTTGCTATGGGAAACATCTCTCACAACTAAAAACTCACAATTTAGTATTCACCAAATGGGCGGTATTCAATGAGGCTGATTCGCCAGGTTTTTATGGCGATTTTGTGCTGTAAGGCGAATTTCTGACTAAAACGGTGAATCACCCTATTCAATGACCAGATGGCGAATACATTTCAAGGTTTTTTTCGCCATGATTCACCGAGTAGCAATCGCTATCTTTTTATGGTGAAGTGGAAGGTGAACTTTTAAAATAAGGTGTTTTGTGTTTTACAATTGGTGTCAAAAAATCTGGAATTTTATTCTGAGGAGGGGCATGCTATTTTTATTCATGTGCTGTAAGCACATGAATAAATATTTAATTTAAAAAAAATATATATTATTTTTTTATTTTATTTTTTACACAGACCAGCCAGCAGGGGGCCGGAGCCGAGCCGCTCATTAGATATTCATATATTCACTTCACCCGATCATTACATATGCATGATCGGGTGTAGTGAATATACCCGGTCCCCTGCTGGCACCCCCGGGGGGCAGCCTGTGCTGCCTGGCACTCGGGGAGCCCACCACCCCCCCACAAACTTTCAGGGGCAGGCAGGGAGACTTCCATCTCCCTGCCTGCCACCGTCCTCAGGCTCCCTGCGGCGTCCGCCGCAGGAGCTCAAATTCGCCGGTCAGGGGCAGCGAGCCCCTGACTCGATGAATACCGGAGCCGGCGAGGCTCCGGAACACAGCGAGCAGTGGCGAATGTGCAGCGAATCCTAAACAGGATTCGCTACACGTCGCCGATATTCACATTGAATACCGCCCAATATATTTATTTATTTACAATTTCCTTTATAGCAAATTCTGTTGCGCTTTACAATAGGAAACAGTGATAAAATAAACTGGAAAGTAACAAATCAATATAGTCACTTTCTGATGTTTTGTATTACTCGGCAGAAAATATCTGTTATTGGCGCAAATTCTTTACAAAACCACTTTTATATGTCTGGCAATGATAATGAGATCTCATCAGCTTTATAAAATGCTTCTAAACAGTCTGTGGGATCTTCTGAAACTGAGATCTACAAGACAAGGGTCCAATTCAGACCTGCTCACTAGGAGGCAGACATCTACACACCGCCGGACATCTACACGCCGCCGGGCATCTACAGACATCTACACGCCGCCGGGCATCTACAGACATCTACACGCCGCCGGGCATCTACAGACATCTACACGCCGCCGGGCATCTACAGACATCTACACGCCGCCGGGCATCTACAGACATCTACACGCCGCCGGGCATCTACAGACATCTACACACCGCCGGACATCTACAAACATCTACACGCCGCCAGGCATCTACAGACATCTACACGCCGCCGGGCATCTACAGGCATCTACACGCCGCCGGGCATCTACAGGCATCTACACGCCGCCCCGGCATACACACGCAAATTAACTAATTCTTTATTTGTGTCCACTGTAGGGAGTAAGGGGAAGATTTATTCAGCCTGGTGAAGTGATAAAGTGGCCAGTTATAATGCATCAACCAGTCAGCTCCAAACTGTCATTTTTAAAACCCAGCCTGTATCTTAATTAGAGATGAGCGGGTCCGGATCGCCGAGATCCGACAGATCCGAATATCGGGGATCCGGGCCAGATCCGAGCCGGCTCGGGAGTTCCCGCCTGAATTCCGGACCAATAACGAGGCCGAACGTCATCATCACGCTGTCGGATTCTCGCGGGATCTTATAAAAGACGCACGCGCGCCCCGCCATCTTCACTCCAATCTTGGAGAGGGAAGAGGGTGGTAGGGAAGCTCCGTGTGCTCCGTGCTGTGCTTTGTGCCATGTGCTCCGTGACCTGACCTGTGCCCTCACTGCCCTGTGCTGTGCTCCGTGCCATGTGCTCCGTGCTGTGCTCCGTGACCTGCCCTCACTGCCCTGTGATGTGCTCCGTGCCATGTGCTCCGTGCTGTGCTCCGTGACCTGCCCTTACTGCCCTGTGATGTGCTCCGTGCCATGTGCTCCGTGCTGTGCTGTGCTCCGTGACCTGCCCTCACTGCCCTGTGTTGTAGACTTGAGAGTCAGCGACTGTTTATAGGCCTGAGCCCTGTAGTGTGATTTAACTAACTAGGTGCTGCAGTGCTCACACGCAGGGGCTGCAGTGTCCACTGTCCAGGGGCTGTCCTGTGGCCCGTGCCCTGTTGTGATTTATTTAGCCCTAAGCCCTGTGTTGTGATTTATTTAGCCCTGAACCCTGTGTTTTTTGTGATTTAACTAACTAACTCAGTGCTGCAGTGCTCGCACGCAGGGGCTGCAGTGCTGCTGAGTAGTACATTGTGTACAGGGGCTGCAGTAATACAAGGGACTGTGTCCAGTGTGACAGCCTATATCTTATCCATTGTCCAGTGTCATGAGTCACTCACGACATATATCCTGTGTCCTGTCCTGTGTGACGACTGACAACATATCCTGTGTCCAGTGTGACGACATATATCCTGTGTCCAGTGTGACGACATCTATCCAGTGTCCAGTGTGACGACAATATATCCTGTGTCCAGTGTCACAAGTCACAACATATATCCTGTGTCCAGTGTGACATGTAATGTGTGCCGGCATATATCCTGTGTCCAGCGTGACATATATCCATTGTCCAGTGTGACGACATATATCCAGTGTCCAGTGTGACGACATATATCCTGTGTCCAGTGTGACGACATATATCCTGTGTCCAGTGTAACGACATATATCCTGTGTCCAGTGTGACGACATATATCCAGTGGCCAGTGTGACGACAATATATCCTGTGTCCAGTGTCACAAGTCACAACATATATCCTGTGTCCAGTGTGACATGTAATGTGTGCCGGCATATATCCTGTGTCCAGCGTGACATATATCCATTGTCCAGTGTGACGACATATATCCAGTGTCCAGTGTGACGACATATATCCAGTGTCCAGTGTGACGACATATATCCAGTGTCCAGTGTGACGACATATATCCTGTGTCCAGTGTGACAACATATATCCAGTGGCCAGTGTGACGACAATATATCCTGTGTCCAGTGTCACAAGTCACAACATATATCCTGTGTCCAGTGTGACATGTAATGTGTGCCGGCATATATCCTGTGTCCAGCGTGACATATATCCATTGTCCAGTGTGACGACATATATCCTGTGTCCACTGTGACGACATTTATCCAGTGTCCAGTGTGACAACATATATCCTGTGTCCAGTGTGACGACATATATCCTGTGTCCAGTGTGACGACATATATCCTGTGTCCAGTGTGACGACATATATCCTGTGTCCACTGTGACGACATATATCCAGTGTCCAGTGTGACGACATATATCCTGTGTCCAGTGTGACGACATATATCCTGTGTCCAGTGTGACGACATATATCCTGTGTCCAGTGTGACGACATATATCCTGTGTCCAGTGTGACGACATATATCCTGTGTCCACTGTGACGACATATATCCTGTGTCCAGTGTGACGACATATATCCAGTGTCCAGTGTGACGACATATATCCAGTGTCCAGTGTGACGACATATATCCAGTGTCCAGTGTGACGACATATATCCTGTGTCCACTGTGACGACATATATCCAGTGTCCAGTGTGACGACATATATCCTGTGTTAACAGGAGAGCAGAGTTGGCGCTCCCTAAGGCGGGACTCCCTCTTAGTCCTGTCCATGTAAAGATAGAATTGATTAAAATATAACTTTTAATAATCACTTTATTAAAAATTGCTAGACAGACATGTAAACAAACATGGACATATATACATATAGACACACATGTATGTAGCAGTATGTATGTCTCCGCGTGTGTGGCCGAATATACCCTGAGGACTATTGGGACAGGGAAGGAGAGTGTGGTGAATGTTTAATCCTCTTTGCAAGGTTGCTCACACTCACCTACGTCCCAGCAGCCAATAAGTTCCTCAGTTTAAATGTGACTGGGCCTGTTTGGGAGGATATGGTATGCAGAGGTTTTGATACATTCAACAAATGTTGCTAAAATCCTGTAACAAAAGATTTCTGTCAACAATATTTGTTTCTAATAATGTTACTCCTAAATAGGGAAGGAATGTAACCCTCGTATGTACACACATCAAAAAATCCCCCCTTGCATTAATGGTCCTGTCACTACCACGAAGAGCATATACAACCACAGTTCAAAATAATCTGGTACCAGTATTAAATGTAGTCAAATATTTTGCTGGAGAATTGCTACTATATGTAGCTTCGTGTATATGCAGAATAGAGCTAAGATGTGATTAGGACTGGGAGAAAGGAAGGGTATGTATCGAGTGTTGGGGCTCCTTACAAAGCTACTCACACTCGCACTCTGTCCCAGTGCGCACCTAGTCCCTTAGGTCTGGCACGATTAGAAGGCCATTGTCCAAGGGATAGTGTGTATCATGAGTTTAGGCACATTCAACATGTGTTCCTGAGGTAACGCTGCAAAATTGCTAACACAATTAATCCTAGGTAGAAGAAAAAATGTGCCCATCATTTGTTCCCCTCATGTATACACACAAGAAAAATACATAATCATAATTTTCTCCTTTGTATTGATGGTCCTGTCGCTGCCACGGAGGGCATAGACAACCACCGTTGAAATATTTCTGGTACCTATGTTCAATACAATCAGTTTGCTGCCGCGGAGGGCATGAAATTCACTGAAATTCTTATATCCAATATACAGTACAGCAGGACAGTCAGTATATGTAACAACAATATATCAAAAAATATATGCACACTTGTTTTGGAGGATATCGGTATATGGTATCTAGTCCCGTCTGTCTAAATGACTGTATGCTTGTTAACCGCTTACTAACCTACATGGACCCAGGGTCTAATAGTGGGATAGATTAGTATGCCAATCTCTTAGGTGTCGCCTGTTGATATTCCAGAAAAGGGTATGTGAGGGTATGGAATGGTATAAGAAAAAGGTCTGAAGATCCTAGGGGTTGTGGTGAGGTACTCCCAAACCGACTTTATATACCCGAGCAAAAAAGGTTGTGGGGCCTGGTATTGACGTCAAGGTCTCCCTCTCCGTCGGGCAGGTCCCTCGTCCAATGGTCCAGCTACCACCTTAGTGGGCTTTTATGGGTATTGTGGGGGAATACCTCCCCCTGGGGTTCTCAGGGAAATTACAGCTGGCTCAGCGGGCCCTTTGGTGACAGGCGGCTGCTGCCCAGCTTTATATACCTCTCTGTCAGGGTGGAATTAATACATAGTTTTCTGAAGAGGTCTCCCTTCTTCAGAAAGTGCTTTCAACACCCCTGACTGGCTGCCACCCGTACTGTCCGGGAGGGCCCTTGGGGTATGGCGGGTGAGCGGGCCTGTGTGCACATAAAGGGGATTCCTAGCTGTATAGCCAGAAAGGAGGGGGTACTGCTATCCAGTAATATCCCTATGCTCTCCTGTGTAGAGAAACTCAAACACAGGGTGGTTTTTAGGAATATATTGTGGGTGAGTGGCCCCCGAAGCAGAGAGAAACCCCGGAGGGGCTAAGAAATGATGTCGGTTCGTATGCTGCTGTCCTCCACATGTAACTAGGTACAGAGGTGGAGGGTGAGCGATACTGAAGGATTCCGACGGAGGAGATAAGTGGGTAAAAGGAAAATTAGTAAAGGTGGTGGTCCCTGTGTCGACAGGGGCTGTAGGGAATAACAGGGTGTGACACCTGGGGTAGGGTAACTACTCCCACTAAGGCTGTGACTATGAATCCCAGAGGTGAGCCAAGAAAGGGGGGTACTATGTAGCCTGGTGGTTGGCATATACTTGCTGTGCTATTTAGTCGGCATCTGCTGCACGCAAGACTATTCACAAGCCGGCCAAAGGATGGTACCTTTAGGCGCGCTGCTGCGCCTGTGATCTCCTGCACTGCTTATCGTATCCCCGTCACACACTGACCCTGAAGAAGCCTGACCCCAGGTGAAACGATCGTAGGTGAAACTTGGAGTGACGCCCTTACAGCGCGCCTCCACACAGCAGCAGTAACAGCCAGCAGCGTCTCAACGGACCCTCCCGCACACTGAGTAGACGGGACTTGACTACCGGTGCCCAGGGCGGGCAGCAACGGCATCCCGACCGCACAGACGCCCACAGAGGGGCAGCCAGTGACGGGGATACGATAAGCAGTGCAGGAGATCACAGGCACAGCAGCGCGCCTAAAGGTACCATCCTTTGGCCGGCTTGTGAATAGTCTTGCGTGCAGCAGATGCCGACTAAATAGCACAGCAAGTATATGCCAACCACCAGGCTACATAGTACCCCCCTTTCTTGGCTCACCTCTGGGATTCATAGTCACAGCCTTAGTGGGAGTAGTTACCCTACCCCAGGTGTCACACCCTGTTATTCCCTACAGCCCCTGTCGACACAGGGACCACCACCTTTACTAATTTTCCTTTTACCCACTTATCTCCTCCGTCGGAATCCTTCAGTATCGCTCACCCTCCACCTCTGTACCTAGTTACATGTGGAGGACAGCAGCATACGAACCGACATCATTTCTTAGCCCCTCCGGGGTTTCTCTCTGCTTCGGGGGCCACTCACCCACAATATATTCCTAAAAACCACCCTGTGTTTGAGTTTCTCTACACAGGAGAGCATAGGGATATTACTGGATAGCAGTACCCCCTCCTTTCTGGCTATACAGCTAGGAATCCCCTTTATGTGCACACAGGCCCGCTCACCCGCCATACCCCAAGGGCCCTCCCGGACAGTACGGGTGGCAGCCAGTCAGGGGTGTTGAAAGCACTTTCTGAAGAAGGGAGACCTCTTCAGAAAACTATGTATTAATTCCACCCTGACAGAGAGGTATATAAAGCTGGGCAGCAGCCGCCTGTCACCAAAGGGCCCGCTGAGCCAGCTGTAATTTCCCTGAGAACCCCAGGGGGAGGTATTCCCCCACAATACCCATAAAAGCCCACTAAGGTGGTAGCTGGACCATTGGACGAGGGACCTGCCCGACGGAGAGGGAGACCTTGACGTCAATACCAGGCCCCACAACCTTTTTTGCTCGGGTATCTAAAGTCGGTTTGGGAGTACCTCACCACAACCCCTAGGATCTTCAGACCTTTTTCTTATACCATTCCATACCCTCACATACCCTTTTCTGGAATATCAACAGGCGACACCTAAGAGATTGGCATACTAATCTATCCCACTATTAGACCCTGGGTCCATGTAGGTTAGTAAGCGGTTAACAAGCATACAGTCATTTAGACAGACGGGACTAGATACCATATACCGATATCCTCCAAAACAAGTGTGCATATATTTTTTGATATATTGTTGTTACATATACTGACTGTCCTGCTGTACTGTATATTGGATATAAGAATTTCAGTGAATTTCATGCCCTCCGCGGCAGCAAACTGATTGTATTGAACATAGGTACCAGAAATATTTCAACGGTGGTTGTCTATGCCCTCCGTGGCAGCGACAGGACCATCAATACAAAGGAGAAAATTATGATTATGTATTTTTCTTGTGTGTATACATGAGGGGAACAAATGATGGGCACATTTTTTCTCCTACCTAGGATTAATTGTGTTAGCAATTTTGCAGCGTTACCTCAGGAACACATGTTGAATGTGCCTAAACTCATGATACACACTATCCCTTGGACAATGGCCTTCTAATCGTGCCAGACCTAAGGGACTAGGTGCGCACTGGGACAGAGTGCGAGTGTGAGTAGCTTTGTAAGGAGCCCCAACACTCGATACATACCCTTCCTTTCTCCCAGTCCTAATCACATCTTAGCTCTATTCTGCATATACACGAAGCTACATATAGTAGCAATTCTCCAGCAAAATATTTGACTACATTTAATACTGGTACCAGATTATTTTGAACTGTGGTTGTATATGCTCTTCGTGGTAGTGACAGGACCATTAATGCAAGGGGGGATTTTTTGATGTGTGTACATACGAGGGTTACATTCCTTCCCTATTTAGGAGTAACATTATTAGAAACAAATATTGTTGACAGAAATCTTTTGTTACAGGATTTTAGCAACATTTGTTGAATGTATCAAAACCTCTGCATACCATATCCTCCCAAACAGGCCCAGTCACATTTAAACTGAGGAACTTATTGGCTGCTGGGACGTAGGTGAGTGTGAGCAACCTTGCAAAGAGGATTAAACATTCACCACACTCTCCTTCCCTGTCCCAATAGTCCTCAGGGTATATTCGGCCACACACGCGGAGACATACATACTGCTACATACATGTGTGTCTATATGTATATATGTCCATGTTTGTTTACATGTATGTCTAGCAATTTTTAATAAAGTGATTATTAAAAGTTATATTTTAATCAATTCTATCTTTACATGGACAGGACTAAGAGGGAGTCCCGCCTTAGGGAGCGCCAACTCTGCTCTCCTGTTAACACTGTTTTCTAGTATTTACAATCCGATGCCGTTTGGGCAACGTAACGGTGAGTGATTTG
Source organism: Crinia signifera (assembly GCF_055691185.1). Taxonomy (NCBI): domain Eukaryota; kingdom Metazoa; phylum Chordata; class Amphibia; order Anura; family Myobatrachidae; genus Crinia; species Crinia signifera. The sequence goes on along the minus strand of NC_139228.1, from coordinate 79,157,045 downwards.
TGTGGTTCACCACCCTCCATCAATGTGATATTTCTATATTAATATTTAAACTTTAAATCAGCAAAGAGTGCCCCAACAAAGAGAGAGTCTTTTCTCTTTCCCCTCCAGTAACCTATTTTACTCTCCAGGGTGCACCTCCACTAGAAAAATTATTCTATAGTAGGGAGCCTATTTCTCCCTTTAATTCTACCTGTTATTGTGGATCCATACATTTCTTTCTTTCTATTCAAACATCATTAATCACTTGTGCACCGGTCACCATCCCCTCCCCTTTTCCCCTACAAGTAGACATATATCCTGTGTCCAGTGTGACGACATATATCCTTTGTCCAGTGTGACGACATATATCCAGTCGCCAGTGTGACATCTTACCATTGTGTGACGGCATATATCCAGTGTCCAGCGTGACATATATCCATTGTCCAGTGTACAGGAGCTGTGTCCAGGGGCGGTGTCCAGAGGCTGTGTCCAGTGTGACGGCTGTGTCCATTGTGCAGGGGCTGTGTCCAGTGTGACGGCTGTGTCCAGTGTACAGGAGCTGTGTCCAGAGGCTGTGTCCATTGTCCAGGGGCTGTGTCCAGGGTGACAGGCTGTGTCCAGTGTCCAGGGGCAGTGTCCAGGGGCTGTGTCCAGTGTCCAGGGGCAGTGTCCAGGGGCTGTGTCCAGGGGCAGTGTCCAGTGTCCAAGGGGCTGTGTCCAGTGTGACAGGCTGTGTCCAGTGTAAAGTAAGAAAAAGAAATAAAAGTAACAAATAAAATAAAAACACATTTTTGGAGGATGATGGAGGAGTAAATAGTGGGAGTGCTGAAGCTGCTACCACCAGTCATGACAAGGCCGATACCTCTTTGTATTTGCTGTTTGGAGCATTTCTCTTTTTTTGGGATAGTTTATTAAACTGCCACCCTGTCTGCCCCTGCAGTGCCGCTCTGCCAGGTTGGAAGTGTAAGGTCCACATGTATGTGATGCCGACTGCTGTCGCTTAGCTTAGTCATCCAGCTACCTCGGTATACCCTTTTGGCCCAACTACAGTAAATGAAAACAATTTTGTAAGCTGTGAAGTGATCAAAATTGACTAGAAATGAGTGGAAACTAATGTTATTGAGGTGAATAATACTTTAGGGGCAAAAACAGGCCCAAATTTTATTTTAGCCATTTTTAGCATTTTTTCATAAAAATCCAGATCCAAAACCAAAACCCACAAGGGTGGTTTTGCCAAAACCAATCCAGTTCCAAAACACGAAGGGAGATCCAGAACCAAAACCAAAACCCGAAAAAGTGGCCGCCGCACATCTCTAATCTTAATAGTTAGGGGCTGATTGGCTGTTGCTTTATAACCAGCCACTTTATCATTTCTCCAGGCTTAATAAATCTGCCCCTGTGTTCTTAAGCAACACAGACTCAACTCTTCAAGGTCGAACTGGCCATCTAGCACTGTTGGCAAATGTCAGAAGGGCCAATGGCCTGATGTGGAATGCGTGGCTGAGCAGTTCCACCTTTTGGAATTAAGCTTGGCTGGAAATTCTGTACGCAAAGGGTTATATTTAATAAGTCACCTCATCTGGCAGATTTTAGGTTAAGATTTAAAGCAGAGCTAACATTGATTGTAAAGCGCACTATTCTGTACACTCAGCCTGACCACAAAGCTAATTGAAGTTGGCCACAAGGTTGAACCCTATTAACCTTGTGGATAGCTTTGATTACCTGTATGGTCAGGCTGATTTTCTGTTTCCCATCATAGAACTCAATGTAAAGCCCAATACACACTAGGCGACCCTGACAATGGCAATATTGGGGGGGGTGCCAGCATCAACAAGTGCATACTTGCCGATGCCGGCTTTGAGGTGACCGGGGGAGCAGTGGCAGTGGGGTTGTCATTAACAAGGACCGCCCTCATCCGGACATGCTGAGCGGAAAGGATGGGGTTGTTAATGATGGGCAGGGCAAACCCTGTAAACAACATCAAGCTTACACACTAGAAGATAAAGTGAAAGATGTCTTTCAGAACAGGGTTTCTTCTTTATCTTCTAGTGTGTATGGAACTTAATTTTCATAACAATGAGTTCTACATTGAGTTCTACAGGATGCGACAGCTAATCACCGGGAGACCTCCGCTGGAGCTCATTGGCTGAGAGGATTCCCATTTACACAACACAGTGAAATCCCTGTCAGATGAGCTGAAGAGTAGTATGCAGAAACACATTCTGCTCCTTAGTCTAACTGATCCAGGTAATGCGTTTTTTTAACCCTTTGGATGCCTACAGAAGAGGACCGAGCTACACTGGATGAAAGTGAGTATTTTTGTTTTCACAGTTACCCTATTGGATTCCACATGGACAAGTGGACCGAGCTCATGTGTCAACATAGGTGAATATGTATATGTGTGTAAGTGTGTGCATGTATGTTTAGTAAAGTTCTACTGAAACTATGTGGATATTTTGTATATTAGTTCAGTTGTAGACTGTCCGAGTACACTTGGTGTACAAGTGGGGGAGGCTTGCTGGGACTTTTACTTATACAGCCAAACACAATATTTAGTCTAATTTTGTACACCAAAAAGCTATCATACCCAGCACTCACTGCCCAGGGGTGCAACCGATCGTCCTGGGCTTATGGCTTTATTGGTGGGTCCTCACTCCCCCCAGGGACCAATGCCAGGGCTGGCTAGTCGGAGGTATGAGAAAGTCCGCAGGGACCAATACCTTGCAGGAGAAGTTGTGGAATAAAAGGAAGGCCTATTTTATTCTATTCTTGTAGCCTATCACTCATCCCAATGTAAAGCCAAAGTCTCCTTCACACACCACAAGCATTAGATCCAACATTCCAGTTGTGTAATCTTTGTTACATTCACATGGGCAGTATGGCTGGTAAGTCCCTGAGCGCCCATACATGTATGTATAGCAGCATTACATTCACATGGGCAGTATGGCTTGTAAGTCCCTGAGCGCCCATACATGTGTGTATAGCAGCATTACATTCACATGGGCAGTATGGCTGGTAGGTCCCTGAGTGCCCATACACGTATGTATAACAGCATTACATGTACATGGGCAGTATGACAGGTAAATCCCTCAGCACCCATACACATGTGTTTAGTAGCATTAAAGGGGAGCTACACGTGTTTTAGCCTGGGGCACCTGGAACCTTTAATCAGGCCCTGTTCATGCCCATTCAATCTAAGTAAATATCCCTAAATATAATCCTAAATGTATTATATAGCCAGGTAACATCGAAGCAAAAATATCACTTCCCAATAGTCATCTTATCATCCATCTGTGAGCTACAAATGTAATATTGAATATCTCACCAACAGCTTTGCTACAAAGAAAACTTTAAAAAATAACAATAGATAGTTGGAAGGTTCAAGCTGAGAACAGGGCTGAACTAAGGTGGCTCCCTGATAACCTAATTTGTAGCATGGGTGTCAGGGGTGTATTAAATGAGGACGAGGCCCATGAACAGCCTTTGTCCGGGCCCCTCCTCTTTAGCCACCGGTAGACTCTGAGCGATAGGGTCTAGTGAGCATGTGCAGGTCTCCAGGAAATTAGCGCCATGGCCATTGTACAGACGGAGCCCCTCTCATTCTTGATCGGCTCTCGCTAGAATATCCTGCCGACGGAAAAGAACTCCATCATACTGGGACGCATGTGTGTCTCACGCACACATGCATCCCAGTCTTTCAGTGGCTGGGGGGCGGGACCCTGCCCGTCTCTGCTTCAGGTAGATGGGCAGGGGTTGAGGGGGGTCGCAATGGCAGCGGGGGAGGATGTGGAGCTCAGTCTACACAGGGCGCACGAGTGTCTTATGCGCACACAACCCCTTGCAACAGCTGGCGGCTGGTGGGGGCTGGCGATGCTCCATCTGCATCTGTGACTTCCCACTGTGCATGAAATACTGTAAAAATGGGCGCCACACCATTTCCCGGTGATTTCTACAGCTCTGCTGTAGCCTACGTGGCTCTCCGGGAGGATTAGTATTGAAGAATTGGGTGCAGGAAGTGCGGTGTGGGCCCCCTTAGACCCAGGGGTCCATGTGCACTGCAAACCCTACACCCAATAAAGTTATACAACGGATAGATGTCTTACCTTCCAATATGGGTGTAATAATACTTGATTTCAGCTTTGATGCAATTGTTTTTCTTTTATAAAATAAAATAGAAATAAATACACCTTTTAGGCTTTTACTAATCCATACTAAATAGCAATGAAGACCCCCCTCCCCCCCCCCCCCCCGAAGTCTGACTTCCCCACGCAGCAAGACACCCCCCACCATGTGACATACACCCCCTCCACTGCCTCAATTAACCCTCCTGCTACTTCTTTAAAAGAGGTGCTGGACCATCAGGTGCCGGAAATCGGTGGTATACCTGTATTACAATCATGTTACAAGAATTCCCTAAAATACATCTGTCAACTATAGTTGTGACATGTCTAAAAAAATTGTACCCGATTACATTTCACCCCTGGTTTTCCCTTTTTCATTGTTCTCCTCCTTAGTACTACACTGGCTCACAGCCTATTGGAGTACACTAGAAAATATTTGTGTTCATATATCTTCTTGAATTCGTTAGTACTGTAAGAAAATCAAAGCCATTGTTTCTGTATTCCTTATTACTTATGTATGTGTTACAATCCCCTGACAATATATTGTTTGCTATACTATATGAAGAGGAGTATTGTCTTACTGACTGACACAGAACAAATTCTCTTTTGTATTTGTTACTAGGACTATTAGTTGTAATAAACCTAACTGGTGTCATTAATTCCTATTTACCTGTTTAAACAGAATTTTAACAGTACATCTAAAGAACATGGAACCTAATTCAGCATCGATTGCTACTCAGACAATTTGCAAATCAAGTGATTATCGAATGAATTAGTGACTGAAAATGCATATGGATCGTAAATGTAATGTGGCCCCATAGTGAAGGGGTAAATGAGGTGGGTCTGTGATGTCAGAAATAACCACTTCCACCCTGTCATACTCACAATTGCAGAGACGGCAAACACTCACTTCTGGTTCAGTAATAGTGTATGGATTTGCGAATGGATTGCAATTGCAATCCATGCTGAATTGGCCCCCATAGCTCGCAAGGGTCAGGGAGGCAAGTATGCTCTACTAACACAGCACCGGAGATAGACATTAGTCTCCGGATGTCACCAGTAAAATAGCACCTGTATCTGATGCCGCAGAGCTTTGACTATATATCAGTAGTTAACTCCTGCCACTCACAGGCAGCAACCAATAATTGTGCTTCGCTATGAATGTCTATGGGTGTTAATAACCTCAAGGAGAACAGTATCTTAAGTCCTCCTGTCTGTTGGACATCTGGCTACAGAAACAACATTAACTTCAGGATATATAGGAATTGTAGCTGGCTATTGCTCTGTAAGCTCCTGTTGTATACACATGCTCTGGTAAAATATGTAAACCAGGAGTGGCCAAACCAGTACACAAGATTTACCAATAGTTCCTGCGTTCCAGCCCCTCTGTGGATCTGTACAATGTGTCAGTGAAGAATAAATGCAGCATGTTTAAAATGTGACTGTTAGTATTGACTACACCTGTCCACTATTTAGGTGGTCTGGAAAATGTGAACTATTGATAGATTCCGAGGACCAGTTTGGCCAGCCCTGCTGTAAATGGAAAACCTGTATGGTAAGACAGCAATTATGGTACTTATGTATTATCTGGGCTCCCATGTTAAATGCACCCCATTTTTTCATACCCCTACTATCCAACTAAGCCCGGAGTTGATTTTATATAGTGTGGCGAGCGCAGCGAGCCACCGTGCCCGAAGCGTGGCGAGCGCAGCGAGCCCCGCGAGGGGACGCGGTCTCATAAGAAAAACGGGAGCCCAGATATTACATAAGTACCGCAATTATTTTATTAACATATTATAATAGATGAGCAAGTTTGGATTCCAGGAAACCAAACATACTTGAACTTACCGGTTGTGAGCCAGCCCGAGCTCCAGCTGAACTTCCCACCAAGTTCAAATCCCAAAATGAGGCAAAAAGAGCTGTGGATTGCATATATAAGTCCCTCCATCTTGATCAGGTTAAATTTCATATAGGAGATAGCAGTGCTGATGTCAGAAATAAAACCAATCATGGATCAGTTGAGAACAAAGCAGGAGCAGCAACTCAATACAAGTGCTGTGTCAGCTGTTAGGAAAAACCTGTAGTTTTCCAAGAGATGATCTTAGCAAATATAAACATGCATGTTATGCTGTATGCATTATATGTAGTTTGTAATGTATATACTGGCTGGTTATCCTGAGGACCTACAGTGCTGTGCGTATTACAGCTGCAGCTACATCCAGTACTTAGTATTAGGCTTCATTCTCCATCTAAGTCTAACTACAGTCTCCGGGGAAACTAGCCAATGGGAGTCCGAGAGGCTGGCTTAGAAGGAGATTGAAGGCTAATGCAGAGTCCCCCAGCATTGATGCCTATCCCCGGGTTAACCAGCCAGCACATATATTACATACAGCATAACATATATGAAAAGAAAGTATAATATTATTAGAAAATAAATAGTACTAATAAATGTTATGGTATGCCAGCCCGAAGCAACCCAGCCACACCAACCAAAGGGGAGTCATGCTCTAAATACATCCCTAAATTGACATTGTGCCTTCAGTTGCAATATTCAGTCTGTGGATACCAGAAACCAAACTGGTTAAAACCATTCAGATCAGGTGGGCAGGGTTGAAGGAGGCCCAACCTTCAGCTGTACTAAGTACACAATATTGAGTATATGGGGAGGGAGGGGGGGGTGTCTTGGAATACACACTCTAATTACACACATGAGGTGCAATCATGCTGGGACTTGTAGTTCTACAAAGAAAAAAACACAATATTAAGCTCTTCTCTCTATCTGAGCAATAATCAAGGTTCTCTTATTTTTGGACCAAGAAATATTAGCCCCCCAACCAGTGTCTGGGTGACCTCCTCTCTATGGTGGGTCCTTAATACTAAGTTTGAATCTGGGACATGGGATCCCAAAAAAGCTGGCAAAAGCATGTCACCCTAGGCTGGACTAATTTTTCTGGGCCAAAAAATATACCAAGAACATCGTTTCTCCACTGATGTGTTGCTCTGGGGGTGAAGGATTTGCCAGCAATCCGGATTCAAACTAAGTATTAGGGACCCACCTGAGAGACGAGGTCATCTAGATACTGCTTGGTGGACTAATATTTCTTGGAGAAAAATATACCAAGAACTTTGATTATTGCTCAGATAGACAGCAGAGTTTTATATTGTGAAGTGTGCTTCAGCACTTTTTTTTCCGTCATGGTTCAAGTGTGTGATTACGGTGTACAATCCAAGATTTCTTCCCCCCATATAACGTTATTATGATATCTGGTCAGACCTATAAGAATTGTCCAAATTTATTGACCCCTCTACCCTGACTCTGAGTCTGGTACCGTAACTATCAACAGAATGGATTCTTTTAATGACCATGTATACAGTATATTAGAATTTCAGGCATATCCTTTGGAGCCCCTTCTACAAACTAGCTGTGTTTTCCTTAAGATGCCACCCCTCCAGTGTATACTCAGAAAGAGTGTTTTGCGCAGTCAGGGACCTTGAAATTGTCTTGATCAATCAATCAACTGTTCAATCAATCCTTTACCTGATTCCACTACATATCTATCTGATCTACAGTAGTTCTTGATTAATTAGAACAATCTTTCTATGGGCCTGCCAACCCGTCTGACACTGCTGTGTTGTCATTTTTCATACTGTAGATGTGCTATATTATTTTAAACTGCCTTGGGTTTGTGCCTCTGCTCTGTTTCTTAGTTTAACCAGACCTAGGCTAAAAATGGTAAACAGTATTGTTAGGTGTGAGGTGGTCAAAATTATCTTAAAAATTCCAGAAATTAACATTATTTAGATGAATAATACTTTTTTTTTTTTTTTATTAAAAACCAAAACACTTGAGGGTGTTTTTTGGTTCTTTGGTAAAACCAAAACATACTGATAAATTAGAATGAAAACCAAATCACTCTCTACTTACTATACTGCTTTGGGTATTTTATACTGATATTCGGCTGTTTCATGACTGCTTTGATGTTACTCTATTTACAGAACATTGTTACATTTTGGCCTAAATTATTGATTATTCCAAATTTTTCTGCAACTTTATCAAAGGATTTTTCTAGCATGAACCAGATGTACTATTAAGATCTTTTGTCTGCTATATTATTTATGAATTGTTAATTGTATTTTGTGTTATATATTACTCTCAAGAGCAGATATTATTACATACTACACATTTTATTAAGAACAATAGATAGTAATTCATTTATATTGTAACATATTTGTTTTGTGTTGGGTAATATTCCTAGTATGGGAGCATAACTCACAATATGCACAAAAATGATGACAATCTCTACACATTATATCATAAAAGAAGGTGCTGGGGATGAATGCCTACCCCTGCAGCATTGTCATTGTGAGATAGACCAGCAGCATTTCCATTCTCACTGCCATTTTTATGTTGGATTTATACTTCTGGAATGCTAAGCTCTAGTAGTAGTTGGTCACTACCACCATAAACTGGCATCGATAGAGGACTGGCTGCAATTTCTATAATTGGAAAAATCATGTTGCAATACAGTCTGCAGGTGGGATGGTGGGACAGGGCTGTAACTAGGGTGGTGCCGATTGTTCCAGCACATTGTTTTGGGGTGATGCAGGTTGGTTTGCAAAAGCAAACTCCCTTTATTAATGGACAAAACCATGTGCACTGCAGGTGGGGATGATGTAACATGTGCAGAGAGAGTCACATTTGGGTTAGTTATTTTGTTTCTGTGCAGAATAAATACTGGCTGCTTTATTTTTACACTGCAATAAAGATATCAGTTTGAAGTACACACCCCACCCAAATCTAATTCTCTCTGCACCTGTGACATCTGCCCCACCTGCAGTGCACACGGTTTTGTCCATTCAAACCTGAAAACCTTTGAAAAAGTTGTTTGACACAAGTAAATGCGTAAGGAGTTTTCTAAAGCTGTTTTACCCATTGGACACTGGCAGAGACTGAAAGTACAACCCACATTGAAACAGCTCAATGTCCTCTATGGTCTAGTCAAACCTTAATCCTTCCACCGTAGCCTATTGGGACATGGACATCAACAACTATTACCTGGGGATAATGACATCCGCACCATCATGAGGCATCTCCCAAATTTGGAGTTTCAAACATCCTCCAGCGGCATTCTATTCCAATCATGGATATACAAGTTGACTGATCCCATTATATTGGACATTTGGGGAACCATTTTATGGACTGAGTCTACTAGGAACAAGGTGGGAACCAATAAGTATCGTCTCTCATTACAGTGTCTATTCATGTGATTTTTATTTAAAAATATTATCGTGCACTTTTATAATTTATATACTATGTTGATATTCATATTTACAATTAAATCTTTTATATAGTATCCAATTGACTCAATTTGAAGTTTTTAGCGCTCCACCTTCTTCTTTTAAATCCAGGGTATGGCAGAATATATAAATGTGTCATTTATATAAAGCATATTGTAACTGAGGGGTAGATTTATTAAGCTCGGTGAAGTAATAAATTGTCTGGGTTTTATCACCGGCCAATCAGATCATACCTGTCATTTTTCAAACCAAGCCTGTAACTTCACAGGTAGGAGCTGATTGGCCGGTGATAAAAACCAGACAGTTTATCACTTCACCGATCTTAATAAATCTGCCACTGTATAACAGAATTTTAGAGTTAAGTGCATGAATATGGTTTTAGGAGGATTTGTGTCCAAATCCATTTTCTGTGGGATGGGATATCTTAGCTTAAGCTTGCCATACATCTACAGATCGATTGTCAGATTGGGCTGGTTGGAACAAAATCTTCTGAGGAAACCTTCTGATCCCACGACGGAGAAACGCGTTAAGACCGGGAGGACCACCCGGCACTCACCTTTACCCACCACTTTGCTTCAAATCACCAGATTTATTTCCTATCCTCGGGGCCGATACCTGTGAGCAGAAGGGTGACCTGCGGCGATCCCGGACTTTACCATCCACAGGCTCCCCCGAGAGGTGTGACTCGCTCCAGACCCCGAGACCAAGTGCGGCAGGTACCCCGTCACTCCCACCTCTTCCCCAGAACATCACGGTGGTAGATGAGACAGACTTCTCCAACATACACCTAGCCGCGCCGCTGGTTCACTATGGAGTGCTCCCGGCTCATTACCATCATCTGCCGGTTGTAGCACAGACACATCTATTTCCAACAGCGAGGCTGCTCTGCGAGTCACCTTTTCATCTCTACAAATCCCCCTCCGTTTTTTTCCCCCCAATCAAACATCACATATTTCCATAAACTTACTGGATGGACTTTGTCTTCTCATATCTCATCAAACTCAATTACAAGTTCCCCGCTACTGGACATAACATCATCCTTAGTGGGTAAGAGCAACTGGACATTATTCATATAGCATTGTGTGGGGCATCAGTGATTGCCCAGTGGTCTATAACTATTTTATATCATATTGATTTTATTGGTATATTTTATTAAATAATTGTGATCGTTTATATGAGCTTTTCATCTATTGTTTTTTAATAAATATTTGTGCTTAATTCAGTGCGCTCTCTATAATTATTTGATTAGAATAATTATATCCCCTAGATTTTGTTTCATTGGATCCCCTGCTGGGAATCCATTGGGAGCTGCCATTTAATATATTGTTTCTTATATTAATTATTTAATTAACCACTTGCGCCCGATTATATATTACATATATATTTTCCCTTGTGGTTGGAACAAAATCCTGGTAATGGATGAGAGCAGATGACAGTTGACCATTTGCTTTAGATGGCTGGAAAACTGCCAAAAACTTTATTCAGATATTACCAGGTTTTTGTTCCAATCAGCCCAATCTGACAATCGATCTGTAGATGTATGGCCAGCTTTACCCTGGGATCAGTCATGTCATGCCCTTCCCCCATGAGGGGGCACCAATTATTTTTCTGGCACAGGACACCAAAAAGTCTAGATACGCATCGGCAGGACAGTCCCCCAAGAATAGGACTGTCCTGACAGTTAGGGGCACTAGGACAAGATGCTTTCCTATCTGCACCAATACGATAATGGCTTTTTAGGATTGGATCACTACCTGCATTGGTAAGCCAACACGACATATAATGTTATTTGTAGAGTCTTTAAAAAAGATATTATGTAGTTTAGCAGTAGTCTTCTAGTGTATAAAATAAAACCCACAATGAAAAACCTGGATATATGGACATTGACACTTTAAAAGCTTGGTAGTTTAACACCAGCTCTGTAGCCTGTATGAGTCGTATAAAGATACCAATAACATCAATGTAGTTATATGCCTGTATCTTATTTGTGCCCCAAGAAGGTTGCATAGTTCAATTATACTCCTTATATCTGTTTATCTATCGCTAACAGAGTCCAGAAAAATGAAACTGTCCTTCAAATCCCATAAAAATCCAAAAGCAGATTATCTCGCCTGCGCTGGGAAATTTAATGTAGCTAAAATACTTGGATATAGTCAATAAAAAGTGAATTTCCCATTAAATGTGTTCTCATGTAATTTGTTGAAGCCGGCTCTGGTTTATAGCAAGGAGAAAGTGAAGAACTAAGCAAAAAATATATAAACAAAAAGATAAAAGATCTAAGAGGAAATTACTGGGTCATCAAAAAGATAATGAAGTTGGAAAGAAATGAGAAATATATGGAGCAGCACACAGACCGGCGGTCTTCAGTGAAGCAAGGGAAGAAAGGATTGTGTGACATTGTGATGTGTGTATGGTGCAGCACGAGAGAAGTATACACAGTCACTGACTGAATAAGTGGTGTGACTCCACACAAAGGAGGATTCTTTCACATCTGTAGTAAAAGTTACTGTATATGGGATATTTACAAAAAAATATTTAAAAAGAGATATCTCTCACACGGCTCATATTGCACTGTGTCATGCTGAGATGGATCATCTCCACCAATTGTGACAAGGATCACGAACACAGGGTCTCCGGTGACGACTTTGTAGTTTATTTCTCAACAGCAGGTTACAGCGCAGCAGGTTCAAGCCACATGCAGACAGTATTACGGGCAGTAGCATTACAGGATTTCACAGCATAGCAGACTCTTAAAAGGCTCCAATGGTCTCTATACTATTACACCCTTCCCCAACCTATCACTTGGGTAGATTTTCCATCATCGAGAGCAAGGTGACTCTGCCCTGGAAACCCTTATATCAGGAAATCCCAGGTGCTGCTGATTACACCTGGGATTCTGCTACCAACACCTGGTCTTGATCCTCCACATTCCTTTCATGACATATGTATATATAGTGGTCGAAGTGGAAATATTGACGTAGGGGTATGGAAAATCACAAATGTCTTCTTAAGCACGCCGAAGGCGAATGCGTTTCAGAAAAGGGGGCATGACCACAAAAGGGGAGTGACCACAGAAAAGGGGCATGTCCTTAAGTGTAATGTACCACACCAAATACAAACGGAATGATGCATAATACCCACAGAGTAAGCCAAAATTCTAATTATGCCACACAGTATGTGCCAAAATTCAGGGACAGAATGACAGCAGGGACATATGGATAAAGAGAGGGAAAGTGAAAGCAGAGGGAGAGTTATAGAGACAGAGAGGGAGGGATGGCAGGGAGAGTGATAGAGACAAGGAGAAGGAGAGACTGCAGAGAGAGTGAGGTACGGCAGGGATAGGAAGGCAGAGTGAGGGATGGCAGGGAGAGGGAGGCAGAGTGATGGAACAGAGACATACAAGTTCAGTATGAGGGTTAGATTACCTTACCTTTGTGATCGGTGGAGGAGGAGACTGTGGTCAGTGGCAGAGGTGTGGAGAAGGCTGTGGTCATTGGTGGTATACAGGAGGCTGTGGTCAGCTGAAGCAGCATTGTGGAGGCTTTGGTTGGGACAGAGAAAGTGACAGCAGGGTCACAGACAAACAGCAGGGACTTAGAGGGACAGCAGGGACTGAGAGTGGGACAGCAAGGAGAGGGATGGATGGAAGGGAGATGGAGAGATGGCAGGGAGCGTGAGAAAGAGACAGAGGGAGTGACAGCAAAGACAGAGGGAGGGATGGCAAAAATAGAGGGATGGATGACAGGGAGAGGGAGGGATGGCAGGTACAGGGAGGGACAACAAGGAGATGGAGGGATGGCAGGCAGAGGAAGGGATGGCAGGGACAGAGGAAGGGATGGCAAGGGCAGAGGGAGAGAGTAGGGGGTGGCAGGGAGAATGACAGCAGGGAGAGTGACAGCAGTGACAGAGAGAGGGACAGCAAAGACATAGGGAGGGAAGGCAGGCACAGAGAATGACGACAGAGAGAGACATACAAGTAGGAGGGTAAGGTTACCTTACCTTTGTGATTGGTGGAGGAGATTGTGGTTGGTAACAACGGCAGTGCAGAGGAGGCTGTTGTCAATGGCAGAGGTGTGGAGAAGGCTGTGGTCGGCATTGGTGTACAGGAGGCTGTGGTCAGCTGAAGCAGTGGTGTGGATGCTTTGGTCGGGACAGAGAAAGTGACAGCAGGGTCACAGAGAGACAGCAGTGACTGAGAGGGACAGCAGGGACTGAGAGGGGGACAGCAGGGACACAGTGACAGGGCAGGCAAGGAGATGGATAGCAGAGACATAGTGATAGGTAGAGGGATGGCAGGGGAAGGGAGAGGCAGGGACTGAGAGGGACAGCAGAGACATAGTAACAGGGACAGCAAGAAGAGGGACATCAGGTGTTGGGACAGCGGAGAGGGACAGAAGAGGGACAGCAAAGACTTAGTGACAGGGAGAGGGATGGCAGGGGCAGGGATGCGGAGATAGGGTCAGAGGGACAGGGATGACAGGGTGAGGACCCTCAGGGGCAGGGAGAGTGACAGCAGGGACACAGGGCCAACAGGGGTAGGGAATGCAGGGATAAAGAGAGAGGGACCGCAGGGGCATGAAGAGGAATGGAAGGGGGCAGGGAGATGGACGTCAGTGGCAGAGTGACAGCAGAGAAAGAGTGACAGCTGTGCCAGAGATGGACAGAAAGGGAAGGGAAGAGAGCCGGCCATGCCACCCCACCCCACCTTACATGGGCACCTGTCAGGGACCTCTGGCAGGGATCCAGCTGTGGGCAGTAGGATGGAGGACAGCCAGGCCATCCAACATCGGCACTCGGAAGGGACACGCGAGTGAGTAAGCCATTTATGCGTCCCCGCCATCCGCCAGCTCTGCCAAAAACAGTGTCATGGCGAGCTCGTGGGCAGGATGAGAGGGGCACCATCTGTTATATGCTTACTGGCTGGAGTAAATTTCTCACTAGTGGTATCACTTCTTGTGTAACTGGAGGACTGTAAGCGTTCTTCTCTCGTCTTTGACAAAGCCTTCAATTTTGCAGATTCTGGATCTTTTCTGAGAAAGCACCATGTACAGAAATTTCACGAACCTAGGGCGGGATTCTCTAAAATCCGCAGCCCTCTTCACCCGGCATCGCATTTCTAATGACCGCATATTCTCTAAAATATGCGGTCATTAACGCAAGGGACAGCTCTTGCGATAAGAGCTGTCCCTTGCGATGCAGCGCCGTTGCTGGACTTCCGGGTCTATGACCCGGGAGTCCGTCTGCGCATGCGCAGACTGACGCGCCGGCAGCAGGGCATGCTGGGAGGGATCCGTGACGGATCCCTCACACACCGCTGCGGTAAAAAGCCCATAGGCTTCTGCAGGGAACCGCCAGCTTTTGCTGGCGATTCCCTCCGCAGTGGTGACACTGCGGAGGGAGGTTAGAGAATACAGAAATGCGGTAAAAACCCCGATAATGGGGTTTTTACCGCATTTCTGTGATAGAGAATCTCGCTCCTAGTATCTGTAGTCTGGCTTGTTCCATATCAGTTGTAATCCAATAAATAGGGAGAAAGGGGGAGATTCTCTAAATAAGAAATGCGGTAAAAACCCTGTTATCGGGGTGTTTACCGCATTTTGGGATGCTCTAAGTATCCCCCGCCGGGTTAACGCAGGGGGGGGGCATCGCCAGAAAAATCTGGTGATGCCCCATAGAAGCCAATGGGCTTCTACCGCATCCCTCCGCCGCCCCACAACCTCCCCGCACGGACCCCCGCCGCCCCGCATCGCCCCCTTCCCCCTCACCTGTGTCCGGGCAGCACAGCGCAGTGCTGCCCGGACCTGTGACCTCCTCCCTGCACTGATCCTCTTCCGGGTACAGGGAGGAGGAGAGCCCGGCGCAGCAGCAGCAGCGCCGGGTATGTGAGGGAGGGGGGAGCCGCCGGGACCTGCTGGGACCCGGCGACTCTCACCACAAAGGACAGCTCTTAACGCAAGAGCTGTCCTTTGCCTTAATTATCGCATATGTTAGAACATATGCGATAATTATAATTGCGAAGACAGGCGAAGGGGGGCGGAGATTCTTAGAGAATCTCCCCCAAACTGAGAGTATGGTCGCCATTTTTTATGGCTACTGGATGTTGACTGGATGGAGGTAGCAGGGTGTTTCTGTCCGTGTGCTTATGAAAAATGCTGATATTAATGTGTGATTCATTAACGGTGAGAGTTACGTCTAAGTAAGAAAAGAAAAAATAGTAGCGCTAATAACAGAATATATTTTTACAACCCACTTAATCCAGCTGCTAACTTTAATAGACTCACCAATCCTAATGAAGAAAAACAGAAAAAACAAGGTAAAAGAAAGCGTTTGAATTTGAGGCTTAAGTTAAAGTCAGTCTCTGGTGGTAATTAGGACATTTAAAGATACAGAAAAAAAATGAATAACAATATTAATAAAATTTAATAATCAGTTTCATAGGTACCGGCCGATTCCAGACATATACAAATAACAATAACAATAAAAATAAAATAAAAAAAATAAATAAAAAATCAGGATTGGCCTGAGAAAAAATTAGATATGCTAAAATATCTCATATATTGCAAGTGTAAAACAAAAAGTCCCCTTTTAAATGTAACAGGATAAATCCAGCCTCAAGTTCGGGGAGGGTTAAATAGATAGTCCGATTTGTTAGTAAAGTAAGTGGTCATATATTGTCAGTCCAATATTAATAGTATTAAATTGTAGTTTGGTATAGTTACCACATTTATGCTTATAATCGGCTGGAAGGCATCAGAGCAGTGCTATTAGCATCAGAGTCCACAGAAAAGCACTTGGGTGTAAAATCTCGAACAGTTGGAGGCACAGCACAATTGCAATAAAGGCTCCAATGTGCCGACCGGCAATACCTTTCAAATGGCAGAAGGAATCGTGATCTGACGGGTTTTCCCGCTTACTTGTGTCAGCGGCTTTCTCAAAGATCACACTTGATTTTATTAATATTGTTATTAAATCTATCCTTCATCCTTCATCCATCCATCCATCCATCCATCCTTAATCCATCTGGGTAGCAAACTTTTCTTTAGATCCTACCCATATGATGAGCAGATTATCTACAAATCTGGTAAAAAAAAAAAAAAAACACCTTAGCAAAAGGTGAATTTTCCAGAAATATATATTTTTTTTTTCAATTGTGAACATTGTGTATACGTACTGTATGTGTTTGAGAACAAAGAACCCACAGGCAAAAAATGGACACTGTAAAAATAATTTGCATACTGTTAGTTTTTGTGGGTAAAATCATTTATCAGAATATTTTAGCAGTTTATTATTTAAGGATATTTGTTCAGGCGCAAAGGGGAAACATTTCTTGTTGTTATTATTCATTTCATTCTGCAAAAAAACTTGAAAGTTTCATAGTTTTGCTTCATTTTTGCTTTATTAAACTGCTCTCCAATTCTATTAAACCTTCATGAAGCCTTTTAAAAAGTTTTTTTTTTCCGCAGAGCAGGAATTGTCTCTAAAGTCACCTATTAAAGTCACGGTACTTGTTTCCTAGCACGGTGCCCAAGATTTTCATCTTATGGCATCTTATCAGTGGCGTAACTACAGCACCGCAGCCCCCGCCACCGCGCGGGGGGGGGGGGGCTGTGCATGTGCGGGCGCCGGTGGCTGCAGTGCTATAGTTACACCCAGCCGCCCCGCCGCCATCCCCTGCAGTCTTTACCTGTCTTCAGTACGCGCTGGTCCCGGCTCCCTTCTTCTGCTATGAGGACCACCACAAAATGTCCGCCCCTATTTAGCAGACAGTTCTCTTGCTGTATGGGGGCATTTTGTGGTGGTCCTCATAGCAGAAGAAGGGAGCCGGGACCAGCACGTACTGAACGTAGGTAAGACTGCGGGGGATGGGGGGGTTTGCATGAGCGGCGGGGCGGGTGTTGGTGCGGCGGGGCGGGCGCCGGGTGCCCTCCTTTTAATGGCGGGAGGGCGCCCAAAACATAGTTACGCCACTGCATCTTATGCCATTGCATGCATCACATGCCATATAGCCGCATACGATGCATACGATGCAATGCGATTTTTAATTGTATAAGCACCCTAATGGGTGCTTACAATGTTAAATGCACCTCCACGCCACCCCCACTATCAACGCAAACCCGAAGTGTGGCTCGCTGCGCTCGCCACACTTTCTAGAATCAACTCCACGCCGACATGGATAGTGGGGGTATGAAAAGGTTGGAGGACGCGTACCGCCACCCCTTGCGGGCTCGCTGTGCTCGCCATGCTTCGGGTTGGTGTTGATAGTGGGGGGGCATTTAACATTGTAAGGACCCATCAGGGTGGTTGTACAATAAAAGATCGTATACCATCACATTGTATGCCATTGTATGGCATACGATGCCATACAATTTTTTATTGTACAACATTGCATCGCATCGCATACCATATTTAGCCTTATGGTATACCATGCGAGGGGCGCCGTGCTAGGAAACAAGTACCAAAGTCACTTTTATTCCATTTTTGACTTCATCCACAAATCCTCCGCATCTAAAGAAAGATAAAAATACTATCCAAAATCAGACATGTGCATTTAAACAAGACTTGCAGCGCTATTTCAGTATCACTGTGTACATTGTACAATGTCTGTATTGCTTTTTCTGGCCATATACAGACAGACCAATCATCTGATGTCGCCATACACTGTCAGATAATTGCTCTGAATGTCTGATGGTGAGTTTATCCACTATCATATGAGCACCAATTATCACATCAGTCTGACATGCTGAAAATGTTTTCTTACCCAATTTAGTGATAATTGGTCCTTGGTCACAGTCCTGGCCATACACTGTGTAATTGTCAGTCAGATGGCTAATTAGGCCATAATTGCACAGTATATGGCTGTCTTTAAGTAGCAGCGAGCCAATCAAACAGTGCACCAACCTTGCCCAGAGTTATGTAAGCTTGTGTTATTTGATTAGGATCTGCAGTGATCATCCTCACAACTGTAACAGCATAATAGTAAAAAACAATGTGAATACACTACTTATAAATGGTCATCCTCCTTGTCCTGCTCCCTGCTCCTGAGAATCATTACATATATTGTTACAAAATAAACAAATTTGTTTTGACAACCCCGATGTTAGTTAATTATCTAGTACACCGTAAAATAATATATATTTTTAAACTTTGCTCCATTGCAAACAGATGATGGGGTCAATTTACTAAGTGGAGAAATCGATCCAGGAATTCCAACTGTCGGAACGGCCCAACAGTGGGACTCCTGGGCTGGTTTCAACCGATCCAACAGTAATTGGACAGACGGAATTCGATGTCCCAGCTGTCGAGTGAACGGAAAGTCCGTGGATCGGCGAAAACGGCACTGATTGTCGAAAAACAGCTGTGAATACAGCAATCCGCGCCCGTTTCTGACAAAACAAATGCGACTTTTAAAAAAGATTCCGTCGATCATTTTCTATATTCTTCTTCTTCTCATATGGTGCAATGTCAATGTTCTCTGCTGGTTCTCCTACTTCGGGTGTATCTTCGTAATCATGACATTTCTCCACTAAATCGTGAAGCCCTTTTACAAATAAATAAATGACAGGTTTTAATTATATGTACAGCACAGATTTGTGTTTCTTTGTTCTGCTTTTAAGCAGCTGTTAAAAACAAAATAAAGTATCTTATCTCAGAAACAACATACATTATAAGTTAGTGGAGGGCAACTGAAATGAGCAGAAAAGACACTTTTGTCAAGTACTGTAGCACTCACCTACAATGGGGATTTATGTGCCAGAACTCCGTCATGTCTGACTGTTTAACCATGTCCTAATCCTCCGTATGATACAAACTGTCCAACTAACTGATATTTAACTGCTTGTTTGACTCTTGTATTATTATAAAGAACTCAGCTGCGTGTGGGATAAAGTGGCTGTTTGTCATTCTTATGGTTGGACTGTCACATATAAGCCTTAAACTGCATTTACACATCCTCTGAGCAGATGGAAAAATAGTCTGTTTGCATTTACAAAAAAAAAACTGCAGCCTGTAAAAAATATGAAGTTTGCCTGCGATTGAACACACGCATTGTTTTATAGTTGCTGAACTATATTTTTGATTTTTTTGCATAGAAATAAAATATTTAATTGACATTTTTTAGTACTACTGCCATCAAATAAAAATGTGTACATTTATTGGTCCTTTGATGGCTATGCTAAGTATTCCATATTCCAACTCCTCCATATTTATAACAGAAGAGCAGCACAAGAAAATGTGTCTGTGGATTAAAGGTTCAATGGGACGGTGCCCGGAGAAAGGGCATGTTCCGCAACTTTACACATAATGCCACACATGATGCTATACTATATAACACACTGTAATGCCCATTACATACTATATAACACACTGTAATGCCCATTACATACTATATAACACACCGTAATGCCCATCACATACTATATAACACACCGTAATGCCCATTACATACTATATAACACAGCGTAATGCCCATTACATACTATATAACACACCGTAATGCCCATTACATACTATATAACACACCGTAATGCCCATTACATACTATATAACACACCGTAATGCCCATTACATACTATATAACACACCGTAATGCCCATTACATACTATATAACACAGCGTAATGCCCATTACATACTATATAACACACCGTAATGCCCATTACATACTATATAACACACTATAATTCCCATTACATACTATATAACACACCGCAATGCCCATTACATACTATATAACACACCGTAATGCCCATCACATACTATATAACACACCGTAACGCCCATCACATACTATATAACACACCGTAATGCCCATTACATACTATATAACACACCGTAATGCCCATTACATATTATATAACACACCGTAGTGCCCATTACATACTATATAACACACCGTAATGCCCATCACATACTATATAACAAACCGTAATGCCCATTACATACTATATAACACATCGTAATGCCCATTACATACTATATAACACACTATAATTCCCATTACATACTATATAACACACCGTAATGGCCATTACATACTATATAACACACCGTAATGCCCATCACATACTATATAACACACCGCAATGCCCATTACATATTATATAACACACTGTAATGCCCATCACATACTATATAACACACCGTAATGCCCATCACATACTATATAACACACAGTAATGCCCATCACATACTATATAACACACCGTAATGCCCATCACATACTATATAACACACCGTAATGCCCATTACATACTATATAACACACCGTAATGCCCATTATATACTATATAACACACTGTAATGCCCATTACATACTATATAACACACCGTAATGCCCATTACATACTATATAACACACTATAATTCCCATTACATACTATATAACACACCGTAATGGCCATTACATACTATATAACACACCGTGATGCCCATCACATACTATATAACACACCGCAATGCCCATTACATATTATATAACACACTGTAATGCCCATTACATACTATATAACACACCGTAATGCCCATTACATATTATATAACACACCGTAATGCCCATTACATACTATATAACAAACCGTAATGCCCATTACATACTATATAACACACCGTAATGCCCATTACATATTATATAACACACCGTAATGCCCATTACATACTATATAACACAGCGTAATGCCCATTACATACTATATAACACACCGTAATGCCCATCACATACTATATAACACACCGCAATGCCCATTACATATTATATAACACACTGTAATGCCCATTACATACTATATAACACACCGTAATGCCCATTACATACTATATAACACACCGTAATGCCCATTACATACTATATAACAAACCGTAATGCCCATTACATACTATATAACAAACCGTAATGCCCATTACATACTATATAACACACCGTAATGCCCATTACATACTATATAACACACCGTAATGCCCATTACATACTATATAACACAGCGTAATGCCCATTACATACTATATAACACACCGCAATGCCCATTACATATTATATAACACACTGTAATGCCCATTACATACTATATAACACACCGTAATGCCCATTACATACTATATAACACACCGTAATGCCCATTACATACTATATAACAAACCGTAATGCCCATTACATACTATATAACACACCGTAATGCCCATTACATACTATATAACACACTATAATTCCCATTACATACTATATAACACACCGTAATGGCCATTACATACTATATAACACACCGTAATGCCCATCACATACTATATAACACACCGCAATGCCCATTACATATTATATAACACACTGTAATGCCCATCACATACTATATAACACACCGTAATGCCCATCACATACTATATAACACACAGTAATGCCCATCACATACTATATAACACACCGTAATGCCCATCACATACTATATAACACACCGTAATGCCCATTACATACTATATAACACACCGTAATGCCCATTATATACTATATAACACACTGTAATGCCCATTACATACTATATAACACACCGTAATGCCCATTACATACTATATAACACACTATAATTCCCATTACATACTATATAACACACCGTAATGGCCATTACATACTATATAACACACCGTGATGCCCATCACATACTATATAACACACCGCAATGCCCATTACATATTATATAACACACTGTAATGCCCATTACATACTATATAACACACCGTAATGCCCATTACATATTATATAACACACCGTAATGCCCATTACATACTATATAACAAACCGTAATGCCCATTACATACTATATAACACACCGTAATGCCCATTACATATTATATAACGCACCGTAATGCCCATTACATACTATATAACACAGCGTAATGCCCATTACATACTATATAACACACCGTAATGCCCATCACATACTATATAACACACCGCAATGCCCATTACATATTATATAACACACTGTAATGCCCATTACATACTATATAACACACCGTAATGCCCATTACATACTATATAACACACCGTAATGCCCATTACATACTATATAACAAACCGTAATGCCCATTACATACTATATAACAAACCGTAATGCCCATTACATACTATATAACACACCGTAATGCCCATTACATACTATATAACACACCGTAATGCCCATTACATACTATATAACACAGCGTAATGCCCATTACATACTATATAACACACCGCAATGCCCATTACATATTATATAACACACCGTAATGCCCATTACATACTATATAACACACCGTAATGCCCATTACATACTATATAACACACCGTAATGCCCATTACATACTATATAACAAACCGTAATGCCCATTACATACTATATAACAAACCGTAATGCCCATTACATACTATATAACACACTATAATTCCCATTACATACTATATAACACACTGTACTGCCCATTACATACTATATAACAAAACCGTAATGCCCATTACATACTATATAACACACTATAATTCCCATTACATACTATATAACACACCGTAATGGCCATTACATACTATATAACACACCGTAATGCCCATCACATACTATATAACACACCGCAATGCCCATTACATATTATATAACACACTGTAATGCCCATTACATACTATATAACACACCGTAATGCCCATTACATACTATATAACACACCGTAATGCCCATTACATACTATATAAAACACCGTAATGCCCATTACATACTATATAACACACCGTAATGCCCATTACATACTATATAACAAACCGTAATGCCCATTACATACTATATAACACACTATAATTCCCATTACATACTATATAACACACCGTAATGCCCATTACATACTATATAACACACCGCAATGCCCATCACATACTATATAACACACCGTAATGCCCATTACATACTATATAACACACCGTAATGCCAAGTACATACTATATAACACACCGTAATGCCCATTACATACTATATAACACACTGTAATGTCCATTACATACTATATAACACACCGTAATGCCCATTACATACTATATAACACACCGTAATGCCCATTACATACTATATAAAACACCGTAATGCCCATTACATACTATATAACACACCGTAATGCCCATTACATACTATATAACACACCGTAATGCCCATCACATACTATATAACACACCGCAATGCCCATTACATATTATATAACACACCGTAATGCCCATTACATACTATATAACACACCGTAATGCCCATTACATACTATATAACACACCGTAATGCCCATTACATATTATATAACACACCATGTTGCCAATTACATTCTATATAACACACCGTAATGCCCATTACATACTATATAACAAACCGTAATGCCCATTACAAACTATATAACACACCGTAATGCCCATTACATACTATATAACACACCGTGATGCCCATTACCTATTATATAACATAACATAATGCCCATTACATACCAGTTATTAAACCATAATGCCCATTACATACTATATAACACACCATAATTCCCATTACATACTATATAACACACCGTAATGCCCATTACATACTATATAACACACCGTAATGCCCATTACATACTATATAACACACCGTAATGCCCATTACAGACTATATAACACACCGTAATGCCCATTGCATACTATATAACACACCGTGATGCCCATTACCTATTATATAACATAACATAATGCCCATTACATAGTATATAACACCGTAATGCCCATTACATACTATATAACACACCGTAATGCCCATTACATACTATATAACACACCGTAATGCCCATTACATACTATATAACACAGCGTAATGCCCATTACATACTATATAACACACCGTGATGCCCATTACATACTATATAACACTCCGTAATGCCCATTACATACTATATAACACACCGTGATGCCCATCACATACTATATAACACACCGTAATGCCCATTACATACTATATAACACCATAATGCCCATTACATACTATATAACACACCGTAATGCCCATTACATACTATATAACACACCGTAATGCCCATTACATACTATATAACACACCGTAATGCCCATTACATACTATATAACACAGCGTAATGCCCATTACATACTATATAACACACCGTGATGCCCATTACATACTATATAACACTCCGTAATGCCCATTACATACTATATAACACACCGTGATGCCCATTACATACTATATAACACTCCGTAATACCCATTACATACTATATAACACACCGTAATGCCCATTGCATACTATATAACACACTGTGATGCCCATTACCTATTATATAACATAACATAATGCCCATTACATACCAGTTATTAAACCATAATGCCCATTACATACTATATAACACACCTTAATTCCCATTACATACTATATAACACTCCGTGATGCCCATCACATACTATATAACACACCGTAATGCCCATCACATACTATGTAACACACAGTAATGCCCATTACATACTATATAACACACCGTAATGCCCATTACATACTATATAACACACCGTAATGCCCATTACATACTATATAACACACCGTAATGCCCATTACATACTATATAACACACCGTAATGCCCATTACATATTATATAACACACCGTAATGCCCATTACATACTATATAAGACTCCGTGATGCCCATCACATACTATATAACACACCGTAATTCCCATTACATACTATATAACACCATAATGCCCATTACATACTATATAACACACCGTAATGCCCATTACATACTATATTACACACCGTAATGCCCATTACATACTATATAACACACCGTAATGCCCATTACATACTATATAACACACCGTAATGCCCATTACATACTATATAACACACAGTAATGCCCATTACATACTATATAACACACCGTAATGCCCATTGCATACTATATAACACACCGTGATGCCCATTACATATTATATAACATAACATAATGCCCATTACATACCAGTTATTAAACCATAATGCCCATTACATACTATATAACACTCCGTGATGCCCATCACATACTATATAACACACCGTAATGCCCATTACATACTATACAACACCATAATGCCCATTACATACTATATAACACACCGTAATGCCCATTACATACTATATAACACACCGTAATGCCCATTACATATTATATAACACACCGTAATGCCCATTACATACTATATAAGACTCCGTGATGCCCATCACATACTATATAACACACCGTAATTCCCATTACATACTATATAACACCATAATGCCCATTACATACTATATAACAAACCGTAATGCCCATTACAAACTATATAACACACCGTAATGCCCATTACATACTATATAACACACCGTAATGCCCATTACATACTATATAACACACCGTAATGCCCATCACATACTATATAACACACCATAATGTCCATTACATACTATATAACACACCGTAATGCCCATTACATACTATATAACACACCGTAATGCCCATTACATACTATATAACACACCGTAATGCCCATTACATACTATATAACACACCGTAATGCCCATTACATATTATATAACACACCATGTTGCCAATTACATTCTATATAACACACCGTAATGCCCATTACATACTATATAACACACAGTAATGCCCATTACAGACTATATAACACACCGTAATGCCCATTGCATACTATATAACACACCGTGATGCCCATTACCTATTATATAACATAACATAATGCCCATTACATACCAGTTATTAAACCATAATGCCCATTACATACTATATAACACACCATAATTCCCATTACATACTATATAACACACCGTAATGCCCATTACATACTATATAACACACCGTAATGCCCATTACATACTATATAACACACCGTAATGCCCATTACAGACTATATAACACACCGTAATGCCCATTGCATACTATATAACACACCGTGATGCCCATTACCTATTATATAACATAACATAATGCCCATTACATACTATATAACACCGTAATGCCCATTACATACTATATAACACACCGTAATGCCCATTACATACTATATAACACACCGTAATGCCCATTACATACTATATAACACAGCGTAATGCCCATTACATACTATATAACACACCGTGATGCCCATTACATACTATATAACACTCCGTAATGCCCATTACATACTATATAACACACCGTGATGCCCATCACATACTATATAACACACCGTAATGCCCATTACATACTATATAACACCATAATGCCCATTACATACTATATAACACACCGTAATGCCCATTACATACTATATAACACACCGTAATGCCCATTACATACTATATAACACACCGTAATGCCCATTACATACTATATAACACAGCGTAATGCCCATTACATACTATATAACACACCGTGATGCCCATTACATACTATATAACACTCCGTAATGCCCATTACATACTATATAACACACCGTGATGCCCATTACATACTATATAACACTCCGTAATACCCATTACATACTATATAACACACCGTAATGCCCATTGCATACTATATAACACACTGTGATGCCCATTACCTATTATATAACATAACATAATGCCCATTACATACCAGTTATTAAACCATAATGCCCATTACATACTATATAACACACCATAATTCCCATTACATACTATATAACACTCCGTGATGCCCATCACATACTATATAACACACCGTAATGCCCATCACATACTATGTAACACACAGTAATGCCCATTACATACTATATAACACACCGTAATGCCCATTACATACTATATAACACACCGTAATGCCCATTACATACTATATAACACACCGTAATGCCCATTACATACTATATAACACACCGTAATGCCCATTACATATTATATAACACACCGTAATGCCCATTACATACTATATAAGACTCCGTGATGCCCATCACATACTATATAACACACCGTAATTCCCATTACATACTATATAACACCATAATGCCCATTACATACTATATAACACACCGTAATGCCCATTACATACTATATTACACACCGTAATGCCCATTACATACTATATAACACACCGTAATGCCCATTACATACTATATAACACACCGTAATGCCCATTACATACTATATAACACACAGTAATGCCCATTACATACTATATAACACACCGTAATGCCCATTGCATACTATATAACACACCGTGATGCCCATTACATATTATATAACATAACATAATGCCCATTACATACCAGTTATTAAACCATAATGCCCATTACATACTATATAACACTCCGTGATGCCCATCACATACTATATAACACACCGTAATGCCCATTACATACTATACAACACCATAATGCCCATTACATACTATATAACACACCGTAATGCCCATTACATACTATATAACACACCGTAATGCCCATTACATATTATATAACACACCGTAATGCCCATTACATACTATATAAGACTCCGTGATGCCCATCACATACTATATAACACACCGTAATTCCCATTACATACTATATAACACCATAATGCCCATTACATACTATATAACAAACCGTAATGCCCATTACATACTATATAACACACCGTAATGCCCATTACACATCTGACACATAAGTGCACCTACCTACATGCTCATTGCTAGGAACTTCATGCTCAATGCCAGGGGCTTCATGCTCGATGCCAAGGGGCTTCATGCTCGATGCCAAGGGGTACTAAAATAGCTCATTGCCAAGGGGGACCAGTGGCGAATTTAGGGATGAGGACGCCCCTAGGCACAACAATAATGTTTGCACCCCCGCCTAATTATATTATTTTTATTGATTACTTATAATCCCTTATTTGATAATAGCCAATATAATGGATTTATAAAAAAGCCACTAACTGTGACATGTCCTTTTATTATGAATACATATTTATTAAGTAGGACAGGTTACAGGGGCAGTATCTGCTTGTCCTATCCATTTACACTCTATTTAAGATGGAATATAGTACAGTACAGTGGATATTTTGCAGGTATTGGTATTGGCATCCAAGTGCCGCCCCAAACATGTGCCGCCCCTAGGCACGTGCCTCACGTGCCTAATGGGAAATTCGGCTCTGAGGGGGACTGCTAATATCTCATTGCCAAGGGGGACTGAAATTGCTCGTTGCCAAGGGGGGGCTAAAATTGCTCGTTGCCAAGAGGGACTAAAATTGCTTGTTGCCAAGGGGGACTAAAATTGCTCTATGCCAAGGGGCAACGAGCCCGTCTGCTCGCTCCCTGCTCTGCCTGGCTAAGCTGCCCCTGTCCGCAGCTATTAAGTCTGCTGCTGGACCGCTAGCCAATAGGCACATGTGGTCCAGCAGCCATCAATGCTGCTTCTGATTGGCTGCAGGACCGTAAGCGCCTATTGCTAACGGTCCAGCGGCAGACTTAATAGCGGCGGACAGCGTAGCTGAGAGAAGCCGGGCAGAGCGGGGAGCAGTTCAGGTGCCCTTTGATGTCTCGGCGCTCGGAGCTCGTGCTCCGCCGGCTCTGCCCTAACTATTCCCCTGGGGACGATGACATCATCAGTGGCCCCCATCTTCCCAAGGCCATTGAGCGCAGAGTAAGTCTAGACTTACGCCATGCTGCACAAGGTGGGGGGACTTTAACAATGGCTAGTGAATTTGTATGGACTTCCCCCTCTTCGCACAGCTGTGAAGCCCTTCACAGCCATCCACAGGGGAATGGATTTCACTTTGGTGGGGAGGGGGCGAACTGTTATCTGGTATCAGGACTGAATTGGCCCCAATAAGTCAACACCAAAAGGTTTACATGCCAGGATTGACAGGTCAACATTGAAACATATGGAAAAGTCGACACATTATATAAACAAAATAGGTGTGTGGTTTGTCTTGGGTAAGGAACGTCTGTTTCATCCATGGTCACGTGCACCTAGCATAGGCTGTAAGGGGAATGGGAGTTGTGGCTGTGATATCAGGGGGCAGAGCGGCTTCCTATTTGTAGCTGCATGGAGATATCCAAGAGCCCCATAGAAAATCGCCTTAGCATAAAGTAGTAAATCTGGGTTCCGTGCCAGCACACAAACATAGCCCACACTAAGAATCAGTCCCAATGTGGGTGTGTGTGTGTGACAAGCCCGGAGAGGAGACCAGAGTGTGCCTGTCAGGGGGGCGGGGCAAGGATGACATCACCAAGTCCCACTAACTGAGAGTCAAACTCTGGCCATTCGCAGGTTCGTGGATTGGGGGAGGGGCTAAAATTACACGAAATGACGCTATTTGTGTCATTTTAGCCCCGCCCCTAATTCACAGACCTGCGAATCCCATTGTTTAGTATAACAGGGCAGGGGATTGCAGGAGAATTACCCACCTTCATAGGGGGTGCCGGGAGGGTAGGCAAGTATGATTTATTTATTTATTTAAAGTTTCTTATATTGCGCAGCATATTCCGTTGTGCTTTACAATTGGTTTATACAAGTATTCCTGGCCAATAAAGCTGATTCTGATATCATTCTAAAAATCTACCGACCAAGATCTTTAAATAGTCGTGTGATGTGCCTCTCTCAGACAATGGCATCATATAAATAAGTCGTCCTTTTGCTATTAATATATAGATGCATGCGGTGATCAGCGGTGCCCTAACTAAAATAGTTGAATGCTGAATTCATCCTGTGGCACAGATGCAGATGGCATACTGTATGTGTGCAGCATCGCGTCACCCCGGGGTGGAGTGCTAAAAGTGAAACACGGCTAGATGGAGAAGACCTGTCATCTGTGGGTCATACAGGAAATCACTTTGGCCCTTATTCAGATTCGAGCGGTACGGCCCGCGTGCGGCCGTACCGCCGATGTTTTCCGTCTGCACATGCGCAGAGGTCAATCTGCGCATGTGCAGGCGAATTCGCCGCACATAAATTTACTACGCCGCAAAGGGGGCGTATAGGGGAGTGAGGGGCTTCATGCCCTCATTTCCCTATGTATACGCCCCGCGTTTCATGGGCGTTCCCATGCAAACGCGGGGCGTACGCATGCTAATGAGGGCATGACGCAACTCATGGGGGCGGAAAGCTGACGTCGCCGGATGTCAGCTTTCAGCCCCCATACAAGCTACCACACGGACGATTGTCCGTGTGGTCTCAGCTTGCGGGAGCTGCCGCGGCGTGCGGACCTGCCTTCGATGGTCGACGACCATCGAATGCAGGGGGCAGCTCCCACCATGGTGGAGGCGTAGCCTCCACCATTTTTATGCGGATCGCCAGCCGTCCGTGTACGGACGGCCGTGGCGATCCGTAGGGTGGGCGGGGATTCGTCTGGTGCGGTCGGAGCCGCATATGCGGCTCGACCGCACCAACCAGAATAAGGGCCAGAGTCACGCTACAGACCGGCATTGCTAACAAACTCGGGGAAATTTTCTAAGATGTGCATTCTACTTCACATGTGATGTTGCCTTGGGCAACCAATCAGATCCTGTCTACTATCTTCTAGAAGGTGCTAAATAAATAAGTAGTACATTCTGATTGGTTGCCCATGGCAACATCACATGTGAAGTAGAATACACATTTTAGTAAATTTCCCCCCATGAGTCTAGTTGCATCATTAATATTCAAAATAAAAAGCACATACCGGAAATAACATCTACCAGACCCGGCGCACATGGTCCAAAAGTTACAAAATTATCTGTCAAAATATTGTATAAAAAGTACAAGCAATAAACATAATAATGAAATAAGCAGAAACATTGCAGGAGGCACCAAATAACATCTACATTAAAGCCAAACTTTAGGCTTCTGATTCTTTTTCAGTACATAAATTGGCTGGAACAGAGTTACGGTAATATCTGAAGCTGATAAAAATGGAGGTATATCACGCTTAATCACCGATAATCATGATCGCATTATCTAGTTAGCGTCCGTTTGTAACGCCCAAAATTGTGAACCCCATGAGCCTTGCAGCTGCCTTAGGCACACAGAACATAATACCCAATAACAGCGGGTATCGGGAGTAACGGATGTCGTCATGGGGAGGTATGGGTAAAAAACGGACCCGGACAAGACCCCGGAATGCCAGACCAGATTACAAACTCTGCATTGCGGAGCTTGTAGTGTCCTGTCAGGGGGTGTCCTGTACAGGGGGAAGGGGGGGGGGGGGGAGCTGCCTGTCACCAGAGAGAGGAGGAGGGATAGAATAAAGTCACCCTGTATGACCCGGGCATGTAGCAAAAACCGGAACGGTCCGGACCACACGGGAAAGCTGTAATGTCCCCATGCCCCTGGACAAGACACCCCCGGACGGGACACTACAAGCTCCAGAATGCAGAGTTTGATGTCAGGATCGGCGTTCCGGGGTGTTGTCCGGGTCCAGTTTTGATTAAGTTCCATCATCGGGGCTAGTACGAAAGCTCCCAGTGAAGTACCACTGCTAATAGGATACCCCCATGTAGTTTTTACACCATTCACCATAGTGTTCATATGCCCCATAAGTATAAAATAAATGCAAAATACAGCGGTAGATTCCAATGCGTAAGGGGAGTGGCCTCCTGAGGGGAAGCGGACAGTCACCAGAGAGGATTGGCTAGGCATTAGAGCAGATGGTGTGAGCCCCTTCATTAATGTATAAATAGCACTGTATGCATAGTAATGTACCAACCTAATAACAGCGATGCATTGTAGGGAATACATCAAAGGCATGGGATTGTGGTCTAATGTGTAAGCACCTGATGGTGATCCTGTCTACATGTACTACCACCTACAGCAATGCACTGTAGTGAATACATCACAGTCCTGGGAATGTAATATAATGCAACATATCATCTATATATATATGTCTAGTGTCCATGAGTCTCCGACACACTGCCATCTGCTGGCAGAGAGTGACACTACATCTCTTTCTCACACATTCACTAACACAGAAGGTAGCAGACTAGCTTTCGAAGCTTGTGCTTCGCGCAGGCTTACTAGTGAATAATAATAGGGCACATGATGGCAATTCTGGCTATGTTTACTACAGCAATGCACTGTAGTGAATACATCACAGGGTTTATTTAAGGTAAAATATGTGCCAATGTAACAGACAAAATGACTATATTACCAAGGGGAGGACTTTATTGCAGTTAGGGAACAGTTATAATGACATTCCAATCACTGTGAGGAACCATATTCAATATGTTAAAGCCTACAACCATTGTGAGGTGACCATCTATTCTGATGCCAGCAGGGACACCCGGCGGCGGGCATGGAGGGGTGAGTACCGGACCCGCCGTGTCCAGCAGGGAATCTTGGTGTAGTTTCTATAGGCTTGAACCTAGCACCATGTAGTCCTGGTCCACCAGGTACTGTAACTGACCCTTAATAGAGTAACAATGTAAAAGTAGTACGGAACTCCTAGAGAAAGAGGTGGTCCCTCAGACCATGTGACCAACAGGCTGCTTTCTACTGCGCTCTTGTGGGTCAGTCCATCCCTGCAGAAAGGCAAAGATAGAATTTGGAGCTACAGTGCGATCCATTTCCCACTTGCTGGATCTCTCCATGCACGGATTCTTGCTAGGGTACTGAATGAATGCAGTCAAGACCTTAGGATACAGGTCTCCCCTCATCTCTGCTGCCACACACTGGGGGAAATATACTAAGATGGGAATAAGACTTCACATGTGATGTTGCTCTAGGCAACCAATCAGGAGAAACACCCCTGATGAAGTATTTAATAGATGAAACGCGTTGGATTTCAATTAAAAAACTGAATGTTATTGGTATTACCATATAGTGAACACAGATCTGAATTTTAGAAGAAAGTTTTAATAAAAATGATTGGACATCACAATCTGGTCTGATTGGGACGGAGACATCTCTAATTCATAAGGGAGAAAGGCTCCAATCCACTACTGTTGTGTATCGACCTCTTGGTGTTGACTTGTTGACTGTCTACCTAGACATTGTCTGTGAATTAGTCCACACTCACACTTAAGTTGCTTTACATTTGATTTTGATATGACCTTTACACATCTGCACAAAGGTCCTGTTGAGATTTTCTGCCTCAGCACAATTACTCTAAGAGGAAACTAAGAGAATGAATGAAGCGCACTTTTTGCGTCATCCATGTATCCTTGTGCAAAATCAAGGTGTATGATGGGAGTGTTAAATCAGCCAATTCAACTGTCGATATTCACTCTTCCTATTGTCAGAAATGTTTTGACCGTTGGAAAACCAGTGGGTAGGCGAAAATGTTATTAAAGCGAAGAAGCCAGAAAATAGCAACCAGCCAACAGCTTCAGGACATCCGCTTTGAATATATGGTTTTATATCGACATTGCCAGGAATTACAACAAGCAACAGGCGCAAGGGCAAACACGGGGCCAGTCAGGGACCTGCCACTTTAGAAGCAATGTTGCTGTTTTTGTTTCTTTTCTTGGTTAATATGTCAATTTAGCAGTTCATTAAATGTCCCGACTGATGAATGTGTTTTATTTGGGGAAGTGACTGACATATGTGAACATGTTCCTTGTAGGGTCCGGCGGTGTATTGTTACATGTCGCGGAAGATCTTGCAGCTCTTTGCTTGATTAAAAGTCTGGTTGGAGCGAGATAAACTTTATAACACTCATCATTCTTCAGTTACTCCACACGGACATGATGGATTATATATTGCAATGAATGTGGCAGAGCCTCTCCACGTCCCTGTTGTGGCATTTATTCACTGGAAAATGATGCTGCTCCTTACAGTTAGGAAATGGATAAGACAACTTAATATATTAAAGTATATTATGTAATATCATTTTCTGCGGCATGTCACAGCTGGGCCCTGCAGATAAGGCTATATTTTGTTCAGTGCACAGTATTTTGATTTGTTAAGGGGCAGATATGGATTATTCAATAGAAACTATTATGTCATAGAATACAGCTTCCACTGAGACTGTCATTAGGGGATCAATAGAAAGAACATCCCTAAGTCCAACAAATGGTACTTTCACCCAGTGTTGGACAGGGGTATGAAGGCCTACCAGCAGGTAGGGTGGTGGTGGTCAGTCCGCACTGAGGCTTGGCTAAATGGAGTGCATTGTCTTAGCTCCTATATAGATAAGTATAGAATATACAGATAATGCATGCAGTCAGAGGAGAGAGAACTTCCATTGGTGCAGAAGATGCACTGCAGCGGGGCCCCTGAGTGACTAAGGGGCCCACTGCTGCCACCCACTGCTGTGTGGCATATTGTGAACTTGGGATGGAGTGGAGGAGGGGGGCAAAGTATTTTTTGCATCTATGCCAACCACTCACAAGTTCCACCATGGCATGACGTATAATGTACTAGACAGACCATATAGCGGTGCAATGTAAAATCTGTATAATAATAAAGTACATGATGACAGGAGACACCAAACTCATCACCAGCCAGTGTGTAAACTTCAATAAGAACAGCAATTAAAGTCTAATAAACCAAAACCTGCAACTTAATGAATGTTATTATCTAAGTTATTATTAGGGAAACTAATTTCAGTAATTGATGCTTACTTCGTTTTTCCAGTTCCAGATGTGTGTACTGATACATATTCTCTGTAGTAGCCTTAAGGCCGTCCGACGGACAGGCGAATGTTTATGCTTATGCAATTCTCAAAAAAAATTTGGTACTTGTTTCCTAGCACGGCGCCACCGATTTTGATTGTATCCATCGGGTCGGAAAAATCGGGTCGATCGCATCGCATGCCAACCAAATCGCATGCGATGCGATCGACGCGATCGACCCGATTTTTACATTGGAATCAATGTAAAATGGTCCCTGAGACCCGATTTTACATTGATTTCAATGTAAAAAGCCTCAAAACCCCCCATTTTAATACCAAGCCCCCCCCCCCTCATGTTTCAAATCCCCCCCTACCATTGTTAACGCCACCCCTCTATTGACGCCAACCCGAAGCGTGGCGAGCACAGCGAGCCCACGAGGGGCGTCGGTACGCGTCCTCTAACCACGTCGGCGTGGAGTTGATTTCATATAGTGTGGCGAGCGCAGCGAGCCACCGAGCCTGAAGCGTGGCGAGGGGACGCGGATACCTTCACAGGTATCCGCGTCCCTTTGCGGGCTTCACAGGTATCCGCGTCCCCTCGTGGGGCTCGCTGCGCTCGCGATGCTTTCGGCCTCGGTGGCTCGCCACACTATATAAAATCAACTCCACGCCGATGTGGATAGTAGGGGTATGAAAAGGTCGGAGGACGCGTACCGCCGCCCGTCGCGGGCTCGCTGCCCTCGCATTATAATGGCCCGCAACCAAGGCGATCAACCCGATTTTCACTTTAAAAATAATTTTACATTGTTCCCTATGGGAAAATCGCGTTGATCGCGTCGGTCGCATAGCGGCCCCGTATTAGGGACCGCGATGGACGCGATCAACCCAATTTTGTCTTTCACCGGCAAATTAGCTGGTGATTGACACAAAATCGGTTCCATCGCGTTAATTGTATGCCTTAAGTGCCTTAAACTTAAGGCATACAATCAACGAGATGGGCGCCGTGATAAGAAACAAGTACCCATTTTTTTAAAGAGAAAATGTTTTTCATTTAATGGACCCTTTCAGGCCTTTGACCCCTTCGGTGGTAGGGTTGGAAATTTGTCGGGCTGAGCTGCGCTGCAAGAGCGGGATTTCCGTGAAATTTCCAGGCACGCCACTGTAAAGAAAGGGTGCATCAGTGGTGCCTCCAGCGGTGAAACCCCCCCCCCCCCCCATCGCTGATCCCACCCCCCTCCACTGTTGCCGTTCTTTCCCTTCACAGCTCCATCGCCGCTCTTCCCTGTTGCCGCTCAGGGAGGATGTGTCAGCTGTTCGTGTGTTCAAGCATCCAAACACAGGAATGTCCGAACAGACGAATGTCTGAGCATTCCAGAGCCCACCATGCGGCCCCAAAATTCTCCAATTGCCCACAAACAGCTGAAGCCGGCAGCAGCAGCGGCTGCCCCTTCTGTGGTGAGTATTTCTGGGGCAGGACAAACCTGCCCTGATCCTATTCGGCACAATGAACAGCAAATAAAGCTTAAATCTCTTCTATTTCAATCAGCCAGGTTCTCACCCGTGCCTGTGCAGGTCTGAACAGTGGCGGATCTAGACTTCTCTTCTAGGGGGGGGGGGTGGGGGGTGGTTTACTGTTTAAACTTGACCCTCCCCCTCCAGTCCTGACTCCTTCCCCTTCCCATTTCCGACTCCTCCCACTGTAAGGCTGCCCCCCCCCCAAATAATAATAATAATAATAATAAAAAAAAAACAATAATAAATGTAAAAGAAAAAACCCTGCATGGGGGGTCTGCATTGCAAACACACTGTATGTGCAGCCGGACACACCAGCAGCCGGACAGTGCACACACAAGGGAGCTCCAGGCTGTGGCAGCTCCCGCTCACCAGGCGACTTCATCCTGAAAGTTTGTCACTGCGGTGCCCGATGGCGTGTTCTGGTTGACTATACAGCAGACTATACAGCAGTGCCAAGTGTCCTAAAGGTGCTTGACGTAGTACAGAATTTATCCAGACATGATGGGACCACCTAACTTCTCTGACGATACTTAGGATGGTATGCACTCAGGGGGGTGGCTGCACAGGGTGCTCTGGTATCAGGCGATGGTGCTGATTGTAGTCACAATCACCAAAAGCTCAACTTGTTTACAGCAGAAGTCATATCTCTATGATCGAAATTGAACAGTTTTCAGACACAATCATTCCCGATTCGATGCCGATGAGCGCTTTCATTCAACCTACTGTATATCAAATAGAAAAATAGATTGTGCAGGCAAGACTATATACTGTAGTACAGATATTGTACAGATCTGTACTATACAGTAAAAATTGCATGGCTACACTCTGCAGTGCAATTCGATCCCAATTCAATCCTGATCGAATTGGGATTGAATAGAAAAGGAATCACATTGTGTGCACCGGGCTTTAACCTCATAATTATCGTTTGCAGTAGTCAACATTTTGACCTCTCGGGATCAGGCTGCTGAGTGTCTGTATTCTGATCGCATCCAATACAACAGTCTACAGTGATCTACTGTATACAGAATGTTTGGTACTGCTTTCCTAGCACGGTGCCCGTCTCTAAGTTTAAGGTACTTAAGGCAAACAATCAACGCGATGGACCCGATTTTTTAATCTCATGGATCTTATGCATCCATAAGATGCATGAGATCCATGAGATAAAAAATTGTGAGCCCCCAATAACCATTGTTAACGCCACCAGCACTATCAACGCCAACCCGAAGCATGGCGAGTGCAGCGAGCCCGCGAGGGGCGGCGGTACGTGTCCTCCGACCTTTTCATACCCCCACTATCCACGTCGGCGTGGAGTTTATTTTATATAGTGTGGCGAGCGGACGCGGACTACTTTACATGTATTCTGCGTCCCCTCGCCACGCTTCGGGCTCGGTGGCTCGCTGCGCTCGCCACACTATATAAAATCAACTCCACGCCGACGTGGATAGTGGGGGTATGAAAAGGTCGGAGGACGCGTACCGCCGCCCATCGCGGGCTCGCTGCGCTCGCCACGCTTCGGGTTGGCGTCAATAGTGGGGTGGCGTTAACAATGGGGGGCCATTTCACCCATGGGGGGGGGGCTAGCAATTAAAACTGGGGTTTTGGGGCCTTTTTACATTGATTCCAATGTAAAAATCTCGTTGATTGCATCATCTCATGCATCGTATGCCGCACAAACACATAAGATGCATGAGATGCTTGAGATATCAGCCCCACACATACAATCTAGATCGTGGGCGCCGTGCTAGGAAAGCAGTACCGAATGTTTTACTGGTAAACAACAATGTAAGAGATTTATTTACATCAGTGTCCTTGTAAAACTAAGTGAAATATTTAGAATATACCTTGGTGAAAACACAATGCAAGGCAATGTTAGAATGACACACCTGCTCTATTACAGTCACCAAAATGTGCACAGTGCAATGTTGGAGTCACAATCACCAAAAGCTCAACTTGATTACAGCAGTAGTCATATCTCTTGAATATGGACAATACACCCATTAGGGAAGGGAACCAATGCAAGTTGAATACAAGTAATTTCTTTGTAAGCAATAGAAACAAATGGGGGGGGGGGGGCATAGACGTACCCCCGAAATTAGGGGGAGCATGGACGTTTTTACTTCAGTAATTGAAGGCATTAAATCACAGTAGTAAGGCAGTAATGATGATCACTACTCCAACACTAGCCACTAGCCAGGTCTGTCTGCGGAGTGTGGCCATGGCCAGGAAAATAGAACTCTGTGTACTGCAAATAGGGACATTTGTCTCCGTCTGCAGCTGGCCCCCAGATGGCACAGCCCAGGTAATCTGTCCTCACTGGCTGCCTCTATGCCATCCATTTCCCCTGACACCAAGAGAGTGTGTCAGGCCTTGAGAAGACGTGTATACTCAGTAGTGAGCGGGGGAATACTGTGACCCTGGCATTAGTGTAAATGCATTAATAGAATAATGCAGGGTAATATACAGTAGAGAGATTGCATATTCTTCTGTTGTTCAATAATGAAAAGTAAGAAACAATGTAAAAGAAACAAGTCTATTAAATGTAAGGTGCAGCCTTTAATCCACAGTAGCCAGAACAGCGGGAACATTCAGTGTAATGTAATAGAGAAGAAATCCCAGATTACTGTGCAAAGGTCACATGACGTGTGACTGATAGCCGACAGCACCGGTCTCTCTATGGGGAAGCTCTGCATTTACATGATAAATCCTCTCACACTCCTTCTACACAAGCACATTATGAATGGGTGTGCTTAACATGCCAACATGACAATGTCCGCAAGGTCAAACTGTTGGCATGGAGACAGTGAGTCTGCTGACATTCACCATTTCTACACGGCTGACATGTCAACATGATAGTAACATAGCATCCCAGGTGGCACAGAGGTCACATGACTGGTTCCACCGCAGTCCCTGTCCCCCTATCCTTTATCCTAATGCCTACCCTAACCCTAGTATCTAACCCTAAAACCTCCTCCCCATAGCATAACCCTAACCTCCCCTTAATCAGGGCTATAAAAAGTTGGCCAGCATGGACACACCCATTAAAAATATATGCACATGGGGCGCAGTGCACCCCTCTGCCAATAAAAGAGCTGGGGACGGCCATTCTGCCCCCCCCCCCCCCCCCGCCAGACAGAGCTGGGGACGGCCATCAGTGCAATAGCCCCAGCTCTCCTGCTGCTTATAAAAAAAAAGTGACATTCGGAAAATGGCTGCCCCCATACGAAAGACGATGCTACAGGAGGCAGCGGTCTCCTCTAGCAACCTTAAAAATGGTCGGCATTATGGGGGAAGCCATTTTCCAAATGTCACCTTTTTTTATAAGCAGCAGGAGCCGGGAGAGCCGGGACCCGCAAGACAGATGCGGCAGGAGGTACCGGCCGCACGGGGGGTGGGGGGTTATTAACACTACTGGGGGGAGGAGGTTGTTAACCCTATGGGGGGGGGGGGAATGTTAACCCTACTTGGGGGTGCTGACAACATTTTCGGCAGGGGGGGCGCATAATTAATAGTTACGCCACTGCGGTAAGTGTCTTTTATGGAGGTTTGATCACAAAATACAGTTTGACACATCCCATCCTATATCATTATCTCCTTCATTCTTCTCAGTAGCATCCCGACCCCAACTGCACTTTTTTGCACTTTTTTCATTTAACTTTGTTTAAATGGCACTAACCTTTGTGCCCTTACCCCCCCCCCCCCCCCCAATTTTTTTAATTTGTTATTTGATTTTTTGAGTAACAGAAAACAGTCACTGCAACTCTCTGATCTACGTTTAACTGAAAAAAAAACACATTATCTAAAATATACAATTACTTGGCTTTAAATATATCCATTCGATTTTGAATATACAGTAGATAATTTTTGAAAAAAAAAAAATCTTACTTTTTTTACATTATGGATTATGGTCCTTATTCTGGTTCACTCACAAAGGTTAATTCTTTCTCAACCCACCGGCTACCATCAGTGCACAAGAACTTGCCTCCTACTTTAAGGACAAGATTGATAACATCCGAGATGAAATGGTATGCTCTTCTACTACCTCTAACCCGCTCTCTTCCCTACCTGAACCCTCTGGCACTTTCTCTTCATTTGAGCCCACAAATGAAAAGGAAGTATCTGCACTCTTCTTATCCTCCTACTCTACTACCTCTCCTCTTGATCCTATACCTGCACAAGTTATAAAAAATCTATCTCCTGTGCTTATTCCAACCTTAACTAACATCTGCAATCTCTCTCTTGCTACTGGTACTTTTCCATCTCTGCTCAAACATGCAGTGATTACTCCTATTCTAAAAAAACAGAATTCTGACCCTAACTCTCTCTCTAACTATCGTCCTATCTCTCAGCTTCCATGCCTTTCTAAGCTACTGGAGAGACTTGTCTACTCTCGCATCACAAACTTTCTTAACTCTCACACCCTATTAGACCCGCTTCAGTCAGGCTTCCGCTCTCAACACTCCACTGAGACAGCACTGACTAAAGTGGTGAATGATCTGGTAACTGCTAAGGCTAAAGGCCATTACTCACTACTTATTCTTCTAGATCTATCTGCTGCATTTGACACTGTGGATCACACTCTTCTTGTAGAAATACTACACTCCCTAGGTCTTAATGATACAGCCCTTTCCTGGTTCACATCTTACCTATCTGATCGCTCTTTCAGCGTTCGCTTCTCTGACTCTACTTCCTCTTCACTACCTCTGTCAGTCGGAGTTCCGCAAGGCTCAGTCTTAGGTCCTCTGCTGTTCTCCATCTATACTTCCTCTCTTGGCAAACTAATAAGCTCTTTCGGATTTCAGTATCACTTATATGCGGATGATACTCAAATCTATCTATCAACCCCAGACTTGTCACCAGTGGTTTTGGGACGAGTTTCAGAATGTCTCTCTGCCATCTCATCTTGGATGTCTTCCCGCCAACTCAAACTCAATATTTCAAAAACAGAATTACTTATATTCTCGCAAACTAAGAACAGTTACCATCCTGATATCTCCATCACTGTTGACAACTCGACCATCTACCCTACCCCACAAGCTCGTTGCTTAGGGGTCATCCTCGACTCTGACCTGTCCTTTCTTCCCCACATTCAATCTGTCTCCAAATCATGTTACATGCATCTAAAGAACATATCCAAAATACGACCGTATCTCACACAAGACACTACTAAATCTCTTATACATGCACTCATTATATCCCGCATTGATTATTGCAATAGTCTCCTGACTGGTCTTCCCAAGAACAGACTCTCACCACTACAATCCATTTTAAATGCTGCTGCTAGGCTGATCTTCCTTGCAAGACGCTCATCATCTGCTGATCCGCTCTGCCAGTCCCTCCATTGGTTACCTGTATCTTACCGTATTCAATACAAAACACTTCTACTAACTTATAAAGCTATTAACCATACTGCACCAGCATATATCTCTCTACTTATCACAAAATATCTCCCATCTCGACCACTCCGCTCTGCACAAGATCTGCGTCTCTCTTCTGCACGGATCACCAGCTCCCATTCACTATTACAGGACTTTCATCGGGCTGCTCCCATCCTATGGAATGCCCTTCCACGCACAATAAGACTCTCCAATAGCCTCCAAACATTCAAGCGTTCCCTGAAAACTCACCTCTTCAGGCAAGCCTATAATGTTTAAGTTCTACATGCATAACCCTCTGAGGCACTTATGTATTATATAGCTACCCTTCTGGACTTGTAACTTGGTGGGACTGCTATGGTATTACTGGTGCCTGTCCTTGTGTTTCCCCCTATATCCCTATAGATTGTAAGCTTGCAGCAGGGCCCTCCTACCTCCAAGTCTGTATGTTGTTACCCAGTTTGTTTTATCACTGTCTACTATTGTAAAGCGCAACGGAATCTGCTGCGCTATATAAGAACCTGTAAATAAATAAATAAATAAAAGGACAAAACCATGTGCAATGCAATGTAACTTGTGCATAGAGAACTAGATTTGGGTGGAGTTTGTACTTCAAAGTGAGATCTATATTGCCGTGTAAATATAAAGAAGCCAGTATTTACCCTGCACAGAAACAAAATAACACCCAAATCTAACTCTCTCTGCACAAGTTACATCTGCCCCACCTGCAGTGCATATGGTTTTAGAGAGAGAATTTGGTTTTGCGAGTGAACCAGAATCAGGTCCTATGTGTAAAGATCACAACAATTAGTAAAAGTAGTCAGTGTAGTGTCCCTGTCAGGCAGCGTAGTGTCCCCGCGGCAGCATAGTCAGTGTAGTGTCCCTGTCAGGCAGCGTAGTGTCCCCGCGGCAGCCCTGCATAGTCAGTGTAGTGTCCCTGTCAGGCAGCGTAGTCACCGCACTGTCCCCGTGAGCTGCAGCTCTGTCCTTGGCATCCCTGGCAAGCCTAGTGAGCACCTCTCACACAGCGCCGGTAACAGCCAGATCCCCTGCACTGGCGGATAGGCGATCATGTGCAAGTGCGTCTCAGTAATTTATGTGGCAGGGTACGGCAACCCTGCCCGTGTCTGCTTCAGGGAGATGGATAGGGTTAGGGGTTCGGTAGCTTGTGCGTCTCGTGCAAAAAGGGGGGTGGGGGGTGCGGGCGCAAGTGCATCTCATGCACAATAAAGGACGCATTTGCCAGTGCTCCATGTTACATACTGGCAAATGCCTCCATTTCAAACCCCCACTATCCATGTCAGCCCGAAGCGTGGCACACATAGCGAGCCCCGCAAAATACACGTCAAGTAATCCGCGTTGCTCGCCGCGCTTTGGGCTCATTTTCCGCGTCCGTTCGCTGCGCTTGCCACACTTTATAAAATCAACTCAACGCGACGTGGATAGTGGGGGCATGAAGAGGCTGGGAGGACGCGTACAGAGTCCCCTCGCAGGGTTCGCTGGCTGCAGGAACACGACACTGATGCTGACAGGGACACTACGCTGACTACATAAGTGGCGCCGTGAAACCATTTTTTTTTGCTAAAAGCACTACTGGGGACATGTGTAACTGGCACTACTGGGGACATCTGTAACTCGCACTACTGGGGACATCTATAACAGCACTACTGGGGACATGATATGTAACTGGCACTACTGGGGACATCTGTAACTGGCACTACTGGGGACATGTGTAACTGGCACTACTGGGGACATCTGTAACTCGCACTACTGGGGACATCTATAACAGCACTACTGGGGAC
Source organism: Crinia signifera (assembly GCF_055691185.1). Taxonomy (NCBI): domain Eukaryota; kingdom Metazoa; phylum Chordata; class Amphibia; order Anura; family Myobatrachidae; genus Crinia; species Crinia signifera. The sequence goes on along the minus strand of NC_139228.1, from coordinate 79,113,446 downwards.
ATGATATGTAACTGGCACTACTGGGGACATCTGTAACTGGCACTACTGGGGACATCTGTAACTGGCACTACTGGGGACATCTATAACATTACTACTGGGGACATGATATGTAACTGGCACTACTGGGGACATCTTTAACTGGCACTACTGGGGACATCTATACCAGCACTACTGGGGACATGATATGTAACTGGCACTACTGGGGACATGATATGTAACTGGTACTACTGGGGACATGATATGTAACTGGCACTACTGGGGACATGATATGTAACTGGCACTACTGGGGACATCTGTAACAGCACTACAAGGGAAATAACATGTAACTGGCTCTATATATATGCAAGAAATGATTGCTTGGCATTCACATTCAGTATCTGAGATTGTACACAAACTTTGTTTCATATTTTGAAACATTGTTTTATGCACAAATAATGCAAGATACCTCATTGAAATATAAAAATATTCTGAAATACTGAATAATCCGTTGTCCAAAATTCCTCTGGTCCCGAGAATTTTAGATAAAGGATACTCAACCTGTACATGTGAAAAAAAAAAAGAATTTTAAATACAACAAAAATCATCTGATTTCTAATATGGTTTAAAGACTTTAAAATCAATATTTTCACCACATTGGGGGTTATTCTAGTTCATTCTTTCTGACAAAATCCTTCTTAGATGGACAAAACCATGTGCAATGCGGGTGGGGCAGATGTAACTTGTGCAGAGAGAATTAGATTTGGGTGGGGTTTTTCTTCAAAGTGAGATCTATATTGCAGTGTAAAATCATGCAGTCAGTATTTTCCCTGCACAGAAACAAAAAAACTCACCCAAATCTAATTCTCTCTGCACAAGTTACATCTGCCCCCCCCCTGCAGTGCACATGGTTTTGTCCATCTAAGAAGGATTTTGTCAGAAAGAATGAACTAGAATAAACCCCATTGAGAGGTGAACCAAATCAATTCCATGTCACTTGCATTGGCGGATCCATTTCCTTTCTCTTTCAGTTCACCTGATAATGCCATAGGCATCTGCACTGCAGGTGGGGCAGATGTAACATGTGCAGAGAGTTAGATTTGGGGGAGTTATTTTGTTTCTGTGCAGAGTAAATACTGGCTGCTTTATTTTTTACACTGCAATTTAGATATTAGTTTGATCACACACCACCGAAATGTAACACTCTTTGCACATGTTACATCTGCCCTACCTACAGTGCACATGGTTTGTCCATTAGAGAGTGAATTTGCTTTTGCGAGCCGACCAGAATTAGGCCGGAAGTGTAGTGCATGGCTCCGGGCCTCTAGGAATATTGCAGGTGTATCAGATCCTTCTTAGTAATAGAAGAAAAGTCACTGGTGCTTTTCTTCATTGGAAGAGATTTCTTCAGAAGATGTCACCGTGTTTATTGCAGCGCTGGGGAATTCAGAGTAATTCTACTCTACTAGCCACAGATGGTTAATCTACTAGATCAACACAACTCTGTAAAAGCAACTAACACACATACAGTATAGGGGTAAAGTTACTAAGATGGGATGTTACCCATGTCAACTAATCAGACTCTACCTCTTATTGGGGCAGTACGGATGGTGTAATGGTTACATTACTGCCTCACAGCTCTGAGGTCATGGGTTCTATCCCCACCATGTGTTATATATACGGGGCAGTACGGATGGTGTAATGGTTAGCATTACTACGTCACAGCACTGAGGTCATGGGTTCTATCCCCACCATGTGTTATATATACGGGGCAGTACGGATGGTGTAATGGTTAGCATTACTGCCTCACAGCGGGTTCATGGGTTCAATACTCAGCATGTGTTATATATACGGGGCAGTACGGATGGTGTAATGGTTAGCATTACTACGTCACAGCACTGAGGTCATGGGTTCTATCCCCACCATGTGTTAGATATACGGGGCAGTATGGATGGTGTAATGGTTAGCATTACTGCCTCACAGCGCTGAGGTCATGGGTTGTATTCCCACCATGTGTTATATATACAGGGCAGTACGGATGGTGTAATGGTTAGCATTACTGCCTCACAGCACTGAGGTCATGGTTTCTATCCCCACCATGTGTTATATATATATATATATATATACGGTGCAGCACAGATGGTGTAATGGTTAGCATTACTGCCTCACAGCGCTGAGGTCATGGGTTGTATTCCCACCATGTGTTATATATATGGAGCAGTACGGATGGTGTAATGGTTAGCATTACTACGTCACTGCACTGAGGCCATGGGTTCTATTCCCACCGTGTGTTATATATACGGGGCAGTACGGATGGTGTAATGGTTACATTACTGCCTCACAGCGCTGAGGTCATGGGTTCTATCCCCACCATGTGTTATATATATGGGGCAGTACGGATGGTGTAATGGTTACATTACTGCCTCACAGCGCTGAGGTCATGGGTTCTATCCCCACCATGTGTTATATATATGGGGCAGTACGGATGGTGTAATGGTTATCATTACTGCCTCACAGCACTGAGGTCATGGGTTGTATTCCCACCATGTGTTATATATATGGGGCAGTACGGATGGTGTAATGGTTAGCATTACTGCCTCACAGCGCTGAGGTCATGGGTTGTATTTCCACCATGTGTTATATATACAGGGCAGTACGGATGGTGTAATGGTTACATTACTGCCTCACAGCACTGAGGTCATGGTTTCTATCCCCACCATGTGTTATATATATATACGGTGCAGCACAGATGGTGTAATGGTTAGCATTACTGCCTCACAGCGCTGAGGTCATGGGTTGTATTCCCACCATGTGTTATATATATGGGGCAGTACGGATGGTGTAATGGTTAGCATTACTACGTCACTGTACTGAGGCCATGGGTTCTATTCCCACCATGTGTTATATATACAGGGCAGTACAGATGGTGTAATGGTTACATTACTGCCTCACAGCGCTGAGGTCATGGGTTCTATCCCCACCATGTGTTATATATATGGGGCAGTACGGATGGTGTAATGGTTAGCATTACTGCCTCACAGCGCTGAGGTCATGGGTTCTATCCCCACCATGTGTTATATATACGGGGCAGTACGGATGGTGTAATGGTTACATAACTGCCTCACAGCGCTGAGGTCATGGGTTCTATCCCCACCATGTGTTATATATACGGGGCAGTACGGATGGTGTAATGGTTAGCATTACTGCCTCAGAGCGGGTTCATGGGTTCAATACCCTCCATGTGTTATATATATAAGGGGCAGTACGGACGGTGTAATGGTTAGCTTTACTGCCTCACAGTGCTGAGGTCATGGGTTCTATTCCCACCACAGCCCTTACTGTGTGGAGTTTGTATATTCTCCCTACCATAAGGACATGCCACTCTCTGAGAAGCTTTCAAGTACACTGGGTTTCACCGGGTGCCCCGGTGATGCCTGACCCCAGAATCAGGGCTTTGGTTTGCTAATGGACAAAAACATATGCACTGCAGGTGGGGAAGATGTAACATGTGCAGAGAGAGTTAGATTTGGGTGGGGTGTACTTCAAACTGATATCTTTATTGCAGTGTAAAAATAAAGCAGTCAGTATTTACTCTGCACATAAACTCCCAAATCTAACTCTCTCTGCACATGTTACATCTGCCCCACCTGCAGTGTGCATGGTTTTGTCTATTAGCAAACCAAATGTGCTTTGAAAAACCAACCCAAATCCCCCCCCCCCCCCCCCCCTGACAACAAGTTAACATTTACCTAATTAGGCTAGGGGGGGGGGGAGTCGAACTAATAGTGAGAAAATTCTGCATATATGTCATAATAGGGGTAAGTCAGGTGTTAGTCAGTGTGGTAAACCGGATAGGATGGAGCTGTGGAACAGTCAGGGGGGGGGGGTTCCCTAGAGGGTGGCATTGCCCATCTCATGTCTTACCCCAGTTGGTCCTGACCTTGATGTTGCAGGTGGTCTGGGTCCACAGATGGAGTATTACAGGTCACTGGAAGACACTGCTGCGAGAGTGTTATTTGGATTGTCCATCCCGTTCGCTGGAGATGCTGCCAGCGGAGATAAGGGCTCTGTGTGAGGAATCTATCCTTTCAAAGATGGATTGCACGTGGGGCTCCATGATGCCATTACCATTGGTTGTTGTTTGTGCTTGGGATCCTGCGCTGTGCAAGTTACTTCCAGGCACTGGTGTAGCTAGGTGCCACGGTGCCCGGAGCAAGGGCATGTTTCGCGCCCCTCTCCCCCCCCCTGATTTGTAGTAGGCGGGGCTCTTGCAAGGCGAAAAGGGGGCACGGCCTGACATTATACCACACACACCACAATGCCCATTGCACATTTTAGCGAACTTTGTAATACACATAAAGCCACATGCCGTAATGCCAATTACACATTGGACTGATTGGACTGATTTTGCTCATTGTCAAGGGAGACTGATTTTGCTCATTGCCAAGGTGGACTGACCTTGCTCGTTGCCAAGGGGACTGACCTTGCTCATTGCCAGGGCCAGTGCCAGGTTTGTCAGCACCCTAGGCGAACATAATGCCCCACCTCCCCAGTGCCCACATTTATACACATCAATACCGGGCAACAGCATGAGGCCATTCGCTGGGCGGTAGCAGAAGGCAGCTAGCGGTGGGCGGGCGACAGCAGGACTCAGGAGGCTAGCGCCATTGTAGCAGGAGGAAGCTAGCGGGTGGGCAGGCGGCAGCAGGACTCAGGAGGCTAGCGCCATTGTAGCAGGAGGAAGCTAGCGGGTGGGCGGGCGGCAGCAGGACTCTGGAGGCTAGCGCCATTGTAGCAGGAGGAAGCTAGCGGGTGGGCAGGAGGACTCAGGAGGCTAGCGGCTGCGTTGAAACAGGAGGAAGCTAGGGGGTGGGCGGCAGGTGGAAACTAGTGGTGGGCCAAAGGTGCACTCTGTCTCTGATCACGGGCACAGCAGGAAGCGGGCGGGCAGGGCGTGGGAGCTGGCGGTAGAGAGCACAACTCGGCTCCCGGTGACATTCCGGCGCCCGGAGCTTGTGCTCCACCGGCTCCGGCCTAGCTACACCTCTGCTTCTGGGTGCCTGATCTTGCAATGCTGCAGGCACTTGTCACATGTCCACAGATGCAGGGTGCAGCTAGCTACCCACTGTGTGTGCGGGAGAGGGGTTCAGTGTGGAAGAAAAACTAGTCAGAGGACTATTCTCATTTGGCATTTGGTGTTGTTGTACCCTCTCTCTACAGTGCACTAGACCCAGAGAACATCCTGACACCACTGGCTTGTATCTCTGCTGCTGGGCCGCTGGACATTTGTCCCTGGTGCTGGTGCCTCTGGAGCTTCTTTGCAGGCATGTAGTGAATGGCTTCTGCAATTGTACATAATACACAATCAGAGTGCAGCATTATCTACCTGCTTCCCAGCCTGCAGCCAGACAGTGAATGCCTGTCAGCGTGCTATTAGTGGGTGGCTGGAGCTATCCACCAATCAGAGTGCAGCATTCCCTGCCTGCTTCCCAGCCTGCAGCCTGACAATGAATGCCTGTCAGCGTGCTATTAGTGGGTGGCTGGAGCTATCCACCAATCAGAGTGCAGCATTATCTACCTGCTTCCCAGCCTGCAGCCTGACAATGAATGCCTGTCAGCGTGCTATTAGTGGGTGGCTGGAGCTATCCACCAATCAGAGTGCAGCATTCCCTGCCTGCTTCCCAGCCTGCAGCCAGGCAGTGAATGCCTGTCAGCGTGCTATTGGTGGGTGGCTGGAGCTATCCACCAATTAGGGTGCAGCATTCCCTGCCTGCTTCCCAGCTTGCAGCCAGACAGTGAATGCCTGACAGCCATTTTCTGTATGGATGCATGTGGAGAGATAGCACAGGACTGCATAAGGGGTCATTTTTTAAAAATACTTTTTTCATTTATTCCCAAGAATGGGAAGGTAGTAGCCCCAGTATATTTCGTATATTTAGTAGCCCCAGTATATTTCGTATACTTAGTAGCCCCAGTATATTTCGTATACTTAGTAGCCCCAGTATATTTCGTATATTTAGTAGCCCCAGTATATTTCGTATACTTAGTAGCCCCAGTATATTTCGTATACTTAGTAGCCCCAGTATATTTCATATACTTAGTAGCCCAGTATATTTCGTATACTTAGTAGCTCCAGTATATTTCGTATACTTAGTAGCCCCAGTATATTTCGTATACTTAGTAGCCCCAGTATATTTCGTATACTTAGTAGCTCCAGTATATTTCGTATACTTAGTAGCCCCAGTATATTTCGTATACTTAGTAGCCCCAGTATATTTCGTATACTTAGTAGCCCCAGTATATTTCGTATACTTAGTAGCCCCAGTATATTTCGTATACTTAGTAGCCCCAGTATATTTCGTATACTTAGTAGCCCCAGTATATTTCGTATACTTAGTAGCCCCAGTATATTTCGTATACTTAGTAGCCCCAGTATATTTCGTATACTTAGTAGCCCCAGTATATTTCGTATACTTAGTAGCCCCAGTATATTTCCTATACTTAGTAGCCCCAGTATATTTCGTATACTTAGTAGCCCAGTATATTTCGTATACTTAGTAGCCCCAGTATATTTAGTATACTTAGTAGCCCCAGTATATTTCCTATACTTAGTAGCCCCAGTATATTTAGTATACTTTGTAGCCCCAGTATATATCGTATACTTAGTAGCCCCAGTATATTTCCTATACTTAGTAGCCCAGTATATTTCGTATACTTAGTAGCCCCAGTATATTTCCTATACTTAGTAGCCCCAGTATATTTCGTATACTTAGTAGCCCCAGTATATTTCGTATACTTAGTAGCCCCAGTATATTTCGTATACTTAGTAGCCCCAGTATATTTTGTATACTTAGTAGCCCCAGTATATTTCGTATACTTAGTAACCCCTGTTTATTTCGTATACTTAGTAGCCCCAGTATATTTCCTATTCTTAGTAGCCCCAGTATATTTAGTATACTTAGTAGCCCCAGTATATTTCATATACTTAGTAGCCCCAGTATTTTTCGTATACTTAGTAGCCCCAGTATATTTCGTATACTTAGTAGCCCCAGTATATTTCCTATACTTAGTAGCCCCAGTATATTTCGTATACTTAGTAGCCCCAGTATATTTTGTATACTTAGTAGCCCCAATATATTTCGTATACTTAGTAGCCCCAGTATATTTTGTATACTTAGTAGCCCCAGTATATTTCGTATACTCAGTAGCCCCAGTATATTTCCTATACATAGTAGCCCCAGTATATTTTGTATACTTAGTAGCCCCAGTATATATCGTATACTTAGTAGCCCCAGTATATTTCCTATACTTAGTAGCCCAGTATATTTCGCATACTTAGTAGCCCCAGTATATTTCGTATACTTAGTAGCCCCAGTATATTTCGTATACTTAGTAGCCCCAATATATTTCGTATACTTAGTAGCCCCAGTATATTTCGTATACTTAGTAGCCCCAGTATATTTCGTATACTTAGTAGCCCCAGTATATTTCGTATACTTAGTAGCCCCAGTATATTTCCTATACATAGTAGCCCCAGTATATTTTGTATACTTAGTAGCCCCAGTATATATCGTATACTTAGTAGCCCCAGTATATTTCGTATACTTAGTAGCCCCAGTATATTTCGTATACTTAGTAGCCCCAGTATATTTCGTATACTTAGTAGCCCCAGTATATTTCGTATACTTAGTAGCCCCAGTATATTTCCTATACATAGTAGCCCCAGTATATTTTGTATACTTAGTAGCCCCAGTATATATCGTATACTTAGTAGCCCCAGTATATTTCCTATACTTAGTAGCCCAGTATATTTCGCATACTTAGTAGCCCCAGTATATTTCGTATACTTAGTAGCCCCAGTATATTTCGTATACTTAGTAGCCCCAATATATTTCGTATACTTAGTAGCCCCAGTATATTTCGTATACTTAGTAGCCCCAGTATATTTCGTATACTTAGTAGCCCCAGTATATTTCCTATACATAGTAGCCCCAGTATATTTTGTATACTTAGTAGCCCCAGTATATATCGTATACTTAGTAGACCCAGTATATTTCCTATACTTAGTAGCCCCAGTATATTTCGTATACTTAGTAGCCCCAGTATATATCGTATACTTAGTAGCCCCAGTATATTTCCTATACTTAGTAGCCCAGTATATTTCGCATACTTAGTAGCCCCAGTATATTTCGTATACTTAGTAGCCCCAGTATATTTCGTATACTTAGTAGCCCCAATATATTTCGTATACTTAGTAGCCCCAGTATATTTCGTATACTTAGTAGCCCCAGTATATTTCGTATACTTAGTAGCCCCAGTATATTTCCTATACATAGTAGCCCCAGTATATTTTGTATACTTAGTAGCCCCAGTATATATCGTATACTTAGTAGACCCAGTATATTTCCTATACTTAGTAGCCCCAGTATATTTCGTATACTTAGTAGCCCCAGTATATTTCATATACTTAGTAGCCCCAGTATATTTCGTATACTTAGTAGCCCCAGTATATTTCCTATACATAGTAGCCCCAGTATATTTTGTATACTTAGTAGCCCCAGTATATATCGTATACTTAGTAGCCCCAGTATATTTCGTATACTTAGTAGCCCCAGTATATTTCGTATACTTAGTAGCCCCAGTATATTTCGTATACTTAGTAGCCCCAGTATATTTCGTATACTTAGTAGCCCCAGTATATTTCGTATACTTAGTAGCCCCAGTATATTTTGTATACTTAGTAGCCCCAGTATATTTCGTATACTTAGTAGCCCCAGTATATTTCGTATACTTAGTAGCCCCAGTATATTTCGTATACTTAGTAGCCCCAGTATATTTCGTATACTTAGTAGCCCCAGTATATTTCGTATACTTAGTAGCCCCAGTATATTTTGTATACTTAGTAGCCCAGTATATTTCGTATACTTAGTAGCCCCAGTATATTTCGTATACTAAGTAGCCCCAGTATATTTCGTATACTTAGTAGCCCCAGTATATTTCGTATACTTAGTAGCCCCAGTATATTTCGTATACTTAGTAGCCCCAGTATATTTCGTATACTTAGTAGCCCCAGTATATTTCCTATACATAGTAGCCCCAGTATATTTTGTATACTTAGTAGCCCCAGTATATATCGTATACTTAGTAGCCCCAGTATATTTCGTATACTTAGTAGCTCCAGTATATTTCGTATACTTAGTAGCTCCAGTATATTTCGTATACTTAGTAGCCCCAGTATATTTCGTATACTTAGTAGCCCCAGTATATTTCGTATACTTAGTAGCCCCAGTATATTTCGTATACTTAGTAGCCCCAGTATATTTCGTATACTTAGTAGCCCCAGTATATTTCGTATACTTAGTAGCCCCAGTATATTTCGTATACTTAGTAGCCCCAGTATATTTCGTATACTTAGTAGCCCCAGTATATTTCGTATACTTAGTAGCCCCAGTATATTTCCTATACTTAGTAGCCCCAGTATATTTCCTATACTTAGTAGCCGCGGTATATTTCCTATACTTAGTAGCCCCAGTATATTTCCTATACTTAGTAGCCCCAGTATATTTCGTATACTTAGTAACCCCAGGACGTACAATGCTCCTTAGATGTCCCTGGTTGTACATAATCGGATAGGTGTACGAACTATAAAGAAGACAAACCATAACCGACCTCAGTCTGCATCCAGATCATGGGAGAATTCCCAGTGAGGTCGGCAGTGATCACAGCTATTGGTGACGGAAACCTGGTGTCTAGGCAACCTCCAATGGTGATGTGCGATTCATTCACAGCTATTGGTGACGGTCATACATGTGTAGGCAACCTCCAATGGTGATGTGCGATTCATTCACAGCTATTGGTGACGGTCATACATGTGTAGGCAACCTCCAATGGCGATGTGCGATTCATTCACAGCTATTGGTGACGGTCATACATGCCTAGGCAACCTCCAATGGCGATGTGCGATTCATTCACAGCTTCAACCACGTCTGAAATCTCACGATCAGCTCCCTGGAGCTACTTAATGTTGTTGTAAATCTGCAAACGTTCCATAAACAACTTTCATTATTAGTTACCTTATGCAGATAGTAGAGTTGTGCCCGAATTTGATCCCTCACCATCTGTTGGAGAGGACTGTAGTAAATTCCTGCTACAAAATGATCTCCTACTAATCTGTCATCACACATTCCACCAGGATCTCACTTCACTAACATCTTCACTGTTATTTGCGAAGTCAGGACATGCAGCTTCAGGGTTGCCCTCTCTCTGTACATCAGAGCAGCGCTTGTAACTCAGGGACATCACTGAGTCATACTGTACCACGGAGCAAGTCCTCTTTGGGGATGTACACAGTATATCATGGACATCTGTGCCCCAGGGAAGCACGAAGTGCTGAATCTCCATCCCGCCCCTAAAACATCATTTCAATGCCATGCTAGTATACATGGCATTGAATGGGCATCAGACAGTAGGACATGCCTACCAACTGTATCCACAATGGCAAAAAGTCCTGATAATCTGGTACAATAACCTAAAATCGGGACATTTGGGGGGTATGCTGTATTTATATTCCAAAATGGAATCATCTTCTTTAGATCTCCATAGTATCAAGTTACATAGGGGGTTATTCTGGTTGAGTCCACCAAACCCCGCCCGGCGAATGGACGCCCACCCACCGCCCCCTCGCAGTGCAGGTTCACCCGCACAGGCTGTGAATATATGTTTTGCATAAACATCCATTTGTATGCCTCGGTTATCCGCCCACATCTTTTGATGGTCGACGATCATCGAATGATGTGGTGCGTGCACGCATATAAAAGTGACTTTTAAGTTACTTACACGCTGACACGGATATGGGCGGGCAGCTGGCATCCGGTGATGTCAGCTACCCGCCCCCCGCATCCGCGTCACTGCCTCATTACCATGAGAAGGCCCAGCATTCTCATGGGAACAACCCCCGCACGCCATCATGGGTGCGTGCACCCGGCGAACGGAAAGTTTGCCGTGGGTGCACGCACCCTGCGCATGTGCAGACGCAGGGTGCATGCACCCAGACGCGCACCATCGGTCCTCCGTGCCAATGCACAGAGGACCAAATGGATAAGAACAACCCCCATAATCTCTTATTACACTAAGTTCCACCTCAGCATTACAGGTGGAGGGGCTCGGTTCCACCTCAGCATTACAGGTGGTGGGACTCGGTTCCACCTCAGCATTACAGGTGGAGGGGCTCGGTTCCACCTCAGCATTACAGGTGGAGGGGCTCGGTTCCACCTCAGCATTACAGGTGGTGGGGCTCGGTTCCACCTCAGCATTACAGGTGGTGGGGCTCAGTTCCACCTCAGCATTACAGGTGGTGAGGTTCAGTTCCACCTCAGCATTCCAGGTGGAGGGGCTCGGTTCCACCTCAGCATTACAGGTGGTGGGGCTCAGTTCCACCTCAGCATTACAGGTGGTGAGGCTCAGTTCCACCTCAGCATTACAGGTGGTGGGGCTCAGTTCCACCTCAGCATTACAGGTGGAGGGGCTCGGTTCCACCTCAGCATTACAGGTGGTGGGGCTCAGTTCCACCTCAGCATTACAGGTGGTGAGGCTCAGTTCCACCTCAGCATTACAGCTGGTGAGGCTCAGTTCCACCTCAGCATTACAGGTGGTGGGGCTCAGTTCCAAATCAGCATTACAGGTGGTGGGGCTTAGTTCCACCTCAGCATTACAGGTGGTGAGGCTTGGTTCCACCTCAGCATTACAGGTGGTGGGGCTCAGTTCCACCTCAGCATTACAGGTGGTGGGGCTCGGTTCCACCTCAGCATTACAGGTGGTGGGGCTCGGTTCCACCTCAGCATTACAGGTGGCGGGGCTCAGTTCCACCTCAGCATTACAGGTGGTGAGGCTCAGTTCCACCTCAGCATTACAGGTGGTGGGGCTCGGTTCCACCTTAGCATTACAGGTGGTGGGGCTCGGTTCCACCTCAGCATTACAGGTGGTGAGGCTCGGTTCCACCTCAGCATAACAGGTGGTGGGTCTCAGTTCCACCTCAGCATTTCAGGTGGTGGGGCTCGATTCCACCTCAGCATTACAGGTGGTGGGGTTCGGTTCCACCTCAGCATTACAGGTGGTGGGGCTCAGTTCCACCTCAGCATTACAGGTGGTGGGGTTCGGTTCCACCTCAGCATTACAGGTGGTGGGGCTCAGCTCCACCTCAGCATTACAGGTGGTGGGGCTCAGTTCACTGGTGAACATCCATGTCCAGCATGTCTATGTACAGTATGTACAGTTGTGAATACAAGGGCCATCTGCTTGCTGAAGGGGGCTTGATCACACCATCTTGAGGGCAAAACTGAGCCTCCTCAACAGCATGGGCCTATGGACAGGCTTGGATGCTTTTTACCCTCTCCTTCCTTTTGCCCCGGAACATCCAATATGAGTCATTTTAGACATAAAAGCAGGAAAACCATAGAGGCACATATGGAACTGGACGGATGAGACACAGATATGTAACAGACTGATGTTGGAAAAGCAGAAAGAAAGGCAAACCTGATCGTACACAATTATTTTGTAACCCAATCAATTACATCTTTTACTAATTTTCTATGCAACCCAGTTCCTGGCAGCAGCCCGTGCAGAGTATCATCTTTTTTTTGGGAGGTGGTGGTAGAATTACAAAGCTTTACAAAATTTGTTAGTGTATTATACTATTCAGTGCTGGAGCTGGTGTAAAAGGGGGCGTGGCCAGGTGGGGCATCATTTGCATATGACACGCCCTAATTTGCATCGGCCACATCCCCTTTTCGGCGCGCTTCTCCTTTACAAGAAGTTGGGAGGTTTGCATAAGGCTTTTAATCTGTCAAAAATACAGGTCAGAAACCTTTAAATAATGGGACTTTTCACGGGTTCAGTTGCCCTGCTGCAGTAGGAATGTGTGTACAGTATTTGTTAGTTGCAGAATTGAGCGCACTTCTGCATTTTGGCTAAAATGATACTAAATTAAGAGACAATGGGGGAGATTTATCAAAGCTTGGAGATAAAGGGGTATACTCAATGCTGTGACAGTGAGCTATGATGGCAAGCAGTGCAGATAGCTCACCGTCAGCATTCAACTGCCCCCCCCCCCCCCCCCCCTTAACTCACCGTTTCCACCTTGCTGGTTCTTTTCATCAAAGTGGAAAAGGCTCACCAATATGCAGTGGGCTCGCTGCATTTGCGGAGAACCTCGCCGTTTAAGGGAATCGCGAGGATTTACACGGAACCTTTAATACAGCGCAAGGCTGGCCAGGGGGTTTGACGGCAAGGATGGCTTGTTTTTGACGATCCTCGTGGAAAACAAGCCATCCTCGCCACACAAACCCCCTTGCTGGCGGCATTGAATACTGCCCCAAGTATTAGCCAATGAGTTTCTGTCATTTTTCAAACACAGGCTATAAAATACCAGTTGAAAGCTGATTGGTTAGTATTTATATCTCTTCACTTTATTTCTCATCAATCTTTGATAAATCTCCTCCAATATTTGAGACTTACAGTATGCGTCGACAGTACTTAGGTTGACAGTCAATAATCAACTCATGAAATAGGTCAACATGCTTTAGGTCGAAATGGTCATTAGGTCGCCATGGAAAAAGTAGACTTGAAAAAGGCCAACATGTGATATGGTTTTTGGGTGGCTATGTCGAAAGGCCCCCATACAGTATGCCGAGGTATCGCATGCAGCCTCACATGCAATACCTTACCGGCCAGGATCCCTTACATCGTATGCGGCCGGTGACAGGAGTTTGTAGGGTGAGGATGGCTTTGTTTAGTGAGGAAAAGCCATCCTCGCCATCCAGCCCCCTCGCCGGCCCCTCGCTCTATTCTAGGTTCCGGGAAATCTTCACCGTCAGAGGGCAGCGAGGATTCCCCGGAATGGCGAGGCTCGCCGCAAATGCAGGCTCCCTGCATTTGCGGCGAGCCTCGCCATTCCGGGGACTCCTCGCTGCATATAGCGGCATATAGCGGCGAGCATTGCCGTTTTGACAGCCGCACTCTCCGTTTCCACCTCAGGGAGCCGGTGAGGTGGAAACGGCGAGTGAGGGGGAGGGGGGGGGGGTGTTGAATACTTGATGGCGAGTTATCAGCACTGCTAGCCGTATAGCTCACCTTCCGAGGCTCGCCACCCCCCCCCGCATTGAATAACACCCAATGTATCCTTGTTGATCTCTGGATCTGAGCCGATGCACACGAGACTGCACCTTGTTAGTAAATGACATACAATATGATACTTTTTACACAATTTATCGGCCCGATGAGATGACATCATGTGAAAAAAGCCCATATCGCACTAGTATAACGGGCACTTAGTGTTCTGTAACCAGATCCGAGCTGTTATTTGCCTATACCAGGCAAAAAATAAAAAGTAGTCTTCTGATTGGTTGTGATGGGTTCCAGCACCTCTGAGCACATGGGGGTGAGCACAGGGGAGCATCGTTCAGTGACTGCACATTTCTGTGCATGTGCAGACAATGGCTGCGATGGGACACGCAAAGTGCTAATTCGCTGTCCCGTACGCAGCTAGCAGTGTGGGCGGGAGGCAGTGGTGAGGGGTCGCGCCCATGGGAACAATCAGCATTTCATGGGCGTTCCCAAGGTAATGGGCTGGTGACACCGGGGAGGGGGGTGTGTGTGTGTGTGTGTGTGTGGACAGCTGACGTCAGCACATTCGCCAGTCGTATGAATTTTTCGTTCTATCAAATTCCTTTGATGGTGGTCTCCGATGTCCGTCCCTACCTCTCTGCCTCACCTGCAGTGCAACATACTTTTGTCAATTTGCAAAAATTACAGCCTTGCTAAAATGTCTGAATTAGGCCCATAGCTCCAAAAGAAGGGTATGGATACAGTAGTTAGGTCGACATGCATTTGGTCAACACATTAGGTCGACATGCAGAAAGGTCAGCATGGGTCATTAGGTCAACACAAGAATTAGGTCGACGTGGGCAAGGTCGACAGTCAAAAGGTCAATATGGGGTTTTTCACTGTTTTTTTTTACCCGGATGTCGACACAGTTGACATGGACACTGAAACGTAGCACCGCCTTCCCTCACTCTGCTTGGCACACTATTTTATTTCCCCACCCTGCCCTAGTGGATGGTAAAGCATGAAATACCGCCTGTTGGCACAAAAAAGTGATAAACCCCATGTCGACCTTTTGACTGTCGACCTTGCCCATGTCAGCCTAATGCTTGTGTGGACCTACACTCATGTCGACCTTTCGGCATGTTGACCTAGTGGTGTCGACCCAATGCTGTCGACCTAATCCCCAAAAGAATATATATAATATTACACAATGCCAATACTTGTTATAGGAACGCTAAGAAGACAATAGGATTAGAATAACTTGTGTAATTATTAATAATGGTTCTTATTACACCATTAAACACAACATATGACCCCCTGATCCCAGCAGCCTGTGCATGAAGCAGGAGAGCAGCCTCGAGCCAGTCACTCGCTGACCACACGCAGAAATAACCAGCCACAGCCATAGACCCCGGGACTAGTGATGGGTAGTTCGTGAATGATTAGTTCAAAATGATCTAATCTTCAAAGTGAACTAAATCGTTCAGGTCACTGCTCTGGCAAAGATTAGTTCATTTAGTTCACCAGGAAGTAAAGCAAGTGGGAGATGTAACACACAGACAGACAGAGCCCAGCAGCTGCATAAGACTCATTTACTGGATCTTTACTTCCTGAATCTAAAGTTAAAAGTACAACAAAGCCCAGCAAATACAGATCTAATAAAATAATGCACTGCCTAGCCAAAGTCTATGTGTGGTGTGTCTGTGAGTGAGCATGTGTGCTCATGCTGCTCACCTTTATGTGATGCTATCATTATATGATTAGTTCAGATGTCCAAACACTTGCTGCTGCTTCTGGTACTGGGTCCTGAGCATGCTGCTGTGCTAAATCTTCTGCTGGGATCTGTGTAGGAGCTTCTGCAGCAGCCATGTTATCAGCTCTCATGCAATACACAGGAGGCAGTACATGGTAGCTGCCAAAGATGGCAGTGCTGAGCTCAGACATGGTCTGGACTCTGCGGATCCAAATGAACTACATTGTCCTGATGACTCATGAGTCCTGCAAATAGTTCAGTAGTTCAATTAGTTCACTGATCATATAGATCCCTGAACTAATCTCTGACTATACACCATAATGAGACTGTACAGTACCTGTGAGCTACCATGTGTGGCACTGCTGTGCTCAGGCACATGTATTGTCTGTATGCAGCCACAGACACAGTGCTGGCTGCTGCATGTTATACAGTATACTGTAGTAGCTCTGTTTACTCCACATTACAGTCAGAGATGGATATGTATGAACCTTCATGATACATACAGTGGAGCAGTTGCCCCTAGCAACCAATCAGCAACTGGTTACTTTGCAAATTCTCTACTTTATCTCTCTCTAAGGTCAGCTAAATTGGGGCAAGGGGACATGTTTTTTTCTAATTACTGTATTTTAAAAGCAGAAAAAAATTGACTTATTAAATTACTCTGAATTTGGGTATTTTACTTGCATATTATGGAATATTATGGAAGGTAAAATAATAACCACAATGGGATTAATATTGCAGAGCTAAACAATAAACATGTCACTAGAAGGGTGCTGTATAACTTATTGCTTTTCTAAACTAGAAAATAATCTGATTTATTAAACATACAGTATATGATCATTGTAAAAAGACTGTAACTCCTACAATGAGCTGGTATTACAATGCCTGCTCTGTGTGTCATAATCTAGTCTAGTTCATCTAGATCCATGCACTCCTCTCAGTCTCTGAGTCAGTGCTGGAATAATGAACTAAATGAACTAGATGAACTAATCTTCTGATCTAATCTTTTGGGTGAACTAGATCATAATGAACTAGTCACCAAAACGAACTAGATTTCCCATCACTACCCGGGACAGGTGCTTCCACTTTAAGAAACGTCAGCTTTATAGTATAGGGGACACATACGTCACTATGGACGCCGACTCCTGGCCCCGCCTACCCGCTCACCTATTGGCTGCGTCGCGTACTAGCACCGGGCCGGCGTCCGCCCAGTTTTTCTGTCACCGTGGAAAACCCCGCCCCCATAGTGCTGTCAGGTTAGCATGTCTCCTGTTGCTAGGGCTAACAGTCATCACCAAGGCTCGGTTGCAGCGTGTTGCTAACGTCTGTAGTGTGAGGTCCTGTACTGTATATTATATACACAAGCCCTCAGTGCACACAGCGTGTATTGTATGTATATACCCTGCAGTGTGTTACTGCGTCACTGGCCCCTGATAACACGTCACACAGGTCTGGGAGTGATGTCATCATTACACAATGCTGCTGGTGGTAGTGGTGTGTGTGTGTGGCGGTGTGTGTGTGTGGTGGTGGTGGTGATGTGTGTGTGTGGTAGTGGTGATGTGTGTGTGTGCGTGTGTGTGTGGTAGTGGTGGTGTGTGTGTGTGTGGTAGTGGTGATGTGTGTGTGTGGTAGTAATGTGTGTGTGTGTGGTAGTGGTGATGTGTGTGTGTGTGGTAGTGATGTGTGTGTGTGGTAGTGGTGTGTGTGGTAGTGGTGATGTGTGTGTGGTGGTAGTTGTGATGTGTGTGTGTGGTAGTGGTGTGTGTGTGTGTGTGGTAGTTGTGGTGGTGGTGTGTGTGTGTGTGTGTGGTGTGTGTGTGGTGGTGTGTCTGTGTGTGTGGTGGTAGTGGTGTGTGTGGTAGTGGTGTATTTGTGTGTGGTAGTAGTGGTGGTGTGTCTGTGTGTGTGGTGGTAGTGGTGTATGTGTGTGTGTGGTAGTAGTGGTGGTGGTGTGTCTGGGTGGTAGTAGTGGTGGTGTGGTGTGTGTGTGTGTGGTGGTAGTGGTGTATGTGTGTGTGGTAGTAGTGGTGGTGGTGTATGTGTGTGTGGTAGTAGTGGTGGTGGTGTGTGTGTGTGTGGTAGTAGTGGTGGTGGTGTGTGTGTGTGTGGTAGTAGTGGCGTGTGTGTGATAGTAGTGGTGGTAGTGGTGTGTGTGTGGTAGTGGTGTATGTGTGTGTGGTAGTAGTGCTGTTGTGTGTGTGTGTGTGGTGGTAGTGGTGTATGTGTGTGTGGTAGTAGTGGTAGTGGTGTGTGTGTGTGTGTGTGTGTGTGTGGTAGTGGGGGTGGTGGAGGGTGCACAGGACACACAGCACAGTCTGGTACACATCTGCTCCATGCCACAGGACACAGACATGTAAGGGTTAATGGTTTCTCCAAGAGACAACAACAATAATAACAGGACATGAAGGAGTTAAGTGCCCATGTGCAAGTACTGAGGCTGCAGCCCAGAATAGCCCAGTGTGTGTCTCTGTGTGTGTGTCTGTGTGTGTGTCTGTGTGTGCGGGGATGCTGCTGCTGCAGCTGACCTATATACAGTAGGTGGGTGTAGGTAGCAGGGATGCAGGGCTCCCAGCAGCCAGGCACTTCACACCCCAGCCAGGAGAGGACAGGAGGCTGTGGCACCGAGAGCAGGAGCCACCAGAGAGCCAGTGTGAGCAGCAGGCAGGGGGGATTATTAGGAAACAAAAGAGAGAGAGAGAGAGGAGGAGGAGGGGGGACAGTAGCAGCAGCAGCAGAGAGGAGAAGTCAGGGAGGCTGCAATCAGCAGCAGCAGCAGCACATCCAGCTCTCTCATCCAGCTCTCTTCTCTCCTCCTCAGCCCTTCTTCATCCCCTCTTCTTCCTCCTCCACCACACACCCCTTCTTCACTGCAGCACCCTCCCCTCTGCTCTGTGTGCCTCCATCCATCCCAGCCACCCTGCTTTATATCCTGCCTGATCTGCCTCTCATTCCCCCCAATCCTGCCAGATCACCCCCTTCTCCTGCTCTGTCCCCTGCACACTCTCCTTGCCACCCCCACCAGCACTCTGCACTCCTCCCCCTCTCCTCTCCTCTCTCTCCCCCTCTCCCTCTCTCCATCTCTTTCCTCCCCCTCCTGGCTCCTCATTTATTTATTTATTTTGGGCTGCTCTTCTCTGTCTGTTCCCCTCTCTCTTGTATTGCTGTGTCTGTATATTTTGGAGGTGCAACAGGGGGCTCCCCTTTGCAGTGCTTGCAGTGCAGGTAGTGGGGTCCCCCCTCACTCCCCTTCTCCTTCCCCAGCCTGTGCCCCCCCCGACCCCTTGTGTGTCCCCCCCCTCCACCCCCCCGTGCCTGCTGCAGCCTACCAACATGATGGCGGCAGCTCCCATCCAGCAAAACGGGACCCACAGCGGGGTCCCCATAGACCTAGATCCCCCAGACTCAAGGAAGAGACCCCTGGAAGCCCCCCCGGAGGCTGGAAGCACGAAGAGGACCAACACCGGAGGTGAGTGCACCGGCTTCCCCCGGGCCTCTGCGTCCCCCCAGTGCATGCACCGTCCCCGGGATCTGCCTGCATACAAGCTGCCCATTGTAATCTACGGCCAAAATGGCGTCTTCTGCTATTATTGTGGCTTTTTATATGTCTCATAGCATCAACCTGCCCTGTGCTCTCATTGCAATAGACAATCTATGGATGGAGGCATGCACCCCATATTGTTTGGGGGGGGGGGGGGGGGGTGTGCAGCCAAGGGTCCTGCCCTGGGGATGAGTCAGTGTGCACTCTGCGAGGATGCTGTGGATGCATGGAAAGGATGCAAGCAGCTCTCACCCCCGGTGCTGATGGAGGGTTGCAAGCATTGAAGTGACTTGCAGCCCTCCAGGAAGGAAGGGGTTAATTCCCAGTGCTGGAAGATGCATGGTGGAGGCAGGGACTAGAGCAGTCAGATGCACATCAGTGGCTGCACCTCTCATTGTTTCTGGGCATCCTTTTATTTAGCCAGACAAACCTTCCTTTTCTCCACTGCCTGGATTTTTGGGAGTAATACAGGGTTGCCTTTTTTTTTATTCCCCCCAATCATTAATTGGGAGCTTGGGGGAGGGTGGGGGGGAGAGAGAGAGAGAGGCTCAGCTCACACTGGAGCTGGGGGGTGCTTCTTCTGCATCCTGGTGATGTGTCCCAGCATCTTCACGTTCATTTCTATTGGAGGCATAACAATGCAACGATGCAGAGGTGAATGCACTTGCTGAGGAATTGCAAGGACGAGAGCAGTGGGGTTTTTTCTTGGCTTGGATGTATGCTCCCAGCACAGGAATCACACATGGACCTGCACTTTTATCATAAACTGTACAGGGATATATATTTACTGGAACATGTTGACGTTATGCAAAGTCAGTGACTTGTTATATATTAAAAAAAAATGCAACATTTTCTGACATTTCATCCAGAGACAGTGTTTTGTCTACCACATGATTTGCTTTCTATGTTATATATACTGTATACTTATATTCTTTTTGTAGGATTTTATTGGGGTTTTTTTTTTTTTTTTTTTACCTTCTGAATTTGGGTATCTGGGTCTGTTTCCGATGACCTGCGCTTAGTCCAGATAACGGTGCTCTAAGCCGTAGATCAGTTTGAAATAAGGGTAAAAATCTTCTTAAACTGATTTAATTAATAAGCTTATAGGGGGATCATGAGAGATTGGAAGAAGCTAAAGAAATACATTGGGATTAGTGTGGAAGTCGTTCCAAATTACACTGAGCTTTTTTTTTCTTCTTGGCAACCACGTAATGCTTACAGATGAAACCTGCTATTCGGGGGTGACGTTTTATAACATGGTTCATTCAGAGCAAACATTTATAAATAGCTTTGCCTGTCAAATGCATCTATATATATATATGTATGTATGTGTGTGTGTTCATGTTCCATTGCTTTGTTTTTAAATAGTCTTACATTATTTGTACTTTCAGCCATCCCAATGTATTTTGTGCCAAATATTGTAGCTTGACCTTCAATTGCAATGTGTATAATTTGGGTAAAAACCGATTGAGTTGTATTGATAAATGGCATTACTGTGGGTAAGGTAAATGACTAGGGGTAAATGCGAAGAACAATGAGCACCTGAGATGTCCTAGCCAAACACTAACTGTTGCTCTGTTTTTTTCCCCCTTACTCTGCAGAAGACGGACAATTTTTCCTAAAGGTCCTCATTCCTAGTTACGCAGCCGGATCTATCATAGGAAAGGGTGGGCAGACCATTGTCCAGCTACAGAAAGAGACGGGAGCCACAATTAAGCTGTCGAAATCCAAAGACTTTTATCCAGGTAAGGATTGGGTTCTGCCAGTATGGAACTGTTCTCCTATGAATGGGCTAGTGAACGACATGATGAGGATGGAATGAACCGTTATTTTCAGTGCCTGGATTTTTCCCCCTGTTTACCTTGTTTTGGTACCTGGCTGAGAGGTTGCTGACCCAGCTTTCAGTTATTGCCCACTGTATGCTTTGTAGTGGTAGTGGCACGTCACCCTTATTGGAAGGTTGTTGCCAAGTAACTGTTCATTTCGTTATATAGGGAGGGTAAAAGGGCAGCAAAATAGGTGACTGTGTATTGCAACGTAGCTGTGTGGGAGGATTCCGTTTGAAGCTACGCAATATTGGTGATATAGTTTGCTGCAAATGAATGGATCTTATTGCAGGTGTTTTTCATGTTGTACTCCAGTGTGTACTTAGCTATACAACTTGTGTTCACAGCACAAATACATAGAATATAAAATAAACAAAGTCATATTCTACTAACCGAATATATATATATAATAATAATTATTATTATTATAATTAGCAGGTTAGATTATCATTGTCATTAAACATCAGTAAATTCTCCCATTGTGAAGTATCTTAGGCAGACTTGTGTAGGCTTTATTCACAGCCCCAAAGTGTATGTACACCATATATTACAGTTGGATATTCTGCAATATCTATCAATAGATGTAAAGAGAGTCATTGTAATGAGATGCTATAGAAATGGTGTCACCCTGTAGAAGATAGCATTAAAGGTCAGTTAGCTAATTAGTCTTCCCACTACAAAGATTTTCCTTTACACTGGAAATTGGGGCTGCATGAAGGCACTAGGCCGAAAGTCCATGATTGAGCTAATATATTTAATAGAAAAATCTCTTGTCATCTTTCTACTTCTAGCACAGTGTTACTATTCCCATCATTTTATACCATAGGTGTGACATGCAGAGGATTACGTTATACGACATATTATGCAAATTGTGAGTGCATGAGGCGTCTGTTTTGACCAATTTAGCAGCCGATGTTTGCAAACAAAACTCAGATTAATATATGGAGATTTTTAGTGTTCAATTTCTATCAGACAAAAAATTTTAATGAGTTACTTTATCGGAGTCCTTGATGTGACAGATTTTGTGTATTTTATGTTTGTGTCATATGACTTCCTCATTATTATACAAAGACACGTTTTTATTTTGTATTTACGGTACATCTTTTTGTTTGCCAGTTTCTTTGTTTTTAGTCTTTTCCATGTAATTAAACGTTGATTGCATCACTGGTATTGGAGTGGTTAATTAGTGCAGCAAGCATATTAGAATAGGAATTTCAAGTCAAGTCATACAATGTTATTACCTCCAGCCCTATGTGTATTACACTTACAGTACACCTACAAAATGTATGCAAATGGTTATCTTATAAAGAGGTTGGTACCATACATGGGCTTTGCGGATTATATACATGAATGGAGCAATCTGTAATCAAAACTACCGCTGCCTTTGAAGACGAAAATGTATAGTAGCTAACACATGCTTCCATATCAAGTATAGTATGTGTGTATATTTATATAGAGAGAGAGAGAGAGTGGGAGAGCGTGAGAGAAAGAAAGAGAGGGAGAGAGAGATGGAGAAATGTACGCATAATACGCGTGCACTCACCTTGATATTTTTTATTTTTTTTATTTTGTGTTTTTTTTTTTTATTCGATGAGATGAATCGGAATTCCAAATTTCAATGCAAAAAAAAAATCTTATTTTATTGCATCAGCGAAAAAATAAATAACATAAGGGGGTTTATCGCTTAAATTTAATAAGGTAATATATCTGGCAGAAAACCGCTCCGATAAAATTGAATTTTCTCTTTAACAGCTGAAAATGAAATAGCATTTCTTGAATTATACATGAGGCTGTATTAGATGTGCTGCAATATTACATGAAACCAGTGTTTAGAAAAGATAGTCCAAATTAGTAATTAAAAGATGCATTGTTTTGCCAGTAATGCAATTCCGCTTGAGTTGGAGAGGAATTGTTTTTTTTGCTGGCAGTCTAGGGACACTTGTAGCAGAATAAGTGTATGAAGCTCGCCACTATATGTGTTGCAGTTATTTGCACATGGTAGTGCTTTATTGGATTCTGGAAATTGCAGTATACCAGTGCCTTTTTTTATTATTGTAATGTTTTGGATCAATATACATTTGATTTTCTTTCTCCCTTTTGCTGCACATATTTTGTTTCTCTTCTTCATTCCCATCGCCCCCCTATTAGTAGCATCAGGCTGTACCAGTACTTGTCAGGTTGTGGGACACCCCGAACACTTGTAGTTAAATATATAACAGGGACACCTTTTTTAAAGTTTAAACGCTAATCGTATCAGTATAGAAGCAATTATGACCCATGAATATTTAGTTATAACATTTTAATATGACATTGTTTGATCCGATTTAGGCTTTCAGGCCTAAAACTGTATTTTCGTTAACTAATGGTTTTAATCAAAATACAATTATACATCTACAATTATACATTTATAAAATAAACGCATACTGGCTGTGAACATATTTACACTAAACCAATGTTAACTACTTGTATGATGTGGATATCTAGCTTGGGCAAGAGGTAAGATATGAAGGGAATGTTTTTAATTCTTGCTACCCAAGTCGTTATCTGTTGATTTTGTTAGCAATTTTTTTTCGTTCCTGTTATTGGTATTGGTATTGCACTTAGTGTAGTGTTAGGGTTAATCTGCTGGGCGGATAATAAGGTTGTGATTTGAGGGTCCACTCAAGGACCACCTTTTATCTGTACAACCTTGCTGCAGTATCCGCCATTTCTGCTTGACTGAAGGAATGATGCTGTATAAGATGCTCTGAAATTATTTGTATTCCCTCCCAAACTGTCTTCTACCTCATCGTACTGGTTTAGATTTTAGGGCTGAAGACCTGGAACTGTTAATTCAACAAGTCCAAAATAATTTTCATATGACGTTTAAAACTGTCAGCATCGTGCTACATATACAAACACAGATACAAAACTCCTTTAAATCGATAATGCTTTGATCTTGCGTTATTAGTAAATAGGTACGCATTCAAGCGTATTTGCAATTTTATATAGATGTCTATTACTTAGACAATCAGGAATGATATTATGTCACGTTATGTGTCTGTGACAGCTGTTGGTGTTTCCAACTTAATCCTATTATCACTGGACATTTTTCCTTTCTTGTGTTTTTTTTTATTTGATCGTAATTGACGCCTTTTTAAATATAAAAAAGGCTAAGAACAGACTTCACTTTGATTTCCCAGCAAAATAATGATCCATATTATTTACTATAAGGGGGCTGAAAATATTCTGTGCCTAGAAGTATTTTACTCTCTAATATAGTAGTGCATGGTTATAAAAAATGTCTAGATAATAAAGAAAATAATTGTTATATAGAGAGTTTTGCTTTCTGTTATTCTCTGCTTTTTTATATATATATATATATATATATATATATATATATATATATATATATATATATATATATATATATAATGGGTAAAGTTTATCTTGTTATATGTTTGATAATTAAAGATAGGGAGAATACTATATGGTTCAGCGAACTGCTTAGGGACTGTACATATTTTGACAGTCCCTGGACTACTTTACTTAGACCGCAGCTTTGGGAATACAGTGCCTCTGCAGTGCATTATTGCCTGTTTAATACACCTGTCTATACCACCCCACCCTTACCCCCAGCTTAGCAAAAGTGCATTCAAATGTTTTTATGCTATTTTATTGCGGATTGCAATATGAACCAGCAGAAAACTGAAAAAAAAATATATATATTTTAGATATGTATTAAACGTAATCATTTGAGACGATTTAATTACTTGCTCAGTATTCCTGGAGTGTAATTAGGAATGCCACGAATATAAATGTATCGATAGTAAGCTCTATCGGTTTTCGTATGCACCAACTGCTTAATATCCTCCTATAGGAAATAAGGGGAATTATTATTTTACTTACCGATTGTAGATGTTCGGAGTCACGTTCCATCAAGTTAAAGGTACAAATGAATGAACGTGAAAGTAATTAATTTAAAAATAAAAATGAGCCAACCTGTATATATATGTGTGTGTTTGTGTGTGTGTGTGTGTGTGCGCAGGCAGTAATGGTATTTCTGTACCTACTGTTGTGGAAATTCCTCAGGTGGCTACTCTTAGACCAGGGAGCCACCTGTGTATTTTCCTGAGGAGGTATTGCTGACAGAGGATCATCACAATACATAATTTTATTATTACATGGATAATCATACTTTTACCATTCAGCGCTATTTTTTACCCAGTGGCGGCTGAAATCCCACACGTGTTTTAAACCAATGAAAATACTACTTCCATAATTCTAATTTTATTAACTGTATTTTATTTGTAGTTATCAACACCCACTGCCACTTTCTAGTTGATACAGGTCAATATCAGTTACTAGGGCGCAATATCCTGTTAGACAGAAGTAGACTTGCGATTTCCCAGTTGAGTTTCCGATCATCAAACAATGAATACACCTTTATAGATCATTCCTTATAGCCAACAGTTTTGTAAAGCTGAGGTTTGCTGAAAGCCATCGCCCATCAGTAGCGCGAGTGACGTACAGGTTTAATGACGTTCAGGGGAATTGAGCAGGAGCCATATTGAAGACTGCAAAGATGGGCACTAGAGTCTAAAGCAGGGATGGGTAACCTTTGGCTCTCCAGCTGTTGTTGAACTGCACATCCCAGCATGCCTTGCTACAGTTTTGCTATTTGGCGATTGCAGGGCATGCTGGTTTTTTTAGTTCAACAACAGCTGGAGGGCCAAAGCTTCCCTATCCGTGGTCTTGATCAACTAAGTATAGTCCATTGGCAACCCATAACTCATCTTTCCTATAGATTATTCGCCCTCGTATTGGGGTGGTTAATATTGGGTGCCTGTTTCAGGCTGCGGAGGATTGTGGACAGAATTGACTTGCTGGTATCTAGATGAAAAGTGATACCGTGAGATATAGAAAGGACTTACTGAAGCATGTTACACAATTACTTTGCTCCCGATCTGTACTACAACAAAAGCAGTTAGCACAGATAAGCACAGCCAAGCAGGGACTCCTCGCCGCTCTCCTGTTTCACACTCCTGTATTTGTGTCACGAGGTCTCGCAGCCGTGTTCCTCATTTATAGAAAGCTACTATTTCTCCCTTAGTTAAAATTATACCTGAGAATGAAACTTGGCTGCAGACGCAACTCACAACGGCAAAACACTATTTGTTCGTCTCTGGTGAGAAGCACATGCACGTTGTGCCAACTGTGTAATGCAGTCGCCGGTGTCTATCCGTGGTATGGGAGAGTCTGCTCCAGCTATGTATCTGTGCCCTGCTCTGACTGGGTGCACGTCTCTGGGCCTTAGCCAGCGGTAAACAGATACTGACAAGTGACTTCTAGTGATAGGCGCTGCTGCACAGAATGGCCTCCATTAAGGCCTTTGCTGAAGGAACTAGGCCTACTTAGATGTCACATGTACAAGCATCAACTCATACACATTTTGAGTCATTTTAGCAATGATTTAAATCCCAAACCTTTTTGTTTGCTGAATAGCCCCCACACATTACTACTGCCTCATGCTGCCATTATTATTATTGTCATTGATTTGTCGTGCGTCACAGACCTCCGCAGCGCCAGGTACTGGGGAAGACAGGTTATACTGTATACATGGGTGCACAAGGTATAAATGCATTCAACGACACAAAGGGGAGGGAGGGCCCTGCTCCTGAGAGAGCTAGCAATCTAACGGAGATTTTGCAATCTGATTCAATATCATTTAATCTAATAATGTGTCTGTGATTGGATTGCTTCTTAAGTGTTAGTCTGGCTAATTTTTGGCTGGAAAATAAATAGACATTCAATCAGACGCGCATTAAATTGAATGTTTTTCTACTGTCTCTGTGGGTATACGGCAGGGAATAAGGCCATCGCTCGTCTCCGAAGTCTTTTGTGGCTGAGTGAGGAACCGCCAGGCAATAACTGTGTCCGAAAACGATAATAAATATGTGCTGTAATGGGATGATTGCTGCTGTCGACTAGTTTAGCGGCAAATAAAAAAAATGATAATGGTTCACTGATCCTTACTCTGTGAAGTCATGCAGATCTCTTCTTATTCCCGTGGGGCGTGTGCACGTTTCGTGTGGCGACGTCTCAGGGTTCCGTGTGAGAGGAACTAGATTAAAGGTACAGTACAGTGGCATCTGTAATAACAGGAGAGGGAAATTTATCACACCAAGTGGCTCTGTGAATGTCATTTTATATTAAGGTATGCATGTTGTATAGCTGTCCTGACCTCTTGGCTGCAAAATGATGGAGAAGGTCATCTGCGTGTCCTCTTTTGGTATGATGACGTTTATTTACCAACATTGCACAAATCTACGCCAGAACAGTCAGTCAGGAATTTGTGTATATCCACCTAGTGCAGCTCAGACAATGAGAGCAACTGTCTGATTGGCTGCAGTGGATTTTGTCTAGATTTGCACCCTTGAACATTGTTTGTAAATAACCCTGCACAGGGAATCAAAGGTGCACCCCTTGGGGGTGATTTGGATGTGGATTGGTTCCATTCATTGGATCTCTTCAGTCCTGATACAGTACATGGGGATGGCAGATTACTAAAAAAACAGTGAATAGAGTAGAAGTGGAGGAGTGGCGAAATTGCCCATAGCAACCAATAAGCATTGATGCAGCAGTTATCAAGGACATAAATGATTAATAGAAGCAGCCTCAGAGTCCCTTTAAGTTTTCCAGCAAACATCTTTGAATGTGGAAATTGTTTTATTAAAATTAGGATTTTTTTTGGCAAATGGGATGCACAAGCAGCTTTTGCTGATTATAGTGATATCCAGCATGCCTATATTATCTGATATAAGTAGTCCAATGATGCAGCAACAGATCCCCTGCGACACTATCATCTGTCTCAGTAACCCATGTGGTCACTAAGGCCAGGAAATGTCCATAAGAAGGTGTAGACCTCGGCACTCCCACAAAATGGAGAAGACGCACCTCTGTTTTGTGAAACCGAGAATTTTGCCGCCCCCTCCCCACTCTCGTTCATCTGACGTCTGCAGTTGTACTTCTTCCGATGACGCCGGAGCCATGCTGCTCTTGTGCAGTACAGATTCTGCAAATGCACATTGTACTGAATATCAATACATTGCGTAGAACTTCAGATTGTGACTGGACTGGAATCACCCCCATTGTATAAGATCAGTTGTGGTTGCAAGCAGGACTCCAGTCAGTGAATACATAAAAACTGTTCTGCATAAACTGGCAATTTAAGTGGAACACTTTGCATTTTAAAGTAAATAAGTAAATAAAAAATTTGCAAACAATGTAGACCTATATGTAGCTGTGTGTGAAGCGTTCATTTATGCAAAAATAAAGTAATACACGGTGGCACCAACAGTAGACATGACCAAAATACTTTTCACCTTCTCTGCATTGTACCCTAGGCACAACATAAAGGGGGGTAATCCATGAAGTCTGGCTTTTTCCACTAGCCAAAAAATATGGACATACCTGTGCATTTGGCCTTTTTTGGACAGATTTTCTGCCGACGCAGGTTCGACTGTTGAAAAGTTTAATCTGCATTGGCGGAAAATAGTCGAAAACTGACGCATTTTCGACTAAAACGAGTATGACGATAAAGTGAGTCATTCGCCGATCCACCTGCTTTCCAACCATGACGATTTTTCCGATAGTTGAAAGATCACCATTTGAATTGAATAGTTCGAAAAGTGCAGATTTTATGACTGTCTGAAAATTCGTCATTGATTGAATACCCCCCATAGAGGCTGATTATTGAAACGCATGACAGTTAAAGGCTGATTGGCTGGGGAACCTTATCTTATAGGTTTTAAAGCTTGTTGCGTATAATAGAACTTGTTGATAACCCCTTATTGTTTAATGCACCCAGCAAACAGAACGAGGGAGGACATTTTGTGAAATTGGTCAGAATGTAAATCTTATTAGGTTAGCATCCCGAAATTATGGCTCCCAGTAACAATGGGGGTTATTCTAGTCCATTCTTTCTGACAAAATCCTTCTTAGATGGGCAAAACCATGTGCACTGCGGGTGGGGCAGATGTAACTTGTGCAGAGAGAATTAGATTTGGGTGTGGTTTTTCTTCAAAGGGAGATCTATATTGAAGTGTAAAATCATGCAGTCAGTATTTTCCCTGCACAGAAACAAAATAACTCACCCAAATCTAATTCTCTCTGCACATGTTACATCTGCCCCCCTGCAGTGCACATGGTTTTGTCCATCTAAGAAGGATTTTGTCAGAAAGAATGAACTAGAATAAACCCCAATATTACATTTCAACGTCATTGGTTTGGGGTCAGAATTTATGTTTACGCTCATTATATTTTAGCCCCTGGACTTTCTTTTTTTTTTATTTAGAAGTAATTTTTTGTTTTTGATACATTTTAGAATGCCATAAATTGTGCGTCAATAGAACCACCTTCATAATGATTGTTTTGAAGGTCTGCGGTAGTGTAATTGTGTTCCCATAGCAACTAATCAGCATTTAGTATAGATTAGTTCAGTGTGAGTTGGATTTATGAAAGCAAATATGTAATTGGTTGCTATGGGTTATTCTACAGTCACCCTATTTCACTTGTTATAGGAAACCACGCAATTAAATTACACACAAAAGGGCACCCACTGAATCTTCTTTAACATTACATTTATCCCATAGTAATATCAAGGCTCAAAGTGTAAGATACTATGGAACAAAATGTACTAATTCTAGTTCACATGGGCTGTTGGCTATGGGCAACCAATCAGATACTATCTATTAACTTCTAGAAGATGCTAAATACATTAGAACAGATTCTGATTGGTTGCCTATAGCAATATCCCGTGTGAAATAGAACTCCCATCTTATTTTATTATTTATTAACAGTTCCCTTAATAAATTTCCCCCTACTGTATACGGTATGTCTTTTGTTTCCCATATGTAAATGATGTACACAGTGGGGCAAAAAAGTATTCGGGCAGCCACCGAGTTGAGCGGTCTGTAATTTCCATGCACTTCACCTGTGAGAGAGAGAATGTGGGGGGAAAAACAGGAAATCACATTGTATGATTATTAAACAACGAATATGTATATTCTTGTGGAAAATAAATATTTGGACACCTACCAACCAGTGAGATTTGGGCTCTCACAGACCTGTTACTTCTTCTTTAAGAAGCTCTTCTATCCTCCACTCGTTACCTGTATTAATGGCGCCTGTTTGAACTGGTTATCTGTATAAAAGACACCTGTCCACACCAGGGGCGGATTAAGCCTTCGGGTGGCCTGGGTCACTTTAGACAGGGGGGGGGGGGGGGGGGGGGCTGCAAACTGCACGGGGGGATAGTACACTATCAAAACACAGAGTAACCCTAGTTCACAATATGCTACACAGCAGGGGTTGGCAGCAGGGTCCCCGGTGCAGTGCACGTGCAGCACCAATCGTACTTCCGCCTCTGCGTGGGGCATGCACACCTCACCATTAATCATTGTCACATTGGCAGATAGGTGAAGCTGCAGCACTACCCCACTGCCATGCACAAAACCTTTAGCTAAAAAAAATACGGCCCTGGTCCACACCCTCAAACAGTCAGACTGCAACCTCTCCACCATGGCCAAGGCCAGAAAGCTGTCAATCTTAGTCGAACTGGGGATCCATGCAAGATCTCACCTCGTGGGGCATCAATAATCTTGAGAATGGTGAGGAATTAGCCCAGAACTACACGGGGGGACATGGTCAATGACCTCAAGAGAGCTGGGACCACATTCACAAAGGTTACCATTAGTAACACACTACGTCGTCATGGACTCAAATCCTGCCGTGCCCGAAAGGCCCCCCTGCTTAAGCCATCACATATCCAGGCACGTCTAAAGTTTGCCAGTGACCATCTGGAGGATTGGGAGAATGTCATGTGGTCACTGTGAAGCATGGGGGTGGAATCATCATGCGTTGGGCCTGCTTTTTTGTAAGGGGACAGGACGACTGATCCGTATTAAGGAGAGGTTAAATGGGGCCATGTATTGTGAGATTTTGGCCAAAAACCACCTTCCCTGAGAAAGAGGACCGGAGATGGAACGTGTCTGGGTCACTGACCCCAAACACACCGGCCGGGCAACTAAGCAGCGGCTCCATAAGAAGCATTTCAAGGTCCTTAAGTGGCCTAGCCGGTCTCCAGACCTCAACCCAATCGAAAATCTGTGGAGGTAGTTTAAATTCTGTGTTGCCTGGCAAGAGCCCCAAAACATGACATATCTAGAGAAGATCTGCATGGAAGAGTGGGACAAAATACCAGCAACAGTGTGCGCAAACCTGGTCAAGAACTACAGGAAACGTCTGACCTCCGTAATTACCAACCAAGGTTATAATACAACATATTGAGTTTAACTTTTTGTTTGTCCAAATATTTATTTTCTGCAAGAATATACAAATAAATTGTTTAAAAATCATACAATGGGATTTCCTGGTTTTTTTCCCCACATTCTCTCTCTCTCTCAGACAGCTGAACTGTACCTATGATGGAAATTACAGGCCTCTCATCTTTTTAAGTGGGTCAACTTGCACAATCGGTGGCTGTCCAAATACCCTTTTGCCCCTCTGTATTAGTTATCATTTGCAAGGTTAATTGCAGATGAAGAGGGAGAGGCTACTGAGCACAAGTGATTGGAGAATTTGGGGGGGTGACATTCGCCTTAACCCCTCTTGCAGTAGTGTACCGGGTCTTTCTACTAGCACTTGCATTAAGGAAAGAGGTCCGATATGTGTCACAAGGAAGTTGCAGGTAATTGGGCCCGTCTGGTAGGAACTCAACCACACCAGTCTCTGGTTTCACTGCAGCTGCTGTTGAGCTTATTTACCCTGACCTGCGGGGCAGGAGTAGAGACTCTTGTCCAACAGTGAACGCCTACTGCCAGCCTTTTCTCCTCGCCTCACACCCCCCTGTCATTTATTTATTATTCTCATTAGAGTAATGTGAGTATAAAACCACACACACACACACATATATATATGTGCAGCACAATCCCTTTGCATTAATATTTAAAAGTCGCACTGCTTCGATTTCTATGCCCAGGGTGAGTACAAAGACATAGGCAACCAGATTATACATTACACTCTGCATTTTTCATGCATGGGTTCCAGTTATTGTTGAAAATATGCATAACCATATTTTGTTGCTAGGGAAATGTCACATATTTAATGTTACTTGTTGTCAAATAAACATAATACCACATCATATTATTTATCCTTTAATAGTAAACCAATTGTTTGTTTATGTCCTATGCAATAATAATATATATAATAGTGTTCCTTCTAGGAACTAGGGCGGGCAGGGCGGGGGGGTCGGACCGGGCCCGCCGATGTCACTGTTTTGGGCGTGCCCAGGCCGCCAACGTCACAAAAGGGGCGTGCCCGGGCCGCGCCTTGACGAAAAAGGGGCGTGCCCGGCCGGCGGCGTCACGCAAAGGGGTGGGCCCAGCTGGCGGCGTCATGCAATGGGGGCGGACCCGGCCACCCGGAAGGCTGTACACTTCCGGGGAAGTGCCGGGCATCGCTATGTACAGCGGCGCCAGGCTTCCCCGGTCACAACAGCAGTGACAAAGGCAGGCTGTTTTAGCGGGGCACTGCCAGAGGGGCAGGGCGCATTTTGCACTTTAAAAATCGGGCAGGGCGCAGCGCCCCGCTAAAACAGCCTAGCGGGAACACTATAATAATGCAATAGTCTCTGATTTATTAAATAAATGACATAGCACCTGTTAGTCATTTGAAGTAAGAGCATAAATAGTTAATTATTTGGTTAAACCATAAAATTGTACATTAACACATTTATACTTTGCGTATAAGCCTGTGGTTGAATAAATCATTGTTTGTAGCATTAGATTCTGCTGCACTGTAACTGAGAGATGGAAGGTGATACCCCTTTTAGACATACTACCCGGGAATTACCCTGCATTTTGACTGCTGGGTCATTTTCCCGGGTGCACCCTGCACCCTTTCACACTTACAGCAGCAAATTACCGGGTGAAGCAGTTCTACCCAGTAATTTGCTGAAAAACCCGGGTATTTCTTATGTCTGAAAAAGGGTCAACCCGGGTCTTAAATCCCGGGTCCTCAACCCAGGTAAAAAGAAGGGTCGGAGACCTGGGTTTTAACACCCGGGTTGACCCTTTCAGACATACCAAAATCCCGTGTTGATGCGCGTTCATGTGCAAAAACCTGGGATTTTGCCGTATGTCTGAAAGGGGTATGAATGTACAAATACCCCGTTCTCACTGCAAGGGAAATTCCCCGGTTTAGCATATCGACCCGGTAATTTGCCTTTTAACCCAGGTTTTTTTCTGCAATGTGAACGGGTCGCATACCCGGATCTCATACACGGGTAAAACCCTTCTTTTCACCCGTGTCTGAGATCCGGGTATGCAGACACGGGTTGACCTCTTCACACTGCCAAAAAACCTGTGTTAAAAGGCAAATTACCAGGTAGAACTGCTTCACCCGGGAATTTGCCTAGCAGTGACAACGGGGGTCCATCGCCGCAGCTTCCGCTAAAAGGCGTGTAGTTCACACTCGCAGTGTGAACACGGCATTAGATGGGAGTTCTATTTAAGATAAAGCTGTTACCAATAGCAACCTAGAAAATTCTACTTCTTATTTATTTTGAACCTTCTATAAAATAATAAATTCAATCTGATTGGTTGCTATTGGAAACATCCCATCTTAACTAGAACTCCCTTAGTACTAGTAAATCTACACCGGAATGCCTTTCTAAGAATATAGAGAACTTTATTTTGTTTTACCGGACATTTCACTTTTTTTCGATGAACATCCATTTTCTGAGGTAAAATAAAATTGCATCGGAAGCACTTTGCATGATTTTACACTTGG
Source organism: Crinia signifera (assembly GCF_055691185.1). Taxonomy (NCBI): domain Eukaryota; kingdom Metazoa; phylum Chordata; class Amphibia; order Anura; family Myobatrachidae; genus Crinia; species Crinia signifera. The sequence goes on along the minus strand of NC_139228.1, from coordinate 79,079,422 downwards.
CACGACGAATGAGCCATAAGTCGTTATTAACGAGCTGGCAACAAATCGCTCTGCGTAAGAAATCTTCTGCACATATCTACCATCTATATCTGTACTTACCCTTGGAGCCGTAGAGTCAGATTGTGTCATTGGTTCATTTAGACATTTGGACCCCAGCCAAGTGTGAGGGCGCTTCGATTCCCTCCACCCTGGAAGTGAGGATATTCCTGTAATCTCCCAGCCATGGGTCACCCAGAGGGACAGCTAGCTCCTGAGCGTCTGTCCAGTCACCTGCCAACGAGCAGAGACATTCTCTAGACATTCTCGTCATGTCTTCGCTTCTCCATTCCAACGGCGCTAAATAAACTGTTAGTGCAAAGGAGTCTCACACACTGTAATGTAGGAAGACATGGCCCTAAGACAAGCAATGGACTCAGCAGTGGAATAACAGGAGAATGTATATCACCTTTCCGGCTTTATGAGTTATGGGGAACTGTGGAACAGAAGACATCACCGTGCACAAAGCATCTGATTGTTCCTGCGATGGCAAAGATGGCCTCTGTTCTCTGCGTGCGTAAGTTTAGGCTATCTGTCTTGTACACCGCAATCATTAATTACACAAAAGCATTAACACTGTAAATTCTGCGTGTGGCTGGATGTCTTCCATTTTTTCCCAGAATCCCCCAGTCAAGCCATGTGATCAGATTTTCATATGGAGAAGTTTCCCATAGCAACCAGTCATCTATAACCTATCTAAATGTTAGCTAGAAGCTTATTGGTTGCTATGACAAACGTATCCTCCTATTCACTTTACCACTTCTTTGAAGGTTTTATAAATTTACCCCATAGAAGTCTCCTATTTAACCCCTTTGGACGGGATGTACTGAACTGAAAATGCGGTAAAAGCCCCTTTATCGGGTTTTTACTGCATTTTCAGATGCCCCAAAGCCCCCGCCGCCGGGGCTTCACTAGCTGGTGTAACCCCATCGTGACCCCACCACCCTGCACTGCCCACGCCCCCCAAGCCTCCTGCTGTGCTGCCTGGACCAGTGACCTTCTCCTCCATAGCACCTTCCGGGTGCAAGGAGGAAGAGGGGCCCAGCAGTCCCTGCAGCCGTCTGAGCAGGGGGCTACCGGGCACAGGAGGAGAGGGAGAGCCACGGGGACCCTCGGGGACCAGCTCTTATCACAGGAGCTGCCCTTTGCGATACTAGATGCATATGTTAGTACATATGCGATTAGTATCCATGCAATGTGCAACGGGATGTACCACAATTTCTTGGTACATCCGGCCCTTTGAGTGGCAAGGGAATTTGTCAAAATAGGTTTGCAAATTGCCAGGATATATGGCGGTGTGGTTAGGATAACATTAATATAAGACTTCCCTGGTTAAGGGGCCTTCTCAAGTAAAGATTTTGTTGAGCGAGCTGAGCGATGTGTCAGTGCTGAGCGATGTGTCAGTGCTGAGCGATGTGTCAGTGCTGAGCGATGTGTCAGAGCTGTGTGCTGAGCAATGTGTCAGTGCTGTGTGCTGAGCGATGTGTCAGTGCTGTGTGCTGAGCGCTGTGTCAGGGCTGTGTGCTGAGCGATGTGTCAGTGCTGTGTGCTGAGCGATGTGTCAGTGCTGTGTGCTGAGCGATGTGTCAGAGCTGTGTGCTGAACGCTGTGTATGGGCTGTGTGCTGAGCGCTGTATCAGGGCTGTGTGCTGAGCGATGTGTCAGGGCTGTGTGCTGAGCGATGTGTCAGTGCTGTGTGCTGAGCGATGTGTCAGTGCTGTGTGCTGAGCGATGTGTCAGAGCTGTGTGCTGAGCGATGTGTCAGTACTGTGTGCTGAGCGATGTGTCAGGGCTGTGTGCTAAGCGATGTGTCAGGGCTGTGTGCTGAGCGCTGTGTCAGGGCTGTGTGCTGAGCGATGTGTCAGCGCTGTGTGCTGAGCGATGTGTCATTGCTGTGTGCTAAACGATGTGTCATCGCTGTGTGCTGAATGATGTGTCAGTGCTGTGTGCTGAGCGACGTGTCAGTGCTGTGTGCTGAGCGGTGTCAGTGCCGACCACTGTGTCAGTGCTGTGTGCTGAGCGATGTGTCAGTGCTGAACGATGTGACACTGCTGTGTGCTGAGCACTGTGTCAGTGCTGTGTGCTGAGCGATGTGTCAGTGCTGTGTGCTGAACGATGTGACAGTGCTGTGTGCTGAACGATGTGACAGTGCTGTGTGCTGAGCGATGTGTCAGTGCTTTGTGCTGAGCGATGTGTCAGGGCTGTGTGCTGAGCGATGTGTCAGTGCTGAGCGATGTGTCAGAGCTGTGTGCTGAGCGATGTGTCAGTGCTGTGTGCTGAGCGATGTGTCAGTGCTGTGTGCTGAGCGCTGTGTCAGGGCTGTGTGCTGAGCGATGTGTCAGTGCTGTGTGCTGAGCGATGTGTCAGTGCTGTGTGCTGAGCGATGTGTCAGAGCTGTGTGCTGAGCGATGTGTCAGGGCTGTGTGCTGAGCGATGTCTCAGTGCTGTGTGCTGAGCGATGTGTCAGTGCTGTGTGCTGAGCGATGTGTCAGAGCTGTGTGCTGAGCGATGTGTCAGTACTGTGTGCTGAGCGATGTGTCAGGGCTGTGTGCTGAGCGATGTGTCAGGGCTGTGTGCTGAGCGCTGTGTCAGGGCTGTGTGCTGAGCGATGTGTCAGCGCTGTGTGCTGAGCGATGTGTCATTGCTGTGTGCTGAACGATGTGTCATCGCTGTGTGCTGAATGATGTGTCAGTGCTGTGTGCTGAGCGACGTGTCAGTGCTGTGTGCTGAGCGGTGTCAGTGCCGACCACTGTGTCAGTGCTGTGTGCTGAGCGATGTGTCAGTGCTGTGTGCTGAACGATGTGACAGTGCTGTGTGCTGAACGATGTGACACTGCTGTGTGCTGAGCACTGTGTCAGTGCTGTGTGCTGAGCGATGTGTCAGTGCTGTGTGCTGAACGATGTGACAGTGCTGTGTGCTGAACGATGTGACAGTGCTGTGTGCTGAGCGATGTGTCAGTGCTTTGTGCTGAGCGATGTGTCAGGGCTGTGTGCTGAGCGATGTGTCAGGGCTGTGTGCTGAGCGATGTGTCAGGGCTGTGTGCTGAGCGATGTGTCAGGGCTGTGTGCTGAGCGATGTGTCAGTGCTGTGTGCTGAGCGATGTGTCAGTGCTGTGTGCTGAGCGATGTGTCAGGGCTGTGTGCTGAGCGATGTGTCAGAGCTGTGTGCTGAGCGATGTGTCAGTGCTGTGTGCTGAGCGATGTGTCAGGGCTGTGTGCTGAGCGATGTGTCAGGGCTGTGTGCTGAGCGCTGTGTCAGGGCTGTGTGCTGAACGCTGTGTATGGGCTGTGTGCTGAGCTCTGTATCAGGGCTGTGTGCTGAGCGATGTGTCAGTGCTGTGTGCTGAGCGATGTGTCAGTGCTGTGTGCTGAGCGATGTGTCAGGGCTGTGTGCTGAGCGATGTGTCAGTGCTGTGTGCTGAGCGATGTGTCAGGGCTGTGTGCTGAGCGATGTGTCAGGGCTGTGTGCTGAGCGCTGTGTCAGGGCTGTGTGCTGAACGCTGTGTATGGGCTGTGTGCTGAGCGCTGTATCAGGGCTGTGTGCTGAGCGATGTGTCAGTGCTGTGTGCTGAGCGATGTGTCAGTGCTGTGTGCTGAGCGATGTGTCAGGGCTGTGTGCTGAGCGATGTGTCAGTGCTGTGTGCTGAGCGATGTGTCAGTGCTGTGTGCTGCACGATGTGTCAGTGCTGTGTGCTGAGCGATGTGTCAGTGCTGTGTGCTGAGCGATGTGTCAGGGCTGTGTGCTGAGCGATGTGTCAGGGCTGTGTGCTGAGCGCTGTGTATGGGCTGTGTGCTGAGCGCTGTATCAGGGCTGTGTGCTGAGCGATGTGTCAGTGCTGTGTGCTGAGCGATGTGTCATCGCTGTGTGCTGAACGATGTGTCATCGCTGTGTGCTGAACAATGTGTCAGTGCTGTGAGCTGAGCGATGTGTCAGCGCTATGTGCTGAGCAATGTGTCAGTGCTGTGTGCTGAGCGATGTGTCAGTGCTGTGTGCTGAACAATGTGTCAGTGCTGTGAGCTGAGCGATGTGTCAGCGCTGTGTGCTGAGCGCTGTGTATGGGCTGTGTGCTGAGCGCTGTATCAGGGCTGTGTGCTGAGCGATGTGTCAGTGCTGTGTGCTGAGCGATGTGTCAGTGCTGTGTGCTGCACGATGTGTCATCGCTGTGTGCTGAGCGATGTGTCAGTGCTGTGTGCTGAGCGATGTGTCAGGGCTGTGTGCTGAGCGATGTGTCAGGGCTGTGTGCTGAGCGCTGTGTATGGGCTGTGTGCTGAGCGCTGTATCAGGGCTGTGTGCTGAGCGATGTGTCAGTGCTGTGTGCTGAGCGATGTGTCAGTGCTGTGTGCTGAACGATGTGTCATCGCTGTGTGCTGAACAATGTGTCAGTGCTGTGAGCTGAGCGATGTGTCAGCGCTATGTGCTGAGCAATGTGTCAGTGCTGTGTGCTGAGCGATGTGTCAGTGCTGTGTGCTGAACAATGTGTCAGTGCTGTGAGCTGAGCGATGTGTCAGCGCTGTGTGCTGAGCGATGTGTCAGGGCTTAGCGATGTGTCAGCGCTGTGTTCTCCGGTGAGAACTCTGACCCTGCCCAGCGATATTACTACATTTATCCCCATGCTGGATATTAATCGGTGGTTTATAGCGATGCGCGGCGTCTCACATCATTGTCACGGAGCGATGTAGGGTAATTTATTTTCTAAGCGATTTATTCTAATGAAATCAGATTGTTTAGAAAGTGCCCTGAAATCCCCCTGTGTGTAGGACCCTTTAGGAGGTGTAAGATTGCAAAGGCAAATTCTACCCTCTTCTAACATTAAACATATAGATATACTGGGGCAGATGCATTAAGCCTCGTGAAGAGATAAACTGGAGATAAAGTGGAAGGAGATAACGCATATTTCAAATGCTAGGTACACACCAGGACGACTAGGGCCCGATCAGCACAATCTAGATCCAATTCCGATCAATCGGATGTAGATTGTGTGCTGATTGGGCCCTTTTCTGACCTGGTGTGGAGCGATTCCGATCCGATGCGCGGTCCCGCGGGTCGGTCGGTCGTTATTGAGATCCTACCTGCTGCAGGTAGGATCTCAATGACGACCATAGAACCGGGTGCGGGTCGCCATCGGATCGGACCCGCTCACGGTGCACATCGTGAGCGGGTCGTGCCCTCCCGCGTCATCGTGAGCGGGTCGGACGAGACACTGACGACCCGCTCACGATGTGCATCGTGAGCGGGTCGTCCTGGTGTGTACCCCGCATAACACAGCTGATTGGCTGGTGCATTATCTCTTCCAAGTTATCTCCACTTTATCTCCAGTTTATCTCTTCTCCAGGCTTAATACATCTGCCCCTATATTCCCTGTATTTGTATATCGATGGCACATATAAAGTCCATTAACATGAAATAAATGAAAGCTGGCTCTAACCCAATGAGCTTACATTGAGAGAAGAGAACGCATATGAATAGTTGTTCAGGGTGGTGAGCAGATGGCGGCTTGGACCTGGCACTTTATATCGCAGTATGTTATAGTATCACCACTGTCTTATCTAGGACAATAACATTACAATGGAGCTTTGGAACAGTGGGAGGAGTCAAGGCTGTGTATGATGTTGTGGTGAGTTATGGGAGGGGGGATGTAATCCAAGGGCGCAGTTACAGTGTACAAACCACAGTAGTCGCCGGACTGTCAGGGATCTGCTAAAAAGAAATGAAATGGTTCTTACGGGCTTACTTTTATCTGCTGCATAACACCTCTACCAACAAACATGCCTGTGATTTATTATCAGTGTTTGTGTTGTATGCAGACGTGTTATGGGACTGAACCAATATACAGGGGAATGTATCATTTCAACTCACCTGGTAACAATGCATCAGGTTTTTCATAGACTGCATTTCACGGAGTACTAGTTCTGCCCATGACAGCCGGGACTGGGGCACGTCTTCACTAAAATCTAAATCTATTATAAAAATAAATCCCAGTATTTGTATGCTGCATGCAAAAGCAGCTAGTATCTTCACTGCATGTAAAATAAATTATACTAGTTAAAAGCCCATCAAAATGACGGCTTCTGCAATGTACTATCAATTTGAGCTGTGACAGTTTTTACTTTAACTTTGAGCTGTGACAGTTTTTAACCCACAAACTCTCCACCATACCCCAATCCCTTTCTGCTCCTACCTCCAATCTCTGTCCGCACAGCTACCTCTCTCCATACCCAGCAAGTTTGAAACAGATCAAGGTGTAATTTGGCCATTCCAATGGCCTCTAGGGGTCAGCGGCAGTACTTCTCCTCATAGAGGTGAGGAGTAGTTAGCCTTTTATATATATAGATGTGCACCCCATACAATGGACTATGGTTTTGTAAGTAGAAGTTAGTTGGTTTGTAAGTAGAAGTTTGCTGGTTTGGCTCACTCTCCATTTACAGCTAAAGCCCAGGACACTGAACATGGGTGTGAAGCTAAATCATGGGATTAAACCCCATTTACACCACAGGCTGGACCCGGGATATTGCTGGGACCTACATCTGCCGGCGCTCGGTGATGACATCATCTCCAAGCACGAGAATGTGGCACTCCTTCTCTCCCTATCCTGGTGTTTCTCAGACCAATCTGGGTAGCTAGCGAGTTTGGATTCCTGGGTCAATGGACTCGGGTTAACCCTTTTACACCGAGCCATAACCCGGGTTAATCCAGCAATAATCAGGTTTTTGTGGCGATATAAGAGTGTCAAGTTTAAATACATTCCAATATATTTATCAAATAAAAAGCTTTCAACACATCTTCCTAAGTAGTTCTGCAGTAGGTTTGATAAGAGCAGGCTGCACGGACATGTGTTATTTTGGCAATGGAGGGGTTACCTGCTCAGGACTCATTTCCTCAGGAAGCCGGTGATGGGTGGGCCTCGAACTTGTGTTTCTGTGCATGAAAGTTGTGGGTTCCCTGCTTGGCTGGGATAATGTCATCTTTGGCTACTTGCATAAAGCGTGGAGGGGGAAAAACAGGGAATCGAGGGGGGCCTGAGAACAGCTGAAGTGACATTGAGCACCAGCTGGGGGATCTGAAATCAAAATAAGCTGTGTGCGAGTTGTATTAACATGCAATTATGCGGCACAATAGCAATTGTGTGGATCAAGGTCAGATTGCACTGGGAAAAAAATCCCAACACAACAGAGTTCTTTTCTGTGTCTTGTTTTCACAGCCCTCGTCCAGTATGGAAAGTCATTGTATCCCGAGAACAGGCTGAGATTCTGTACTGCCTGTATGGATGCTCCGCATTCTGTCCATAGGATAGAAACATTCAATGCTTTAGCCTCGGGATCTATATTACCCACAACGTTCAAATATGTTCTGTCCCAGGCCACTGGGCTGTTACTGTAATGTGCAGTCTGGCAATTGTTCTGTTCTTTATGACTGTGGTCTAAACCAGAGCGTGATACAGGCTGGCGCGCTGCAAGTAATGTTATACCACGTCTTGTGAGAGCCACATAGAAATGTCCGTTTTCTTATCATTCGTGTATTAAACGCAGAGACATCCTAGCCCAGCTGTGGCAACTATGGTCTGGGGCTACTTATGATGCTTCAAAAAGTTTAGATATTCTGACCATGGCCAGATTGTAATCTATAGAGGGCCAGCAATAGAAATCTTGGGGCCCAGTACTCTGATATCTCTGCCCCTCCCCCCCCCTTGCACACGCACACAAGTAACGATGAGTACAACCAGTAACTTAAAGCTGTAGCCAGAAGGGCAGACCACATACCCCCGAGCTGTACCCTGCATCCTCCCAAGGACCCAGACGGCAGAGTAGCAGCGGCAGTGAGATCTCTTCAATAATGGGCAGGCGGAGTGCCCTGTGTAAAAACTATTGGTGGCCCTGTTTTTGTGCCTCTGAACCTTAGGGCCCAGTATAGGTGAGTCCCTGATGCTGTGCCTGAATTGCTGGAGAGGGTTCTTTGTACATTAAGCAGCTCTGATCAGTAATAGGCTCCTAACTCCTGTAGCAGGACTCACTTTGCCAGGTAGAGACAGCCTTGTCTGTTATGGTGGCCATACACCACTACTGTGACTTCTCGCGGCAGTGTATGGCCATCCCATCCACCTTGAGCCGCCCGGTACCGACCATCATGTGATGTATCGCATGTGACCCCATTTCCTGCTGTCGGGAAGGGGTCCGAGTCGGATGTGCCGGCAGGTCCGATCTCTAATCCCATGCGTACGGGACAGCGCATTGCATCGGATAGGATGTCAAATACCTCACTGTCCGATCTGCCAGAATCGGGTGAAATTCGCACAAATTGCATTAGTGTATAGGAGCCTTTAGTGTTAGACGGCTGCTGATTCCTTGTCGTCAGTTCGGTTGTAAATGTCGGGTTACAGCCAAAGTGTTATTTGTTTATTAACGTATTATGGCATTCCGGCTCTCTCCGAAGGTGGATCATTAGGGCGGCAGTCAGTAGAAAGACCACTATTGGTTGACAGCGAATAGGTCGACACATAAAAAGGTCAACACATAAAAAAGGTTATGAGGATTTAAGTCAACATTGACCAAAGGTCGGCATGAAAACGGTAAATACACAGGAAATGGTCGACATGAGTTTTTATGTTTTTGGGTGTTTATGTCAAAATCTGCTAACATGAATACTGTGTAAGTGACCGCGTTCCCTTGCCTGGCTCACTGCTCTTGGCACACTATTTTAATCTAACCCCTTTGCCCACGTAACGTAAGTTGGTCTTAAAAACAAAAATCATAAAAAACTCATGTCGACCCTTTCCTGCGTTGATTATTTCAAATGTTGACATTTGGCGCGCATCGAGTTTTTGTCGTTGTCGACCTAAAGCATGTCGACAGTTCATGTCAACCTTTTTACTGTCCACCAATAGTGGTCGACCTGTTGACAGTCGACCTTATTACTGTCAACAAATCGACCGGATCCTGATCCAGAACACTATGTTCAACAAGAAGCAATAAAGCATCATGCGGTATGTTACTTACACCATTGCTGACACTGAACTCATACACTACAGAGACCATCAGCGTGAGCCTGCTCACAGGACACTGACAGCCAATCCTTTCCATGCTGTCCACAATGATCCTCTCTAGTTCCATCTCCAGAGATTCCTGTCTATTGTTTTGCTGTCTGTAAAGTTAAGGAAGAGGCTGACGTGTCCTCTCCAGGGAAGCCATGTTTTTGTTGCTGTAATGAATACAGTGCGCAGTTATTCCTAAACAGAGAATACATGTGCCAGGCCACAAGTGCGGCATTTTCAGAAATACAGCACTGCTATTAAATTACTTTGATAGGAAATGTAATTCGTTTGTGACAAAATGAAAGCTATACTCCTCCGCCACCCTCAGAATTCACCAAATCACCCGCATCATGCCCGTTTGCTAGTGAAGTGGGCAGAATGGGGAGATAATGCAGGAAGTAACATCATTTAGCCACACCCTTTCCTTGCGGGTCAGCAAATCACGTCATTTTCCCACTATGGGGTGTGGCTTAGTGATCTGACAGCCCGGCCCGTCACCCTAAGTGGCCAGCAGTGCTTCCTCTCCAAGCCTCACCTAGGTATGGCCATCGATGTGGTCTCCAATGACTGTTGACATCTATGGTGAGAATACAAGTGGCCAGAATATAGCCCCTCATTCTGGGTTGGCTTGCCCCGTTGCGTATTCACAATAGGGACAGATGTTGACGTCCAGCGCATAATCGCTTATGTGCATGTGCAGGTCTTCACTGCTGGCGCCCTCGGGGACTTGCATAGTAAGCGGCGGGCTGTGGTATATGGCTCGCGAAGAAATGCACTAAAGCTGATTTGCCAACCAACCAGAATCAAAGCCATTACGCATTGGATGACCATCGGTAGTTTCACCAATCAATGATCATCACTTCTCTTTGACTAACTGTCAATGGGCCAATCAGTATTTGGGGTGGGGATTCATGAGTGATGAGGGAGGAGTTATGTCCAGGCACCTTGGGGAAATAAAAATTAAAACCTCTACGGTTATTGTGTGCCATCGATGTAGGAAAACCATCTGGTACTCCCCCCATTCAGCGATAAACCAAAGATGATTGTGTCTCATGGATGATTGATGGCAATCTTTAGCTTCATCTAGAGAGGAGGACGTACAAAGTAGGTGTGTTGGGTCCTAGCGCTACGTGCTACGATGATGCAATTCACAGCAAATTGATAAATTACGATTGGATGGGATGTGGGTGGGTTCACCACAAAATTCATCAGCAGACCGTTACCATGCTAATGAGCTAATACAGCTCTATAGGACCGCCGTGATCACGAAGGGCCATGATATCCAGTACATCAATAACACAGCCATTATAGCTAATGTGATCAGAACCATTTTAAAAGTTTGGGATTATTGTTTTAACCCCTGTGTTTTCAGTCACTTACATTATGATATTAAAATCCTGAGTTTAAGATTTGGTTCTAATGCATGATAAGTTACAAACAATAATAATAATCATTGTACTGACAGGCCGTATATATCTGCAAAGTTATACTTTCCTTTCTTTGCTGTGTTGTTTTATTTTTATAATTTCTTGTTCCATTTCAGGACTACAATAAATTTAGTCAAAAAGTTATATTCACTTCTGAAAGTGAGTCCCCAGTAAATGCAGCGACAGAGAAGTTATTGATACGTAACATGTGTTTCCTAATAACTTTCTTCATTACTGGAGATCCATAGGATGGAAAGACTTGGAAGTGCATCCAAAAGCATCTGTAATGCATACATTTGGCAATTCCTCCAATTAAGCCTCAAGGTACACGCACCGATTTTATGTGCTGTGCTTTTTGTACTTGAAGCGAATGAGATGCGATGCTATGAACTGTACTTCGCAGGTGCGATGCGATGAACTGTACTTTGCAGGTGCGATGAACTGTACTTTGCAGGTGCGATGCTATGCTATGAACTGTACTTTGCAGGTGCGATGCGATGCGATGAACTGTACTTCGCAGGTGCGATGCGATGAACTGTACTTTGCAGGTGCGATGAACTGTACTTTGAAGGTGCGATGCGATGCGATGAACTGTACTTTGCAGGTGCGATGCGATGCGATGAACTGTACTTTGCAGGTGCGATGAACTGTACTTTGAAGGTGCGATGCGATGCGATGAACTGTACTTTGCAGGTGCGATGCGATGCGATGAACTGTACTTTGCAGGTGCGATGCGATGAACTGTACTTTGCAGGTGCGATGCGATGAACTGTACTTTGCAGGTGCGATGCGATGCGATGAACTGTACTTTGCAGGTGCGATGCGAATTGAGCCACTTTTTTGTTAAGTTAATAGGTACTAATGGACATCGCATTGCATGCACTCCTGTACTGATGCGATGCGATGAAGCACAAAGAGTACTGCCTGCAGATACTTTGTGTGTTTTACAATATTGTACCTGCGGGGACGCTCATCACATCCCCGCAAATACACGGTGTGATTATCGCACATGCAATGCATTTTGTACTTTTAAAAGTACAAAACGCATGCGATAATCGCAGCGTGTATGGGCACCTTCAGACTCAGAATTTAATTGAATAGTTTTGAACCTACTGAGGGGGAAATTGTGTTTCTGGTGATGTTGTCGTAACCCCTACATACCCCAAAACAAGCGATGTAGATGGGTGCAATCTGCCAATTTGGATGAGCATATAGAATTCATTACGCTAAATTCCATCTAACCCAATAAATCAGAGGTGAGTCTTCCCTACTTCCAGGTTCAGTGTAGATCTTCATTACAGTAACTAGTATGTCTGCTGCGTTAGACTCAGAAGCAGCAATTGTTATATAATATTACACTAACTGAAGCTGTTGTATGCACAGATTGCAAACACTACGTAATATTATTGAAGCCATGTTATTGCGCTTCGGCTATTTCTGCAGTGCAGCTGATTGGCTGGTACTTTATCTCCGATTTCTCTCCGATGCTTAGTATGTAGCAGCGATAAAGGCTGATTCTGAGTCAGATGCATTCTACCAGCCCTCTCTGACCACAGCAGCCTTCTCACTACCTTATGCTAATGGTGTATCTATAGTCGGTGCAGGGTGGGGTCTGCACACGGGTTCTGGGTTCAGGGGGGCATACACCCCCCCCCCCCCCAATGGCCATTACTTGTCTCCATGAAGCCCAGAAACAAATACATTCCAGCTATTCTTTAGTTATTCAAATCCATCAGCAACTGCCGAGTGTGTACTTGCTATTTGGGCCATATATTAAACCACTTCCATGCCAAGCTGGCAACCAAGGCAGTGAATAATCATGTACCTAATTTTAAGCCATTAAAGATTTAATTATAATTGTGTTGTGTCACATTTCAAACACTGGGGAGAGATTGCGCCTCTGCTCGGCTCGCCAAGATTTGCAAATGTGTTTTGTTGCTCTTTCTTGGCTCACACACAGGGCCTTATTTTGGTTCATTCTTTCTGACAAAATCCTTCTTAGATGGACAAAACCATGTGCACTGCAGGGGGGCAGATGTAACATGAGCAGAGAGAATTAGATTTGGGTGAGTAATTTTGTTTCTGTGCAGGGAAAATACTGACTGCTTTATTTTACACTGCAATATAGATCTCACTTTGAAGTAAAACCCCACCCAAATCTAATTCTCTCTGCACAAGTAACACCTGCCCCACCTGCAGTGCACATGGTTTTGCCCATCTAAGAAGGATTTTGTCAGAAAGAATGAACCAAAATAAGGCCCACAGTTATTTCCTCATCTCCTAATGTAATTGTTTTACATGTCCAAGGCATAGGCGCCCCGCAGAGAAGGACTATGCTATGGGGTTTTTTTTTTCTGCTGATTGTTCCAGAATATCCTTTCTCATCTACTCTTGCAGCTTTATTTTAACGAGGCCTTTGTGTGATCTGTAAACACGCAGCCCGTCGCAAATATAAAGACAAGTGACACGTATCCAGAGGAAGGAACAGTGTAATATGAGGCACAGGCTGCATATGAAGCCGGGATGGAGCAGGGAACAAGAAGTGTGGTATATAACTAATGAGACAAGCCTTGTTCAGAAGGAAGGAACGGAGCCTGTCTGTCAGGCTGCGATAGGAGACGTGTCGGACTTTCATGTGCAGGGACCAGCTACTGTACACAGATCTGAGCAGGAGCCAGACCAGCAGATTGCTTTATTAAACTAACCTGTCACCCCCATCCCCGTCCGCCTGTAGCCATAGGGAATGACAGCACTGCACACAGTATAGACGCTGAATGCTCTGGCATTTCCATGGCATTAAAAAAGAAAGACTAGTATTTTAATGTCATACATTTATGTCTTCTTTACAATCTCCAGGTTATATTTACATTATATATTATATAGACGCCTAGACCTGTCACCTATTATTCTATCGGAAACTGGAACTGGCTTTTATAAATAATAATAATATAAATTGGATGGTTCTATTATATGGTTTTATGCTTTATAAAATGTGTGCTGCTATGTACTGTTCACTGGGATAATATACAGAGTAAATGGTGCAGTGCGACACTAATCTGACAGTTGGTAACTTTGATCTACTGAATAAAATCCTTTCTCTGATTGGCTGCTAGAGCTAAAGGCCCCCCATACACTATGTGACTTGTAGAAGTCGCATCCAATCCCCCTGGAGCTGGCCGGGAACTTCCTGAGCGGCAGGTTGCATGCGGTACTTCTGCATGCGATGTATCTCATGCAATCCCCGTTCCCTGCAGCCGGGAGGGTGTCCGTCTGGAGATCTTACTTGAAGCATATATGATTTCTGGCTCCGATCCGATGCGCATGGGACCGCATATCGGATCGGATGTCACATACATGCAATTTGGGCCAATTTCCCCCAATTTCTCGGCCCAATCCGCCAGAATCAGGTGAAATCGGGCCCAAATTGAATAGTGTATTTTTTAAAAACTTTTTTACTGTATAAGCTTGCTACTGTACCCTTCATCTACATACAGTAGGTGCTTGGCTTTCCAGAAGCCAGTAGCGGGGATGGGCGGGCCTGGCTGTTTTAGCAGGGTGCCACATTAGGGCAGGGTTAATTTGCCTTTAAAAACAGCCTAGAGTGAACATTGCTTCAGCCAAACTCGGAGGCAATTACATTTGGCCACCGTTTTTTGAGTCGACAATAACTAGGTTGAAAATGACTAGTTATTCACGATACGGTTAACATGCACCAGACGTGGGAAAAAGGTTGACACAAGACACATAAAAAGGTAGGCATGACTTTTTTTTGTGCCAGTTTGCAGATTTAAGCATGTGGACCTTCAACTAGTGTATTGGCATGCACCCGCATCAGTCACCGTGCTTTGGGCTAGGTGCCTTGTTCCACTACCACTGCCCACACTTTACCATTCCCGATTGTAGTCCATGTGGATGGTAAAGTTTAAAAACGCTCCAAGAAATGAAAAAAAATAGAAAAACTCATGTTGACCATTTCTTGTGTCTATCATGACCAAGTTGACCTTTTATTTGTCAATCTATTTTCCAAGTTGACCCAATGCCTGTCTACCAATAGTGGTTGAAATATTGACTGTCGACCGAATGCATGTCAACCCAAAGTACGACTCCCAGAAAGGATAAGGGGGTGAGATTAGGGAGAGCCTCGTAAAATGACGAGATCTAGGCCAGGTTGGGCAAACAAAATATAAATGTATTTATGTGTGTTGTGTTGGCTGATTATATTTTTGAATTAGAACCCCTTGATTTCCGGTTGAGAATAGTGGGGTTCTAGAGCACCTTCCTGCATCCGCTGCTTCATATGGGGTTATTCACCATTGATGTTTCTTGCGGCATATAGGGATCAATACTTCCTATTCTGTACATTGCCTGTCTACTCTGTATTCTAGTGATTGAGCTGAGTGATGCTCTGTGCGGCTCTGTACAATGTGTAGTGTAAGCGTCTTTGTGAGAAGCACAACTGGTAACAAGAAGGTTAATCGACCTCGTAAACCATAAGAAACCACAGTGGTACAATAAGGAAACGCTGTGGCCACAGCATGGGGAAGAGCGGCCAGTTACAAACTGTGTGGTATCTGTGGCTCCGTCTGATTATAGGGCTTCCCTGGGGTTTTGGCTGCATGGGATTTCTTAAGTTCTCTACTGATTGTTATCACATCAGCCAACAGTTATACATACAGCCAAACATATGAGAACACATATTGGTGTATTCTCAGTGTCTCTGCCTGTCGATGTACTTGGCACTTGTCTGAGCGACATATCTGATCCCTTCCAGCTTGAAATGCTCATCAACCAGTCATGGATTTGCTGCGGATGTTTTTACGATATATCCTCCTTCTCCCTCTCGCTTGGTCTCTGGCACTGTGTGCGTGTGGCTTGTTAATTTAAGATTGCTGCTGATGTTGTAGTAATTGCTCAATTAGCGCAAAGTTTATTTTTTGTTCGGCTCATTGGAGAGAAAAAATAAACAAAACAACCTTTCACACACTGTCACTAATTAACTGTGTAGACACTTTGCGCTCTGAGCCCCCCCCCCCTTGTTCTATAAGGGACGGGAACTACTGTGAGACCCCCTACTGATGTCTGTACGTCTCTGTTTAGTGCCTTCTCCTATAGCCGTAGCTGATAGTATTGGATTCCATTCAGATTTGCCGAGTGCCCCAATTCCAATTGACTTTCCCTTCCAGATACCCAGCCTTGCACTCACAGCTGTATTATTATAGGACATATGTGATAATGGTGCCGGAACTTGGTTGGGCCTTTATGATTTTTCTTTGCCTCAGCATTTACCGAGCTTATATTCCATCCGTCTGCTGTGTGACAAATCAAATGTTTGCTTTTGACACAATAATTAATAAATACACACAAACCCACGGTCCTGCCAGCAATTACAGCTTCATCAGATTCTGTGTCAAATGATTACGGCCATTTTATTGGTAATTAACTAAGCCAATTAAAGCAAAGCTTTATATTCTGTGGGAAAATACCGTATCACATTATAAAGTGATACTGAGTATTGACACCTATCCTGCATCATTTTCATATTACTGTACTGTACACAGCGTTGTACACTACTACAGTATAACCTGGATTGGCTTTTAGCAATGCATCTTGGGAAGTCCATTTAAATGTACTGTAAGTGTGTGTGTGTGTGTGTGTGTGTGTGTTATTTGTAGGAACTTCAAACTGTCAGTGCACTACAGAATAGCATGGGCCATATTGAATTGCAGGCAAGACATTAATGTGTAAATGTAAATGTGAAGATTTATATTTTAGGTTTGTTACTTAGTTTGACCCTTTAATACAACATCACTCAAATGCAATACATGAGTGATGGGTGGAAGGAGCACTTCGGTGGTGTCAGGTTTGGGGAGAGAGGGCCGGAGGGACTGATGACAGCGTCCCTCTGAGTAGCTTAGCGCTGTGACGTAGCGCTAGCAGGCAGTGGAGGTCAGCGGCAGTGGCGGCAGAATTTGAAAAAAAAAACTGTTTAATACACTTTGCAGCCCTCCGATTAACTGAGTTCTCCCAGCCAATCAGAGGACCGCCGAGTGGTTTAAACTGGGGCACACACAGCATCGCTGACCTCGGTTTGTCAGATTTCTGCTTGCACCCCAGGAGGAGTATCCACTAGTCGGACTGATTTGAATAGCTCCGGGAGTTCCCTTTCAGCCCTATTCACAGCACACTGAATAGAATCGACCCCATTGTTTCCGATCAATGATAGCCAACTGGTCACAAAGTATCGCATTGGCTGCCAGGTGCCTCTTTGTGCTGGTAATGATGTCTCTGGGATCATTCTATTTGTGACACTTTTACAATCTGCAAACTTGTGTCTTAATACAGTGTAATAACTGTACCTATGCAATTACCTGTTTATCATATTGGAATGCAGGAATACTGTCTATGAATACTGCATATCTTCACATTAACATACACAATTTGTAGCACTCAAACATTGTAAGAGGCCCCATGATGAAGGAATATATATTTTACCGTCTGAGACTAATCATTTTTCAATAAACATTTATTTTAGAAAATCCCAAGAAACAGATTTTATCAATTGGTCAAAGTAAATGAGCATCAGATGACCCCAGTGCTGGCGCGGGCTGTGGATAGACTGCATGTAAGCTTCATAAATATCATTTTTACTATGCAGACTTGTGCCTGTCCCGCCTGATGGTAATGTACATAGTTGTGCTGTACATACTCAGTGTAGGTGAGATCCAGCATCGCACTATAATTGTGTGCGATCTGGGTAGAATATTACCGCCCATGTAATTCTATCGCTAGGATGATTCATCCCCAGGGCTCTGAAAGGAGGCGGTCCCTGTGATGTGCTGTGCTGGGCTTCATAGCCTAGGTGTAAGAACTGGCAGCAGTCCGTTCTTATGGGTCGGAGAACCTGCTTCATAGCCTAGGTGTAAGAACTGGCAGCGGTCAGTTCTTATGGGTCAGAGAACCTGCTTCATAGCCTAGGTGCAAGTACTGGCAGCGGTCAGTTCTTATGGGTCGGAGAACCTGCTTCATAGCCTAGGTGCAAGAACTGGCAGCGGTCAGATCTTATGGGTCAGAGAACCTGCTTCATAGCCTACAGGTAGGTGCAAGAACTGGCAGCGGTCAGATCTTACGGGTCAGAGAACCTGCTTCATAGCCTAGGTGAAAGAACTGGCAGCGGTCAGATCTTATGGGTCAGAGAACCTGCTTCATAGCCTAGGTGCAAGAACTGGCAGCGGTCAGATCTTATGGGTCAGAGAACCTGCTTCATAGCCTAGGTGCAAGAACTGGCAGCGGTCAGATCTTATGGGTCAGAGAATCTGCTTCATAGCCTAGGTGCAAGAACTGGCAGCGGTCAGATCTTATGGGTCAGAGAACCTGCTTCATAGCCTAGGTGCAAGAAGTGGCAGCGGTCAGATCTTATGGGTCAGAGAACCTGCTTCATAGCCTAGGTGCAAGAACTGGCAGCGGTCAGATCTTACGGGTCAGAGAACCTGCTTCATAGCCTAGGTGCAAGTACTGGCAGCGGTCAGATCTTATGTGTCAGAGAACCTGCTTCATAGCCTAGGTGCAAGAACTGGCAGCGGTCAGTTCTTATGGGTCAGAGAACCTGCTTCATAGCCTAGGTGCAAGAACTGGCAGCGGTCAGATCTTATGGGTCAGAGAACCTGCTTCATAGCCTACAGGTAGGTGCAAGAACTGGCAGCGGTCAGATCTTACGGGTCAGAGAACCTGCTTCATAGCCTAGGCAAGAACTGGCAGCGGTCAGATCTTATGGGTCAGAGAACCTGCTTCATAGCCTAGGTGAAAGAACTGGCAGCGGTCCGTTCTTATGGGTCAGAGAACCTGCTTCATAGCCTAGGTGCAAGAACTGGCAGCGGTCAGATCTTATGGGTCAGAGAACCTGCTTCATAGCCTAGGTGCAAGAACTGGCAGCGGTCCGTTCTTTGAAGGTAAGGTGGCCATATACTGCTGCGACTTCTCAAAGTGGTTTATAGCCATCCGATTCCCCTCGAGTCGCTCTGGACCTTCCCGGGAGCAGGATCGCATGCTGTCCTTTGACATGGGATGTTTCGCATGTGCGCTGTTCCCCCTGTACACACTGGGTGACATTGAGCTGAAAGTAGCTCAGTTTATTTCGTTTGAGCTGCTCTCAGCTTGTGTGTACAGACCAACAATGAGCTCTGATGCCCGCTCCCGCATCATCACCGGCCACCGCCATTCATCTGCTGGTATTACCAACAGATGAGCGACAGGGTGGACAGGTTTCTATAGCATCCTGGTGTGGAAAGTCTCCACCACAGGAAAATTGCTGGCAAGGGGGGAAATCCGTCAGTGTGTATGCAGCAGTGTGTATGCAGCAGTGTGTAAGCAGCAGTGTGTGTGCAGCAGTGTGTAAGCAGCAGTGTGTATGGAGCAGTGTGTAAGCAGCAGTGGGTAAGCAGCAGTGTGTAAGCAGCAGTGTGTATGGAGCAGTGTGTAAGCAGCAGTGTGTGTGCAGTAGTGTGTATGAAGCAGTGTGTAAGCAGCAGTGTGTATGTAGCAGTGTGTATGCAGCAGTGTGTGTGCAGTAGTGTGTATGTAACAGTGTGTATGTAGCAGTGTGTATGCAGCAGTGTGTGTGCAGTAGTATGTATGTAGCAGTGTGTGTGTGTGTATGCAGCAGTGTGTATGCAGCGGTTTTGTATGCAGCAGTGTGTGTGCAGTAGTGTGTATGAAGCAGTGTGTAAGCAGCAGTGTGTATGGAGCAGTGTGTAAGCAGCAGTGTGTGTGCAGTAGTGTGTATGAAGCAGTGTGTAAGCAGCAGTGTGTATGTAGCAGTGTGTATGCAGCAGTGTGTGTGCAGTAGTGTGTATGTAACAGTGTGTATGTAGCAGTGTGTATGCAGCAGTGTGTGTGCAGTAGTATGTATGTAGCAGTGTGTGTGTGTGTGTGTATGCAGCAGTGTGTATGCAGCGGTTTTGTATGCAGCAGTGTGTGTGCAGTAGTGTGTATGTAGCAGTGTGTGCAGTAGTGTGTATGAAGCAGTGTGTAAGCAGCAGTGTGTATGTAGCAGTGTGTATGCAGCAGTGTGTGTGCAGTAGTGTGTATGTAACAGTGTGTATGTAGCAGTGTGTATGCAGCAGTGTGTGTGCAGTAGTGTGTATGTAGCAGTGTGTATGCAGTAGTGTGTATGCAGCAGTGTGTGTGCAGTAGTATGTATGTAGCAGTGTGTGTGTGTGTATGCAGCAGTGTGTATGCAGCGGTTTTGTATGCAGCAGTGTGTGTGCAGTAGTGTGTATGTAGCAGTGTGTGCAGTAGTGTGTATGTAGCAGTGTGTGTGCAGCAGTGTGTGTGCAGTAGTCTGTGTGCAGTAGTGTGTATGTAGCAGTGTGTATGCAGTAGTGTGTATGTAGCAGTGTGTGCAGTAGTGTGTATGTAGCAGTGTGTGTGTGTGTATGCAGCAGTGTGTATGCAGCGGTTTTGTATGCAGCAGTGTGTGTGCAGTAGTGTGTATGTAGCAGTGTGTGCAGTAGTGTGTATGTAGCAGTGTGTGTGCAGCAGTGTGTGTGCAGTAGTCTGTGTGCAGTAGTGTGTATGTAGCAGTGTGTGTGCAGTAGTGTGTATGTAGCAGTGTGTGCAGTAGTGTGTATGTAGCAGTGTGTGTGCAGCAGTGTGTGTGCAGCAGTGTGTGTGCAGCAGCTTTGTATGCACTGAGCGATTGACAGACCAGCGATTTCCCCCATCATCGCTGAGCATACACACTGGGCAATATTGTGTATGGACATTTAGAAAGAGATTCCCCTGCCAGTTGCCATTGTACTGTAGATACAGCGGAGACGGAGCATCTCCCTAGTGGCAGAGATTACAGACATTGGATCACTGCCATTTCCCTACTTGCGGTAGTTCAACATTAAATATTTCATTTGGGTGGACATCTCCTTTAAAGCAACTCAATTTCTGTGCAAGCAGAATTAATTAAACGTGGGTTATGAATCTCTTCTTTTGTGAGTCTGATCTCTTTTTCCCCTCTGGAAATACGTTGGTACCTGTAGTTGCCTATCACTGAGCAGAGCTTGTGAATCTGACATTGTATAACCCATGTCGGACACGATCTGCAGAACAGAACCGGGCCCAGGTTCCTTGTGAGGTTCCGCATGTCCTGTGCTATATACAGCCAGCAGATGAAACACATACCATGGTGCATCGCAGATCCCTGTAATACTGTCTCCCAGAGATGGTCCTGGCTGTGCTGACAGGCTGACAGAATGCAGGGGACATACTTGTTATCTCTGGCAATAACTCACCACAGAATTATGCTGATTTCATTTCATTTATTTGCTGCAGAAACCTTCCAAGGACGTCTTTTTGATTAAATTGTTCAGACTTCGTGAATATTTATAGATATTTTCGTAAGGGATGTATCATAAAAGACACCCCCCCCCCCCCCCGTGTGGGTTTTCTGTGACATAAAAGGATGACATTAAATATGTGTTATCGTATTCCCGTTATTGCAGGGATTATCCAATGGGTTCATCGTGATTTACGTCTCGTTGTCTTTAAGTAGTTGGTGGAATCCTAAAATGGATGCAAATATAGTAAAATATATTCTTCTGTCTCATGTCGACCTTTTTATTTGTTGACCCTTTCGTCATGGATATTGTACATGTGTTGACCTTTTGTCAATGTCGACCTTGTGAACGTTGCCTTTTGGTGTTGGGCTGTCGACTATCTAGACCAGGGTGGCCAAACCAGTTCTCGTAATCATTACTAACTGTCACATTCCCCAGATCACCTAGCTGGTGCACAGGTGTAGTCATTACTAACTGTCACATTCCCCAGATCACCTAGCTGGTGCACAGGTGTAGTCATTACTAACTGTCACATTCCCCAGATCACCTAGCTGGTGCACAGGTGTAGTCATTACTAACTGTCACATTCCCCAGATCACCTAGCTGGTGCACAGGTGTAGTCATTACTAACTGTCACATTCCCCAGGTCACCTAGCTGGTGCACAGCTGTAGTCATTACTAACTGACACATTTCCCAGACTCCCTAGCTGGTGCACAGGTGTCATCATTACTAACTGTCACATTTCCCAGATCACCTAGCTGGTGCACAGCTGTAGTCATTACCAACTGTCACATTCCCCAGGTCACCTAGCTGGTGCACAGCTATAGTCATTACTAACTGTCACATTGCCCAGATCACCTAGCTAGTGCACAGCTGTATTCATTACTAAATGTCACATTTTCCAGACTCCATAGCTGGTGTACAGCTGTAGTCATTACTAACTGACACATTTCCCAGACTCCCTAGCTGGTGCACAGGTGTCATCATTACTAACTGTCACATTTCCCAGATCACCTAGCTGGTGCACAGCTGTAGTCATTACTAACTGACACATTGCCCAGATCACCTAGCTGGTGCACAGCTGTAGTCATTACTAACTGACACATTTCCCAGACTCCCTAGCTGGTGCACAGGTGTCATCATTACTAACTGTCACATTTCCCAGATCACCTAGCTGGTGCACAGCTGTAGTCATTACTAACTGACACATTGCCCAGATCACCTAGCTGGTGCACAGGTGTCATCATTACTAACTGTCACATTCCCCAGATCACCTAGCTGGTGCACAGCTGTAGTCATTACTAACTGTCACATTGCCCAGATCACCTAGCTAGTGCACAGCTGTATTCATTACTAAATGTCACATTTTCCAGACTCCATAGCTGGTGTACAGGTGTCATCATTGCTAACTGTCACATTCCCCAAATCACCTAGCTGGTGCACAGCTGTAGTCCTTACTAACTGTTACATTCCCTAGACCACCTAGCTGGTGCACAGCTGTAGCTATTACTAACTGTCACATTCCCCAGGTCACCTAGCTGGTGCACAGCTGTAGTAATTACTAACTGTCACATTCCCCCAGATCACCTAGCTGGTGCACAGCTGTAGCTATTACTAACTGTCACATTTCCCAGGTCACCTAGCTGGTGCACAGCTGTAGTAATTACTAACTGTCACATTCATTCCCCCAGATCACCTAGCTGGTGCACAGCTGTAATCATTACTAACTGTCACATTCCCCAGACCACCTAGCTGGTGCACAGCTGTATTCATTACTAACTGTCACATGTCCCAGATCACCTAGCTGGTGCACAGGTGTAGTCATTGCTAACTGTCACATTCCCCAGATTCTCTAGCTGGTGCACAGCTGTAGTCATTACTAACTCACATGTCCCAGATCACCTAGCTGGTGCACATGTGTAGTCATTACTAACTGTCACATTTTCAAACCAGCTGCATTCATTCCTACTGTAGATCCACAGGTTTCCTGAGACACATGAACTGTTGGTAGATCTTGGGGACAGGTTTGGTCTGATGTAGACACTGATCACCCCTTGCTCCATAACCTACTGTATATCTATAACGCACACATATTCCACAACGCTTTACAAATTATAATTGGCCTTTCCCATCAGTCCCTGCCTCAGAAGAGCTTACAGTCTATGTTCCCTACCACATGTACACACACATACACACTAGGGTTTATTTTTGTAGCAAGCCAATTAACCTGTCAGTATATTTTGGGATTGTGGGGGTCCATTACCATGCTGTGAGCCATAGTACTATATTTTATATCTAACATATCTAGACAAACCACAGGCTCCCAATGTTCTTTTAATACTAAAATAATATTGCCCATTTCTGGCTCAGTTGACCTATATATTCCCCTGTTTACAATATAATTATCTAATAATCTCCATGTCCTTCTTTCCTTTTGTTGCTATGGGAAACCACACACACCGATATCTCAGCATTTCAAAATATACCGACCCCTGCAGCATTATATGTTATGTCATCTTGATTGACAGTCCAATTACTGTAACCAGTGAGGTGTGTGGCTTCTTTCTATGTACCTGGTTTCACAGTAGATGGTTTCCCTGACAACCGGATAGCCAGCAATCTGTCACAATGACTCTTGCACTATCCTGAAAATGTATTGATACATTTGATTGGTTGGGTGGTTACAATGTAACATATATACTAGCATGGAATTTAGCCATGCAATGTGCACAATGAACAGAAATGCTACACCTGCAATATGGGACCAATCTGCATATTACTTGTAAAGAGGAGTGTATATCGTGTCTAAATAAAGGGTTCCTCAATGGGGTCGATGCAGTGGCAAGCCTAATCTCCTGTCTAGAGTGACGAGAGATCCCAGCGCACAATTCATTTTTATTCAATCTTTCAGGCTGATTGTGCCCAGACAGACCAGGTCTAGCCACGTAAAATGGTTAAACTCATCCAAAGTCCAGTGCTGGGTCCAATGCGAAAAGTGCTGTTTGAGCGCCCTGACGGGTCACTTTTCCCATATCCGGTGAAATGGAGGGGCCAAAGGTGCCCACCCCTGCTATTAAACAATGACCATAAGGCAGAGTTTCTGAATATTTCAGACTTGAGACAAATGAGGATGACCAGCAGGTTATCGCCTATTTATATGACACACAGACGTAAGCTTTGTCACAGTAACGGGAATGTAATACCCCTGCTAAGGCCTTATAGTATGAGGCTAGAGCGGCCGATGTCACCTGCTGCACATGTCACTCCCACTGCATTGTGGCGCACACACAACATGTTCTGTCCCACAGTGGTGGAGGGAATGAGATGCTTCGCCGATGTGGCAGTGGTTGAGTCATAGAACAGAGCGTGTAAACTTGATTTTATTCCTAGTTACAAGCAACACAGCTCGTATTTCCACTACACACGTCAGGGTCAACAAGGGTGAACAACAGGGGTACAGCACCAGGGAGTGTTTCATCTGTCCAAGCCCTTCGCATACTTAATGTTAGATTAACCCATGTACAACACCTTTCATTCCTGATGTGGGGTCTCCTTAAACATACCATACTATCCCTTGAAACCCGGGGCAATAGTAAATGGCACAGGTACTGGGATGGCTTCATTCAAATCTGCATTTCACCTGGATTTGATTAGCCGTACGGCCTGTATAATTCATGAGCATCTAAGTTTAAAGTTTTGGTGTGGTAAGCCTAGGTCTAACAGAACCAATTCCATCTACAAGGGTTAGCATAAGATAGCTAACGTTTACATTTACAGTAGAACAGCAGGGAAAGAAAACGTGTGACGCACATACTGAAGGCTGTCTCACCGCGATGTGTGCTGAGCGATCTGTGCAGTGTGGGGCTTGTCTATTGTTCATTGGCAAAGCCCCGTGATCTAGCAGGAAAGACTGCGCAAGCATGGTCTTTCCCTGCGTGTGATGGCAACGGACCACTCATCGCTGTCACCCGGGGCTATACACACGGAGCGATCACTACTCCATTTCTAGTTAGATCGCTTAGAAATGAGGCAGAATCGCCCCGTGTGTATACCCCTTAACAAATTCCATTTTTCCTTTTGCTGACATGCGCATTGTTGTGGTGAAAGGAATACAACAAAGCTGTATAAACAGTGCCTTTAAATGTTTCTGGTATGAAAAACAGGCAATAATAAGACAATTATATCCCCCACACATCTCCCTCACAGTTTTAATTTGGCCCCTAAATGACCATTTGGGTGTCTGTCTTTAATTTAATGTTAAAAATTGCTTTCACTTTCTGTTATGACATCTTTAAGCACAAAAAGGAGTGGCCTCTAGTGGTCGCTGGCAGTACTTCACCTCACAGATTAGTGCACAGGTTCTCAAATTCGGTCCTCAGGACCCCACATAGTTCACGTTTTCCGGGTCACCCGGCAGGTGCACAGGTGCATTCATTACTCACTGACAAAGATCCACAGGTGGCACTAATTATTTCACTTGTGAATTTGTGAGGAGACCTGCAAAACATGCACTGTGTGGGGTCCTGAGGACTGAGTTTGGGAACCTGTGCACTAATCTGTGAGGTGAAGTACTGCCAGTGACCACTAGTGGCCACTCCTTTTAGTGCGTAAAGATGTCATAAGAGAAAGTGAAAGCAATTTTTGCAGGGAAAAAAATGTGACATTTTAGTGACCTCATCGTTATACCGTTCGGAATCTCTTTATTGTCAAACAATACTTTGTCTTGGTAACTCGGGATCCTACAACACATCGTCCCCAGTGTCCTAGATGAAGGATCGGCTCTGGGTGCTGCTGTGATCTCCAGCAGTGTCTCCGCATTTAGCAGCTCTCACACAAACCACTAAGTGGGTACTCTGGCTCTGAAGGATAATCCCCGGAGAGAACATTGCAGCTGTTGGGTCACTTGCTCTGAAAAAAACAAACTTGTTTCAAAGTTCTATTTCTTTGTAAATATTACACTTCCTTCAGATCAACAGTTTAACAGTATTGTATGTAACATAAACAATGATACCGGTGCTCACTGATCCCAAATTCTTATGTAAATGGTATACAGTAGCAAGGAGACAAAAAGGTGCTCAAGAGACCGAGAACTAAAGACCCAACCTCCAAGTTATATTTGTCTTCACTTATTGGGCACTTGAGATTCGCCGTATGCAATGTTCAGTGTTCACGAAAGCGAACATTGAATCCGGCCAGTTCTCCATTTCATAGTCGCTGCTATTGGCTTTTGGTTTTCAATGGGACAATCAGCACAGTTTGCCGAAAGTGTATTCAGTGCCAAAATGGAGAACTGTGCTCACTGTTTTTCTTTTTTGGTGAAGTTCTCCGTTCTGCTTTCGCCATCTTTTTAAGGTGAACTGAAATGTCAAATTTTTTTGGTGTCTAAAAATCAGTTTATTTGCTATTTGAAGGATCTTGCTATTTTTATTCCTTGACAAGCACCACATAAATATATTTAGATTTTTTTTTCATTACAAATGCAGGGTGTGGGGCGGGACCAGCTCATTAAATATTCACTGCACTGGGTCCCGCTCATTACATATGAACGGAGCGGGACCACCTCAGCGCTGACTACTGCCTGGGTCACCCGGCCCTCCCTGCAGTTGATACACGTGTGCTGCAGCCCCCCGTCCCTCCGCAGCAGCCGCCATGTCCCCCTCCTGCCTGTGCAGAGCTGAGTGTCTGCCATCATGTCTGCCGTCGCCGTGTCGCCGTATTGTTCTATTTCCACCGTCAGGGGCAGCGAGCCCCTGAGGCATTGAATACGGTGACCGAATCGTGGACAACGGAGAATCACGGCGAGCGCACGGTGAATCCAGAACAGGATTCGCTGCCATGCAGTTGAGTACAGTACCTGCCATTAAATCTTGGGGGCCATGTGAAATAGAACTCCTATCTTAGGAAATGTCCTCCTTTGTGTTTTAACTTTCTGTTATACTGTCGCATTATACAAAACAGCCAGCCAGAAATACATTCCCCCGTACATTTTATGCCTTAGAATTTGTATCCACAGTGATGCAGCATCATTATGATAAAGACTCTATTAAAAGGCAATTTGATAATGGTGTTACTATAGCAACTAGAGTCAATCAGACCAAAGAACAAATGTCAGGAACTCACTGCAGAGGGCTAAATACAGTATATAACACATGATGGGGGGAGGTGTGGTGGGGGAGATGTACGAAGTCTTGGAGAGGAATAAAGTCTAATCCACTCCCAACTGTCATGTTACAGGCTGTGTTTGGACAATGACAGTTATGAGCTGTTTGGCTGATCGTTTTTATCCATCCACTCTTTAACTCTCCAAGGCTTAGTTACTGTTCCCCTGGGTTGCAGTATTGGATCACCGATAGCATACCTCCCAACAGTCCCGATTTTATCGGGACAGTCCCGATTGTCAGGGCCTGTCCCGCTGTCCCACCCGCGGGCGGCAGTGTCCCGCGGTGTGGGGGGGCTGTTGGGAGTCCCCCCTGTCAGCTGCTAAGCAGCAGGGAATAAACGCTGTGCGCATGCGCACAGCGTCTATTCCCGCAGCCAGGGGGCTGGGGGCATGGCTAGAGGCTCACAGAGCCTCTGGGATATGCCCCCATAGCGGCAAAATGGGGGCGTGGCCTCGTGGGGAGCCGCAAGTATAGGCCACGCCCCCAAATTAGGACACGCCCCCGAAAATTTCGCCGCGCCTTCGGCGCGCAGCAGCAGCGTCCCGCCTGCTGGGCTACTAAAGTTGGGAGGTATGCAGATAGGGCACAGTGAGGGATGTGCGGGAGTTCCGTCACCCGGGAGGGGAGATGTATTATAGACAGGGCTATTTTTGTGCAGGCTCTAGCAGGAGCTGTGGCCCTTATTCTAGTTCACTCTTTCAGACAAAATATTTCTTAGATGGACAAAACCATGTGCACTGCAGGTGAGGCAGGTGTAAAACCCCACCCAAATCTAATTATCTCTGCACAAGTAACACCTGTCTCACCTGCAGTGCACATGGTTTTGTCCATCTAAGAAATATTTTGTCAGAAAGAGTGAACTAGAATAAGGGCCTCAGTTCCTGCTGGAGCCTGCACAAAAATAGCCCTGATTATAGATGTACATATTGTGCCACTACAGTGCCACCTGCTTCACCGTTTTACTGAGGCAATGCCGACGAGATGTATTACGGTAACTCATTTACCCTGCACATTGGGCATTTCAATTACAATTGCATAGGAAAAGAAGAGAAATCCAAAGCCAGGCAGATCAGAGATAAAGGGCCCTGCTCATGAGAACTTACAATCTATAAGGCAGATTTCGGAGGGTTATAGGGAGTCTTTCTCCTTGAGGGATTTGAGTTAAGAAGTGCGGTTCTGATTCTGAGACGGACAACGATTATGGAACCAATTCCGTACAGCTCACATCAGTGTGCGTCTGGGTGGTGCACCATCTCACCTCCCAGGAACACGTGTCTTGAAATTCACTCTCTTTGCGTCCATCTTCGTTCTGCATCTTGACCGCCAACTATCGGGGTGCATGTGCAGTGCAAATCGGACGCATGTGCATGCAAAAAAGCTTTGCCCTGCTTGAGTGCAACATATCCTCTTCTGAATTAGGACCTGTATATTTTCTTTTGAGCCATGTATTAAAAAAAAATCATGATGACCCACCGCCACCACCCCCACCCCCCATCCACCCCACCCTCCAACGCACTAGTCTGATGTTATAAGCTAAATACGATAAGATGTAACATACATCAAGTGCTGTGTTTCCCGCAGAATTTAGAATACCTTGTTTACTACAAGATGGTCGTGCGGAGTGCGTTTACTTGGTGGCAGGTGCAAGCAGAGTGTTTTGTGACCTCTCACTCGTTGGTTGTAGGAGTCTCTAATGAGTGCTCCCCCCCCCCCCCCTCCTAGCCGAGGGGTCTCTAAGCTGCAGACGCTCTTATCCAGCAGATCGGCTGAGCAACGATGAAAGAAAACAATCAGAGTTAATGCAGAACAGGCAGATGTTTGTGCTATTACATAACAGTGGGCAGATGTGTGTCACTGACAGAAAACGTCATATTGTAACTCTTTCACCGTCTTTTTCCCCAAATGTTCTACCGTTAAGAGTGTTTGTCTTTGCTTTAAAAATCCTGACACGTCCAATATAGTCACAGATATGCCCCATGCCACATTGCTAAGGGCTCGGCTCTCAGATGTCCACTCCTACCACTTAACACACCCAGGCACACCCACGTTGGATAGTGTACAGACGCATTCCCTCTTCTACATCCACACCCACCCATGTCTCTGTGAATTACATAGTCACACTCATGCACAATTACAAACAGGCACAAACTCAAACACTGACTCTGCGCAAACAAATGACAGCAGCCTTTGGCCAGTCTGCGGATAGCAGGGCAGGTCCTGTTCCATAGTAAAGTCTCTACACTGGGTTGAATTCCTTGGCTTTGCCCATTCTATTTTCCCCGAACTACCTCCCTCCAAATCACATCAGCCAAAATCTGTAGCTTCTGACCCTTTTTGTGTCTGACCTCATCTGGTCTGTGTATCCCTTCCTCCATCTCTCTTTCTGGAGATCCCTTTTCTTTGTCCTTTGTCTCCATTGTCAGCTCGCTTTCACCATTTATTGCGGACCGTTTTCCACTCTCCCTCATTAACATCACCATGGCTGCATTGCATGGATTTACAAGCAGGGCATCTCTTCCCCAGAGCAGTGAACGTGCCCTGGTTCTGCCTATGTGCTTATGTGAATCACTCCGCTATATGACCCGTACGTTGCACAGTTTGTGATAGAAACACTCAATTGCAGATAGTTTATGGAGGTCACATAAGGTAATGGCTGGACAAGTGTGTGGGATGAATTGGGAATCATTGCACAGGTGCGGCTGAAGAGGTGTCAGGTAGGTATGTTTCCAGAATGGAAGCCTGATGTAACACAGTCCATCTCAATGGTGGCATTACGGGAAAAGGTGTGAAGTGACAGTGAGAGGCAGAGATCAGCAGCTGAGTAATTCCTGTCAGTAACGCTGCTGTCAGGTGTAAAACAACAATACAAAATGCAGCAATAGAACGACATATTTATTCCAGGTTCATCAGTTTCTTCTACAGGCGAGAAGACCAGTGACAACGTATGTTTTGTATTGCCCACCTAATTATATATCGTAGCCCTTTACGGCAATGACAGGGTTAAGGGTGGGTTGGAATTTTGAACCTTTAGAGCATATTATGTTGGCACTAACTGTTCCTGTGTGTAATTGGCCTCCCTCCTTTTTGTACGGCCTCCCCCTTAACTGTGCCACAGCTCCCATGTCTATTACCCAGCGTCCTCCATTCTCATGGGCTCACAGTTCTGACATCATGCTGAAAGTATGCCCAAGAAAACTCTGTGGAAAATACAATTCTAGCTGAGTAGAATATGAAGCTAAACTGTGGGGAAGTGGCCTGGAACAGGATGGTATGTTTGAGCAGAGGGGGGCCATATATCTATCTATCTATCTATCTATCTATCTAATCGATCGATCGATCTATCTATCTATATACACACACAGTAGTTTTACAGCAGTATTTAAATAAGGCCATGTTTTCAGCAACTAGTCCTTAGTAGTACATATGTGGTCTAATGTTGGCAGCATCATGATTGTACACCAGCAGCTGTGTGGTGTAACCCTGGTCAGATCTTTCTATGAGAAGACCAAGTGTTGTATGCAAAAGATCAAGCGCAACGGAATCTGCTGCGCTATATAAGACACTGTAATGGAATATGCTGCGCTATATAAGACGTTGTAACGGAATCCGCTGCGCTATAAAACACGCTGTAACGGAATCTGCTGCGCTATATAAGACACTGTAATGGAACATGCTGCGCTATATAAGACGCTGTAACGGAATCTGCTGCGCTATATAAGACGTTGTAACGGAATCCGCTGCGCTATAAAACACGCTGTAACGGAATCTGCTGCGCTATATAAGACACTGTAATGGAACATGCTGCGCTATATAAGACGCTATAACGGAATCCGCTGCGCTATATAAGACACTAACGGAATCTGCTGCGCTATATAAGACGCTGTAACGGAGTCTTCTGCGCTATATAAGACGCTGTAACGGAATCTGCTGCGCTATATAAGACACTGTAACGGAATCTGTTGCGCTGTATAAGACACTGTAACGGAGTCTGCTGCGCTATATAAGACACTGTAACGGGATCTGCTGCACTATAAATGACGCTGTTACGGAATCCGATGCACTATATAAGACGCTGTAACGGAATCTGCTGCGCTATATAAGACGCTGTAACGTAATCTGCTGCGCTATATAAGACGCTGTAACTGAATCTGCTGCGCTATATAAGAACCTGTAACGGAAACTGCTGCGCTATATAAGACGCTGTAACGGAATCTGCTGCGCTATATAAAACACTGTAACGTAATCTGCTGCGCTATATAAGACGCTGTAACTGAATCTGCTGCGCTATATAAGAACCTGTAACGGAAACTGCTGCGCTATATAAGACACTGTAACGGAATCTGCTGCGCTATATAAGACACTGTAACGGAATCTGCTGCGCTATATAAGACGCTGTAACAGAATCTGCTGCGCTATATAAGACACTGTAACGGAATCTGCTGCACTATATAAGACACTGTAACGGAATATGCTGCGCTATATAAGACACTATAACGGAATCTGCTGCGCTATATAAGACACTGTAACGGAATCTGCTGCGCTATATAAGACGCTGTAACGGAATCTGCTGCGCTATATAAGACGCTGCAACGGAATCTGCTGCGCTATATAAGACACTGTAACGGAATCTGCTGTGATATATAAGGCGCTGTAACGGAATCTGCTGCGTCATATAAGACACTGTAACGGAATCTGCTGCGCTATATAAGACGCTGTAACGGAATCTGCTGCGCTATATAAGACACTGTAACGGAATCTGCTGCGCTATATAAGACACTGTAACGGAATCTGCTGCTCTATATAAGACACTGTAACGGAATCTGCTGCGCTATATAAGACGCTGTAACGGTATCTGCTGCGCTATATAAGACGCTGTAACGGAATCTGCTGCGCTATATAAGACACTGTAATGGAACATGCTGAGCTACATAAGACGCTTTAACGGAATCCGCTGCGCTATATAAGACACTAACGGAATCTGCTGCGCTATATAAGACGCTGTAACGGAGTCTTCTGCGCTATATAAGACGCTGTAACGGAATCTGCTGCGCTATATAAGACACTGTAACGGAATCTGCTGCTCTATATAAGACACTGTAACGGAATCTGCTGCGCTATATAAGACGCTGTAACGGTATCTGCTGCGCTATATAAGACGCTGTAACGGAATCTGCTGCGCTATATAAGACACTGTAACGGAATCTGCTGCGCTATATAAGACACTGTAACGGAATCTGCTGCGCTATATAAGACGCTGTAACGGAATCTGCTGCGCTATATAAGACATTGTAACGGAATCTGCTGCACTATATAAGACACTGTAACGGAATCTGCTGCGCTATATAAGACGCTGTAATGGAATCTGCTGCGCTACATAAGACACTGTAACAGGATCTGCTGCGCTATATAAGACGCTGTAACGGAATCTGCTGCGCTATATAAGACGCTGTAATAGAATCTGCTGCGCTTTATAAGACACTGTAAATAAATAAATATCACAACACCGAGGTTGATGCAGAGTGGAACGAGTCCGTTCAGCTCTGTACTGTATATGTGTTTTCACTCAATGCCTTAGAATGATATATACCTCAGCACCAGCAATACAGAGCTGTATGTACATCGCTGAGTACATGCTCCCATTTAGGGTATTAAGAGGCTTCGCTGGGTATTCTCACATCAGAGGAGCTCAGAGAGGGCACCTGAGGGAATTGGGATTTAGGTATGGATGTGCGTACACATAATTCTGCATTGGGGGTGGATCTCCCGCACCAGGGACAGGGCCGGTGCACTGATAATGATGATGGCTGTCAGCCCTAGTGTACCAATGGGGCAGCTGCTCATAAGAGGCATATGGCTGGATGTATGCATTTACATATATGCATAAGCCCCATTAGACCCAACCATTGTCAGTGTATGCAGCATCACATTAATATGTATACACTATACAAAAATATGTAAATGCAGAGATTGAATGTATAATAATGTAGGGGAATGACAGGGTTCATTGGCTGACATAAATTGTTGTAAACATAGGTTATATAAAGTCATTTTAGAGACAAATAACTATTATATAGGAAAGTAAACTGAGCATATGACGTAATAGTGAGTATGTTGCCTGTTCAGGGGCTTACATATAATGCCATATAATTAATTTGTATATAAAGCACATGGTGCATGCAGGGCCACACTGGACTATAGAAGAACCAGGTAAATCCCTAGTGGGCCCCACTGCCTGAGGGCCCCATACACTAGTACGATTTGGCCTGATTTCACTTGATTCCCGTCCCGTTGGGAGGTCGGAGATGAATCCTATGTGCAATCGTCAGCGATGCACCGCATCCGAATTCCATAGATCTCCCCCGGGAGTCCTTTTACATGCGATAAATCACATGCGATTTATAAAATGGCGCAACTGCCAAGTCGGCTGTCATCCCTCCTCGGGAGCTGCCTAGGAGCTCAAGGGAAATCGCATCCGACTTGCCATTAAGACAAGTTGGATCACTGTATGAGGCCTTAAGTGTCAGTATCATGGATGAATTTGGGTGCTTGTAAAATACACCAAGATTAGCTCTCCTGCCAATCAGCGTGAATGGACACACCCCTTTCCTCTCCTTTATAAGGATCCCCATGTCCTCTTTAATGGTTGCCCAAATCCCTCTGCGGTGGCTGGCCGCACACCTTAATCTTGGGCCCTCCCACTGCATTCCCCGGTGATCCATGCATGCCCCCCATCCGACACTGGGCGCGCTAGAACATTTTAAGAGTTGGACATATAAATAATACTTACCAAAAAAAAAAGAGATGAATCAAATTCAAATAGCAAATCACCTGAGTACCAATACCTGCCACATGTAACCCTGCCGAGTATCAGACAGGACTGTGATTCGCTCGGCAATAGTACGATATCCAGGCTTGCTAAATTGTGTGTATTTGGCTAAAACATTCTGGAAAACCTTCAGCTGAATCCAGGATTTGGAATTTCCCTTATATTGAAGGTAATGTCTGCGTATGAATGTTTCATTGAATGTAATACCCCTTTTACACCAAGGCATAACCCAGGTTGGACCCAGGTCAGTGTTGGTGTAAAAGGGGCCAACCCAGGTCCAGGAACACTGGTCTCCTACCCAGGTCCTGACCAGGGTTGAACACTGGTTGGACCTGGGTCGTGGGCGAAGGATACGAGCAGTGCACACAGAAATCATAATTGGATGCAGTATCATTTATATATATTTTTTTTTGGGGGGGGGGGGGCTGGGGGGAGCACATGGGAGATTCAGTCTGCTGCTGCAGGGGAAGGGGCTGCGGAGAGCACATGGGTGATACTGCACTGTTATACCGCTATGTGTCCTTGAGCACTGAATAAAACTTTTTGAAAAATATTTTACAAAATAAACATACAAACATTTTTCAATGCTAACTTGTCATGTCTTTTAATTTGTATTTTAAATCATTGAGGGAAGGTTGGCTGGCAGTTTATCAGTCCTAAAATGGACATTTTTAATGTCATCCATAGGGAAAAGCAGGGCTGACCCAGGTTCAGTGTAAACGGCGCAGACCTGCGTCCGGCCAGGGTCACAGTGCTGTGTAAATGGGGTATGAAGCTGGGTCCAACCCTGGAAACTCCCGTGTTCAAAGACCAGGGTCCGACCAGGGATTTTGGTGTAAAAGGGGTATAATAGTCTGGTTCAGTAAAATATCAAACATGTTGGGTAAACAAACCCTAAAATGTCACCTTGCCTTGGCACCATCCCTGTACAACACCCATGTGAGTGAATCTGCCCCTGTTATTCGGTCCCTGCCATAAGGTTTTCAGCCATCCCCCACAGCTATAATACCGAACATTGCTGTACGCTCGAAAATCATAGAATCCAACCAAAAAGTTATTTATAGCGCTTCCCGCCGCCCGGGGACCAGGCCAATTTAGATTCTCAGTGACAGTATTGTTTTTTTTTCTCCTTCTCAAATCTTTGTGCATTTCCCTGGGTATATGGATTATGTAGGCCAGAGGCAGGATGCCGTTCTAATTACACAGTGTGACTGCGCACCTCCAACCTCCTCCTGTTCACTGCACACAGTTTCAGGATGATTCCATTTCTCCCGAAGATATATACAGTATATATACTGTATATATATAAATATACTTTTCTTTTCTAAAACAGAGTGAGACAGAAAGATTAAAGCTTGAAACTTGGTCATCAAATATTTAAAATGTGCTTATAATTTCTCAATAATAGCCAGATTAAGAAATTATTATATATATATATATATATATATATATATATATATATATACATACCGTGTTTCCCCGATAATTAGACCTACCCCGATAATAAGCCCTACCCCAGATTTTGGACGCTGGTCCAAAATAAGCCCTCCCCCGAAATTAAGCCCTATCAAATTTCCCATGTATTTTTTGGTATTTTGTAAGTGTAGCCCCCGCTCAGCCCCGCTGACCTCCGCTGCCCTCCGCTCACCTCCTCTCACGCCCGCTCACCTCGCCTGCAACACCGCGGCTCCCGTTCCCAGGGATGCATTGCGGTAGGCGCGGCGTCACGTCACGCCGCGCACATCACCGCTCAGCTCAACGCCGCTCAGCACACACAGCGCCGGCAGGTCCAACAATACCGTTACTGGTACAGTACGGTAATCCCTTTAAAGAGATCCGTTACACAAACAGGTGGGGGCATGTACCGTACGGTAGAATATGGATGACTGGGATGGTAATTGTTGACTGGGGCATTTTTTTGAAGGCGCAGTGGGGCATTTTTTTAAAGGAGCAGTGGGGCTGTCAAGGTCTATTAAAATAAGCCCTCCCCCGAAAATAAGACCTATGGTCTTTTTTGAGCAAAAAAATAAAAATAAGACAGTGTCTTATTATCGGGGAAACACGGTATATATATACTATTTATGTCAAGATATATCTCAGGGCCATTGTTTTTGGTTTCACCTTTGGTTAAAACAGATGGTTTCAGAAGAAATCTATTAAAAATGACACATTTTCATTGTAGACACCATTCACCAGATCTGCCATGGTCCCTCATCAACCATGACCCTCCCCCATCCCCGTATCATTTGCGGTATAGCTGAAGAGAAAGTATCGGAAATACAATATGGAAGCTGGTATTCAAATGCTTTTATAATGCTGTATGTAATTTTTTACATTGAAATATCATATTGTGGAATTAAAAGCAATTTGACGCTACATATTAATTATTGACTATAGGATTTAAAATTATTTCTCTAACTTAAAAAAACCCCACAAAAATCCAGACAATTGTGGTCTATGCCATACCTCCAAACAGTCCCGTTTTCCGTGGGACCATCCCGTTGGTCCCACCTACCCCCCCCCCCCCCCACCTTGGGCCGGCAGTGTCCCACAGTCAGCGTCTATTTAGCGATATATAGGGTGAAAGGGGCGTGACCAGGTGGTGACATCATTTGTATATGCCACACCCCTCATTTACATAGGTCACACACCCTTTTTCCTGCACAGCGTGGCTACGCCGCGCAAGGGCCCCGCTTCCTATGTTCAACAAAGTTGGGAGGTATGGAAATAGTCCCTTTTAAATTAATTTTTCACCATGATTATCTTTCTCCGCTGTATCACTCTCCAAGGCTTAGTACATAGAAGTTGAAAAGCAATCATCTTATAGCTGTTATTTTGTAGAATGTGCTTGTTAAATGTTATGTAGAAGCTGATTGGTTGCGGTGGGCAGCTTCTCAACTTTTCTAATTAGAAGGTTTGATTCCCACTCATCGGTAGAAGATTTGGTACTTGTGAGTTATCTGGGCGCCCGATTTTGGTACTAGATCGCATGCGATATCGCATGCGATATCGCATGCGATTTGCGATTTGCATGCGATTTAGCATGCGATTTGCATAAGATTTGCTATTCATTTCATTACCCCACTATCCCCAAAGTGTGTCTATCAACGTGAACCCGAAGCGTGGCGAGCGCAGCGAGCCCGCGAGATGCGGCGGTACGCGTCCACCGACCTTTTCATGCCCTACTATCCACTAGGGCGTGGAGTGAGAATAGAATAGTGTGGCGAGCGCAGCGAGCCACCGAGCCCGAAGCGTGGCGAGCGCAGCGAGCCCCACGAGGGGACGCGGACACCTGTGAAGCCCGCAAGGGCACGCGGATACCTGTGAAGGTGTCCGCGTCCCCTCGCGGGGCTCGCTGCGCTCGCCACGCTTCGGGCTCGGTGGCTCGCTGCGCTCGCCACACTATTCTATTCTCACTCCACGCCCTAGTGGATAGTAGGGCATGAAAAGGTCGGAGGACGCGTACCGCCGCGCTCGCCACGCTTCGGGTTCACGTTGATTGCCACGCTTCACGCTAAGGGGATAGTGGGGTAATGATGAATAATGAAACGGATAGCAAATCGCATGCGATATCGCATGCAAATCGCAAGTACCCAAAATCGGGCGCCCAGATAACTCACAAGTACCGAAGATTTTAATAACAGTATTTGGTGGAGACTGCTTGCGTAGAATGACTGTAATAACAGTATTTGGTGGAGACCGCTTGCATAGAATGACTGTATTAACAGTATTTGGTGGAGACCGCTTGCGTAGAATGACTGTATTAACAGTATTTGGTGGAGACCGCTTGCGTAGAATGACTGTAATAACAGTATTTGGTGGAGACCACTTGCGTAGAATGACTGTAATAACAGTATTTGGTGGAGACCGCTTGCGTACAATGACTGTAATAACAGTATTTGGTGGAGACCGCTTGCGTACAATGACTGTAATAACAGTATTTGGTGGAGACCGCTTGCGTAGAATGACTGTTATAACAGTATTTGGTGGAGACCGCTAGCATAGAATGACTGTAATAACAGTATTTGGTGGAGACCGCTTGCTTAGAATGACTGTAATAACAGTATTTGGTGGAGACCGCTTGCGTAGAATGACTGTAATAACAGTATTTGGTGGAGACCGCTTGCGTAGAATGACTGTAATAACAGTATTTGGTGGAGACCGCTTGCGTACAATGACTGTAATAACAGTATTTGGTGGAGACCGCTTGCGTACAATGACTGTAATAACTGTATTTGGTGGAGACCGCTTGCGTGGAATGTCTGTAATAACAGTATTTGGTGGAGACCGCTTGCGTACAATGACTGTAATAACAGTATTTGGTGGAGACTGCTTGCATAGAATGACTGTAATAACAGTATTTGGTGGAGACCGCTTGCGTACAATGACTGTAATAACTGTATTTGGTGGAGACCGCTTGCGTAGAATGTCTGTAATAACAGTATTTGGTGGAGACCGCTTGCGTAGAATGACTGTAATAACAGTATTTGGTGGAGACCGCTTGCGTAGAATGACTGTAATAACAGTATTTGGTGGAGACCGCTTGCTTAGAATGACTGTAATAACAGTATTTGGTGGAGACCGCTTGCGTAGAATGACTGTAATAACAGTATTTGGTGGAGACCGCTTGCATAGAATGACTGTAATAACAGTATTTGGTGGAAACCGCTTGCGTAGAATGACTGTTATAATAGTATTTGGTGGAGACCGCTTGCTTAGA
Source organism: Crinia signifera (assembly GCF_055691185.1). Taxonomy (NCBI): domain Eukaryota; kingdom Metazoa; phylum Chordata; class Amphibia; order Anura; family Myobatrachidae; genus Crinia; species Crinia signifera. Next base: position 79,040,901 of record NC_139228.1, on the reverse strand, counting down.
ATGACTGTAATAACAGTATTTGGTGGAGACCGCTTGCATAGAATGACTGTAATAACAGTATAGAATGACTGTTCCAGATACAGAATGTACACTTTAATAACAGTCCAGAGCAGGACATAAGGCTTGTCATGCTATACAGTACCTCAGTATTTTTAGCTTTTCTGGAACAGATAAAAAAATGTGGAGTAGCATTCAATACTAACCATACTATTATCTGCACCAATATTTTACACCAATATTCTAACAAACACAAAATGTTGTCAGGTAGGGGTCCCTTGCTATGTTCTCTAGTTTGTTTTTGGGGCTCCTTCTGAGATTCCATAGGCTGAATAGACTAAGAACCACATATATAGTGTATTTGTTTTTGGTTATAGAATATGAATCAAATAAGCCATTAGCCATTAATACCCCTTTCAGACAGATACCAGGGTGGGACCCTCCTTCTCCCCCTTTTGGAACATAGGTTGGATCCCATTCCCAGCATACTACTACCTTTCACACAAGTGATGACAATGCAAGTCGGGTCCTTTCTCTGTGTGAAAGGCCCTCCTGAACCAAAATTGCAGGGGCTTTAACCTGGGTAGTGTCGACCAGGATAGACCCTTTCACACACAGACCCACAGTGACCCAGCTTACCTCAGTTTTCTCTGACTGATAGGGGTATTAGTAATACGTGCATTGACCCTTAATCTTGAAATACATCTTCTAATTCAGAATTTAGAGTAAGGTGTTGAGAGCATTGTGGTTGCAGCTATGAATTTTGCAGAAAACATATCTGCTTCCTCGAGTACAGCAAATTGTGAATCGTTCAGACATATACACATGTATTACTACTATGAAGGTTATCTCTTTAGGAAAGGGGGCTTGTGCACATTTACCCAGGGCTGTTTCTCTAGGACATTTGGTTCCCAGTGTGAACATTTAACAATGAATCCCACCTATAGATATTTAAAAAAAAGACTAATTTGAAGGCGCCAAAAGTGCATCGGATGTGACCTCGCTGAAAGTGTTATGGCCTTGCAGGAAAAGACTACCTTACACCACACACAGTAATGCTTGGGACACCATATTATACCCCACACAGTAATGCCTATGACACCATATTATGCAGGGGTTAAAGTGAGGGGGAACAGTGGTTAAAGTGAGGGGGAACGGGGTGGAACTGAGTTCCACCACCTCTAATGGTGTGAAGGAACGTTTTAACCTCCACATTGGTCCTGCACAGTAATTCTTACAGGAAAGCATTCTAGTTTGCAGGTGGATGCCAAAAACCCTACCACTGGCCCTCTCTCTGACTAATTGGGGGAGGGGTATAATTAGGTGGCATAGAGAAATGAGTTCCCCCACCACTTTATTCCCTGCCCACATAGTAATGCCTCACATCATATTATACCCCACACAGCAATTTTCTTTTCACCATATTATGCCCCACACAGAAATGCCCATGACACCATATTATGCCCCACATAATAATGCCCGTGACACCATATTAGGCACCACATAGTAATACCCGTGACACCATATTATGCCCCACACAGCAATTCCCGACACCATATTATGCCCCGCACAGCAATTCCCGACACCATATTATGCCCCACACAGAAATGTCTCTGACACCATATTATGCCCCACATAGTAATTCCCCTGACACCATATTATGCCCCACACAGAAATGCCTCTGACACCATATTATGCCCCATACAACCATACTCACATAAATACACGCTCTTAGTAAATACAGGTGGTATAGGTACAGAAATGAGAGCCGCTAGGGTGAAGCCATTTGTTTAAATGACGCTATAGGGGGAAATTTACTAAGATGAGAGTTCCATTTCACATGGGATGTTGCTATGGGAAACCAATGAGATCCTACTTCTTATTTATTTAGCACCTTCTAGAAGATAAGAGATAGTATTTGATTGGTTGCCCATCGCAACATCCCACCTGAAACAGATCTCTCATCTTAGTAAATTTCCCCCCAAGTCAGGGGTTCCCAAACTCTTTTGACTCACGGCACCCCGAAGCATCACAAATTTTTTCGCGGCACCCCTAGGCTAAAGGTTTCTCATTGAGAAAGTCAGAAACAAATATTAAATTAAATAAATTGTGTTTATACAGGTTGAGTATCCCGTTTTCGAATATCCCTTATCCGAATTATTCCGAAAACCATACATTCCAAAAAGTGGGAAAAATTTTTTTTTTTTGCTAAAAACTCACTAGAGACATTTGTAACAGCAGTACTGAGGACATGATATGTAACTGGCACTATATATGTACAAGAAAATGATTGCTTGGCATTCAAATTCAATATCTGAGATAGAACACAAATTTTGTTTCATGTTTTAAAACCTTGTTTTTTGAACAAATAAAATATATTTGTGTGCATTTCATGTGTTTGATGTGTTTATACAGCATAAATGCAAGATACTTCAAAATACATAATTGAAATATAAAAATATTCCAAAATACGGAATAATCCGTTATACAAAATTCTCCTGGTCCCGAGCATTTTGGATACGGGATACTCAACCTGTATCTCATCTTTAGGATCAGTTATGTGGTAATGGACAACATGTACTTCTGTTTGTCCATAATTTGACTATTATATTGGATATAAATAACTTGAATTGGTCCTGGACCATCAACCCAGGGCACCCCTGTAAGTTCCCCAAGGCACCCCAGGGTGCCACGGCACACAGTTTGGGAACCACTGCCCTAAGTGTTTAATTATAAGTAGATAAATGACATCCTAAACTTGGTCCCCAAGGCATGGTCTAGGTGACCCACCTTTGATAAAGCCACCTGGAGTGGCGAAACGCGTCAGGGAGCTGTTTGGATAACCCCATTTACTGACCCATACCGGATAGAAGTCTGAACCAACCTCTGGGACCCTTCCAACAAATTTGAAGGAACTTTTGCATTGCATTACATCCATTGCAGTTGTCATCTGCTAAACCATCTCTGCGTCCACGGACCCGTGGACTGGACTCAATTACCCCCTCACAGCCATCTGTGATTTGTGCCATCTTGGACCGAGCAAGGACTGTTGGAGGACTTCTATACCCTCTAAAAGGGTGGTAATTATCCTTTCCAATATTTCATCCCAGAGGTATACTAGGAACGGACTCTCCGGTGCCCAATACACAATCTTGGGGTGTTCATGTATGTTTTATCAAATCCTTTTATGATATATGTAATTTTTAACTTATAATTAATTGTTAATAAATCTATATTATTTAAGATCATCCAATCTGAAATCATTTTGCATTCATTTTCAAAGCTGTGCGCTGCTACATTTGTTCACTTGCATGGTCTAGGTCTACCCAGCTTTAGGGACCCATTTATCACGGATCGCATTTACATTGTGATCTGGGGGATGCAGCGGTGCAGGAAGGATCGCGGCGTGGATCGGAGATTCCTGCTGCGGTCCCTCCCGATACATTCGAGGGATACTTAATATTTGTGTGTAACGGATTTAGCCGCAAATATTGAATGATAAATGGGCGCCTTAGTATTGCAGGGAGCTGAGAAGAATGGCTGAATATCCCCTGTAAGGAGCTGCAGAATGTGTGATCTATATAAATAATTGGTAATTATAAATTATAAAAGTTCTATTCACACAATAAAGGTTGTTTACAAAGGAACACATGGGACCTTCAATAAGCATATGGCACCACAGTCGCATAGTTTCCCAGAATCTCTAGGGGACTTACATTCATGTAAACCTTAGAGAACAGTCAGTACTGCCACAAAAAGGAAGTCACCTGTGCCTAGACCTGGATAGCCATAAAACCTGGACTGTTGGTGTGCCTTGAGGACCACTGATATAGGTGGTTACCGCAACCAGTCCGGGATTACGCTGGACAGTAATTAAGGCCGAAGTCCGGTGTGGTGGCGTTCCCGGGCTATACAATGTCCGGTGTAATCCTGGATGGGTGCTGACCATAGATCTAGGTGAACATCTAAAAGCACATACATGTCTGTATATGTTACTGGCCAATCAGTTACTGGGCTGTTCGGTTGGACGATACTTAATTTGTAGATCTACGTGATTTTGTGACTTCCAAGAAGGTGAAACTCTGTAGTGCATTCCAACTGTGAAACTCTGTAGTGCATTCCAACTGTGAAACTCTGTAGTGCATTCCAACTGTGAAACTCTGTAGTGCATTCCAACTGTGAAACTCTGTAGTGCATTCCAACTGTGAAACTCTGTAGTGCATTCCAACTGTGAAACTCTGTAGTGCATTCCAACTGTGCTTTTTTACCTATCTCCCACTTATGTCCATACATTATGGCTTTAGAATTCTGCACCTAATTGTACTTGGATTGTAGGCCTGACTTATCATGAATAGAGGAGTATGGGAAAGGCAGGGCTGACTTATCATGAATAGAGGAGTATGGGAAAGGCAGCCTATTACAAGACGTGACCGACAGACGTACAGTACTGCATGCTGTCATTAATCAGGGTTTGCACTGCAGGGCTGCAGGTTCGTACCTTTGTAGAAAGCTTTATTGACAATGTACTGCTACACAAGGACAGGCTTGCATCTGCCACTTGCTGCAGTTACTGTATTTAGCAGTTTGCCTGTGAACTACACACACGCACAGATTCAGTAGATTTTGTTGCCTTGCGGGTATGGTATAATGGGTCAACAATGTCTAAGTCAACAGTCACTAGGCTGACCACTAATGGTCGACATTGACTAGGTGTAGACCTATAAATGGTCAGCACACCCTAGGTTGACATTGACAGAATATCGACACAAGCAAAAGGTTGACATGGTGGACACTGAAAATGTTGTAGAAAAACGGTTTCAAATTTTTTGGTGTCTATGTTGACATATGTTGACATGGACACCGGATAAATGTGCCGTGTCCCCGTGCATAACTCGCTGTTCTCACCATGCTTCGGGCACTATTATAATCTAACTATGGTAAAATATGAACCAAGTCGTAAACAAAAAATACATGAAAGACTTGTGCCGGCCTTTTCAATATCGACCTTTTACTCGTGTCGAACTTCTGTCACTGTTGACTTAGGGTATGTTGACTCAGACATTGTTGACCCCAGGGAGCGGATACCTTGCCTGACTATATAGCCTTTATAGATACTTTGAGATTAACAAATTCATCAAGAACCTTCCTATGGAAGAAGACCTAATGAAGGGTTGCGTTCTGTTCTTACTCCGATTAATGGATGATATATTTCTACGATTCATGATTATTGTATTGATATGTAACTCGTTTGGCAAGATGTAAGCCGCCCTGTCCATGTTATTCTATAACTAAGTCTTCTGGATAAAAAGGTTTTCGATCTTAAACCATTAAGTAAACAGAATTAGACCAACGTAGGCCGATCATCGCAACATCTGTTCCCCCCATTGCCAGTCCTTGCACTTGGCATGAACCTCCCACATGTATGTTGCTGAGCGCATTCAGCGTATTGCAGGGAAGTAGGACAGAATGTAGGGCATCTTCTAATCTGAGAGGAAACACTTGCAGAGAATGTCTGAGAGCCAGCGAGGAAGCAGATGGAAGTAGGGGGGACCTGGGATGATGAAAATAACGTCTTACTCATGCTCTGAGGGCTAAGAGCTACAGTATCTGCTGTTAATGCACATTTCAGCCGCTAACACTTAGTAACGGTCATATTGCAGCGATTACATTCTAACATGCAACACGAGCTGCTCCTAATGTGGTCTGCAGCACTGCTGGGTACGGGGGTTAAGTAGGCAGTGTCTACTGTAGGTCGGCAGTCAAAAGGTCAAAACCTGAAAAAGCTCGACATGGTCAGAAGGTCTACACAAGCAAAAGCCTGGTATCATTTGTTCACGTTTTTGGTGTCTATGTCGACCTGGAGACGGAATAAGTGTCTCGTGTTCCCATGCTTCGGGCACTATCGTATTCTCCATCTATGCCCACTGGGATGGTAAAATATCAGCAAATCCGATAAAAAAAAATCATTAAAAACTCATGTCAACCTTTTTCCATGTCAACCTTTTGCTTCTGTCATCCTTTTGATGAAGTCCAACTAATGCATGCCGACCTCCTTCATGTGTCAGCCCTTTTACTTTTGACCAATAGTGTTTGATGTAGACATGGTGGTCCTAATTACCGCATACCGCACTGCTAGGGCAATCGATTGCACTGGTAAAAGTCCTCTGTATGATAAAGCACTAACCTAGGATGTATGTACGGCCCATCTGGTGTAAGCGGAGGTACAGAATGGTAACGGAGCTGTAGAATAAGGGCCTTAGCGCAAAGTTTAATGGAGCGCATGCAGGTTTCACAGTGACTCCAAACTCACAGCAAATCACCGTCTGTATTGGCCGACACACCACCAGTTTTAATACCTATTTATTTACGTTTCCGATGCATGTTTACTTTTGGTGCAGGTCAGTTTAGTGAAATCTGCCATCATTCTAATAGGGCTGCCGCCAACCATTCAGTCTCTCACACCTGGGGATGCTCAGGCCTTTGCAAAGTACTAGGGTCAGAAAGAAAACTGCACCTCTTAAATTAATAAAATTGTTTTCTGTGCCCCTTATTAATAAATAATGCAATCTGGTTCCCCCTTATTAATACATAATGTCCTCTGGTGCCCTCTTATTAATAATTGATGCCCTCTGATGTCCCCCTATTAATATATAATGTCCTCTGATACTGCTAAATATGAATATCCGATATACACATAAAATATACTGTTGGCCGTTATTACAGTTCTCTCCTATTTTATGCCCCATCACATCATTAACAAACAATGCTTACCCAAATGTTCTGTAGTTTGGTGGCTCATATAGGTCACGTTCCGCGTATTAGTTACTGGAAAGTTCAAATAAGTTGTTTTTGCTTTTTAACAGATGGTTATTGTGGTTTGTGGCCACAGACCGAGCACAAACATCACTCACAGGAATAATACAAAGAAAACAAGGCACTAACGTTATATAGTATATGATAAATTGGAAGATTCGGATGCATAAACCAATCAGAAGTGCCACCTCTTAACGTCATCATCAATTTGCATTTTGCATCGGACGTTAAACACCCAAAGAGGAACCGCCTCTCATCAGTCACATGCTATAGTGCAGTAGATCTCAAACTCACTTCTCGGGACCCCGCGCAGTTCATATTTTCAGGTCACCCGAGAGGTGTCCACTAGGATGGTAAAGTTCCAACAAGCCTGATAAAACCAAAAAAAAATAAAAAGCTCTTGTCGACCATATTCCCATCAAACTTTTGCTTGCGTCGACCTTTTGTTAATTTCAAAGTAGACACTGCCGACCATTGTTAGTTGTCTAACTAGAGGCATTTTGCCATTAGTGGTTGATCACATCGACCGGATACAGATATATACCGTATACATATGTCCTGTGGCCTGCATGGGATACAGAGGGAAAAAGCACAAAATGCTTTTACAAAATCTGTACGAGCTCTAAATGATACTGCGGGATTCCATGGAATATGAGACACATTGGGTGAAATGTAATAGGATGAGAGATTCAGAAAGTGAGAGATTTGGGAAGAAATCTCCAGGGTTTTTTAAAGCGGCAATCATTTACACTGCAAAATCAATACGGTTTTGCAGTGTAAATGATTGCCGCGTTAAAAAAACGGATTTCTTACCAAATCTCTTTAATTTTCTTAATCTCTCATCCTATTACATTCCCCACCAAACAAAGGCACTCACAGGTGACTTTAAAATACAACTTATCTTATGGAAAGTAGATTTTCAGTTCCTGATGATGTCATATTTAATTAGAGGTTCAGGAACTGAGTTCCTGCTGGTTCCTGCTGAAAAATAGCACTGGATATAAGATAGCACACCAAAGCAGGACATAACGCCTCCTGCAGGCGGACATTGGTTCTACGTGTGAGCAGGCAGCAGGGGAGTGATGGTGATGAAACCCCTCTATAATCAGGACAGAGCATAGAGAGACAATCCGGGGGCACAGAGAGACAATCTGGGGGTACAGAGAGATAATCTGGGGGCACAGAGAGACAATCTGGGGGCACAGAGAGACAATCTGGGGGCACAGAGACAATCTGGGGGCACAGAACACTATTTTACAAGCAAACCATTTCTTACAGTACAGTCTGAGTCGCAGAACTCTATGGTGACATCTGCAACGTCAGCCGGTCAGAACAGTATTAAGGAATATACCGTAATTAAACACAGTAAATAGAAAAGTGTAACTACAATAACATAAAGGACACGGGGAGTTTTAAAATGCCCAAATTGGATACTGCCACAGTAGTGTTATTGCAATGATAACAGAAGGAAAATTCAGTGATTAATACTTTATTATATATAAAAAAAATGTTAATTAAAAAATATATATAATATCATTTGTAATATTTTTTTAAAGGGAATTGGAAGCCTTATGGGACGTACATATGTAGCGATGTACGTAGATTAACGCTCTGTGACGCTAGAGCACTCAGATCGCTCAGCGCTGCACAGCGCTATGTGCTGAGTGATCTGTCAGGGCCAGTGTTCTCTAGTGAGCGCACTGGCCCTGACCGATTAATAACCAACATGCTGGCTATTAATCACCGGGAGATAGCAACGCGTGGGGCTGCGTATCACTATACCTATGGCCCCTACACACGCACAGCGATGAAAGGCCATCTTCTTAGCGATGCAGTTAAATTAAGTTAAATCCCTCAGAAAATGCCTGTATATGGCTACGTGGGTAGGCCCCAAGAGTCATGTGAACACTGTGCGCCCTTACGCTGCCCCCCACCGCACTGATATATCGCTGAGAACTTTTGGTGAATGCCATCATGTGCAATGGGTATTATGGTCATTGTGCTGTGTGGTATAATGTGTAATGGGTATTATGGTGTATGCCATCACGTGTAATGGGCATTATGGTCATTGTGGTGTGTGGTATAATGTTTAATGGGTATTGTGGTGTATGCCATCATGTGTAATGGGCATTATGGTCATTATGGTGTGTGGTATAATGTGTAAGAGGCATCACTGTGTGTGCCTTAATGTGTAATCATTACGACAGAATATAAAATGGGCATAGCAGAGGATCGCAATGTTTATTTGGCGTAATCCTAGTGCAATCTGCAATTTTTTTATATATGTTTATATTATTTTTGTTTCTAATGTAAATTTCTAATATAAAAATGTGCTCTCCCGATTGAAAAATCTGCCTGGTGGTCAGCTCCCTGCCTGGTGGTCAGCACCCTGCCTGGTGGTCAGCGCCCTGCCTGGTGGTCAGCTCCGTGCCTGGTGGTCAGCTCCCTGCCTGGTGGTCAGCTCTCTGCCTGGTGGTCAGCTCCCTGCCTGGTGGTCAGCTCCCTGCCTGGTGGTCAGCACCCTACTCTAAAAAAATCCTAGAGTGAATCTATGGGATTTATTTAGCAACGAGTTTCATCATATAAAACGAGTTTAAATATATATTGCTTCAGCCAATCAACTCACAATTGTCATTTTTCAAACATGTGGCAGTTAGGAGCAGATTGTAGTCAATCTAGTCAGATTGCTTAGAAAATAGCACAAAATCGCCCCTTCTTATGAGTAATGTAAGTTAAACCAAACAGGGAACATAAAGTATTAATGGATAAAGCAGTGGTACATAACATATATGTTGGTAGGAAGAACCAACGTTTCATGTTTTCCACCTAGCGTATTAATCCCCATATCTAGGTGCAGAGTAATGTTATGGGCGAGTGTAAGGACTGTAAATTGGGAGTACACCCTGAGGTGGGAAAGTAGACACAAAGGAAGAAGCGCAGGGTGCAATGTGTAACTGTCTCAGAGTAATACCCTTTCCTTATGCAGGCAGTTCCAGAGACATTATTTGCTCGGTGCACTAATGACTAAATTGGGAAATTTGCACCCGGTCCTCTTTTCTGCTTATTTTCACTTGAGTAAGTATATCCATGCAATCCCAGTTCTGGCAGTGAATGGGTTAAAATCAGGAGTTTGTTTAATTGCAGCGTTTCGTTAGCGGAGCGTCTCAGATGCTCAAAGCTTTTGTGTTTTATTAATTGGAAAATTGATCCAGTACAGCCCTAGGGACAGATTCAAGCACTTACCCGCAAAGTGCTGTTCTCAACCACTGCACTGGGTCTGCTTAACCTTAGCGGGATTTCCTTGTGCATCTTCCAGTATATTCATCCCATAGTAAGTAACTGGTCCCATGACTGTACATTACTAAGGAACAAACCACATGTGACAGACAAGGTGGTCCTCACCATACACATTGCTAGCACAGGGAAGGCTATGGCTGGTCTCTCTATGAGAACTCTCACCTCCGTTACAGCAGTCTGTCAGGGCTATGTATCAGAATATTGTCATACTAGGTGATTCATCGCGCCCTACGGGCGCTCTTCACACCGTCGTAAGGGGCTGCGCCCCCTTAATTTGTGAACGTTTGTATATGAGAAATATGGTTAGAATTGTATGAAAGATGCCCTGTATTGCAACTTAGGTGTCCGCGAATCGCGGGAGGGGGGGTCGCGGAGGGTGCCGCGAATTGCAGGAGGGGGGGTCGCGGGGGGTGCCACGAATTGCAGGAGGGGGGGTTGTGGGGGGGGTGGATGCTGCGAATCGCGGGAGGGGAGGGATTGCAGAGAATCGCGGGAGGGGGGTCGCGGGGTGGGTTGCCGCAAATCGCGGGAGGGGGGTTGCGGGGGTTGCGGCGAATCATGGTAGGGGGGGTCGCGGGGGGTGTGCCGTGAATCACGGGAGGGGGGGTCACGGGGTGGGGTGCCGAGAATCGCGGGGGGGTGTGTGTGTGTGCCGTGAATCGCGGGAGTGGGGGTTGCGGGGGGGGTGGGGGGGTGTGACGCGAATCGCCACAAGAAAAAATCAACACAGAAAGGTCAACACATGTAAATGTTGACATAAGTGTGGCACTTCATTGGTGTCCATGTCGACACATGAGAATGAATATGAAAACATTCAAAAAATGAAAAAAAAAAAACTTCAAAAACTCATGTCAACCTTTTTCATTGTTGACCATAGCCATGTCAGTGTTTTCCATGTGCAATTTAATTCTGGAGCTGCCGCGAATCGTGGGGGGGTGCCGCGAATTGCGGGAGGGGGGGGTCGCGGGGGTGGGTGCCGCGAATCGCGGGAGGGGGGGTTACGGGGCGGGGGTTGCGGCGAATCATGGGAGGGGGGGTCGCGGGGGTGTGCCATGAATCACGGGAGGGGGGGTCACGGGGTGGGGTGCCGAGAATCGCGGGGGAGGTGTGTGTGTGTGTGCCGTGAATCGCGGGAGTGGGGGTTGTGGGGGGGGGAGGGGTGTGGGGGGGGGTGACGCAAATCGCCACAAGAAAAAATCAACACAGAAAGGTCAACACATGTAAATGTTGACATAAGTGTGGCACTTCATTGGTGTCCATGTCGACACATGAGAATGAATATGAAAACATTCAAAAAATGAAAAAAAAAACTTCAAAAACTCATGTCAACCTTTTTCATTGTCGACCAAAGCCATGTCAGTGTTTTCCATGTGCAATTTAATTCTGGAGCTGCCGCGAATCACGGGGGGTGCTGCTAATTGCGGGAGGGGGGGTCGCGGGGTTGGGTGCCGCGAATCGCGGGAGGGCGGGGTTCACAGGGGTTCCGGTGGGGGGTTGCCGCGAATTGCGGGAGGCGGGGGGTCACGGGGGGTGCCGCGAATCGCGGGAGGGGGGGTTGCGGGGGGGTGTGACGCGAATCGCCACAAGAAAAAATCAACACAGAAAGGTCAACACATGTAAATGTTGACATAAGTGTGCCACTTCATTGGTGTCCATGTTGACACATGACAATGAATATGAAAACATTCAAAAAATGAAATAAATCTTCAAAAAGTCATGTCAACCTTTTTCATTGTCGACCATAGCCGTGCCAGTGTTTTGCATGTGCCATTTAATCCTGGGGCTGCCGCGAATCGCGGGGGTTGCCGCGATTTGCGGGAGGGGGGGGTTGCGGGGGTGGGTGCCGCGAATCGCGGGAGAGCGGGGTTTATGGGGGTTCCGGTGGGGGGTTGCCGCGAATTGCGGGAGGGGGGGGGTGCCGGGGTGCCGCGAATCGCCGGAGGGGGGGTTGCGGGGGGTGTGATGCGAATCGCCACAAGAAAAAAATCAACACAGAAAGGTCAACACATGTAAATGTTGACATAAGTGTGCCACTTCATTGGTGTCCATGTCGACACATGACAATAAATATGAAAAAATTAAAAAAATTAAAAATAAATCTTCAAAAACTCATGTCAACCTTTTTCATTGTCGACCATAGCCATGTCAGTGTTTTGCATGTGCCATTTAATCCTGGGGCTGCTGCGAATTGCGGGGGGGGGGGGTGCCGCGAATCGCGGGAGGGGGGTCGCAGGGGGGGTGCCGCCAACCGTGCAAGGGGGGGTCGCGGGGGGGTTCTTTTTGCCGCGAATCGCGGGAGGGAGGTCGCGGGGGGGGGTGTTTTTTCCGCGAATCGGGGGGGGTCACGGGGGAGGGTTTGCCGCGATTCGCGGGAGGGGGGGGTCGCGGGTGGTGGTTATGCCGCGAATTGCGGGAGGGGTCGTGGGGGGGTTCTTTTTGCAGCGAATCGCGGGAGGGGGGGTCGCGGGGGTGTTTTTGCTGCGAATCGCGGTAGGGGGGGTCGCGGGTGTTTTTGCCGCGAATCGCGGGAGGGAGGGGGCGCGCGGGGGGGGGGGGGGAGGTTTTGCCGCAAATCGCGGGAGGGGGGCGCTCACCTGGTGGCTGTGGAGTAGCAGTGCTGGGCAACATGGAAAGGCAGTGGGTGTCTGGCACTGTCTGTCTGTCTGTGGGCTCACTGGGCTGGTTCTCTGTCACATACCTCCCAACATGACCCTCTCCAGGAGGGACACAATGCTCTGTTTCTAGACTTCCCCTTAATGTATGATTGCCATCACCTGTTTTAAACAGGTTAATTTCTCAGAAAGGTGTTCAGCACAGATGAAGGCAATCACACATTAAGAGGAAAGTCCAGGAACAGAGCGTTATAGACACAGACACCCACTTTGAGTGACAGATGTAGACAAATATATAGGAGATATCATCTCATGATTTTCTCCAACCATAGTGTTAGAATCTTCGATAACCTGGTATAGGGGGAAACACAGCGTCACCGATTTCCATATTTGTTGCAGAGTTTCATTAACGGTTTGCGTTTGTGGTATAACTGTTGTAGTTGCTTAATATTGTAATAATGATGGGAAACAAATATGTTAGATGTTATTACCCGCATGTGTAACTGTGTGCACCGTGCCCTGTCATTGGCCCTTATTCTGATTGACGCGGACTTTACCGCGTACTTACGGATCGCGTCTTTACGGCGTCTGCGCATGCGTGGAGAACGCTACGCGCATGTGCCACGCCTTGACTCGGTACCAGTTCGGGCAAATCCCGTCCAAAACTGTTCACCGTTATTAGTCGGGAAATAGGGGCGTATTATGGGCGTCATGCGGAATGACACATGGGCGTAGTTTCAAAGTGGGCAAAACGGGGCGGAAACATGGGCGGACACGGGGGAGTACACTTATGTTGGGGGGCGTACATTCGGAAACCACTCCGAATGCACGCGATCAAAAAGGGCAGAAATGTGCGGTGTCCACAAGTGTACTATTGCTTTGCGGACACCACTCGTTCATGCGGTAGGCGAACGTACGCCTAATGACTACAAGCATTAACACCTGAACCCAATAGAATCTACTCCTTTACTCATTACTCACTAATAGGACGCTTGTCAGTGCTTTAATTGAAACCATTGCACTTGATTTGCTGTAAGGGTTAATGTGTGCAATGCATGTGTTAGGCATGCTTGTAAGGATATATTGGCATCTAATTGATTCCAATTCCAAAGAAGCATTTTTTTATGAGGATAGGTAATTGAATAAGTGGGTCATGTGATGTATTGCAGAAGATACATAATAGTGGGTTGTTTGGCGTAAATACTCCGCTTACGGGCGGTAGCACCGCTTGGCTCCCGTTCGGATGCGGTATTTCCGAGCATACTCTGTAATACTCTGTAATACCGTGCATAATCGGAGTGTTTCTCCCGCACACGCATGGTTTGTATGTCGTCCGTAAACACGCCCTGTTCTTAAAGAGTGAGTCCGTCCGAATGCGGAGGACACGTGGGCGTTTCTACGGACGATGGCCGCACGCGGCAAAACACCGTGGCGTGCGGACCGCACCGTAAGAATGCGGGAATATCCGCACCAACCAGAATAAGGGCCATTGTCATGAAAGACGGACCTGCAGCCTGTGCACCTTCATCTGTCACTGACACCAGAGACATACATGCAGTCTGTACCTTTCTCCTGTCACTGTCACCAGACATGTACAAGCAGTCTGTACACCTAGTCCTGTCACTGTCACCAGAGATGAACATGGCGTCTGTACACCATGTTCTTTCACTGTCACCAGTGATGCAAATACAGTCTGTGCACCTGGTCCTGTCGCTGTCACCAGTGATGCACATGCAGTCTGTGCACCTGGTCCTGTCGCTGTCACCGGTGATACACATGCAGTCTGTGCACCTGGTCCTGTCGCTGTCACCAGTGATGCACATGCAGTCTGTGCACCTGATCCTGTCGCTGTCACCAGTGATACACATTCAGTCTGTGCACCTGGTCCTGTCGCTGTCACCAGTGATACACATACAGTCTGTACACCTGGTCCTGTCGCTGTCACCGGTGATACACATGCAGTCTGTGCACCTGGTCCTGTCGCTGTCACCGGTGATACACATGCAGTCTGTGCACCTGGTCCTGTCGCTGTCACCAGTGATACACGTGCAGTCTGTGCACCTGGTCCTGTCGCTGTCACCAGTGATACACATGCAGTCTGTGCACCTGGTCCTGTCGCTGTCACCAGTGATACACATGCAGTCTGTGCACCTGGTCCTGTCGCTGTCACTGGTGATACACAATAAGTCTGTGCACCTGGTCCTGTCGCTGTCACCAGTGATACACATGCAGTCTGTGCACCTGGTCCTGTTGCTGTCACCAGTGATACACATGAAGTTTGTGCACCTGGTCCTGTCGCTGTCACTGGTGATACACATTCAGTCTGTGCACCTGGTCCTGTCGCTGTCACCAGTGATACACGTGCAGTCTGTGCACCTGATCCTGTCACTGTCACCAGTGATGCACATGCAGTCTGTGCACCTGATCCTGTCGCTGTCACCAGTGATACACATGCAGTCTGTGCACCTGGTCCTGTCGCTGTCACCAGTGATGCACATGCAGTCTGTGCACCTGGTCCTGTCGCTGTCACCAGTGATACACATGCAGTCTGTGCACCTGGTCCTGTCGCTGTCACCAGTGATGCACAAGCAGTCTGTGCACCTGATCCTGTCACTGACCAGTGATACACATGCAGTCTGTGCACCTGGTCCTGTCACTGTCACCAGTGATACACATGCAGTCTGTGCACCTGGTCCTGTCGCTGTCACCAGTGATGCACATGCAGTCTGTGCACCTGGTCCTGTCGCTGTCACCAATGATGCACAAGCAGTCTGTGCACCTGATCCTGTCGCTGTCACCAGTGATACACATGCAGTCTGTGCACCTGATCCTGTCACTGTCACCAGTGATACACATGCAGTCTGTGCACCTGGTCCTGTCACTGTCACCAGTGATACACATGCAGTCTGTGCACCTGATCCTGTCGCTGTCACCAGTGATGCACAATCAGTCTGTGCACCTGGTCCTGTCGCTGTCACCAGTGATGCACAATCAGTCTGTGCACCTGATCCTGTCGCTGTCACCAGTGATGCACAAGCAGTCTGTGCACCTGATCCTGTCGCTGTCACCAGTGATGCACAAGCAGTCTGTGCACCTGATCCTGTCGCTGTCACCAGTGATGCACATGCAGTCTGTGCACCTGATCCTGTCGCTGTCACCAGTGATGCACATGCAGTCTGTGCACCTGGTCCTGTCGCTGTCACCGGTGATGCACAAGCAGTCTGTGCACCTGGTCCTGTCGCTGTCACCGGTGATACACATGCAGTCTGTGCACCTGATCCTGTCACTGTCAGCAGTGATGCACATGCAGTCTGTACACCTGATCCTGTCGCTGTCACCAGTGATACACATGCAGTCTGTGCACCTGGTCCTGTCGCTGTCACCAGTGATACACATGCAGTCTGTGCACCTGGTCCTGTCGCTGTCACCAGTGATGCACAAGCAGTCTGTGCACCTGGTCCTGTCACTGTCACCAGTGATACACATGCAGTCTGTACACCTGGTCCTGTCAATGTCACCAGTGATACACATGCAGTCTGTGCACCTGGTCCTGTCACTGTCACTAGAATTGTAAAGACTGTTGCTGATTGGTTGCTTTGGGAAACTACTCTTTATTTCTCTCCAAGTCTTGATACATCTGTCCTCAGGAGGATTAGAACAACCTACTGCCAATCATAAAATGTTGACGGAAGAAAAGCACAGAATATTTCACTCCTGTAATGCCTGCGTATGTTTAGAATTTGCAGTCGGAGCGACGAAGCTAACCCACGTAGGGATGACCAGTAAAACCTTCAACTATTTGGGGAAAGCCATTGAGTGGTTAATACCAGTAATGGCCAGTGGTAAAACATGTGCAGATGCTGGAAACTATTAACCATTGGATGTCGCTATTTGCCTTGGTATCAGACCATCAATGATTGCTAACATCGATGGTCAACAGTGATCCCTAAACCCAAGCATTGACAACAATGCAGAATAGTGGCGTATTAGCTCCTGACAAGCTATTGCAGGAAGAAATTGTGTTTGGAAAGCGAATCCCAGTAGATTATGTGCACAATGATGGATGCGGTTTTACAACAAGCAGCACAGCCTGTATCTGTTTATACTAATCACATCGCGTTCTCCCATGAAATTCTTGTACATATCAATGTAATCCTTCAGGTGTCATTTAACACTGGTTGCCCAGCACAGCATTGCAGCATGATTTCCCCAAGGGCAGCTACAGATTTTATTCTTAAAATATAAAATGTCCTTAAATATGCCCGTTGGTATAGCCTTGTGGTTTGGTGTGACTGCTATCGTTCTCAATGTATGCTGAAAATGCAAAATCCAGTCTTTTTTTCCCTTGAAAAGACCCACGTTGATATACGGTGCTTTAATGGGATTAAGTGTGGCGAGGTTGAATCACATCAATAAAATGACAGTGTGTACTGTATCTGCGGTTGTTCAGAAAGGTAGAAGCTAGGGGTCAGAGGTCACCGGCGAGGCTCCGTCACAGATGGACTGAGAAGAAGTGAATGCCTGGATGAAGCCTGTGTCATGGCGATAAGGAACAACCCCTCATTTTAAAAGCTGTGATGATTGCTTAGAAAAGAACAGCTGTCTCCTCTTTTTCTGCAGCTTAAACTAAGGCCCTGAAACTCCCTATGGTTTTACATTCCACAGCAGGCTACAGAACCTACAAATATAGGACAGACCATCCAGAACGCGGAGAAAGCACATTAACTCTTCACTGGGAAAACACTGCAGCGGGGGTGTCAATGTTCCCAATGAGCCAGTCCTCCGTCTTAGATGTTACATCTTGTTTATAACACTGACTCGTCCTTTAAGTGCTCATTGTACTGATGACAATTGCTTGTTTCATAAATAATCTACAATATTGAGGACAGATCTGCACCTTAGGTTAGACCAAATGACCGTGTCGCAGACTGTCCCTTGTTACTTTCTGCTACTAGGTTGTAAATCGTGGTGTCAGATGATGACGGCCTAACAGTAAGGATCCCGATGGTCAGTATACTGACATCGGAATCCCGACTGTTCAAATGCCCAACTTTCGGGATACTGACTGACAGGGGCTATTCTCACTTGTGGGGGTCCACGACTGAGCCCGAAGCTTGGGGAGTGCAGGTTTGCGCTTACCCCCCCCCCCCCCCTCCCATCTGAAGACTGATCATCAGAATCCCGACTGTTGGGCAATGGGTAATAGGCTGAGTAGGTTTTCTGCTCTGTTCAAAAAAGGTACAATTTATGAATGGCCGTCGGTGTGTTATCCCTCGATGGTTAACATCAAGGGAACCATTGATTGTTAACTTCGATAGTGTAAAACAATGATTTCGCCTACCGATGGTCACCCCAGCTTTCTTGTTTAGGGCCCGAGACGTGGCTTTGTGAGTGTCAGGGGCGGAGCTCTGTGTCCTGACACCTTAGAGGGTAAAACAATTGAATAGCTTTGTTGCATCAATGGCAGGGTACCTTGGCAGGGTTTATTCATACATAGGAGCTGGTACAGAGATGTTACAGCAGCTTAAGTGACTGCAGCTTTCTGTTCTATACGAATATTAATCTAAATGTCTGTCCTAATAAGGAAGGAAGACTGTAATGTATAGTGAAGGTATTACTTTTACAATGTATCATAGCTGGAATATGAGTATATAGTAAGGGCATAATGGTAGAGAATGTTATAAAGTCTTTATACCGGTGTTTAGATTTTTCTAGCTAGCTCCTTGTTATATGGCAAACATGGTAGCCTTGATTGTCAGAAGATTCAGCTGCTTTGGGAATGTGCATGATGGGGAAGGACTTGCACTGAGCCCCATAGCTTTATCCAGTGCTGCAGAGAGTATACAAGACTTTTAAGTATCTGCGTACCTCCAGTGTATTGCACCTACATTGAGCTAGGGGTGAGATTACACCGAGGGGCACATGTGTTGGAGTACTCATTGATACATAGTTCTCCGAGTCCCATCACATGGGAATGTTCTCTTAGTTTCACTTGTAGGTTGCAGGTGTAAATTCAAGTGGACAACAAAAACTTGTCTTTTGGTGAACATCACCATTTATGTTATTAGTATTTATTACCAGGTATTTATATAGCGCACACATATTCTGCAGAGAATATTTGTGCAGTCACATCGGTCCCTTCCCCAGTGGAGGTTACAATCTATATTCCCTACCACACTTACATGTACACACAGACACACTCAAAATATTCAACATAAATCTCAGTTTCCAGTTCAACATTTTCCAAAGATTTTAATTGTAACATTGTAGCTGAGTCATTGTAACATATTTACATATCCTCTTCTAATTTCTATTTGTACGTATAATTGGTTGGCAGGCTACCTGTGAAACACTCCTCTGTTCACTCTTTTATTGCACATAAGAAAATGATACGTAGGTACGCGGGTCAATGTATACCAGGACATTACATCGCTACACAGTTGTATTTATCCTCACATCAGTGCCATTCACAAGTGCAGTGGGGGTTTAGGGATTTTTTAAATCCTACGAGATTCATTCCCGGGACATTTTAATTTATAAACCTACTAAATGTGTTGTATCGCCTTCTAGTGGTGAAAAACAGAAATTACCAAATAAAATTGTTTTGTAGAAGTGATAGACAAATAGAACCAAGCAGATCGTAAGTATAAATTTGGGTCATTTTGATAGTTATTTTTTTTCTAGATGTTAAATAGAAAACATGCTAATTACCAAAGCCAACAAATGTAGCTTTGTTAAATAGACTGAATTCCTATACCTATATTCTCTTTACTGGATAATCGCGGGTACCATAACAATGTTTAATAATGCACAGAAGTCCTTGTGAACAAAAATGAATTTTTGCTTGTTAGTAAATATTTTTGGGTGAAATTTACTAAGATGGGACCTCTATATTAATCTACTTATTATTTATTTAGCACCGTCTAGAACAGGGCTGGGCAACACCGGCCCTCTAGATGTTGGTGAACTACACATCCCAGGATGCTTTGCATTAGTTTTGCTGTGTTGCCATGCTGAAACTGATGCAAGGCATGCTGGGATGTGTAGTTCATCAACATCTGGAGGGCCGGTGTTGGCCAGCCCTTGTCTAGAAGATAATAACTTGTATTTGAATGGTTACCCATAGAAACATCCCATGTTCACTAGAACTTCCAGTACATTTACCCCGTAAAGTGATCGCTCACTTATTCTTTGGGCAGAATCGGCAGCCGTTTTATTGGTTCACGAAGAACCAGTGACGTCATTGATTTGTTCTGTGCCTCTCATGTAATAAGAAAGATTGTAAGCAACTCTTCTTGCTCATAATAGTTTAACCAGATTTGAAGCAACTTAATACACAGCGTGTGGAGAAATAATATGTAATAAATTATTAATATGTATCACAGTGGCATCTCTAATATATGTCCCAGCATTCAAGGGTGGTGTGTGCTTAATCCCACACAAAAAATAATACTCCCCTCTAGATCTGGGATTATCAAGGCATTTGGCAGATTATAGCAGCAGGAATCAAAGCATGAAAAGGGTTTAAACCTGTCGGGTTTAATGCGCATCTGCAGAATAGCGCATTAACCCCTTTCCTCGGTACTGAAAGGAAACAAATGTAGAAGCAGTCTAGGATTTCCTGCAGGCCACAGACACCTGCGCGTTGGACTGATTCAGAGACACAAGGTTGTTGTACACCGCAAAGCGATTTGTTTATCACTGCGTACTGGTTACACACTGGGCGATATTTGTAACTATTTTGCTGATTCCAACATGTCAGAACGGGATGCAGTCAAAATCCCGACAGGGTCAAAATCCCGACAGGGTCATAATACCGACAAGGACAAAATCCCGACAAGGACAAAATCCCGACATTTAAAATACCGACAAGGACAAAATCCCAACATTTAAAATCTCAACAAGGTCAAAATACCGACATATAGAATGTACAGGTGAAACTGTCAACATGACTTTGGGTCGACTGGTCGGGTCGACATGGTTTTTTTTCACTTTTTTTGACCCGACATGATGCCCTACCATCCACTAGGGCGTGGTGGGAGAATAAAATAGTGTGCCCGAAGTATAGCGAGCAAATCGAGCCATGCGAGGGGCTGCGGTTCACTTCCAACTGTGTCCATGTCGACTGTGTCGACATTCGGGTCAAAAAACAGTGAAAAAACCCATGTCGACCTCGCGACCTGTCGACCCAAACTCATGTTGACAGTTTCACCTGTACATTCTATATGTCGGTATTTTAAATGTTGGGATTTTGTCCTTGTCAGGATTTTGTCCTTGTCAGGATTTTGTCCTTATCGGGATTTTGTCCTTGTCGGTATTATGACCCATTCAGGATTTTGACCCTGTCGGGATTTTATACCGAATCCGTCAGAAAGACAACATTGAAATATCGTCATTTGCTTATGCACAGTGTCGCTGACGATGCTCAGTCCTGGATGTCGTCTTCGACATCCTTCGTCATCTGTACACGCAGGACGACGGATGATATCACTAGCAAGGGCCATGCTGAGGAACCCCCTTACCCCGCCCCCACTTACCCCGCCCAACACCCCCTCCCCATGCGCCTTTGCTCCTCGCGGCCACACAGGAAAGTGTGCATGCTGCTGATCTCGCTGGGTACACATATCGGCCCACTGTTCACTCTTAAACAATTAACTCAGATGTAAGAAATAATACATTTATAAGTTACATCTGAATAATGCGTTTGTTCTAGTACACAAAAACTAATTTGCAGAGCACAGTATATTTCCTTGGTCTGGCATGTAAAATATTGGGAAGGAACATCTGTTTCTCCCACAAGCATAGCCATAAAGATAAGGAATATTAAATGCTTGCAAGTGCTGAACGGATTGGCCACAGAGTTAATTTAATTGAAAGCACAGATCACATTGATAGTAGCAAACCTTAGAGAGATCATTAGACCAGACCTCTGCTTTATAAGATATACAGTAGGACGGGAATATTTATACTGCTAGAAGAAACTATTTCAGACAGTTTTTTTCTTCAACTTTGTTTCCATCACCAAACGGTTTCATTGTCCATCAATACCGGTTCCATTCATTCAAAGAACATGCTGGAAACATTCTGTAAAGTGAAACTGGACATGATTGCAGTCTCCCTTTGTCCGACTGTATCAGTAAAGGTTTTTTTTACTCAAATTGACCAAACCGTGTTGTTCTATAGGAAGGGCAATGATAACAGGTGCAGAGTCATTTAGTTTTGGGTGGGTTATTTTGTTTCTGTGCAGGGTAAATACTGGCTGCTTTATTTTACACTGCAATATAGATCTCACTTTGAACACACCTCACCGAAATCTAACTCTGTCTGCACATGTTACATCTGCCCCACCTGCAGTGCAGCATGGTTTTAATAGCTTTAAGATCAGGTCTAAATAACCCTCATAGGCCACCTGTTCAACATGAACTTTTACAATATTTACTACATAAATGTTCAAAAGGAGCAGATGGGGTTTCACCGCTGCGATCAGCGACCTCCTTTTTTTAGGATTAGTGTTCCAAAACCTTGTCATATCCACAGACAGCCATTGCTATGGAACTACACTTCCCAGCAAACAATGCTGCAGTATTGCTGCTAGGACATCCTAGAACTGTGTCAGGACATGCTGGGATGTGTAGTTCCACAGCAGCTGGAGTACCAGCGTTACATATGTGTCCACATACATCTATCCTCCATGCAATACACGTCGCAATATATACGTAAAGCAAGAGCGCTGCATGACCCGGTAGTGCCCAGCATCTTTTTTACTACTTTTTACATTAAAATGCAGAATATCATATAATTTTATTATCATTTTAATCAGCAGGCACTGCTTGTGTGTCCTATTTGTCCCATTTTGCTAAATACATTTTAAAGGAAAAAGTTGCAAAAAAAAAACATGACATGGTACAACTAGAATGGAGGTGAAAGGAGGTTAGATGTATTTGGACATACAGCTGGGGCGCCTCTCAGCCGGCACTGGGAATCGCTGGCAATCACTGGCGGAGAGGTGCAATCCTCTAAATAAATAAGAAGTAGAATTGGTCTTTTGGAAACGTCTTCAATAGAACTGTGGCTCTATGATTTGAGTGTTTTGTACATTGAAGGCAAAAGCCAATAAAAAGAATCTGACAACAACAATCTCTAGTATATAGAATTATCAACAGTTGAGAGGTACATACAAATATATTCTGCAGTTATCAGTACAATGCTTTTGTTGTTGTTATTATACTTTCTAGCCGCACTGCAGTAGTACATGACGCTGAAACAGGGATCAGACCATTAAATCATAATAGGAACATAGAAGAAAGAGGAGTTTGTCTCCGCTCTCTCCAGTCTACAATCTAAAGGCAATGAGGGCATTGAGACACAAGGCGCAAGTGTACTGTGCAGTGCTCCAGCCATGGTGCACAGGTAGTAGAAGAGATGTGCTGGTCCAGCCCGGTGCACAGGTAGTGGAAGAGATGTGCTGGTCCAGCCAGGTGCACAGGCAGTAGAAGAGATGTGCTGGTCCAGCCAGGTGCACAGGTAGTAGAAGAGATGTGCTGGTCCAGCCAGGTGCACAGGTAGTAGAAGAGATGTGCTGGTCCAGCCCGGTGCATAGGTAGTGAAAGAGATGTGCTGGTCCAGCCAGGTGCACAGGCAGTAGAAGAGATGTGCTGGTCCAGCCAGGTGCACAGGTAGTAGAAGAGATGTGCTGGTCCAGCCAGGTGCACAGGTAGTAGAAGAGATGTGCTGGTCCAGCCCGGTGCACAGGTAGTGGAAGAGATGTGCTGGTCCAGCCAGGTGCACAGGCAGTAGAAGAGATGTGCTGGTCCAGCCAGGTGCACAGGTAGTAGAAGAGATGTGCTGGTCCAGCCAGGTGCACAGGTAGTAGAAGAGATGTGCTGGTCCAGCCCGGTGCATAGGTAGTGGAAGAGATGTGCTGGTCCAGCCAGGTGCACAGGCAGTAGAAGAGATGTGCTGGTCCAGCCAGGTGCACAGGTAGTAGAAGAGATGTGCTGGTCCAGCCAGGTGCACAGGTAGTGGAAGAGATGTGCTGGTCCAGCCAGGTGCACAAGTAGTAGAAGAGATGTGCTGGTCCAGCCAGGTGCACAGGTAGTAGAAGAGATGTGCTGGTCCAGCCAGGTGCACAGGTAGTAGAAGAGATGTGCTGGTCCAGCCAGGTGCACAGGTAGTGGAAGAGATGTGCTGGTCCAGCCAGGTGCACAGGTAGTAGAAGAGATGTGCTGGTCCAGCCAGGTGCACAGGTAGTAGAAGAGATGTGCTGGTCCAGCCAGGTGCACAGGTAGTAGAAGAGATGTGCTGGTCCAGCCAGGTGCACAGGTAGTAGAAGAGATGTGCTGGTCCAGCCAGGTGCACAGGTAGTAGAAGAGATGTGCTGGTCCAGCCAGGTGCACAGGTAGTAGAAGAGATGTGCTGGTCCAGCCAGGTGCACAGGTAGTAGAAGAGATGTGCTGGTCCAGCCAGGTGCACAGGTAGTAGAAGAGATGTGCTGGTCCAGCCAGGTGCACAGGTAGTAGAAGAGATGTGCTGGTCCAGCCAGGTGCACAGGTAGTAGAAGAGATGTGCTGGTCCAGCCAGGTGCACAGGTAGTAGAAGAGATGTGCTGGTCCATCCAGGTGCACAGGTAGTAGAAGAGATGTGCTGCTCCAGCCAGGTGCACAGGTAGCTGAAGAGATGTGCTGCTCCAGCCCGGTGCACAGGTAGTAGAAGAGATGTGCTGCTCCAGCCAGGTGCACAGGTAGCTGAAGAGATGTGCTGCAGCGGTCTGAGATCCGTCATTTTTATTTCAGTATTTAACCTACAGCAGTGCCATTCATTTGCGTAGAGGACAATCCTGCAGATTAGGTCATTAGAGATCCAGCGTACAGAGAAATATACTGGGGGCATCAGATCTGACGACAACACCGGAGAGATCTATTATTTAGGATTTTCCCGAAATGTCTTTTCTCATGAAGAGAACATGTCTGGGGGTTGGGGGTGCATGCAAAATACAGTTTTCACCCAGTGACAATCACACACCAGCAATTAGCCACTGTGAACAATTAGCACATTCCATTCGCTTGCTAATTATTACAATTAGCCACATAGTCTTTAAGTGATTGGGGGCAACACATTAAGACTTCATTATATTTCTATTTGAATATAAAGACGGAGTATTTGCACCTCGGAGCTCGTAGGCATTGCGCAGTTTACCGCAGTCCCCACTGGGCTGGTACCGAGGCGAGGCAGCTGTGGGGGGTGAGGCTGCCTTCACTGGGATCACTTGGGGCGTTCTTGATTGGGGATGGAAATAAACGTGTAGTTCAAGTCCTTTACTTAGCGACATAAATGGGAAGCTGGCAGCACAGCGCACATTGTAGAAAGTAATGTTGGGTATCGCTGTGCGAGAAACCAGACAGCATAATAGACAATTAAGAACAGCTTGAATCACCCATTCTGCACAGACTGTATGGTGTTTAGGAAGCCGAGTGGCGCAGAAGGATCTAGGTGACCGGTCTCCGCTATCTGTTGTTTTACTCTGTTGTGCGCCCTCTTCTGGGTTTGTAGCAACATTTAATATATGATTTTGGCATCTCAGCAGAGGGGGAAGGCCGCAGAGGAAGCAGAGCCTTGCACTGATTTATATTGTGGTCCGAGAAGTACTTATCATCAAGACTTGGGGTTTTTTTTTTTTTTTTGGCTTTTAAGCGAGCACTTCTCAGCAGCATTATAATGCCCCGCACTTGTCCTGTCAGCTCGGTGACAATGATAAAAGACCCTGCTGTTTCTTCCAGACACTAATGAAGCCTGAAAGCTTTTAAACATGACAAAATTTCCCAGAGTTTGTTGATTTACGGTTTTTATTTTTTATTACTGGTGGTAACCACAGCTCCGTCATCATGGCGGGCGTGCGGATCACCGCTGAGAATTGCTGTGCCACTTTATGGCAGCAAAAAGCACTAAAATAAAGGCAGATCATTCTTCTTCCACCCGCAGACTATTTCGCAGAAAAAAAATATTGATTGTCTGTCTGTCAAAAAAATCAGAGCGCATACAAACATCTTCTTAGACCGGTATAAGGCTGCAAGGGCCTTCTGTGTAGCGGAATACTAGATAGGTGACCAGGCTCAGTGCACTAATGGAGAACCCTGGCACTCTAGCTGTTGTTGAACTACACATCCCAGCCTGCCCTGCCACAGTTTTAGCTTGGCCAAATAGCAAAATACTAGCAGGGCATGCTGGGAAATGCAGTTCAACAACAGATATGGCTTCTCAGTGGCAAAAGCTTTACCTTCCTGTCTTTCAGATATGCTTTTCAGATTGGACGTACTTCTGTCCAATTGTATTTGAATTCTTAGTTATGCTCATATAGAACAAGGATTAGAGAAACAATAAAGTGTAGTATTTCCGACAGCCGGGAAATCAATCATTTGCCATCTAATCTTACGGACTGGGTGAATAATTACACCTCAGATTAATATTCCCGGTGCGCCCTCTAGTGTTCACAGCGCAGTGGGGATGACCTGCTGTAGGCCATAAAGTGACTTCATGCCAAAAAGAAATAGTCTCCCATCAAGGAACACAACACAAGGTAACACAAACAGGGTTCCAGGCCCATACACAGCAAAGTTTAAATATAATCAGTGTTTTCTCTCAGGCCAATAATATTGAGCATACACACTGAACAATATAGATGAACGATATCTTCCAGTGACGTCACCGGATTCGACCAGCATGTCCCTTTCTGAGTGATATCTTTTACAATATCCTCTAGGGCAGTGATCTTCAACCTTTTACCTTGTGGCACACTGAATAAGATTTTAAAAATGCCAAGGCACACCATGAGATCCCCACAGGGCAAAACACATTAGACTGCACAAGAAAGAAAAAAAACATTGGTCCCCATATAAAAAACACTGGTCCACACAGCTAACAAAAATACAATAAATTGACCCTTTTCATGAAAAGAAGAGACCAGTAAATAACAGTTGAAGTGCTGGTGACTGTAAACTGGTTCGGGCATCTCTAGATCTGGGGGCACACTTGAGAACAGCTGAAGGCACAGTAGTGTGCCACGGCACAGGGGTTGAAAAACACTGATCTAGGGCCTTAAACGTGTCTGATATAGGTAAAGGAGGAGTCCCTATTGCAGCAAAGTCCAATTATTTTTCAGTGACTGTATAATTCATGCACCATGATAGGCCACATTTAGAGAACCAGAAGTCCCAGCATGTTTCATCTGCTTAAGTCTTCCTCAGGGGTAGATGCGTGTGTTTGGAATCCTCTTACATTCTGTATGATACTGAAGAGCATTAGCTGGTTGACACCAGTTTTCATGTTGTGTGTGTGTGTGAAATACATAATGTCTCTTTCACATCGCACAAATAACCCGGGTCCGACCGCGATCACCGGCAGAATGAAGAATGAGGACAAATGCCGCTGACGCCAGTGTTCTCTCACCGGAGAACACTGGCGCTGACATCTCGCTCAGCACTGTGTGTGTGTGTGTGTGTGTGCGCTGATCAGCAATGTGTGATCACTCAGAACAATCGCTATATGTGTAGCCCCATTAGACAAAATTGCTTAGTCAAAAATACTTAGTCAAAATTGTCCATTAGCCAATATCTCCCAGTGTGTCCGGGGCTTACCCATGTAATGTAAATAATCTGCATTATTGGTAAAGTGCACACATGCAGGTCAGCCCGGTCATACTCTGTTCATACATATCTATGTAATTACCTGTGTGCTTGTGGTGCATTGGAACCTACCGGTGTCATTGTCACTGAAGTGCTCAATATTACATAACAAGAATACCAGTAACACCATCCATCGTCTTTACAGGTACCACAGAGCGGGTCTGTCTGATCCAGGGCACCGTAGAAGCCCTTAATGCAGTCCATGGGTTTATCGCGGAGAAGATTCGGGAAATGCCACAAAACGTGGCCAAGACAGAGCCGGTCAGCATCCTGCAGCCACAGACAACCGTCAACCCAGACCGGATCAAACAAGTATGTATTTGGGAGATCCCACAAAGATCTATGTGAAGTGTTTATGTGGCCCGTGCATCATGTAGCAGTGTATTTTGGGGGAATTGGTTTATAAGGGAATGTACAGTACAGTATGATTATTCTCTGGCAGATCCTCGAGGCGGGTCATACATACACATCTGTGTAGAATTAAATACATTTATTTTTCAAACTGAAAAGTTTCAATATAGCTTGTTTGACCTACTACTACTACCCAAGGCAGATTGGTGTTACTCACTGACTGTAATGGGGAATTCCATGCCTCCAAATGAGGGAACAATATTTCTCAATGTGGGGTTAGCATTTGTGAATGTGGCTATTTGCCAGTTATTCCGCATGGTCCCAACTGTTCAAATGGAAGCACCCGCTCAGGTATTCAGGGGATGGTACTTGTGTTATCAGACAGGTCGCAGAGATGTGTCCTCAATACCCCATGAAGCGCAGTGTGCCTAGTGTGACGCAGCTGCCAATGTAACTCTGCTGACGCCATTAATGCATCTTAGTCACAACCCAATGCGACTAGAACGCACAATTATTATTATTAATTTATCACCAGTTATTAATATAGCGCACACATATTCCGCAGAGCTGTACAGAGACTATTATTACCAGTTATTATATAGAGCACACATATTCCGCAGTGCTGTACAGAGAATATTATTAATAGTTATTTATATAGCGCACACATATTCCGCAGCGCTGTACAGAGAATATTATTACCAGTTATTTATATAGCGCACACATATTCCGCAGCGCTGTACAGAGAATATTATTAATAGTTATTTATATAGCGCACACATATTCCGCAGCGCTGTACAGAGAATATTATTACCAGTTATTATATAGCGCACACATATTCCGCAGCGCTGTACAGAGATTATTATTACCAGTTATTATATAGTGCACACATATTCCACAGCGCTGTACAGATATTATTATTACCAGTTATTATATAGTGCACACATATTCCGCAGCGCTGTACAGAGACTATTACCAGTTATTATATAGCGCACACATATTCCGCAGCGCTGTACAGAGATTATTATTACCAGTTATTATATAGCGCACACATATTCCACAGCGCTGTACAGATATTATTATTACCAGTTATTATATAGCGCACACATATTCCACAGCGCTGTATAGAGACTATTATTACCAGTTATTTATATAGCGCACACATATTCCGCAGCGCTGTACAGAGACTATTATTACCAGTTA
Source organism: Crinia signifera (assembly GCF_055691185.1). Taxonomy (NCBI): domain Eukaryota; kingdom Metazoa; phylum Chordata; class Amphibia; order Anura; family Myobatrachidae; genus Crinia; species Crinia signifera. Next base: position 79,011,953 of record NC_139228.1, on the reverse strand, counting down.
TTTATGTAGCGCACACATATTTCGCAGCGCTGTACAGAGATTATTACCAGTTATTATATAGCGCACACATATTCCACAGCGCTGTACAGATATTATTATTACCAGTTATTATATAGTGCACACATATTCCGCAGCGCTGTACAGAGACTATTACCAGTTATTATATAGCGCACACATATTCTGCAGTGCTGTACAGAGATTATTATTACCAGTTATTATATAGTGCACACATATTCCGCAGTGCTGTACAGAGACTATTATTACCAGTTATTATATAGTGCACACATATTCCACAGCACTGTACAGAGACTATTATTACCAGTTATTATATAGTGCACACATATTCCGCAGCGCTGTACAGAGAATATTATTACCAGTTATTATATAGTGCACACATATTCCGCAGCGCTGTACAGAGATTATTATTACCAGTTATTATATAGCGCACACATATTCCGCAGCGCTGTACAGACTATTATTACCAGTTATTATATAGCGCACACATATTCCACAGCGCTGTACAGAGACTTTTATTACCAGTTATTATATAGCGCACACATATTCTGCAGCGCTGTACAGAGATTATTATTACCAGTTATTATATAGCGCACACATATTCTGCAGCGCTGTACAGAGACTATTACCAGTTATTATATAGTGCACACATATTCCACAGCGCTGTACAGAGACTTTTATTACCAGTTATTATATAGCGCACACATATTCTGCAGCGCTGTACAGAGATTATTATTACCAGTTATTATATAGCGCACACATATTCCGCAGTGCTGTACAGAGACTATTATTACCAGTTATTTATATAGTGCACACATATTCCGCAGCGCTGTACAGAGACTATTATTACCAGTTATTTATATAGTGCACACATATTCCGCAGCGCTGTACAGAGACTATTATTACCAGTTATTTATATAGCGCACACATATTCCGCAGCGCTGTACAGAGATTATTATTACCAGTTATTATATAGCGCACACATATTCCGCAGTGCTGTACAGAGATTATTATTACCAGTTATTATATAACGCACACATATTCCACAGCACTGTACAGAGACTATTATTACCAGTTATTTATATAGCGCACACATATTCCACAGCGCTGTACAGAGACTATTATTACCAGTTATTATATAGCGCACACATATTCCGCAGCGCTGTACAGAGATAATTATTACCAGTTATTTATTAGTGCACACATATTCTGCAGCGCTGTACAGAGATAATTATTACCAGGTATTATATAGCGCACACATATTCCACAGCGCTGTACAGAGACTATTATTACCAGTTATTATATAGCGCACACATAGTCGCAGCGCTGTACAGAGACTATTATTACCAGTTATTTATATAGCACACACATATTCCGCAGCACTGTACAGAGACTATTATTACCAGTTATTATATAGCGCACACATATTCCGCAGCGCTGTACAGAGATTATTACCAGTCATCTATATAGCGCACACATATTCCGCAGCGCTGTACAGAGAATATTATTACCAGTTATTATTTAGCGCACACCTATTCCGCAGCGCTGTACAGAGACTATTATTACCAGTTATTTATATAGCGCACACATATTCTGCAGCGCTGTACAGAGACTATTATTACCAGTTATTATATAGCACACATATTCCGCAGCGCTGTACAGAGACTATTATTACCAGTTATTTATTAGCGCACACATATTCCGCAGTGCTGTACAGATAATATTATTACCAGTTATTATATAGCGCACACATTCCGCAGCGCTGTACAGAGGATATTATTACCAGTTATTATATAGCGCACACATATTCCGCAGCACTGTACAGAGATTATTATTACCAGTTATTATATAGCGCACACATATTCCGCAGCGCTGTACAGAGACTATTATTACCAGTTATTTATATAGTGCACACATATTCCACAGCGTTGTACAGAGAATATTATTACCAGTTATTATTTAGCGCACACATATTCCGCAGTGCTGTACAGATAATATTATTACCAGTTATTATATAGCGCACACATATTCCGCAGCGCTGTACAGAGGATATTATTACCAGTTATTATATAGCGCACACATATTTCGCAGCACTGTACAGAGATTATTAGGTACTTATGTAGTATCTGGGCGTCCGATTTTGTGATTGTATGCCTTACCTTAAGGCATACAATCAGATGCGATGCGATGCGATTCGATGCGATTTTGCATAGGATTCAATGTTAAGAAGGTCCTGTTCATTTCCCCACTATCCAAGTGGGCATAGAGTTGATTTTATATAGCGTGGCGAGCGCATATTTCTTAAAAAGTATTCTGTGTCCCCTCGCGGGGCTCGCTACGCTCGCCACGCTTCGGGCTCGGTGGCTCGCTACGCTCGCCACAGGTTTATATCCAACTCCATGCCCACTTGGATAGTGGGGAAAGGAAAAGGACCCCTTTTTCCCATTGAATTCTATGTTAAAATGGACTCAGACCATTTTAACATTGAATCCTATGGAAAAATCTTGACCATCGCACCGCATACGATTTGGTCGCATGCAATGCGATCCGATCCAATTTCTAAATCGGACGCCCAGATACTACATAAGTACCGATTATTATTAACAGTTGTTATATAGCGCACACATATTCCGCAGCGCTGTACAGAGAATATTATTACCAGTTATTATATAGCGCACACATATTCCGCAGCGCTGTACAGAGATTACTATTACCAGTTATTATATAGCGCACACATATTCCGCAGTGCTGTACAGAGAATATTATTACCAGTTATTATATAGCGCACACATATTCCGCAGCGCTGTACAGAGAATATTATTACCAGTTATTATATAGCGCACACATATTCCGCAGCGCTGTACAGAGACTATTATTACCAGTTATTATATAGCGCACACATATTCCGCAACGCTGTGCAGAGAATATTATTACTAGTTATTATATAGCGCACACATATTCCGCAGCGCTGTACAGAGAATATTATTACCAGTTATTATATAGCGCACACATATTCTGCAGCGCTGTACAGAGATTATTATTACCAGTTATTTATATAGCGCTCACATATTCCGCAGCGCTGTACAGAGACTATTATTACCAGTTATTATATAGCGCACACATATTCCGCAGCGCTGTACAGAGAATATTATTACCAGTTATTATATAGCACACACATATTCTGCAGCGCTGTACAGAGATTATTACCAGTTATTTATAAGCGCACACATATTCCGCAGCGCTTTATAGAGTACACATCGCTCTGTGTGTAGGGGCCACAGCGATATAGATGTGTGGCCCCGCGTGTTGCTATCATCCGCCGATTAATATCCAGTTACATCACCGATCACGGCCAATGTTCTCACCGGAGACCACTGACCCTGGCAGATTGCTCAGCACACCACGCTGACACGTTGAGCGCTGTGTGCTGAGCGATCATGCTGAGCGTTCTGAATGATCTAGCGTAGGACAATGCTGATCACTTGCAGCTGACGGACACTGAGTTGCTTTGACTTCTATACAGTATATGGTGGAACCTTTTATTTTCCTTTTATTTAACTTTCCTGCTGAAATTGTTTTCTATCACTAAACCAATCTCATCCATCCTCCTCTCCACCCTGGCTCCACCCGGAAATGCTTTTTATTTGGTACCTTTTTTATTTCCCCCCCCCCCCCTACTTTTTTAATTTCACTCCTTCAATGCCAGCCAGAACTGTGCTCTACAGACTGACGCTGGCATTGAAGGGGTAACTTTATTACTCAAGCTGACTGATTTCTGCTTCTGACCCTGCTTTGTTCTGCAGACATTGTCATCATTACCACCAGCCACCAAGTCCTCTCCATCCGACCCCATGACCATCTCCAGAGCCAGCCAGGTACAGTACCATTCTCCATGTACCATGTTACTCACTTAGAACAGGACAGCGCACCCACCAGGGATCATCACCATCATGGGGGAAGGGAACAGCGCCCCCCGTAGCAGAGAGAGCTACGTTACATGTCACAGCAGATTGTAACACACATTGGATATACATTCAATGTTAGCAAGTGATTTACAAGTAACAAAACGGTGGCAAAATCTCAAGTGAATCACCTAATACAGTAATACAGTAAGTTATACACAATGTACATTTCCCACCTGTACATGATAGATGAATGTATGTACCAGCGCAGGCTGTGGAAAAAAAAGCTATAATAGAACGGTATCTTTTACAATATATTTATTAATAATAAAAATAGCTGTATTTTAAATTCATGGAATTCCATATAAATAAGAACATAAAATTAGATTGTACAATTAAGATAAATGGACATTCGTTAGCTCAGTTTTTGAACATCACTTACATAGACATATATTGTATGGATATATTACCAATCGGACATCAATGCAATTGTCTCCCAGTATAGCAGCAGATGATTCTCAGGTGTCCAATAAGTCCCAACACAGAGTCCATAGATGGACTTAGGATTCCTCTGACAGGGTAATGGTAAACCTGGAGGACTGGAATGAGTCTGGAGCTGCCTCGGATGATTTCTTCCGGATAAATTACTGTTTGGAGATTAGATGGAGCAAGTGGGTTGGTATTGTCCGTGGTCCAAAAAAGCCTTGTAGTGATGGTTGGAGTGAATGTCCAGTATAGAGCTCAACGCGTTTCCCTGGGATTAACCTCCCAGCTGATTCTGCTCCTGAGGAAGCTGGGAGGTTAATCCCCGGGAAACGCGTTGAGCTCTATACTGGACATTTATCCGGAAGAAATCATCCGAGGCAGCTCCAGACTCATTCCAGTCATCCAGGTTTACCATTACCCTGTCAGAGGAATCCTAATTCCATCTATGGACTCTGTGTTGGGACTTATTGGCCACCTGAGAATCATCTGCTGCTATACTGGGAGACAATTGCATTGATGTCCGATTGGTAATATATCCATACAATATATGTCTATGTAAGTGATGTTCAAAAACTGAGCTAACGAATGTCCATTTATCTTAATTGTACAATCTAATTTTATGTTCTTATTTATATGGAATTCCATGAATTTAAAATACAGCTATTTTTATTATTAATAAATATATTGTAAAATATACCGTTCTATTATAGCTTTTTTCCACAGCCTGCGCTGGTACATACATTCACCTTTGTTCCTACATTCTCGGGGCCTGACAACCCCAGTACCAGCAGCAGATAGTAGCGCACCCATCAATCTTGTTGTTTCTGTACACGATAGAGCAGGCTGGGCAGCCCCTGTATTAGGTGGGCAGCCCCTGTATTAGGTGGGCATCCCTGGGGATTAGCCACAGCACCTTTTGATGCTGAGCACCTTACCAGAGTTTTGCTGTTGTACAGTTGCCACAATGGGGTAAATGCAATAAGATGCGAGTTATATTGAAGATGGAATATGTTGCGTGCGATTTGCAACAAGTGCCGAGATTTTTGCGATGAAGTGACGAGATTTAGAGCAACGATTTTGGAAAACTTAAAACCAGGTTGGGTTTGAATTTTTTATTTGAAATGACCACAATCAATCTCATGGTTACACTGAAGAAATGTCAGCACTTGCCGCAAGTTGCAGGCTATACCATTTGGCGCACGGTCACTGAATCAGCCTGTAAAAGATCAATGACACAAACAGCAGCAGTCACTATGTAGTATAGAACTAATCTACAAACACTCCTATAAACAGATATAAGGGGGGGGGGGGGGGGGGGGTAACATGTGACCCTTCTTGAGTAGTAGGTTAGAGCCCAGAAGAGATAGCGGATTCGATGTCCGGGCGTTTCTATGTCCTCAGTAAAGTGCTTACAAATGACAATTTATTAGACACACCAGAACAACCATTTTTGTTGTGATCCATTAATTTCACTATTTTTTGCATAGATTTAGGACATTTTGCTTTTATTAAGTTCTGTTTATATTATATTACTTACAACTTGTTCTATTGATTTTTAAAGTTGAGACAGATACATAGAAGAGAGTTATTCAATAACAATAAGTCACATATCATTTTATACTAGCAGATGAAGCGAATCCATTATGAAGTTTCCGATATATGGCTGGATGCGAGCTACTAAGGCCGATAAAATAGGTTATCTTTAGATAAGACAACCATTAGCCTGATTCCGATGTATTGGGTTGAGCACTGCGTACTTGGAAGGTATAGATATAGATAGACACTTCCTGCGTACGTGTGTGAGCTACGGCTGTGTCTTACGCCGCCCATACATGCACAGCGCGTTCTAAACTAGATTGCTTCGTGTTTATTCCAAATGCATCCGATGAGCTAAAACAGAGTGAGTTCTGAACGAGATACAATGCGATCTAGTTCCAAAAGTACCTGCAGCACTTACCTTTTGGATTGTAAGATGTGATATGCACGGGAGCGCGCATCACATCGGCAGCCCAAAACGCACCGTGTATGGTTGGCATTAGGACATAGCATCGGATAACATAGGTGGGCTTAGTGATCATGAGGTCACTCAAGTTGGCTGATGCAGCTCTTTCCAACAGCACAGGGAATCTTAGATGGCAAAGGGAGACGCTGGTTTTGGCACCGCCACACAGTGGAAGCAACACGCCTCTGTTTTATGAAACTGCGGCTGACATCCGCCCCTCCCACAGCCCAAATGGCTGCAGATAGTCACTCGCTTCACATCTGCAGCCGCATCGTGTCCCGTACTGCACATCATTCATATGGGTCAATGTACCAGTTTCCAGCACTGCAGGATTTCCATGCAGTAAAAGTTCTGTTGCAGCACCCACCTCATGCAGAGGTCACAACTGATAACCAGGCCGAGCTATTTAGATCAATCATTAAATTACAATCTTTCATTACAGTCAATTACACTCTGCGCTCTTTGGTCCTGCCAGCGATTTCCCAATTTACGGGTGTTCTCCAGCCTGCAGCGCCTGTCAGGAACAGTTCTTGCTGCTTTTTGTTTTCCCACCAGGGTACAGCTCGACTTTTAACCCTTTTTATCAACGGACATTTTTCTCCATTGCGTCACGTAATGGGAAATGTAATATTAGCTGCATAACTTGTATTTCCTATAGTATTTGTTTCCAAGCCACACAGTGACTACGGATTTAGGCAAGAGACTTTGTTAAAATTACAATAAGGAAAAGTTTATGTAAAATCACTGAGAGTAACAACATACAATATATTTTAATCCTATAATTGTAAAGTTTTGGTCACATTATAAAATCTTGTATCAAAGCAGCGCTGTACAGGGAATATTATTAATAGTTATTTATATAGCGCACACATATTCCGAAGCGCTGTACAGAAATTATTATTACCAGTTATTACATAACGCACACATATTCCGCAGTGCTGTACAGAGACTATTATTACCAGTTATAATATAGTGTACACATATTCCGAAGCACTGTACAGAAATTATTATTACCAGTTATTATATAGCGCACACATATTCCGCAGCGTTGTACAGAGATTATTATTACCAGTTATTATATAACGCACACATATTCCGCAGCGCTGTACAGAGAATATTATTACCAGTTATTATATAGTGCACACATATTCCACAGCGCTGTACAGAGATTATTATTACAAGTTATTATATTGCGCACACATATTCCGCAGCGCTGTACAGAGAATATTATTACCAGTTATTATATAGCACACACATATTCCGCAGCGCTGTACAGAGATTATTATTACCAGTTATTATATAGCACACACATATTCCGCAGCGCTGTACAGAGATTATTATTACCAGTTATTTTTATAGCGCACACATATTCCGCAGCGCTGTACAGAGATTATTATTACCAGTTATTATATAGTGCACACATATTCCGCAGTGCTGTACAGAGACTATTATTACCAGTTATTATATAATGCACACATATTCCACAGCGCTGTACAGAGATTATTATTACCAGTTATTATATAGCGCACACATATTCCGCAGCGCAGTACAGAGAATATTATTACCAGTTATTATATAGCGCACACATATTCCACAACCCTGTACAGAGATTATTATTACCAGTTATTATATAGCGCACACATATTCCGCAGCGCTGTACAGAGATTATTATTACCAGTTATTATATATCGCACACATATTCCACAGCGCTGTACACAGAATATTATTACCAGTTATTATATAGCGCACACATATTCCGCAACACTTTACAGAGAATATTATTACCAGTTATTATATAGTGCACACATATTCCTCAGCGCTGTACAGAAATTATTATTACCAGTTATTACATAACGCACACATATTCCGCAGCGCTGTACAGAAATTATTATTACCAGTTATTATATAGCGCGCACATATTCCACAGCGCTGTACAGAGACTATTATTACCAGTTATTATATAGCGCACACATATTCCGCAGCGCTGTACAGAGACTATTATTACCAGTTATTTATATAGCGCACACATATTCCGCAGCGATGTACAGAGATTATTATTACCAGTTATTATATAGCGCACACATATTCCGCAGCGCTGTACAGAGAATATTATTACCAGTTATTATATAACGCACACATATTCCGCAGCGCTGTACAGAGACTATTATTACCAGGTATTATATAGCGCACACATATTCCACAGCGCTGTACAGAGACTATTATTACCAGTTATTATATAGCGCACACATATTCCGCAGCGCTGTACAGAGACTATTATTACCAGTTATTTATATAGCGCACACATATTACGCAGCGCTGTACAGAGAATATTACCAGTTATATTATATAGCGCACACATATTCCGCAGCGCTGTACAGAGAATATTATTACCAGTTATTATATAGCGCACACATATTTCGCAGTGCTGTACAGAGATTATTATTACCAGTTATTATATAGCGCATACATATTCCGCAGCGCTGTACAGAGACTATTATTACCACTTATTATATAGCGCACACATATTCCGCAGTGCTGTACAGAGAATATTATTACCAGTTATTTATTTAGCACACACATATTCCGCAGCGCTGTACAGAGAATATTATTACCAGTTATTTATATAGCACACACATATTCCGCAGCGCTGTACAGAGAATATTATTACCAGTTATTATATATCGCACACATATTCAGCAGCGCTGTACAGAGACTATTATTACTAGTTATTATATAGCGCACACATATTCCGCATAGCTGTACAGAGATTATTATTACCAGTTATTTATATAGTGCACACATATTCCGCAGCACTGTACAGAGAATATTATTACCAGTTATTATATAGCGCACACATATTCCGCAGTGCTGTACAGAGATTGTTATTATTACCAGTTATTATATAGCGCACACATATTCCACAGTGCTGTACAGAGACTATTATTACCAGGTATTATATAGCGCACACATATTCCACAGCGCTGTACAGAGACTATTATTACCAGTTATTTATATAGCGCACATATTCCGCAGCTCTGTACAGAGATTATTATTACCAGTTATTTATATAGTGCACACATATTCCGTAGCGCTGTACAGAGGCTATTATTACCAGTTATTATATAGCGCACACATATTCCTCAGTGCTGTACAGAGAATATTATTACCAGTTATTATATAGCGCACATATTCCGTAGCGCTGTACAGAGAAGATTATTACCAGTTATTATATAGCGCACACATATTCCGCAGCGCTGTACAGAGACTATTATTACCAGTTATTATAAAGCACACACATATTCCGCAGCGCTGTACAGAGATTATTATTACCAGTTATTATATAGCGCACACATATTTCACAGCGCAGTACAGAGACTATTATCAGTTATTATATAGCGCAAACATATTCCGCAGCGCTTTACAGAGACTATTATTACCAGTTATTATATAGCGCACACATATTCTGCAGTGCTGTACAGAGACTATTATTACCAGGTATTATATAGCGCACACATATTCCACAGCGCTGTACAGAGACTATTATTACCAGTTATTTATATAGCGCACATATTCCGCAGCTCTGTACAGAGATTATTATTACCAGTTATTTATATAGTGCACACATATTCCGTAGCGCTGTACAGAGGCTATTATTACCAGTTATATTATAGCGCACACATATTCCTCAGTGCTGTACAGAGAATATTATTACCAGTTATTATATAGCGCACATATTCCGTAGCGCTGTACAGAGAATATTATTACCAGTTATTATATAGCGCACACATATTCCGCAGCGCTGTACAGAGACTATTATTACCAGTTATTATAAAGCACACACATATTCCGCAGCGCTGTACAGAGATTATTATTACCAGTTATTATATAGCGCACACATATTTCACAGCGCAGTACAGAGACTATTATCAGTTATTATATAGCGCAAACATATTCCGCAGCGCTTTACAGAGACTATTATTACCAGTTATTATATAGCGCACACATATTCTGCAGCGCTGTGCAAAGATTACCAGTTATTTATATAGCGCACACATATTCCGCAGCGCTGTACAGAGAATATTATTACCAGTTATTATATAGCGCACACATATTCCGCAGCTCTGTACAGAGATTATTATTACCAGTTATTATATAGCGCACACATATTCTGCAGCGCTGTGCAGAGATTATTACCGGTTATTTATATAGCGCACACATATTCTGCAGCGCTGTACAGAGATTATTATTACCAGTTATTATATAGCACACACATATTCCGCAGCGCTGTGCAGAGAATATTACCGGTTATTTATATAGCACACACATATTCTGCAGCGCTGTACAGATATTTTTATTACCAGTTATTATATAGCGCACACATATTCTGCAGCGCTGTACTGAGATTATTATTACCAGTTATTATATAGCGCACACATATTCCTCAGCGCTGTACTGAGATTATTATTACCAGTTATTATATAGCGCACACATATTCTGCAGCACTGTACAGAGAATAGTTGAACATTCACATCAGTCCCTGCCCCAGTGGAGCTTACAATCTATATTCCCTACCACATGTACACGCACACTCATTCATTCTAGGGTTAATTTTTGTTAGGAGCCATTTTACCTACCAGTATATTTTTGGATTGTGGGAGGAAACTGGAGTACCGGGAGGAAACCCAGGCAAACACAGGGAGAATATACAAACTCCCGACAGTTAGAGCCATGGTGGGATTCGAACCCATGACCTTATTGCTGTGAGGCAGTAATGCTAACCAATTGGGTTATTTAAGATTACCCAGCCGTTGTAGAACTGCAAGTCTCAGAAAGCAGAGTTTGTTGTTCCACAAGCGCTGGAAGGACACCTACCTCTAATGTTATGGATCGTAACACTATGTATTAGTAAAATAAGTTATCAGTATTACAACTCTGCCTGTAATGATATCCGTGTTTAGATGTTGTCCGCCATCAAAGATAAACACATTAAGCCCCATCCTGATTTATAATCATGTGATTTCCACCTGTCTTTTTCCCCCCTTGGCTTCTTCTTCTTGTTTTTCTAACCTCAGGTGAAGATCATCGTCCCCAACAGCACTGCAGGACTGATCATCGGGAAGGGAGGTGCCACTGTGAAGGCGGTAATGGAACAGTCTGGTGCATGGGTGCAGCTTTCCCAGAAACCAGATGGCATTAATCTACAGGAACGAGTGGTGACTGTAAGTGGGGAGCCAGAGCAGAACCGCAAAGCAGTAGAGCTGATAGTGCAGAAGATCCAAGAGGACCCACAGAGCGGAAGCTGTCTGAACATCAGCTATGCCAATGTCACCGGACCCGTAGCTAACTCCAATCCCACAGGATCCCCGTATGCCAACACTGCTGAAGTTCTGCCTACCGCTGCGGCTGCAGCAGGGCTTCTGGGACATGCCAATCTTGCTGGGGTGGCAGCTTTCCCTGCTGTCCTCTCCGGTTTCACTGGCAATGATTTGGTCGCTATTACATCAGCTCTTAACACCCTTGCCAGTTATGGCTACAACCTCAATACTCTAGGGTTGGGACTGAGTCAAGCAGCAGCCACTGGAGCACTAGCCGCTGCTGCTGCAAGCGCTAACCCAGCCGCAGCTGCAGCAGCAAACTTGCTGGCTACATACGCCAGCGAAGCATCTGCAGGTGGTGGCAATGCAGGGGCAGCGGCTGGAACGTTTGCACTAGGCAGCTTAGCTGCTGCCACCGCAGCTACCAATGGATATTTTGGGGCAGCATCGCCTCTAGCTGCTAGTGCCATTTTGGGCACTGAGAAGTCAACGGACGGCTCCAAGGACGTTGTAGAAATTGCTGTGCCAGAAAATCTGGTAGGTGCCATTCTTGGCAAAGGGGGCAAAACATTGGTGGAATATCAGGAGTTGACTGGCGCCAGGATACAGATCTCCAAAAAAGGGGAGTTTGTCCCCGGCACCAGAAACCGCAAGGTAACCATAACAGGCACACCAGCCGCCACGCAAGCTGCCCAATATCTAATTACGCAACGAGTCACTTATGAGCAAGGTGTTCGAGCGGCCAACCCACAGAAAGTGGGTTAAATGCCCTCCCTGTCCTTCCCTTCCCTGGATGTTAACTTAATTGTCCCCCCCCCCCCTTACCCCTTCTTCTTTTCATGGATGTACTGTATTTTGCAGGAGCGATTTATATTTTATTTTTTATTAGATTTTTTGTTTTTGTTTCCGTTTTTTTGTTATAGGCAGGGGAAGTGCGCGTCGGGTTATTAATATATAATTATGCAAATGAACGCAACAGTGTTGACAAAGCGCATCTGTAAATAATACATGTTTTGCGGATGTTTTAGAGAGGGAATTTTTTTAGTGTTTTTTTATTTTATTTTTTAATTTTGAAGGATTTTTGACAGGTTATCTCTCTCGTTGAGGTTTATTGTTTACGCGTCAAAAAGTAACGTTTTTTGAAGCCTGCCATTTTACCAGCATTGTTGTAGTCGAAAATGAACTGAATGTAAACAGAAGTGACGCATAGGTTTTAAGCTCTGTGCGGCCTGACGAGCCCGGTAATGCTCTGCACTGTCAGGTGTTGCCGGTCCCCTCGGAACTGCATAGTAATCAGTATTAGTCCTTAGTGACGCTATAACTGAACTACTGTTTTGCTGGAAAACAGCAGAGGGTTTGGGTGGGTAGGTTACCTATAAAACAAAAGGGAGTAAGGAAAATCAAAAGCACTGTCCAACTTCACTCATGCTTCCTGCCCTGGGGTGGCAGCGTATGAGGGAAACAATGTTTTGGAATAAAAAAAAAGAAAAAAAAATAGTTTTAAATTAAAACAAAAAAGATATATATATATATATTATCTAAAAGCAATATAGTTGCAAAAAAGCACTGTAAAATATATATTAAAAATGGTTAAAACTGTGGAAAAAAAATAACCTTTTTTGGTAAGTTTACAGATCAGTGTCTTCATAACAACCTGTATGACGGTGAATATTCCGGCTGGCCAGGCTACATTTCTATCATTTATGGCTCATGGATCCCATCAGATTTACCTCTTCTGACGGGTGAAGTTCGGTTTTACAAGAGCTGTGTCTGTTTCCTTCCTTCATTGGGTTTCCCCTCCTGCCCCTTCATGCTGAAATCCTTTAAATCCCCAGTCTCTCACCCCATCTTGTTTTAAATGCTTTATAAATCACCCATGCTTTTTCCTCCCCTAGATGACCTTGTTTCCAGTCGTACTCTGGAGAGACAACCGATGTCACACGTTCAGCAACATTTCACAATGGCGGTTGTAGTTAATCTATTCATTGCTATTGTGCGGCCTGTGGCAGCTAAATTGTTATTCGGAAAGGCATTCCTCCTCTCTGTCAGACAACTTCTAGCTTTGATTTTTCTCCAATGTAAGATATAACCAAAACTGTTAGTTACTGCTTTTAGTTAACGTTAATGGTTTTCATTTGGGGTTCATAGTACTGGGGTTTTAACTAGTCCCCCTCAGTGACTGGCCAGCCAGGCACCAGTTGAACCATTAACATCCTCCCCCTTTTAGACTTAGCGCTGTGCTGTGTGCGTATTGGACATTTTCTGCGCCAAATCCCACACGCACACAACCAATGAAAGTGCCAACTGTTAGCTGATGAGGTTTCATTATCTGCAACGACTTAGTGAGGGCGTTGCCTTTTAAAACGCTTCTGATTGTGTATAATTTTAACACTAGCAATCTCTTAGTGTTGTCAATGTAGATTTTACTGTGAACAGTATCTGTGATTTTTAGCTGTTTTGAACTCTCTCCGGAGAAAGGCTCAGTCAGCCACCGCAGTCTCCGATAGACGTTTTACCTGCATGTTCTTTTTCCGTGGGGCATCTTTATGTCGGCTTCAGTCAGTACTTCCCTGCATGCTCGTTTAGCTGAGGTAGTGTTCATTTCCGGCGTGTGTCTACCTGTCGCAGCGCAGGTTCCTCCAAGGGCCATATTGTTTTCTTTTTTAGAATAAGCCTTTTTTGTTCTCCAACTTGTCACCCCCCCCCTTCATGTTTCTGAGTGCCAACTAGCCAGATCATTCTGTTAACCTCTGCATTTGGGCCACCTCAAGCCGCTGAAAAGTGGCCGTTCATGAACCCAGCATCTTCTCATGCTATGCATGCAGTCGTACAAAAAATAAATAAAAATAAAAATCAATGGACAATAAAGTAATTAAAAATAGTAAATAATAAAAATTAAAAAAAAAACACAAAAAAAAATAAAATGCTGGCTACCTCTGGATCATCAGGCTGAGAAATTCCCAAACAACTGTTTTCCTTCCATCTCAACTTCAATCCATTGATAACGTCCATCATAACCAACTCAGTGACATTTATCGCTGCTCCTCCTGTGCAACCAATAACTGAACAATGATTGTGATGTCCTCTCGTCTGGCTTCTCGCCCAGCATCTCTCTTTCTGAACTGTGATCTCTTTTTTTTTTTTTTTTTACTTTTTTTTTTTTTTTCGTTCATTGAACTTACAAAAAAAAAAAAAATTATATATATATATAATACCTTCATCACCATGTTATATAATATAATTATGGAGTATTGATTTAAACATCCTTCCCGTCAGTTCCTTTCCACGCAACCTTCCTGCCTTACTCCTGTGCAGTTTCTGTTCACTGTTATTAGCCCCTCCCCCCTTCCCTCCCCAATTTTGGAGAGGCCTATGACGCACTGCTGAGCGAAGCCATGCGATCTGTCAAAGGCTCCTCAAATTTGGAGGTGGGAATCCAGCCATTCCAATCTGATGATCAAGTCAATTTCTTTCTTTTTTTTTTCCTTTTCTTCTTTCTTTCCTTCCATTTTCACTTTCTCTTTGATTACAGAAAGAAAAAAAAAAACATTTTCAAAAAGAGAAAACTGATATATATTAAAAAAAAAAGGAATGATATTGCTTGTTTTTAAAATGGAAAGAGCAAAGCTGTCGTACAACTGTGTTTTAATTGGTAATGGTTATTTATCGTTAATAGTCTCTGTAGCTCTGTAAGTTTTTATGACAATACAGTGTAACTAGTGGTTAGCCGATGATGCGAATATATTTACTCATATCATTATAAATGTGCTTTGTTCATCATGTATCATCACTGTCTCCCGTCTCATTATTTTCCTTGCATGTCACTAGTTTCAATTCATTTATAATACATTAACAGTGAATAATACCTATCAGATTTATTTTCCCCACTGTCCTGGTATTAGCAGGTGCACCAACACAGAGCTGCAGGTTCATCAGCTTTCCATGCTCAGATTTTCCTCTTTAAATGAACATGCTGCATTAGGAGAGATTTGCTGCACTCAGCGGATGCTACGTTCATTACAGCCGTCAGCCTCTCCTGGCGTGTTGTAAGTGGCACCCAGCACTAAAACGCTCTGCTTCTGGCAAACCGTGTGGACGGAGGGCAGTGGCAGGATGGATAGTGTGGATACTTGCCTCTATATTGTTATTTTATATTCTCTACAGAGAAAAGCCTCTGAAGCTAGCAGACGTCCCGGCACGCACGCACATTGCAGCATATTCATTTTGCAATAAAAAGGCAGCAATGCAATTTGATCACACAATAGCAAAAAGCTGCTTCAGACTTTAGGAGACCAAGGGCTTTGAGAAGCAGATAGGTGGCTTCTGAGGGACCTGTTTATATGAATCTCGGGGGGGGGAAATGTTTCAGACCCTTTGTCATATCTTCTATTCCAACAATCTCTGGGAATCATACATTCCATCCAAGAACTCTGCAGCCTCTGGTTCAGACTGTGTGTGGCAAGAGTTGGGCGTCCTTCCAGCCTGTTACATGGATTCTCCTATAGCCATCACTGTTAACATGTTGTAACCATACCTGGCAACAAGGCACTAAATAAGGCAAATTCCTGTGATTGCACAGAATTTATTACGATGTCCTATTGTCACCTTTTCGGCATGACGCTCCAGCCCTGGATATAGAACATAAAACATGGATTCCACCATAAGAGAAGCTGCGACTTGTACTGCTCTCTGTGAAGGCATTACGTGGCATAAAGGCATCGCCGATTCACTTGCCACCAGAACGTAATGAATATCTGGTGACGTGAAACATTCCACAAAGCAGCTGTCTGGTATTGGTCAGGTGCCTTCTCGTCATTCTAAAAGGTTTGCAACATGTCAACAGTACGTTAATCTCTGACGCAGGAGGGTCTCCAAGGCATTTCATTGTAGCCCCTCTTCTGCAGTGAGAGGGTTAAATGTCCATTTTCTGTTCTGTATAGCTCATGGGTATTTTTAATGGATCCATTTCCTTCCTCAGTCTAGAGAATCTGACAGAAGGAACCACGATTGTAACTTCACCACATGGGGGGGGGGGGTGGTTCACAAAGAAAGATTTCTTTGCCTGTCATTTCGAATCATAACCAGCAGCACGTCTTGAAGCGGAGAACAACACAGGAAGCTGCTTTTGTCTTGTAAAAGAATGCCGACCCATCCATGTCTTGACAATGTGCTTCTTTACAGCATCACCATTAACTCAGCTTCACTCATAGAGTCTCCTGCACCCAGCACCTCCTGTACAGTCTTACCCCTTCATCCCTCAGCACCGTAGTACAAGGGATTCAAACTATCACTGTCCCCTCTCACACACTCTCAAGTGAATCCTTTCACGTTTTGATATCGTAAACCAGTTGCACTTTAATTTGGGCATATAGACGTGAGCAGACCAGATCTTGCAACTTTTCATTAATAAGGAGTAGGATATATATTTTGGTTTCGAACAAGCCTTTCATAGCCCAGTCTGCTTTCAAATAATCTTGGGTCAGACTTACAAAATGCAGTGGGAAGTTACCATGGTGCATGGCCATAATTGGTGGTTTCAACACATAAATAAAAGCCGCCGTAACTTGATACGAGTCCCTATTACTTATCCCCCATCCCCGTAGTTCAGTTTTTTTGTTCTGTAGCTAACAGTTGTGGTGTAAACCAGTCACTCAATTATGCCTTGACACAATCTAATTATGTCCAAGCATGAGCTCTCGTACATAGACCATTGGGACTGGCCCGGCATTGCCATGGATACGGAAACCCTGCCAGCCCGCTCAGCTGTTCCCTGGAATGCTCAATTCATCCTTTGCAAAACAGGGGAATTTAAATGCTAATTGTAATTTCAGCCCATGATTGACATAGAATAAATGTATTCAGCAGCTCCGACCGTGTCTTTGATAACAGAGAACCTCAGTTACAAGCTCCTGCAGTTTAGAAGGGCCTAGTGTTGGTTTGCTTTGGCTGGGTTTCTCGCTGCATTGATATATATATAGTACTTGCAGTGTTCGAAAGACTGCGGTTATACTGAGATTACACAAAGCTTAAGAAGTTTATAATGTCAGAGGCACCGAGAGATGAAAAGATTTGACTTAGTTAAGAAAAATAGGGCATTGAGGCCAAATTAGGACTGAAATGTCTTTTTATAGAAGAATCACATCTTAAAATACTGTATGTACTCTAGCAGAATTAACCACTACGCATTGCATGAGACTAGACAATTTGTAGCACACACACACACACACACAACAAAGTATGCACTTCCTCTGCTGTGTAGAAATTAACTGTCACAATTACAGCCAATTTCATTGTAAGGGGGATTGATAAATACAAAGTTATTTTGGCTAATAATTTTAACAACATTTCCGGAAATCGATTAGAGACGTCATTTAAATAGCAGCAGTTTCACGTGTACAGTATTGTTAAAGCAGAGAGATGGTTACCGCTACTTACAGTACGTGTGTATTTGCATCACAAAAGGAAAGCAACACAAAAACTAACATTAGGGGTTTTTATTTACTAAATGGTAATTGCTGCCTTTACAATATTGCCGCTTTAAATCCTGCAGCCGAACTGCTGAAAATCTGTTTTTAGAACTATTTAAGGTACTTATATGTTAGTTGGGCGCCCACTAAGCTATTTGCTTAGTTTTCCGCGTGCCCTCGTGGGGCTCGCTACACTCGCCACGCTTCGGGCTTGGTGGTTTGCTGCGCTCGCCACACTATATAAAATCAACTCCATGCCAACATGTATAGTGGGGGTATGAGCGTACTAACTATAGTGGGTGCCCAACTAACATATAAGTACCCTATTTAATATATATTGCAAACCCCTTAGAAGATTAGAAAAATGACAGCCACCTTTTATTACAGCGAGGTTGCCAATAATAATAAATAGAAGGCTGTATCCAGGGCTGTTCTTGCCAAACACCCCAAAGCAGAGACAATCTTAGGGTTGTACGCTTCGGGGCATCAGATAATAGAATTGTTGATGCTTTTCATTTTTTTCCCCTTAGTTGATGCCAACTGCCAATTTATCCATTCAGAACTGTAGCGGAGATGGCTCATTATAGTGGTGTGTGAGCCACAAATGCTCATTTACAGTTTATTCATTCTCAATAAACTCGGGGCAGTATAGACTGTAAATAAAACCTGACCATCTATTCAATGCTGCCAAGGGAAAGTAACATTTAATAAACTAGCTATAAAGGCCCGGCTATGGAGTCAGGGATTCAGATAAATTAGTACAAAGACTTTGAAATGAGTCAGGGAATTAGCATTTTAGTAAATTCCACCTCATCCAGAAATATTTTATCGTAGATTACATGTGCCCCAGTAGTCTCGGTGGCTGTACATTGCAGCTGGCTGTGATGTCCGCACAGATGGCGGACACCAGATAATAGCTTCCAGTCATGTCTGGGGCATTTTACTAGGAAAGAAGTCTAAGTAGAGATGAATGCAGTAACTATGTTACAACACGGGGATTATATAACAGGGCTTCTTCTGAAGTGTTTATAATATTCTAGACCTGGGGTAGCCAACCCTAGTCCTCGAGAGATACCAACAGTGCATGTTTTGCAGGTCTCCTCACAGAATCACATGTGAGCTAATTAACTCCATCTGTGTATCTTTTAAAATGTGTCAGTGATTAATAAGTGCACCTGTGCAGCAGCTAGGTTGTCTGGAAAATGTGAACTGTTGGTAGCTCTCGTAGGCTAGGGTTGGCTACCACTGTCCTAGACACTCATTGGGATAACTAAAGCATTTCAAAAGTGGTTGTGTTGCTCATAGCAAGCACTCAGAATCCATTGTTTCTCTACGGCATCCACGAAAATGGTTGCTATGGGTTACAGCTCATTTATTTTTATTTTTTCATTTTTATAAACTTTATACAATCTTCCCTCACACCGCCATTGTGCTTACTCTCAACAATGAGCTCCCATATTCAAAGCGCCAACAATTATTTTAAGTAAAAGATACAGACAAGTCATTAAGGAGTTATGTCAACTTTAAAGGATTGCAGATTTGGTTACCAAATCGTAGCCATCAAAATAATGTAAAAAAATTCTTCGGCATTGCCTTCGTCATCACAATTGCTTGGAAGTTAGCTCTCGCTGACTCAAGGGGTTTAGCTTGCAGAAGCATTATCTCTGTCCTCACCAGCAGTATCTGCTCAGGGACAAAGGCCTAACTCCCGGGAATAATACACTTAATTTCCATGCTTTGTTGAAGGTGGGGGGGAGGGAACTCAGAGGATGAAGTACGCCTCGACTCCTGTGCCTCCTTAATGGCTTTCTCTTTTCAGGGACACTTTCAATCAATATTTCATTTACTTTGCTGTGATTGAATGGGTTCTGTGCTGCACAATCTCTTCCCCAGCCTTAACTGCTTCAGCGCTGGAGATCCCGCTGCTCATTGCGCTGAGGTTGGCAGGGCCGTAGGCTTAGATACTGCAGAATGAAATAGCCACAAGATAACACTGATATGATCATAGTGTCGGTTAGTCTAGCTTCATCCATGCTCGGGAGTTTTCAGACGCACATTTCTTTCATAGAGTTCAGGGATTTTTAATTTGTCAGTAGAACGTAGGTGTGACCGAAGGATGACAGCCCATCGAGCAAAAACCCCCACATCCTATACTTCAATAGGTTCTAGTTTTTTACTTGTACCTAGATGACCAGGAGGCCAACTTCCAGTGGCAGTAATGCTTAGAGCATGTACACAAATGAAGAAATCTACCTTCTGAAAGGGTTCTACAGAGAATTAGACCCTTTCTTTAGACAGGATCATCTGCGTGACATTGCCCAAACCAGTCCCAACGGTGTAACATGTTCCTTTTGTACTTTTATTTATACCATAACTGAAAGCTACATTTTTACAGTATGTTCCTTTATTTTTTGGATCCGGTCCCTTTATAGATAGGTTTGCATAAGGTTAGCTGTATACAGTATATGAGAAATGGGGAACATATTTCTTATTGTACATATATAATTATAAGGCACCGTTTTAAAGCTACCTCAATCTTGGGCGGAGCAGAATTCTACCGTCAGTACCTGAGTAATGCACATAGCAGGTTTATGGGTAGTATGATTCGCCTGCAGATTTCATAGGATTGGCTACTTGTACCATACATGTTAACCATGTGTTTTAGGCCCGATGCACAAACATGTCAGGAACCATTGTAAAGGTGTTTGAGAATGATACCTGAAATCCCACACTGTCCACTTTCCCTTAGATCCCATTTCACTTCACTCTGCTACTACCTCTCCACACCCTCGCTCTTCCTTTCACTACTTTGTTGTTCAGAGATTAATTAAATCTGGAGCCCTCATATCATAGTTGGTAAGACCAGCTCTACCAATGCCCCATAGCCCCCTCTCAACAAAAAAAAACACATAAAAGTTAAAGCAACAATACAAGAAAACTAACCAATCAAACTGCTCCATCCAGCCAAGTTCACAGACTCTCCCTCCCACCTGTCAACGTAGTTCTTAGATTGTTCCATTCATTCACTATTCATGGGGGAGCTGAAGTCATATTTTAATGTCAACACATACACATTTTGTCTTTTTTACTTTATTTTGTTTTCTCAAAGGTTATTAGGGTCAGCGGAACCTACCTCAATGATACGATGTATCTCTGGAGAGCTGAGGTGAGTTCCTGTGGCCCTACCCATTAACAATATGGTAAACCATTCAGTGTCACAGGGGGCGTACAACACCTTGTGTTGCATGGAATCATCACGATGAAAGCGTTACAGACCCTATTTTGCTCTTCCCACAAGCCTGTCTATCATTACATCTGTGAACACAGTTATTAAATCCTGCCATGCCCCAACTCTCCTCAGTGTACTCTAAAATATTTCATCCCATCACAGTGGCTAACACAGAGTCACCGAATTCTCTCTCTCTCTCTTTTTTTTTTTTTCCTCTCTCTTTATATATTTATATATATATTTAAAATATATGACAATGAATATATTCTGGTCTCGCTTTCTAAGAAAGTGCTCAGGATGTTTACGTAAAGAATGTATCGATATGGTGCTATCGGAAAATACGAGCGAAAAATAACGAAGAAAAACAGAAAAAAGTTATCCCACTCATTTTCTTTTGTGTACCACTTTGAATGTATGAGAAATATTTTTCTACTTGAAAACAAAAAAAAAATAAACAGTGTGAAAGCATTAAAAAATGGGTAACTTTAAGTAATTTGGCTACAAAGTGTGAGCCCACCTTTGAGGCAAGACTGTACAGAAGGGGTGACCGAGATTCAAATTCCAGTAATAAATTATAGAAATTGTATCTGGAAAACATTTCTGTGGTAGATTGACCGAGATTCAAATTCCAGTAATACATTATAGAATTTGTATCTGGAAAACATTTCTGTGGTAGATTGGGGGATATTTGTGAATACTGTCTAAAAATAAAAATTAAGCCATAACAATCCCAACGGTTTCTACACTTTCAAATCTCTACTACGGATATGATAATCAGGAGATGTATCAAATCATCAATTAGGTGGTGAACTGCTCATAAAGTCCAATCTCACTATCATTGTATAGAATGTACGTGATTAGTGGTATCTAGACATGGTTGCTACCTATGATTGTGTTTGCACGGTTGCTGCAGATTTCACAGATATCCCCCAGCATAGTGCTATTCTCTTGCAAATCCCAACATAAGGGGTGAAATGTAATTGGATGAGAGATTCAGAAAGTGAGAGATTTGGTAAGAAATCTCCATTTTTTTTTTTTTTTTATGTGGCAATCATTTACACATCCAAATCAAACTGGTTTTGCAGTGTAAATGATTGCCGCTTTAAAAAAACTGGAGATTTCTTGCCAAATCTCTCCGAATCTCTCATCCTATTAAATCTCCCCCCCCCCCCACCACATATTTTCCAATGAAGAGGATATTCCTGGAAGAAGACCATCTCTTATCATTAAAGAAAATGTTACCTCCGAAGATAATCCTAACATCAGAATCTGTGTTCCTTACCTAAGGTAGAATTTATACGACACTTAGTAGATTACCAAAAACTGTGTCCCTAAACAGGTCTTGTACTTCAAGCCTAAATTTGGGAGCACATGACACTGTAGCTACTGTAAATGAACATCTCTTGGTGGTTTTGGGTACTGTATCGATTGTATCATTGTTTTATTATGTGGGAAGGGGGAAAACAATTTTGAAGTTTGTAGTTGTGTATCTTTATTGATTTAGGGTCAAAATGTATAAGTTTTGTTTTTTACAGAAAAATAATGAAGGTTGACTAATGACAAATAATAAACCGTGATCATTGAATGGACAACAGGAGACAGACAGACCACTGTCGCTGAAGACTTTATAACATGCCTTCAATTTACTAACGAGCGTCAATTATTTTTATTAGCTCCTGGATATAAATTGTTGACTTTAAATATATGCACATTATTATTTCTATGTATAAATATATATATATATATATATATAAATATATATATATATATATAAAGTGAATATATATATATATATAACCAGATGTTAGCGCGGGGGGGGGGGGGTGTGAGTGGCACTCAAGGGTCTGAAGTACTCAATAATATAAGCCAATGGCAACAAGAAGTAGTAACGATCTATATATATAACTCCATGAAAGACAGGCGGCACTCAGAGTCTTGTGCAAGAAGTTTTTAGTGTATTAAGAAAAAGGACACCTACATCTACGTTTCGGGGATACAATCCCCTTCATCAGGATGGACAATATATATATATATAAAATAGTGAACTGAACCAATTCAACAACACTCGAAAGGGATGGAATTCAGCCCCGTTCTGCTGTGCGCTTGTGCAGCCCCAGCAACGAACAGTTTTAGCAAGTTACACACTCGCCTTGCCGTTCGTTGCAGAGAGGGAGGGCCAGGGGCGGAAACAGGGCTCACCCATGGTAACGCCCAGTGTCCCATGAAAACGGGACTGCAGGTGGCCAGATTCCTACCTGGAGCGGGAAGCTGACATCACAAGACTTCAGCGCCCGCCCCCTTCTTCAGCAGACACCAAAGAAATTAATAGTACAGTAGGAGCAGGTTTCATCTTTGCTCCTTTGGCCATGGCTAGCCATAGCTAGCCATGGCTATTCTATTGTTCTCAGCTGCAATACGTATTGTATTGCAGCTGAGAACAATAGAATAGCCATGGCTAGCCATGGACAAAGGAGCAAAGATGAAACTTGCTCCTACTGTAAATTGAGAATGACTTTTATTTCGGTAGTCAGGAGAAAACATTCGATGATCGGCGACCAACAAACATTTCCTCCTGCTAGGCGGAATCATGCAAAAGGATGTGTTAGCAAAGACATCCCCCTGCATGGTTACCGAGGGGATTTGGGGGGGGGGGCGGATGTACAGCGGGACGGCGTTTCAGCGCTCAGTAAGCAGCGATTTTCACTGCTTACCGATCCATACAGAATCTCCCTCCAAATACATTAGCAGTGGTAGTAAAACAACCACAACTATGATCATGAACAAATGCTATTTAATTGTTCTATAGAAGACAAATTACATTTATTAATCAATATTAAACATACCTTTTTTTAAAGCTAATAGTGGATATTACAAAAAAGGCGAGGGGGATAGCAATTATTATTTTTTGTAAACTAGCGTTTTTGTATACGGGAGTGCTGCGCTAATGGGTGCTACAAATGACACAAATCTGCACACCCCAATGGGGGAAGCAAATGATGAACCCCAATGGATTATAAAATAACTTCAAAACAATGTCATCCAACTGGTTAGAACAGAGCGTGAGACCTGCATTCACTCCACATTTAGGGCAATAGAAAAGCCACTTATACGTTTTTCTTTGTAGAAAAACTCTGAAACCCTCGAGCAGCTGAATATTCTGCTTAATGATAACGTGAGGAATAAAAAAACAGTTTTTAAAATTCATTTTTATTAATTGAAGCATATTTATTAAATCAACCCCTCTGGTTTTTGGTAGTTCACACTTCTATCTAGATTGCATAGTGATTATAGTCATTCATGTTCTTACTGTGTACCTGCACGGCTAAGAAAATCCAAAGAAAGTCATGTGACCACACGAGTAGTTCAAATTACACCGTCGAAGTATAAAGGTCAAATAATTAATTAGGCCATAGCATTGTCCGTGTTCCTTGAAAATCGTAGTACGTTTGATTACCCTGCAGGAGTAAATAGCTGCTAGCGAATTCCGCAATACCTTTCCATAGTAACACCATTGCTGTAAACATGAAGCTTCTGTTGCAGTATTGAGTATTGTGTCCACTTATGTGTTTTCCAGGAAATTCATCCAATAGGCAATTATTCCAAATTGCTGCAGAATCCTGAGGACCAGCACAAATAGGTTTTGTTACAGTCACACTTACTGGGGACCATTATTGACTGTGCTTGTGTGATAACCTCACAGAAAAATAAAACGCTACATTATATTTTCAGAACATTGTTCCCCATCGTACAATACACACTTGAAATTACCTTAAAACACATTGCAGAGGTACACAATAGGCATGCTACATTTTTGTATACACAGCTACCGAGATTATCATTATACTGTAGCATTTACAGATATATATATATATATATATATATATATATATATATATACCAGGACGAGATCTGGCATTGCAGGACTTAGGTGAAGCCAAAGTGAGGTAGAAGCGCCCCGGTGCCAGCAATCGGGACCTTGCAGCCCCTGGTATATATAGAACAGAACAAAGGGCACTCAGGGTCTTTTTCAAGGTGAAAACAAATAGACTGTTTATTCAGTCATGAATCGGGTCCGTCTGAATACAGTCCATGACTGAATAAACAGTCTATTTGTTTTCACCTTGAAAAAGACCCTGAGTGCCCTTTGTTCTGTTCTATATATATATATATATATATATATATACACAGTAGGCCTGTCTTCCTACATTCTTGCTGTGGTCATGTTAAACAGCTCTTATAGACACGGCCATTGTGAGTTAGTTACTAAACCTAGTGTGTCTTTTTGTGCATATTTCCAGGAAAACACTATGAAGTAGCATTTTGTCGGCAGATACAGTCGCAGTTGCACACAGAATATAGGCATGCTGTATATTATTGTAAACAGCAACAGAGTCTGCTTGTACATCTTATTAACATAGTGATGCAAATAAGATGCATTTATGGGACCCCCCCAAAAATGGGAACAACATTAGCAAAGCTTCCCAGGAACAGCTGTTTCATTCGCACCAGGCATCTGGCGATGCATGGCGTATTGGAATGTATGAAGACACAGCTGTGTACCCCATGTGTATTCATTGCTTATATTGAAGCAGAGTTATACATGCAACTCATACAGTGTCAGACCGGGGCATGAAGGCCCCCCGGGGATACCGATACAGTAGTAGGGGCCCATGTTTAGGAGTGTGCTCAGTCTCCAGAGGAGCTCGTATGACTCCACAGAACTCATATGACTAAACCATAATTTTATGGGACAATCCAATTGGATGTGAGTTTGTCTCATGAAATAAATGCACACACCCAGGAAATGCAAGATTCTCTTTAGAAATGCTAATTGGTGCTAGTCGCAGTTAGGTTGCACAACTTTTTTTACAAACCCAGTCAAAGTGCATGCAAACCTGGGGAAACCACCAGGACCCCAAAAAAGTATAGGTTGATGCAGGACCGGCACTCCAAGTGCATAAAGGTAGTTTCCACCGGTGCTCCCACAGCTTGAAATAAGCACAATATAGGGTGATGAGGTGCGGCATTCGGTTCTCTTATGAATCGAAAAAGACGACAGACCATATCGACAAGCATCCCGGAACTGGGAAGAAGATCAGAATGCTCCACTAGAGAAGTCCCATTGGGGACCACCAATATGTTCAGCATACAGTAATGTAGCAGAAGGCACTCACCAAATAGTAAATGCAAAAAGAGGGGGATAGCAGCGCTCTAGGGATTTTATCCCAGAGATTTGATCAATTAAATTGGATGATTCCTAGAGAGAGCGCTGCTATCCCCCCCCCCCCCTCTTTTTGCATTTTCAATTATACAGGTCACACTAACCTGTTTCTCCAGCAGCTGCTGAGGTAGCCACTCACACCAAGCGCTCCCCCTACTTTCCTCCCCTAATCAGGGTTTGTACTAGATTCCTTTTTTCTTTTTGTGATACTCACCAAATAGTGAAGTCAGCTTTTAATGTAGAGCAAGAGGCATAAATACCATGTTGACATTTCTACCCTCTAGGAGTCTTTTCAAGATAGAACAAGGAGGTACATCAGTGCAGTGTTACTTACCTGTATATACAGTACACCTTCCTATAGAATAAACAACCATTTTCACCACAAGTGCAGGCTCTACATTCTAACTGGAGAAGGTGAGTGTGGTTTTATATATATATAATCTGCATATACAGTATGTCGAGGGCCTGTGTGGCACCGGAAAACACTGCCATCTGTTGGCAGCAAGTGAAGCTACATCTAGTAGCTTTCAAAGAATTTGCTTCGAGCAGGCTTACTAGTGTATATATAAAAAACCAACTTGCAGAATCCACACCCATAAATCTGACCAATAACAAGATGCCGGTCACAGAAAGTCCATATCAAACATGTATCTGGCAACCCATCAAAGAGCAAACAGTGTAAAGTCAAAAACAACATAATAGGATTCAGGCTTTCAATACTCACCCACACAAATATGGGGTATCCATGTAGCAGACTTTACACAGCCGAAAATACAGATTCAGTGTAAGTCACCTTCACCCTTGTCTGCTCAACAAGAAATATACCAGTACTCGAACCACACGCAATCACGTGTATGTCTGTGTTCTCTTCCATTGTGGAACTCCAAATATGGAGTTCCACCGTGACGGCGGAACTCCAAATATGGTGTTTCCGCTTATATATATATTTATATATATATATATATTGCACCGATTACAATATCAATATTACATGAGGCAAAACACTTATACATGCAAACTATAATATTGTGAATGACTTCAAACATTAAACAAGCAGAATTTAGTGGTGTAAAGTAATAAATAGTTGATTGACAGCAAGGGAACAACAGGACTATGCGAGTGCCGTATGAAGGATATAAAAGTGAGGTGTTTATTACTGGCAGCTGCACAATCCGTCTGTTATTCATGGATCAAAGAAGAGAGAAGTGGACAGGACACAGCTCTAAGCTAATATCTACTGTGTGGAAACTGACTGGTTGAACCACTCAAAAGAGAAATCCTGGCTGGTGGTTCTCTGGTAACAATGTTATTTACACAGATCTGAATTCCCATACACAAGTGCATAATGTGCCTCCTGTAAATACTTACTGTAAGTACTGATTCACTCCCAGTGTTGGTGCATTGAAACAGTAACTACTAGAGTTATACAGGAAATACAGCTTTCAGCACCATGGACAGGGAATTCATGGTACAGAATCTATGCCTCCACAATGCACTGTATATGTCAGCCTGGCCTCACTGCTAGAAACAGAAATACTGTAATGCTACAATATATATTCAGAAATACTGTAATGCTACAATATATACTGTACACACATAAACATAAAGTAGCATAAAACCCAATTCCTTTATGGTCTCATCTGCATAATATCTGTCTTGCGGTAGATTGTTTCAAATAGGCATATACAGTACTGTAGCTTCTCATTTTTTTAGTTTGTTTCTAGAAATGGAATGTAATCTTCTATGTAGCATTTATAGCTATTTAAATCAATACACAGTATGCATGGATTAAGACATTTCGACAAAAGTATATGCGATCAGTATTTCCCTACAAGTTATTAGCCTAGGACAGTACTACCCAACTCCAATTCACGTCACCTGGTGAGGGTTCTTGAGGACTGCAGTTTAAAACCTCTGGGCTTAGGATCTTATCAATTTGAAATTAAAAACTGGTACACCTATAGTAAGTGACCTGACGTTCTATCTGCCATAATATCCATCCTACTGTATGCATCCTGTTATATCCAGGAACAGTCCCAACAGCTATAGGAACCTATTACCACTACTGGTCATTTAAGTTCACCAGGGTTGTGAATATTGTGAAATTAGGACGGAGTTGAAGTACAGGAAGTTCGCCTTTTGCGGTCAAAAGTGAAATCCACTGTATGTGTAGCCTCACCGGCCCCCACAGGTTGAGTTAGAGACACTCGCTTATGAATTTTTATATATAATGTTTTGTACTACATGGACATTCTATTCTGTTCTTGAATGCACTATTTTGGTTTGCTGTTGAATATATTAATAACAAAAGTTAAACATAGAAAATGCCTGAACACGCTTCACATTCATGTACAGTACAATGATGCAGTACGGAATAACCAGCAGTAGTTTCAGAGGAGGAACATTCAAAATAAGGGAGCCCCCACCAACTGGAATATGACTATAACATAGCAGCATACCATTAGAACTAGGAATGGTGTTGTGCTCCCTAGGGTGCACGGACAGGCGCTACCACGGGTGCTGTGTCAAGAGCTGCCACTTAAAAAGGGGTAGTCAGCCCCAGGAAAACAGAATAAACAAGAAAAAGAAGTGGCGCTGGTATTGATGAAATAATCATACAAATATTTAATAACAATTTAAAATAACATATCATTAGACATTCACATACAATAATAAAAATAATAATAAGGTGGGTCAATAACTGGACCAGAAGCTGAATGGATTGGACCCAAGAAAAATGGAAATGGGTGGTAGCTGGGGTAATAAGGGGGGGTTGCCCAATAGTTACCACTGTTGGTGATTAGGATCCAGTCCCACAAATAGATTTCCAATGGTCCTCAGATGGGTGCGAGAGTGGGGGCCACAGTAAGTTGGAGGCCCAGTAGATGTTGTAGGGTTGTAAACTGTTTAGGCCGCAATTTCCCACATCGCTTAGAGGCTCCAATAGGGGGATAGGATCAAATAGCAGGTGTCCTCAGGGTTGGAAATTTTAAGACCAACTGGTCAAAGATCTCAGTCTGTGGTGACCAACCGTGATTCCTGCTTGAAGAAATATCCACGTGGTGTCGGCAATAGTGGACCGCAAATGCGGGATGGTATAGGGGCAATTGTTTCCCAGAGCTAGGAAATAGGCACCCAGTGCGCTGAAGGTCCAATGAGTGGGGTCCAAGTGTATTCAGCTAGCCTGGACCAGCACTAGCTGAATACACTTGGACCCCAAGTTTACAGCCACCACCAGTTCAAGTGTTATTTACTGGTCTCTTCTTTTCATTTAAAGGACCAATGTATCTTATTTGTGTTACCTGTGGGGACCAGTGTGATTGTTTTTTATATGGAGGGCAATAGGTTTGGTTTTTCCTGTGGGGGCCAATGTGTTTTGCTCTGTGGGGATCTCATGGTGTGCCTTGGCAATTTTAAAATCTTATTTAGTGTGCCGCAAGGTAAAAAGGTTGAAAATCACTGACATATGAAATCTGAATCTTTAAACACATTCTTGTAGGAGGTTTTATTACACCTGCCCAAGCGATAACCTTACAGAACAGAAGCACATCGTTAGTAGGCGTGAGAACCAATTTTTCATTTGGATGGACAAGAGAATTCTCCGAGACCTCTCTGCATGTTACCAGGTGATACATCACTGCCAAAAGTGGCCAAACAAAGGTGTACAAAGAAGTTTGCTATCCAAGAGAACACAAGGAAGATGGATGGGATGAAAACCAACGATATCCATGATCAGTGATTATAACAGAGCCTGATTGGTAATATTTCATTCCACTGCATGTTGCTACTGTATAGTCAATATACTGATAAATGATCTGTTATGTCTGCTATTAACCTTTAAAACATATGGTAATTATATAAACCTAAGTTAGCGATGCGCCTTCTGCACCACATACTGTAGCTGTAGCTATCCAAGGTCCACAACACTTCAGAAGTTCTGGGTTTACAGCAAGTCTGGAGAGTAGTGCGTTCCTGATTCTGTGACTCTATGTGTCAAACATATTTGCTGATGGCCAGCAAAGGTAATGCTGGGTACACGACAAGGGTCCGATCCCATCAATCTAGATCCAATTCCGACCGATTGGATGAAGATTGTGTGGTGATTGGGGCCTTTTCTTTCCTGGTGTGGACCGATCCGATGCGCGGCCCCGCGGGTCGGTCGTTATTCAGATCCTAACTGCAGCAGGTAGGATCTGGAAATTACCATACTCCTGGGTGCGGGTCGCCATCGGATCGGGCTTGCTCACGGTGCACATCGTGAGTGGGTCATGCCCCTCGTGCCATGGTGTGTACCCCACATTAGCCTTAGCTCGTTTCTCGCAGGGTAATAGACACCCTGCAGGCGTTTGGTGCCCCAGAATACGCAGGGATTCCCTGGCCAGTGGTAGGGAGGATTGCTGACGTCAGCAGGGGCCTTCTTCTCCCCATGGCCTTCACAGCTTTGAATGAGTCTAGACTTACTCAGCGCTTGTGAGCAGGGGGGGGGGGGAATCATTTGGTGGTGAGTGATTTCCCCCCTAAGTGCAGGACCGAGAACACATTTGCAGCCATGCATGGGGATGGAGGGCAGCGTGGCTGTGTTTAGCTGCTCGTTGCATCAGGCCCTATCCGCCATATTGCCACCATTCACTGCATAGTATCCAGGGTTTTGACATTTATAAATCCTGTCCTGTCCGCATACTGTAACATGCATGTGCTCTGTCCCAATTCAATGTCAGATGCCTCTATAATTGATGATCCCAGACATGGACATGAAGGTACAGGGCAGCTGGGTGTGGAGAACAGATGTATTATTCCGTCACAGCCAAATGGTCACAAAGTCAAAAGAAATAATATAAAAATGTAAAAGGTTCACACTGGCTACAATGAGATGTATAAATTCTGTCATTGACCAAATATTTTTTTAAGGGCTTTATTTGTCTATCTGCCAAATAATACTCGGCTGTAGCATATATGTGTATTGTAACTTATAGATATGTTAAAGGTTCAAAATTAGGTGGGTCAAAGCTGCATAGATAGATAGATAGATAGATAGATAGATAGATAGATAGATAGATAGATAGATAGATAGATAGATAGATAGAATGGCCAATTGTATTGTCTCCATCGATGATGACACAAACCATAAAAACACATCACAATCAGACTTTAGATAGGGTTACTGTAAGGGTCAACAGTGAAAATGACATGCAGAGGATAAATAACCAGGTAATCAGCTGAATGTGTAAGTGTTCAGGAGTTCGGCAGGTGCACCGTTGAGGGAAGAAGCTTCGGAGGCTTCCGTTGGACCTGGTGGGAACAACTTTTTATTATCTTCTTGATGGCAGCAGCTTGAGCATGCCATGTCCAGGATTTTGCTGGTCCTTGGCTATCTTGATTTCTCGCCTTTTCGCTCTAGACAGGTAAAAGTCCTGGACTGGGGAAAGGTCCACTCCAATGATCTTCTCTGCAGTCCTGACCACCATTTGGAGCCTGCATTTATCTCTCCTGCTGGCAGAGCTTCCGACAGAAGGGGGCATGTGCAAGAGATGCTCGCGTGCCCCATTCTGCTGGAGCCCACCGCCACCATCCGCCGGCTCCTCCGCAGCTCCCCAGGCACAAACTAGGCTTGGACTTGATTCATTATTCTTTATTTTGATCTGACATAAAAATGTCATTAAAGTTGTTGATGTTTAAATATGTGTATGTGTGTGTGTGTGTACACTCAGTCCCAATGCTACAATGAATATGCCGTAGGAAAATGTCTCTCTCTCCACCACATGACTCAGATGATGTCATTCAACACGACGCAGTCACACTCGCCCTCTTTGAGTAATCTCTGCAGCATCCATTGGTTGTGTGAGCTCACTCTACGTTCCGCAGAAATCCCTCCAGGCAGCCCACGACATGCCAACCACCAGCTCCATTTCGTTGATCAAATACAATTGATTTTCTCGTCAAAAGAAGCCTGAACGGCAGTTTATCATGATTCCATTTGCTGCTGCTTGATACAGCTCCTGTAGAGATCCGAGCTGGAATCATTCCCAAAATGAATAGCTCCGGCAAAAGGCAGCCATATACAGTGACTTCCCTTATATACAGAACCTGCTTGTACAGTATGTGGTGAACAGAGAGGTAGGGCCACAGTCCGGAAGTGCTAGTTCCTGCTAACACCGGTGCACCTCCCCGGTATCCCAAGGGTTTGGTCACAGCCAGACATTGTTAGAAAGGTCATAATAATGCCCCATAAGAGCCTTAATCATGGCCACCAATAAAATCCTAGCATAGATATAATAGGGTCATTTCTAGATAGGCAGGAGCGCCATCCTTAGGAGGTTCGACGATGTTACAGATAAATAGATGATCTTTATACAAAAAGCAATCTAAAATGCCTAAATCAATTACATTTGGAGGGACATTTTATATGGCTTTTTAAGTTCCTCTGCACCACGATGTTCCTTCTTTGCTTGCTTGACTGGTTTAGCAATATAAATGATAGATAGATAAGCTGTGAGAATTGATTTCCCCCTCCTCGTTCCTATTTCTATGCTGTTACATGGAGCCCAGCGTGCAGCACTGCGTCACAAATTCATGTACAAAATGTGAACTGAGAACTGTATGGCTAGATAATAGGATCACCATGGCAACATGCATTCTTAATCCCCATGAATAAAGGCTGCTAACCTTAAATTACAATCCACACAGCGTTCCACTGAACAGTCACCCATTACACAACAACCAGGTTCTCTTTAATGGTAGTGCACAAATACAGCAATTAATACGGCACTCTGTCTTATTGCACTAAAGTATCCATTTACATGAAATTAATCAATTAAAATAATCAAAACATGTAAAGTTAATCACTTTGTATTAAAGGTTGGAAGCACAAATCTGCTACTTAATATAAATTCATTTTAAATGTGCATGACATCGGTATATACATGATTATATAATGCGCTGGATGCTAATTGTACTCAGTTCAAGGATCCAATTCCATAGTCCAGACTCAGGGCCGGCTCTACCACTAGGCAGCTTTAGGCAGCTGCCTAGGGCACCGGGATCTGGGGGGCGCCACCAAGTCTGCAAATCAAAAAAATCAAGGAGGTCTATGAGGATCCTTGTTTTACTTAATGTAGGTGGAGGCTGTGGAACTTCTAAGACCTCACCTCCATACTTTCCTTTGAGTCATACTTCCTACATTGCTGCCCCCTCCTCCTTGTACTCTATTGTGGGTGGCAAAGGGGAGGGTGCAGAGGTAAAGCAGGGGACTTGGCCACCTTCTGGGGGAGGGGTCATGGGGATTGGATGACCACATGATCTAAAAAAAATGGGGGGGGGGGGGGGGAGTAGGTTGAAGTTTTGCCTAGGGTGCTGAGAAGCCTTGCACCGGCCCTGTCCAGACTGGAATATTAGGAGATTTTCAGTAAGGATCTTATACCATGTTTTCACTGCGAGTGAGAAATACACGGCTTTTACCTGGCATTGAAATGCCGGGGACTGCAGGGATGGACCACCGTTCTCACTGCAAGGCAAATTCCTGGGTGAAGAAGTTCTTCCCGGTAATTTGCCTTTTAACACAGGTTTTTATGCAGTGAAAACGGGTAAACCCGTGTCTGAATACCGGGTAAAAATAAGGGTTTTACCCGTGTATGAGATCCGGGTATGCAAAAAAAACCCTGTGTTAAAAGGCAAATTTCCCGGTCGGTATGCTAGACCCGGGAAATTGCCTGCAGTGAGAACAGGGTATAAAAGGCAAAAATCTTTCTCTAAAAGGGAAAACCATGGTTGCTGCAGGTGGGGCAGATGTATCATGTGCAGAGAGAGTAGATTTGGGTGGGGTGTGTTCACACTAAAATCTAAATTGCAGTGTAAAAATAAAGCAAACAGTATTTACCCTGCACAGAAACAAAATAACTCCACCAAATCTCTCTGCCCCACCGGCAGTGGACATGGTTTTGCCAATGAGAGGAAGAGTTTGATATTGAGAACCTTAATGACAAACGTCCCATGTTCCGGTTACTTCAGTCTAATGCACTTTTAATTAGAGCAGGAAATACTGCGCCATTATCAAAATGCAGATAGTAAAGCAGGGACATGATTGACATCATTAATCAGGTCTACTAATTGACAAGTAAACAATAAAGAACAAACCCAGGGCGCATGTGCAGGACCCATTCAGCTCATGCACAAATGGGTCCATGTAGCAAGTAACGGACATATGAGTGGGATTAATAGTCTGATGCCGTTTGGGGGTCAGGAGGGGGCAGCGATATCCATGTGTGAAAATGTAGGTGCATCGCTGCTGTTTAAAAGGAGGGAAGAGGCCGGGCATGTCTGTCGTTGGATGGAGACTTCTGGGCATCTGTGATGAATGGTGACTGAGAGATTCAATGCTGGGTACTAGGAGGCATTATGATGACTGCTGGTAATAGATGCCTCATGCCTCATTACCATACAGAGCTATCACCGCTCTAAGGAAGCAGGAGTCATAGCCGGGGGCGTAAGTTCATGCCAGTCACCCGGAGGCAAGCTGAAATTTGAGGTATGGGTCAAAGGGTCAACAAGAGGAAGCTCGACATTCAATAGGTCAACCACTGAAGGCGGACATACATCAAGGTCAACACACCTGAAGGTCAACATGGGTTTAGCTGCTGAGTTATCCACCCCTGCCCAAGAGCTCTGCAGTGCGCCCACTGCTGCTGAGTTATCCACCCCCCTGCCCCAGGGCTCTGCAGTGCTCCCACTGCTGCTGAGTTATCCACCCCCCCCCCCCCCCCTGCCCCAGGGCTATGCAGTGCGCCCACTGCTGCTGAGTTACCCCCCCCCCCCTGCCCCAGAGCTCTGCACCTGGGACTAGCTGCATGATCCATCACAGCAGGACCAGTAAAATATAGAGCAGCAGGGAGGAAACCAGAAAAGTCCCTGGACAGCAGGTTTAGATTAAGGTCAAAATGGGCCTGGAGCTGAAAATGTTTAAGGGCCTATTATGAGAAGTGGAGGTGAGTCATGTAGGTATGTAGGAGCTCTGAGGGCAGGGTTGGGTAACTCAGAAGCAGTGGGCGCACTGCAGAGCTCTGGGGCAGGGTTGGGTAACTCAGAAGCAGTGGGCGCACTGCAGAGCTCTGGGGCAGGGGGGGGGATAACTCAGAAGCAGTGGGCACACTGCAGAGCTCTGGGGGCAGGGGGGATAATTCGGCAGCAGTGGACACACTGCAGAGCTCTGGGGCAGGGGGGGGGGGATAACTCAGCAGCAGTGGGTGCACTGCAAAGCTCTGCTGTAAGCTCAGCAGTCACACTTGGACCACACAGGTGCTGCTGTACATGCAGGTGTGCCCACAAGGCTAGGAGCCAAAAACAGAAAACTCCAATACCTCTTGGAGCTTTGCCCCTGCTAATTTTGCAATGGGCATTGATTCTTTGTTTCTGGATGGTGACTTATTGATCGCATGCAAATGCTTTTTCTTTTATTGGCAATACATGCTGAATTATGCCCATAGTTCTGTACATGTCAGTGTCAAACAGGTGAACAACAAAAAAGACAAACCTGGGTAGGAGGGCAGGAGAGAGTTCCGATTTAGGGGCCCATTTATCAAGGATCGCAATAGCAATGCTATCTGGGCAGCATGTCCACGAAAGGAGCCGGTCTCTGCCATGTGCTGAGTTGGTTGCCAGGGGGTCTGCACATGCGAGGTTAATGCTGACCCCCTTCTGAGCCCGATGTCCACACTGCTCTGGCAGCAGTGCGATCTGTAGACCATAGGCTACATTGTGCCACCGCCATCTTAGAATGGTGATTGCCCAGGGATGCCAAGCACTGCTGCCCGCGCTTCACATTCTCTATAGAAACCTATGGCGGGTGGCAATGCAGGGGGGATCGCAGCAGGGATCGGAGATTCCTGCTGCGGTTCACCCTAATACATTCTGGGGATACTTAATATTGGCGGCTAACTGTTTTCGGGGATTTAGCTGCAAATATTGAATAATAAAGGAACCCATAGGGAGGTAAAGTAGTTTTATAGTCAAATGTATTTGTGTTATAAACATGAATTTTCAGTTTTGGGTACTTGTTACCTAGAACGGCGCCCACGATTTTGATCCTAGGCATCGCAAGGAAAAAAATCGCGTCGGTCTCATCGCATGCGGCCAAAAAAATCGCATACGATGCGACCAACGAGATTACCGCGATTTTACATAGGGAACAATGTTAAATGGCCCAATTGACTCGATTTCACATAGGGAACAATGTTAAATGGCCCACAGACCCCAAATAGCCACCCTGAAGTGTGAAATGGCCCCCCCAATTGTTAACGCCACCTCACGATCAACGTCAACCCGAAGCGTGGCGAGCGCAGCGAGCCCGCGAGGGGCGGCGGTACGCGTCCTCCGACCTTTTCATACCCCCACTATCCACGTCGGCGTGGAGTCGAGAATAGAAAGTGTGGTGAGCGAAGCGAGCCACCGAGCCCGAAGCGTGGCGAGTGCAGCGCGCCCCGCGAGGGGCCGCGGATACCTTCACAGGTATCCGCGTCCCCTCGCGGGCTTCACAGGTATCCGCGTCCCCTCGCGGGGCTCGCTGCGCTCGCCACGCTTCGGGCAAGGTGGCTCGCTTCGCTCGCCACACTTTCTATTCTCGACTCAACGCCGACGTTCAATCTGCATCTGCAGTCTTTACCTTTTATCATTCATTTCTATGTGAAATCGCGGGCATCGCATCGGTCGCATCGCATGCCATTATAATGGCATGCGATGTACATGCGATGCCCGTTCTAGGTAACAAGTACCCAGTTTTGTTCTTGGTAAAACGAAATACACAACTATCTATGATAATTTCAGGATCCTACTTAAGGAATGTTGTTATAATAGTTGTTTATATCATTATTAAATCATTTAAGAACCTGATTCAAAGATGCACGCTAATACATTCACAGCTGCCAATTTGTACATACTGTAGCAGCTGTGTGAAAATATGCAAATACTGCTGCCTGGATCTGTACAGATCCGCCCATGAGGGGCTCTGCAAATCCTACTGGTGCATACAGAGACGTATAATTTGTCGGAGATTAGTTGATTATGGAAGTTTTGAGTAACTCTGTGGTTCCACAGCTTGGCTGCAGATAGGAACATGCCGCAGGCATTGCAACTCTGTACAGGAACTCAGCCACAAGCGTTGGTGACATATCTTATTGCCATCACTCCCCTAAACAATCCCTGACTCCCTGAAACTCTCCCTAGCAGTACCTGACTGTCAATCAGGTCTGAATCAGGCCGTAAGTCCCATGCGCTGGGTTTCCAATGTGGCGGGTAAAGCCACAAAAGCTGATGTTAACCTATAGAAACCAACGGGTTTCTTTCTGTATGTGCGCTGTTAGATGGATCTGATTGGATCCTTACCAGCATCCCCTGCGGCTGCCACATTCTTCTGCGCATGTTCAGATAGACTCCCATGTCATACACCCAGAAGTCTGCGGATCGATGGCCATCACAAAGCTCCTATTGGTAGAGCTGCCTTTTGCGTAACTAATCGCAAGTGTTTGGTGCATCCTGCCGCGTGACTGCAGTTGTAAGATCAACGCGGAACATTGCGACTGCAGATGCAGATTGAATCAGGCCTTTATCCTACTCTCCCCTGACTATGCAAACTCTCACATCAGCTTTACATGTAATCACCATATACTGTACTCTGCTGCGATTGGAATTAAATATATCACACAGGGGACTTGGTTCTCGACTTATGTAGAATGTGTTAATTCTGTGATCATTCTTTTTGATGTGCACAGCTGTAGCCGAGTTCCATTATATGCCAACGAATTAACAAAATCCAACAGGGGAATAGCTATTTATCACAACTGTGGACCTTAATCAACATAGTTTGATACTTGCTAAGTGTTATTAAAGCAGCAAATGAGTTAATGTAATTTAAATAGAACCACACTATATATATATATATATATATATATAGATATATAGATAGATAGATAGATAGATAGATAGATAGAATGTCCAACAACTCTCTTTTTGTAAAAGGATAAAATTTCTGTTAACACCTAGAAACATAGAAACAGAATTTGACGGCAGATAAGAACCACTTGGCCCATCTTGTCTGCCCCTTTTTTTAAACATGTTACCTCAAACCATATTTGATCCTTATTTCTTTGTAAGGATATCAATATGCCTATCCCAAGCATGTTTACATTGCTCTACTGTATTTGCGTCTACCACCTCTGTTGGGAGGCTATTCCACTTATCTACTACTCTTTCTGTGAAAAAATTCTTCCTCACATTTCCCCTGAATCTTCCTCCCTCTAGTTTTAGTGCATGTCCTCGTGTTCTGTTGCTCCTCTTCCTGTGAAGAATGTCTCCCACCTGTACCTTGTTAAAGCCCTTGATATATTTAAAGTTTCTATCATGTCCCCCCTTTCCCTTCTCTGCTCTAAAGTATACATATTAAGATCTTTTAGTCTTTCCTGGTAGGTTTTGTGATGTAGGCCATGCACCATTTTAGTTGCTCTTCTTTGTACAGTCTCTGATGTATTTATATCCTTCTGGAGATATGGCCTCCAGAACTGAACACAATACTCTAGGTGAGGTCGTACCAATGACCTATACAGTGGCATTATTACTTCTTTCTTTCTACTGCTGATACCTCTCAAAAGAGGGGGGACTTAGTCAATTATCATGGTTCTTATGAAAGCCACACTGTGTTTAAATAACAGGCAGTGGCGGGCCACCCGTTGGCCACTATGCCCTTTAGTAAGGGCCTGATGGATAGCTGACCTATGCAGGGGTCGTATGCTCCTTGAAGGAACGTTGTTTTTTCCCCACATAGGTCAGCCAACAGGGACAAGTCAATGTATAAATCACACACATAGATGTACAGGTCAAAGGGAACTTGATAGGGATTTTTTTGCTTGAGTGGGGCATCCATTTTTCTTGGAATGAAAATGACTTGGTGTTGTACAGTTCCACCCCGTAATATCTAGTTTTACCACCGAGTCGTTAATATTCCTACCCCTGGTGTAACTAGGAAGGATACTAGATCCTAGTAATAGTGGGAGATCACTGTCTGATGTGAGAATTAACCAAAGGTCCTTAACCTTTTTACTATTTACTTCAGAGATCACCGTATAGCGGTTAACCCAAGGTACCCTTTTGGTGCCATCTAAGCTAGAATCCAAATTATTGGATTTTAGCAATTGCTCTCGAGGGCACGTTCTCCTTCAAAGTATTGTAACACTGAAGGGGAACTGGATGCCTTTTCCTGGGGTAGAATGCAGCAAGCAGCAGCTGAAAAATCATGCAAGTCCAGTCTTTGGGGTGCAACTGGCCGCAACTAGTTTTATTCAGCAGAAAATAAAAATAAACAACAATAGAAAATACCTTGCCTGTCCGGCACTAACTAAACACAGGATATTCCTAACTATCTCTAAACAAATCACCAAGTTTTCCAGTCACTACTGGATGGCTTACTTGCATCACAAAGCTTGTTCCTCTCACAGAGATTCTGCAGTCTCCCAAGCAGTCTGCACACACTGATCAGTCCAGCAGCTCTACATGGGCCTTGCACAGCTGCAAGTGCTGATTAGCCCTCAGTGAGGCCAAACACCTGAGCTGGGCCTTTACTCAGCTTTAACAAAAAAGAAACATTCTCAAGTTTTGCTGTTTCTAAAAGGTGTAAGACAAGAACCTGGGATAAATATCCCTGCCCTCAAACACTATTCCAGTGTTCTTGTCACAGTATTAAATACTGCCCTAGAATACCCCTGGCAAATTAATTTTTCTACCATAGCCTGTAAGGCCTCAATAACTTGTTGGGGATCAGAGGTGATTATTTTTATTCGGAGTAACCCCTTATGTAGGGGTACAGGGTGGAAACTGTTATTTCTGAGGATTGTGTTCCTAACAGTTTGTTTTGTAAACAAGGCAGTGTGTAAAATACCCCCGCCTGGAGATAGAAACACCCAGAAATTGAACATGATTAGAATCTATTGTATAGGTGAAATTCACCACACTGCCACTGTGGTTATGTGCATCACGCAAATCAATAAGTGTATTATGCTGGCCACCACAGATAACCAACCGGTCATCTATATAATGCCTGTACAGACCGCTGGTTTTAGAACACCACTATTGAAAAAGAGATGTTGTTCTATGTGTTGCATAAAGGAACTGGGGTTACTGCCGTCCCCATGGCACCGCCTGCAACTTGGAGGTAAAACTTCCACTCAAAAATAAAGTAACTTTTTGTCAAACTAAAAGCAAGTAGGCCATAAGAGTTTCCCTGGAGGACTAACATAATCAGGATCACTCAAAATTAATTGTCTGACAGCCGCCACACCTGCCCCATGAAGGATGCAGGTGTAGAAGCTGGTGACCTCAGCTGTACACAAAAACTGTATCCGATTATCATCTTTATGAGTAGAAAAATATGATAAATACTAAGCAAAGAAGTGGCATCTCATAGATATGTCACAAGACACTGCACATAAGTGTTAAGTACCCTATCTAGATACACAAATACTGGGTGCAACAAGGATATCGAAGATTAAATTATTGGACGCCCAGGAGGATGCTCGGCATCCTTGTGCACCATCGGTATGGTGTAAAATAGAGGAGCGACAGGATGCTCAACTACTGTATCAATTCCTCACTGATATGACCATTTTCCACTGCTGACCATAAGATAACATCTAATTCCCTCTTATAGGTCATACAGGTAGTTGGATCACTGTCTAAAGGTTCATAGGTTGTTCTATCCCTTAATTGCTTATAGCATTCCTCCCCATAGTCATCAGTATTTTGGACAATGGCAGCTCCCTTTCCTATAATGATGTATCTCCTCTATGATAACTGTCCCAAAGCCTGTTGTTGTGCTCTTGACAAATTATGATGTTCCTTTGGGTCCTTTTGACAGGAACCCCCCTGATCTACCAAATGGGAGTAAGTTCTTCTCGAAGAAATTGCGGAGGGTGGTTCAAACTTAGAACGTGGAATTATGCATCTTAATTGGTCAGGAATGCAATCCCTTGTATCCTGCTGAATATGATGATGATTATTATTATTAAGCATGGAGCAAAGTAAATCTTTAGTTTATCTGGCATGATTTGGCACTCCGATTGGCAGATATTGCCGATATTATCAAAGTGTGTACCCAGCCTTAGCTACTTTTCTGCCATAGGTGCTGCAGCGGCCATTTCTAATTCAGGAACTATATGTTGAAAATAATCATTGAACTAAAACAAGATGGCGACCTACTCGATTCAGTTTCACTAACATAAGCATTGTCATGTGATAATAAATGACATCTTACTGTATTTCTGTGTTTTGCAGCCGTAAACAAATAAAACTTATCATTACTGATTTTGCAGTAAATAAACCTTTACAAAATTTGATTTTGGGATGATCTAACCTCTTATAAAAGGTATGTACCACTTCACCACCATATACCATATACAAAAGCAAACTCCTTTAATGGACAAAACCGTGTTCACTGCAGGTGGGGCAGATGTAACATATACAGAGAGAGTTAGATTTGGATGGGTTGTGTTCAGACTGAAATCTGAATTGCAGTGTAAAAATAAAGCAGCCAGTATTTACCCTGCACAGAAACAACATTAGTCACTCAAATGTAACTCTCTCTGCACTTGTTACTACTGTATAACGTTTCTTTAAAAGTGAAAACACAGTGTGAAGGTCTGAGAATAGTCGGACATATTTATAGATGTGTTTTGGTATGCTTGTTATTGGGAAATGAAGGAGTTAAAAGCCCATGTCAGGGAAAGCTCTGATCCAGACCCCTGATCCACTGACAATCCCAGATAATTGCAGGTTGTGTTCCTGTGTTTTATAAGCAGCACAAGGAAGTGAGGCAGGTCCTTGCTGAGACTAATTATACCTTCCAATCAGAATGTCATTAGCACAGTTTGTTGTGGCTGGGTTGATAAAAATGGGCTGAGGAGGAGGTGGAGGGAAGATGGAATAGAAGTTTAGTCATGAAGAGGCAGGGGGAATGCAGCTCTCTCCGCCAAGTGTCGTCTTGCTAAAAGGGTAACCCGAAAGGCATTTCATTGTTTCCAAAACAAATACACCCTGATCCCCTCTCTGATTTAAGGAGAGCCTATAGTGTGCCTGTCTAAATATATCCCAGTCCCATCAGCTGTCTCCAGTGTGACACATTTCTAAAAGCTTTTAAAGTCCTCGATAGTATTTCTAAAGTTTGTAAAATTATTACGAAGAAAAAACACAAAAACACTTGAATTATGTGGAACGTCTTCAACAAGGAGACAACATGCATTAAACTCTGTCACACTGTTGGCTGAACACAGAATTTATTATAGGGGATCAATACAGAGTCTTTGCACATCTTACTGTGCGTTATCCTGCTCTCTGCATTCTGCAATTCACCTTTCCTGAAATGATCAATTTAGAAAATGAGAATTACAGTAACAATCTGATCTGTTTACCCCAAATTTCAGGGAACACGCAACTCTGTGGGAATGGTATGATATCACTACTGCCATCACAACTAAATGACACAATACACACAACAGGACCCGGGTCACACCAGATTTCTCCAGCAATAAACGTGGTTATCCGCTCATTGTGAAAAGGGATATCAGATTCTCCCAATATTTTATTCTTGGTATAAGCCATCTTCAGGAGAATTGTACCCCCTAGTCACTGATAGGCTGCACAGATTTGAGGTGCGCAGTTGAATGTGTTGTTATAATTTTTACATCGAGGCTCAAGTTATGCAGGAGTTACACAGGAGGGAAACAGAAGAACAATCTATCACCCAACTCTGCTCATAAGGACTGCTTTGGTGTAACTATTTACTCTGTATCCCCTTCTCACAGTGGCCCTTATTCTAGTTCACTCTTAGAGGCAAATTCCTTGTTAGCTGGACAAAACCATGTGCACTGCAGGTAGGGCAGATGTGGGTGGGATTTTACTTCAAAGTGAGATCCATATTGCAGTGTAAAAATAAAGCAGCCAGTATTTACCCTGCACAGAAACAAAATAACGCACCCAAATCTAATTATATCTGCACCTGTTACATCTTCCCCCCTGCAGTGCACATGGTTTTGTCCATCTAAGAAGGAATTTGCCTCCAAGAGTGAACTAGAATAAGGCCCAGTATCTTTTACCCATTTGACCACTACCTTGCTCCCTTACTGCGGAGAATATCATTTTTAACTCCCTGAAATTGGGTTATGTTACAACCCATCTACGATCTTTAGGACCCGTTTTATTTCATCTCTTCTAGGTGTTTCTCTGTGTGTCTGTGTCTGCCTTATGTGTGGGATTGTTTACCTAATAAAAGTTAGAATGTTGGTTGTGGTTTCCTCCAGGTTTGATGGGAGGACATGGACATG
Source organism: Crinia signifera (assembly GCF_055691185.1). Lineage (NCBI taxonomy): Eukaryota > Metazoa > Chordata > Amphibia > Anura > Myobatrachidae > Crinia > Crinia signifera. The sequence continues at coordinate 78,967,965 of NC_139228.1, read as the reverse complement.
TAGTTTTACAGATACAATACATGACAAACTTTGCTTTTTTTCACACAGGAACACAATTCAAAACATTCAAACACACATGGTGGTGATCAACAATAAAAACACCAAGGAAAGCTTTTTAAGTATTCATACGCTATGGGCAAGAGTATATGGATGCCTGACTATTACACCTACAGGGACTGTAATGATATTTTATTCAAATACATTTACATTAATATGGAGTTGGTCTACCTTTTGCACATATAACCTCTTCCAAGCTTCTCAGAAGGCTTCCCACATGACTGTTTCTGGGGGAGTTTGTGCCCATTCATTCTGTAGAGCATTTATGAGGCCAGGCACTGATGTTGGACATGAAAACCTGGCTTGCAATCTCTGTTGCAGTTGATTCCATAGGTGCTCCATGGGGTTGTGATCAGAGCTCTCTGGGGCCAGGTTCTTCCACACCAAACTCAAACCATGTCTTTATAGTCCTTGCTCTGTGCACTGGGCACAGTCATGTTGGAGTAGAAAAGGCCTTTTTCCAAAATATTGCCACAAAGTTGGAAGCATAGCATTGTTCCACATGGCTTGGTATGCTGAAGCATTGAGATTGCCCTTCGCTGGAGATACTGGGCCTAGTCCAACCATGAAAAACCACCCACACCATTATCCTGCTCTACAGAACTTTACAGTAGGCGTAATGAAGTCAGGCAGGAAACGTTCTTCTGGCATCCGCTGCCTAGGGCTCCGGGATCTGGGGAGGACGCCACCAAGTCTGCAAACCAAAAAATCAAGGATGTCTATGAGGTTGCTTGTTGTACTTAATGCAGGTGTTGGCTGTGGAACTTGTAAACCCTCACCCCCATACTTTACCCTGAGACTGTACACCCCTACTTTGCTGCCACCTCCTCCTTGTACTCTGATGTGGGTGGTAAATTGGAGGGTGCAAGGGGCCGCCAGAGAAAGCAGAAGACTTGGCCACCTTCCCGGGGGGGCTGGGAGGACCACATGATCTTTTTTTCGGGGGGGGGGGGGGGGGGAGTAGGTCGAAGTTTTGCCTAGTGTGCTGAGAGGCCTTACACCGGCCCTGGGTACAAAAAATCCGATATAAAGACACCTGCAGCTAGGAGAATCGTAAATGGGATGCCAAACCCAACAGAATTAGTCAGAATCTCCACAGCGCTGTTTCCAGGATTAAACCCAACGATCCTTTCTAGGAGAGATGTCTTTACAGATCTCCAACTGGGTGCCGGACGGGGTCCCGACAGTCATTTACCCGACGTCGGGATTCCGACTGTTAAAACACCAACAGACGGGTTCCCGACGCCCCCGGCTATTCTCCCTCATGGGGGTCCACGACCCCCATAGAGAAAGAATATAATAGGTGGCGAGCGTAGAGAGCCAGCAAGGGGCTTTGTTGCGCTCGCCATGCTGTCTAAGTCCGTCCAGTCACGATCCCAGTGTCGGGCTAATGACTGTCGGGATCCTGACTGTCGGAACCATATACAGGTCAGGTATCCCGTATCCGGGCATCCCGTATCCGAATTATTCCAAAAAACGTGGTTTTTTGGAATAATTCAAATTTTTTTTTGTTCCCCCCCCCCCCCAACCCTCTTTTAATACTTACCAAGTCCTCCGGCGTCCATAGCAGGCCTTCAGCATCCTCTCCGGCGTCTCCAGCGGTCCCAGGAGTGCTTTGCGCGAGTGCGCGCCGGTGACGTCACCGGCGCGCCTGGGAACTTGCGCAAAGCACTCCTGAGACCACTGGAGACGCCGGAGACGGTGCTGGTGGCCTGCCGTGGACGCCGGCGGAAACCATGGACGCCGAGGGACCATCGGGGACCCACCAGGGGCAGGTAAGTATGGCTAAAAAAAAATTATTCCAAAAACCGGAATATTCCCTTATCCGGAATGCTCGTGGTCCCGAGCATTTCGGATAAGGGATACTCAACCTGTACCACACCCCTCCAACCATAGAGGGACAAAAGAAAATCCCAATATTAGGACCTTTTGTTAGCTGTATTTGGAGGAAGTGTTTCTCCTACCTAGAATCTACAATAAAGAAACCTTTTTATGAACACAGGGATCACCTTTTAGGTGAGTGTCTGTCTATATGGGTCGGGGAGTTCCCCTTTGTAAAGAAACCTTTATGTGAATGTATTCAAGAGAGACTATATCCTGGAAGATAGACAATTCCTTTGTGCCTGATATAAGGATTTTCTTTTGTCCGTCTATGGTTGGAGATCTTGAAATAAATCTCCTAGAAAGGTTCGGATTCGTTGGGTTTAATCCTGGAAACAGCGCTGTGCAGATTCATTTTTTTCTTGTGTCAAATAATGCTTGTAAGAAGTCTTTTTCCTGCACAGCAGCTTTCGCCTTATATTCTAATAATCTCCATGTAAAAGTCAGCTATGAGTCAAATGTTTTTGTGTAACACTCGTGCCCTCCTTTTCTGTTTTCCAGCGTAGCAAACTTATTGTCATTCATGTTATATAATGGCCATTGCTGATCTTTTATTGCTAATTGTAGCTCACAGGCTCCACCTAGTGGTAGGCAGAGATAACTTCTCTTCATCATCAAAACAGAGAAATGCAGATTGTCAAACCATTCAAAGAAATACAAGCCTCTAGTCATCATTGCTCACTTACCAAGCTGGAGAGATGGCTGGCGTTATATATGCTATTGATAAGTATATGGCTTGTACTATAGACTGTGTTTACACTATCTATCTATCTATCTATCTATCTATCTATCTATCTATCTACCTGTCTAGCTAGGCATATGTGAGAAAGCTACTACTCCCTGCATTGGCAGCACTGCAGTTGTGATGGTTATAAGACACAGCAGTTTGGAGGGGGCCATCTGCTTCCCCTGTGCTCCACTGAGCATGCTCTGAGCTGACTTACATTATGAGCAGTGAAGCCCCGTTTCCATTCTGGAACTGGAATCCCAAATGAAGGTTGAGTGCACATGCCATCAGGGCTGGCAATAGAAATCTTGGGTTCCCATACACTCATATCTCTGAGGCGCGAATTTGCCCGGTGATCAATTATCGCGTGACTGTGCATATTGACGAATCATAGCGCACATGCGCAAGGCCAAGCAGCAACAAAAAATGCACAGAAGCGGTCAGGTCTGAATAACCCCCATCAGAGGTGGAACTACCACTGAGTACTAAGGGGCCCAATGCTGCCCAAACCAGCAATGTGTTATCCCCTTCCACAGACCTGGCCCAGTGCAGGGAGCAGGGGCCCCACTGTCTTAGTGACCTGGCCCTTACCTTATAGACGCAGGGATGACCCTGTGTTCCAGACTGACCACCTGCCACCTATCAGCACTGAGGATCACAGTCACATGCGGCCTCTAACCAATAGACAGCTGCACGTATTCACTTCCGTCTGAATTAAAGGCAGCTCACAACCGGTGTAATTGGCAATGTCACAGTATGTCTGACCGAGTGTCAAACTGAGGAAAGCCAAGGGGTGGGGGGCCTGTCAGAGACAGAGCAGGGGCCACACTGTTCCTGCCTCCACCAAGGTACATGCCCCGTTATCCGCACCCTGCAGGACATTGTGCTTGCACCCATCACCCACTGTCTTCCCCTGTCACTCTCCCATCTTTCTCCCTGTCAAACTCTGCCTCCCCCTGCCTTACACTGCCACCCTCTTTTTCTCCATGTCACCCACTGTCGTATTGCATATTGTGAACTTGTGTTGGGGTGGAAGGGGGGGGGGAGGGGACAAAGTTACATTTTTGGACTCGGGTCCACGCCCCACAAGCTCCACCACTTACCCCCGATGGTTCTCCTTTGTCTAAGTACATATCGGATCATTTTATGGTGATTGCAGCATGGACATTTGTAATCACTGAGATTTCTTCACCACTGTTGCAATATTAATAAAGATTGACAGTACATTGACACATACATGAAAATAGTAAACGTTTCACAAAATATTTAATTTGGGCAAACAGTTTGACAGTGGTTTATAACTGATATACAGGGCATAAAGTGGTCATGCAGAGGTGGGAGAACTCATTTCTCTATGCCACATAACTATACCCCCTCCCCTCGCCCCATTAGGCAGAGACAGGGCCAGTGGTAGGGTTTTTGGCATCCCCCTGCAAACTAGAATGCTTTTATGTGAGAATTACTGTGCAGGGCCAATGTGGAGGTTAAAATGTTCCACCTCACCATTAGAGGTGGTGGAACTCTATTCTACCCCGTTCCCCCTCACTTTAACCCCTTCTGATATACCATAATGCACCCGACAGATATATACCATATCTCCTGTATTATAGAAGCCTTGACACTGGCCTGGAGGCTTACCACATTGTTGCAAGTATATGTAACCAAAATCTCTAGATTACCTTCTACTATGTGGATATTGCTAATGCCCCTTGGAGGTTCTGGGGGAAAACATGTTTTGTATATTTTTCTACTCTAGAACAACCCACTCCCTTTCCAAAAGTGCATTATTTATCTGATCTGAGCAGATTCCATTCTATATTTAGTTTTAGGATATATTTCCTATCCACTACAAATATAATAAATTAGCGTGGCATAGTTGCAAAAAAGGTTCAAATAGAACATAAGTCCATCGTTACATATTTAATAATTTGGGATGTATTAATCCAGAGAAAGGTAAAACAAAACCCCTTTGATCATCACCCAATTTAGATGAAAAAAATCCTCCATGAAACAATAAATGTCAATAAGATGAATTCCTTGAATCAATCACTTCAACTGCATAATTTTCTCATTACAGCTATTGATATTATTCCTTGTAACAAAGGCATTCAATCTGTTTTCTTTTAAATCAATCAATGATTCTGCCATCGCTCCATCCCTCCCTCTATCTGCTGTGTCTCAGGGGCAAATGCAGGATTTCTGGAGGGGGGTTTCCAAATGTTAGGTTTAGAGTGATTGACACCAGCTCATGAAGGGACCGTAGTGTAATTACAGTGCACTTTATGTAATACAGTACTTCAAGCAGATAGCTCCCAACATAAAAACTCACAGGGATCGGGACGCTCACACGGTGGAGCTGCACGCACCCCCGAAAAGGGAGTAGGGCGTCTCCAAAGGTCTCATGGGGGTGCTGAAAGCCATGTTCCATTTTTCACCAATATGGGAGCATGGCCAGCGCTGTCTAAACTGTTGGCCATGCCCCCAGCCCCTCTGATTCACTGAATAGATGCTGTTTGCTGAGCAAAGCAGCCAGGAGGAACTCCCACGCAAAAGACAGCTGTTAACGCAAGAACTGTCTTTTGCCATAATTATCGCATATGTTAGACCACATGCAATAATTATGTTAGATGTTTCGGTACTTGTTTCCTAGCACGACGCCACCGATTTAGATGGTATCCATCGGGTCGGAAAAATCGCGTCGATCGCATCGCATGCCAACCAAATCGCATGTGATGCTTCACAGGTATACGCGGCCCCTCGCGGGGCTCGCTGCGCGCGCCACGCTTCGGGCTCGGTGGCTCGCTGCACACTTTATAAAATCAACTCCATGCTGATAAGGTCGGAGGACGCGTACCGCCGCCCCTCAAAGGCTCGCTGCACTCGCCACGCTTCGGGTTGGCGTCAATAGCGGGGTGGAGTTAATAATGACGGGGCATTCAACAAACTTTACAACTATATTCAATGTGAAATGGGCCATATTGGCCCATTTCACATTGTCACTTATGTAAAATCGCGTTGATCGCATTGCGGGCCATTATAATGGCCCGCGACCGGCGCGATCAACCCAATTTTTACTTTAAAAAATAATTTAACATTAAAGTCTATGGAAAAATCGCGTTGATCGCGTCGGTCGCATCGCGGCCCCTTATTAAGGGCCGCGATGGACGTGATCAACGCGATTTTCTCTTTCACCGGCAAATTAGCTGGTGGTTGACAGAAAATCGGGTCCATCGCGTTGATTGTATGCCTTAAGTACCTTAAAGTTAAGGCATACAATCAACGAGATGGGCGCCGTGCTAGGAAACAAGTACCGATGTATCCAGCGATGTGCAGCGGTAAGGGTACGCGGATGTTAGAGCATCCCCCTAAGTCTCATTTCAGTGACTTTCAGTAATTTAAGTCTAAATTTCAGACTTTTGCGGCTGTGTTTCATTACACACACAACTTATTTTTGCTAAATACTTCTTTCACCCCTCCTGTGTTTCCCCTAAATTAACAAATAGAAATCCCTCTACCATACATACAGTATATCCTGGCCGCTGGGTCCTTTCCAGCAATCTATCATCCTTATCCAGTATAACTACAGGCTAGAGCAGCTAGAAGTTCAGAACTCATAGGCCCTTATTCTGATTGAGTTGGATAGCTGCGAATGCGGACAGACGGCCGATGGTTGGAGATTGCGTATGTACAGAGGCGTACCTGCGCATGTGCGAACGCTTCGCACATCTGAATATGGCGTGGATTCTGTATAGAAAACGATTGGTTGGAACATTTCGAACAGGGGTTGGAGAGGGGCGTGAAGGGTTTGGGCTCATTACCATATGCGTACACCCCACATTTCATGGGCGTTCCCAAGAAAATCCTGGGCGTACGTATGGTAATGCGGCCGTGACGCACCTGTGTGGGGGGCGGACATATGACATAGCCGGATGGCAGCTGCCCACCAATATCCCTGCTTTCATACGGAAAAATGTCAGAGTGGTCTGGAGCACTCGATGCTGTCTGACCACTCGGTCCATCATTCGATGGTCGGTGACCATCGGAGGATGGGGAGGTTCCCACCGATGGAGGAGGTGTTCACATGAAAAATCCGTTCGGTCTATGTCTTACCGCATTCGGACGGTGTGAGCGATCCGTACGGTAGGCGGGGCTAAGAACACTCGGTTCCTGTCCGAAAATACACATCCGAACGATTCAACTAGAATAAGGGCCATAGTGCTGCTCATAACTGAATTCCCTAATACTAACAATTATATGACATCACTCTTGTTCCCATATTTACTAATGCAGCCGTTCCTGGGTGCTAATGATGTATTCAGAAGCAGCAATGCAATTCCAGATTGATGAGATTGGGTGCATAGCACAATGCAACGCCCCTCCCCACAACACCCCTCCCCACAATGCCCCTCCCCACAATGCTCCTCCCCACAACGCCCCTCCCCACAATGCCCCTCCCCACAATGCCCCTCCCCTTTTCAGGCACATACTGTGTGACAATGACCCCAGTGACCCATTGAATAAATGTATTACCACTGAGTGTCTTTGGCTGCATTTGCTTTTACAGATGATTCCAAATAACATTTATAAATCTGTGATTGACCAGGCTTGGATGGGGAGAATAAAGTACATTGCGATCGTGGGTAAAAGCTCCCTCTGCACGTTCTGTGTCATAGACACAGTCTTCTCCAGACTTCAGCAAGTAGTAATTACGGTATATATATATAATAATTCAGGGAGAGATCAGGCCCTGATTCTGGATGACTCGTAAGCAGCTTACCGAGTCCCAGATGGCCTACCCTGCCGCCCGCCAAAACGTCTCCCCCCGCCACCGCCGCCGTATCGCATCCATGAAAGGGGATATGTCCCGTCTGCAGAGAAATTTCTTCAGGCCACGCAAATATAGATCATTGGAGACTGACTTATATTTGCGGCCATTCTGCCGAAGACAGGGCGCGCGGCTGACGCCATGTGACATCAGCTGCCCACCGCTAGTACACTTCCTCCTACCAGAATGCCCATGGGAATTCCCAGCCACCCTCTCCAGATGGAATCATTACGTCCCCTTCATCATTTATTGAGGGCCCCCCTGTACTCCTACCTGGGCACATGCACACCCTCACATAATCCTACCCTAGGACCAGAGCCTGAAAATCCTCCTGTTGGCCTTGAATTAAAATGACTTATGTGCATTGTTACTTAAAATCAAATGCGCAAAGAAGATGTCCAAAATATATATCAGTTGTACTAGTAACTCGTATTGATTAGACTTTGTTCCTAGTTGTTCTTTGGTTTATGAACTGATTTTTCAGTTTTTAAGGTGCCATCTCTACCTCTATTTTTTTAGGTGTTTTTGATTTCAGGTGCCCCTTCTTAAACTGGATCACCTTTAATAGATGTAGAGGTGGCATGCACAAAAAACTTTTTGCGGGCATCAGTGTGCGCCAAGGTTAATGCTGCCCTGTATTAGGAGCTCTCAGCTACACTGTCGGCAAGTTATGGTGGGTTCGGTTTTTTAAGTGGGGTTGACTAAGAAACTGTTTGATCGTGACCGTGACAACTGTGATCATTGCATTTCCAAGGATCATCTTTTTGTATTAGGGGATCATCTATCGATAATCGGGTGTCATACCTGGAGACACGCACGTATCTGTGATCTAATGATAGTTGATTGAGAAATGGTAGGCCTTTCCCAGGTATTGAAAGATTTCTTGGCCCCAGTGTCCTTGTGTACGAAAGCCTCAATCCAATCCATCCTAAATATTAAATAAAGTTTTTCCTTAAACAGAGTAATGTATGGAGGGTGAGGAGATATCCATTGTAATAATAATAATAATAATAATAATAATAATAATAATAATCATCATCAATTTTTGGTACTTATTTCCTAGCACGGCGCCCATTGCATAAGATTGATTGGCATACAATCTATACAATTGAAACAATTTTTAATTGTATGTACAATATCGCATCTTATTGATCTCATCTTATGGATCTCATGGATCTTATGCATCCATAAGATGCATAAGATCCATGAGATCCATAAGATGCCATAACATAAAAATCGTAATAAAACCCCCAATAACCATTGTTAACGCCACCGGCACTATCAACACCAACCCGAAGCGTGGCAAGCGCAGTGAGCCCGCGAGGGGCGGCGGTGCGCGTCCTCCGACCTTTTCATAACCCCACTATCCACGTCGGCGTGGAGTTGTTATTATATATTATATATATTATTAACATTAGTTAATGTTTCGTTGGCTTCCAGATCGCAGATTATGGGTGACATTCTATGGACTGCGATTTGCGTTTTTTTGCGTTAATTAGACAACAAAATGGCGATATCGCATTTTTCCTTCAAATCGCCAATTTAATGGGATGCGCTAAGGGACTGAAATCGCATATTATGTGCGTTAAGGCATGCGGACCAAAAGTGCGACATTAATTTGCATTTTTATCGCATCCAGATGTTTTCGTACAGAAAACTATACAACTCGCTTATTTAATGCTATGCGCATTTGCAAATCGCAATTTTTAGGTGTCTAATTATTGCACTTATTTCAGACCAGGGTCTGTTTGGCGAATGAGCCAGAACCCTGCACAGATCGCAATGTTCTGTGCAGGGTTCTGGTGTTAAAATTAAAAAAAAACGGTTAAAATAAAAAAAAAACGAGCGCGGGGTCCCCCGCCAGAGGATAACCAGCCCCGGGCTCATTGAGCCAGTGCTGGTGACATAAAATCAGGGTCCCCGACAAATCGGGGTCCCCTTGATTTCATGAAACCAGCACCAGGCTCAAGGTCCGGCGCTGGTTCCCAAAATACGGGGGACAAAATGACTAGGGGTCCCCCGTATTTTAAGAACCAGCACCGGAACCAACCAGCCAGCAGGGTAATGCCACAGCCGGGGGACACTTATTATATAAGGTCCCGCGGCCAAAGCATTAACCCCCTGGCTGGTCAGCATGGGCAGGGGTCCTGGGGAAGTGGGGACCCCCCCAATGAAGGGGTCCCCCCCCTCCAGGACTTACCAGCCCATGCTGATAGTCCGGGGCTGTCCCCGATGCCCCTGGGCGGTGGGCATCGGGCTGATTGACCAGAAAACAATAGTTTTACTTCTTTTTTTTACACAATTCATCAGCCCGATGCCCACCGCCCAGGGGCATCGGGGACAGCCCCGGACTATCAGCATGGGCTGGTAAGTCCTGGAGGGGGGGGACCCCTTCATTGGGGGGGTCCCCACTTCCCCAGGACCCCTGCCCATGCTGACCAGCCAGGGGGTTAATGCTTTGGCCGCGGGACCTTATATAATAAGTGTCCCCCGGCTGTGGCATTACCCTGCTGGCTGGTTGGGTCCGGTGCTGGTTCTTAAAATACGGGGGACCCCTAGTCATTTTGTCCCCCGTATTTTGGGAACCAGCGCCGGACCTTGAGCCTGGTGCTGGTTTCATGAAATCAAGGGGACCCCGATTTGTCGGGGACCCTGATTTTATGTCACCAGCACCGGCTCAATGAGTCCAGGGCTGGTTATGCTCGGGCGGGGGACCCCGCGCGCGTTTTTTTTTTTTTACTTTGCGCTTTCCTGCAAACGTGCGATTTTCAGACATGAAAATCGCACATTTTCAGGACTAAAGACAGCGCACCAATTCGCCGCAAATCGCACCACTTCGCACTTTTCAGCCTCCAAAACGCATCACATTAAATATGCAAATTTTGACAGAAAAGTGCAATTTGAAAAAGTGCGATTTGCGGCGATGTGGTGCGCTAAAAAAAATGCGCATTTATCTCAATCCATAGAATGTCACCCTATATCTCTACTTAGTGCAGTTTATGATTTGTAGCAAACCATGATTGAATTCCGGCCAAATACCTGTTTGTTTACCTGGAATGGCATTTACCGCTCACAGCTTTTATTGTCAGACACCTCTCGCCATTGGAATATGTGCGGTAGAGAGATGGGGGAATTGCTGTGCAGCTAGCTGTGTAACCGCTCCAAGGAAGATTAAGCTGGAGAAATGCTTCTGTTTGTATTTTGGTCTCAAGGACTATCCAAGACTGATCATCAGCATTGACAATTTAATGTTACCGGTAATACTGTTCGTGAACACTTCACACTTCAGCCACTTTTACCTGATTACTTTTGGTAAGCACAAGGTGAAAAGGACACGTTCCCACCTCTAGGGGACAATTTCCCTGCTATAAAACATTTGATATTAATTAGAGATGAGCTAAGTCCTGACAAATTTAGCGTGCAGCAATTTTCACACTGACTGTTCACAGAACAGCAAAGTTCCAGCCATACAATCTTAAAGATACACTTTTGCTGCGCCAATTGCGCCCTGTGCATGTAAAGTAGCCTTTTGTATCTAAATATAACTAGGACAATGATGGTGAATGAATTTTGCAGCATGGTGTGGCGGAGTAGAACAGATAACACTTATAGGGACAAATCCTGCCAACGAAACGCAGAATATTTCACGGCCCAATGAAAAACAAGATGATTTCTTCAGGAGACAGCTTTAAAAATATCACTCATCTGTAAAATTAATCACGGGCAATTAATGTTGATTTACAGTAAGAGGAATAATTATGTGATATTATTTATAGGTTCCTTGTCTCATGCTGACAAACTGCACTTTCTACCTAACACTTTCTACAAATATACATTAATGCTGTAAAATAAAGCATTTTCTACAAAATTCATAACATATTTTATCATATTAAACCTGTCGCACTCACCAGTGACGTAACTAGCTTTTGGGCGCCCCCCCCGCCGTTAAAGGGAGGGCGCCCACCCACGCACCCCGCCGCACCACCCACCCACGAACCCCGCCGCACCAACGCCCGCCCGTCCCGCCGCACCAACGCCCGCCCGCCCCGCCGCACCAACCCCCGCCTCGCCGCCCATGCAATCCCCCCAGTCTTACCTGGCTACGCTCAGTACGCGCTGGTCCCGGCTCCCTTCTTCTGCTATGAGGACCACCACAAAATGTCTGCCCCCATGCAGCAGACAGTTTCAGAGAACTATCTGCTACATGGGGGCGGACATTTTGTGGTGGTCCTCATAGCAGAAGAAGGGAGCCGGGAACAGCGCGTACTGAAGACTGACAGGTAAGACTGTGGGGGATGGCAGCGGGGCGGCGGGGTGTAACTATAGCACTGCAGCCCCCGGCGCCCGCACATGCACAGCGCCCCCCCCCCCCCGCGGTGCTATAGTTACGGCCCTGGCACTCACGCAAACTTAATGTTACAGATTGTTGTTCTCCTTATGCAGATAAATCAGTACTATGGAAGGGATATGTGAGAGAATTATCTAAGTATCCAACTTCCTGCAGTTTTCATTGTTGCTCCGGCTCTATAAATCCGCTGCCCCCCAGCGATCAGTAACACTGCTACACTGCTTAGTACCTCTGGAGCCAGTGCAATGACCAGAAGTTACACATGCGTATTGCCATGGTATGGATGTAGCGTCCCTCATTCAGCCAGGGGCTGGCAATCAAATCCATCCACCATCCGCTGGAATGGGGCATGCATTCACGAGCCGCCTGCGCATCCCCTTCCGACGGAGCCCACCGCCGCCTCCATGCTGCTCCCCCGTCGGTGCCCGCAGCCCCCGCACCCCCTCCTAACCCTGTCCATCTCCCTGAAATGGAGACAGGCAGGGATTCCGACCCCCTCCACCAAAATACTGGGACGCTCGTACATGCGAGACGCTTGCACGTACCAGTCAGTTGGAGCAGGATACCCGCCGCTGAATGAGTGGCGCTCCATCTGTATCTCAGCGAGGAGGCAGCAAAGGGATCCACTTGGATCCCTCTATACAACCCTGGACATCCTTCCCGTAGTAAGGAGCAGGGCACTCAGAATCAGCGCCATCTAAAGAGGTGTGCTTGGAGTTTGCTGGATTTTAGGCCGCCCTATCAACACCCTAATAATGAATGGATCCATTACATAAAACATGCAGAAACGACTTGATTCAGATGATGAATCGGCCTCAAATTCTTAATGTCATAGCATAGGCCAGAATTATATTTGGAAGTCTCTCTCCAATAAAAGGCCCATTTGGTTAGTAAGATCAGGATATTCCACATTTTAGCTTTTTTTCACTACATTGAAGGCAAAATGATAAACTGTAATATTAGGAATTTATTTATTGCTATTTTCATTTTGGCACAAAGCATATTATGCTATTAATGTCTATAGAAATGATCCGTCTCAATGATGCCTATGAGGGTGTGTTTTGTATGTGACACATAACCAGTGGTATAGGGTGGTGCCATTACGGTATACTATGATGAAGGGTCAACAATAACTAGTTTCACCCATATGATTGACAATCAACATGTTCAATATGGTCCTACATGTAAACGGTCAACAGGATCAAACGATCGCCATGACAACGGTTGACACATGTATTTTCAAATTATACTATACCATCCACATTGACAGTAACCTACCCAAAGTGAGGCGAGGGAACATTATACTCTGCTGGTATCCTATCCGGCTATCCTGCCCTGCTGGTATCCTATCTGGCTATCCTGCTCTGCTGGAATCCTATCTGACTATAATGTCCTGCTGGAATCCTATCTGGCTATCCTGCTCAGCTGGAATCATATATAGCTATCCTGCCCTGCTGGTATCCAATCTGGCTATCCTGCTCTGCTGGAATCCTATCCGGCTATACTGTCCTGCTGGTATCCTATCCGGCTATCCTGCCCTGCTGGTATCCTATCCAGCTATCCAGCCCTGCTGGTATCCTATCCGACTATCCTGCTCTGCTGGTATCCTATCCGGTTATCCTGCTCTGCTGGTATCCTATCCGGTTATCCTGCTCTGCTGATATCCTATCCGGCTATCCTGCCCTGCTGGTATCCTATCCGGCTATCCTGCTCTGCTGGTATCCTATCCGGCTATACTGCTATCCTCCTCTGCTGGTATCCTATCTGCCTATCCTGCTCTGCTGGTATCCTATCCGGCTATACTGCTCGGCTGGTATCCTATCCGGCTATCCTGCCCTGCTGGAATCCTATCTGGCTATCCTGCCCTGCTGGAATCCTATTTGGCTATCCTGCCCTGCTGGTATCCTATCTGGCTATCCTGCTCTGCTGGTATACTATCTGACTATCCTGCTCTGCTGGAATCCTATCTGGTTATCCTGCCCTGCTGGTATCCTATCCGGCTATCCTGCCCTGCTGATATCCTATCCGGCTATCCTGCCCTGCTGGTATCCTATCCGGCTATCCTGCCCTGCTGGTATCCTATCTGGCTATCCTGCCCTGCTGGAATCCTATCCGGCTATCCTACTCTGCTGGTATCCTATCCAGCTTTCCTGCTCTGCTGGTATCCTATCCGGCTATCCTGCCCTGCTGGTATCCTATCTGGCTATCCTGCTCTGCTGGAATCCTATCCAGGCTATCCTGCCCTGCTGGTATCCTATCCGGCTATTCTGCTCTGCTGGTATCCTATCCGGCTATCCGGCCCTGCTGGTATCCTATCTGGCTATCCTGCACTGCTGCAATCCTATCCGGCTATCCTGCTCTGCTGGTATCCTATCCGGCTATCCTGCTCTGCTGGTATCCTATCCGCCTATCCTGCTCTGCTGGTATCCTATCCGGCTATACTGCTCGGCTGGTATCCTATCCAGCTATCCTGCTTTGCTGGTATCCTATCTGGCTATCCTGCCCTGCTGGAATCCTATCTGGCTATCCTGCCCTGCTGGAATCCTATCTGGCTATCCTGCCCTGCTGGAATCCTATCTGGCTATCCTGCTCTGCTGGTATACTATCTGACTATCCTGCTCTGCTGGAATCCTATCTGGTTATCCTGCTCTGCTGGTATCCTATCCGGTTATACTGCCCTGCTGGTATCCTATCTGGCTATCCTGCCCTGCTGGTATCCTATCCGGCTATCCTGCCCTGCTGGTATCCTATCTGGCTATCCTGCTCTGCTGATATCCTATCTGGCTATTCTGCTCTGCTGGAGTCCTATCTGGCTATCCTGCTCTGCTGAAATCCTATCTGGCTATCCTGCTCTGCTGGAATCCTATCCGACTATCCTGCTCTGCTGGTATTCTATCCGGCTATCCTGCTCTGCTTGTATCCTATCCGGCTATCCTGCTCTGCTGGTATCCTATCCGGCTATCCTACTCTGCTGGTATTCTGTCTGGCTATCCTGCTCTGCTGGTATCCTATCTGGCTATCCTGCTCTGCTGGTATCCTATCCGGCTATCCTGCTCTGCTGGTAACCTATCCAGCTATTCTGCTCTGCTGGTATCCTATCTGGCTATCCTGCTCTGCTGGTATCCTATCCGGCTATCCTACTCTGCTGGTATTCTGTCTGGCTATCCTGCTCTGCTGGTATCCTATCTGGCTATCCAGCTCTGCTGGTATCCTATCCGGCTATCCTGCTCTGCTGGTATCCTATCTGGCTATCCTGCCCTGCTGGTATGCTGTCCAGCTCTCCTTCTCTGCTGCAATCCTATCTGGCTATCCTGCTCTGTTGGTAACCTATCTGGCTTCCCTGCTCTGCTGCAGTCCTATCTGGCTATCCTGCCCTGCTGGTATCCTATCCGGCTATTCTGCACTGCTGGTATCCTATCAGCTCCATGTGTAACATCCAGAGGCGGAACTACCAATAGTGCAGCAGGTGCAGTGCCCCGGGGCCCCTGAGGACCCTGAGGTCATCCTTTTCCTGTCACTCACTGTTATTCCCTGTCACCCCCTGCCTCTCTCTGTCACCCACTACCATGTTGCATATTGTGAACTTTTTTTTAGGTATATAATTGAAAGAAGAAAAACAAAAAGTGGAATAATTAGACTGAAGACAGAGAGTGGAAGTTTTCTTGAGGGGGACAATGTAATAGCAGATAATATTAATAATTATTTCTACTGAAAGAGAGGGGAAGGGGCCACAGTTAAGTTGCAAGTATAGTCAGAAAACTGAGGGAGAGACAAGTACATTTACAGAGGAGAAAGTCCTCACAGAACTCTCAAAACTGAAAGTGGATAAATCAATGGGGCCAGATGGGATACATCCAAGGATACTAAAAGAGCTTAAAGGGGAGCTGGTAAAACGAATAACAGAATTATTCAAACAGTCACTAGCTACTGGAGTAATCCCAGAGGACTGGAAAACAGCGAATGTAGTCCCACTGCACAAAAGTGGAAGCAAGGAAGAGGTAAGCAACTATCAACCAGTTAGGCTTACATCAGTTGTAGGGAAATTGATGGAAACACTCTTAAAACAAAGAGTTGTAGAATATCTCAAAACCAGCAATTTACAGGATCCAAAACAGCATGGGTTTACTGGGGAAAGATCATGTCAAACAAATCTTATTGACTTTTTTGACTGGGTGACTAAAGTATTAGATCAAGGTGGGGCTGTAGATGTAGCTTATCTAGACTTCAGTAAAGCTGTTGACACTGTCCCACATTGCACACTGTTAAATAAACTTGAAAGCTTGGGATTGGATTCTAAGATAGTTGAATGGATAAGAGCATGGTTGTAGGACAGAAAACAGAGAGTTGTAGTAAACGGAGTACAGTCAAAGGAGGGAAAGGTTACAAGTGGAGTACCCCAGGGATCTGTACTTGGACTGGTGCTTTTTAATATCTTTATTGGTGATATTGCAAATGGAATTGAGGGTAAAATGTGCCTTTTTGCAGATGACACAAAGGTATGCAACAGGGTAGACACACCAGGAGGGGTAAAACAAATGATTGAGGATCTAGGTAGATTAGAGGAATGGTCAAGAGCATGGCAACTACAGTTTAATGCCAAAAAAATGCAAAATCATGCACTTGGGTCTCAGAAATCCAAAGACTAAATATAGTATAAATGGCACTATAATGGAAACTACAGAGGAAGAGAGAGATCTAGCTGTCACTATTTCAGGGGACTTAAGAGCAGGTAGGCAATGTAACAAAGCAATAAGGAAGGCAAGTCAGATGCTTGGTTGCATAGGGAGAGGTATCAGCAGTAGAAAGAAATAGGTCATTGGTACGACCTCACCTAGAGTATTGTGTTCAGTTCTGGAGGCCATATCTCCAGAAGGATATAAATACATTAGAGACTGTACAAAGAAGGGCAACTAAAATGGTGCATGGCCTACATCACAAAACATACCAGGAAAGACTAAAAGATCTTAATATGTATACTTTAGAGCAGAGAAGGGAAAGGGGCAGGGCCGGACTGGGACAAGAAATCGGCCCTGGCATTTTGAGCAGACAGGCCCACCTAAAGCAGGCAGGACCCTTGCGCGGCAAAGCCGCGCGCAAAAAGGGGGCGTGGTCTCGTGAAAAGGAGGCGTGGCATCACAAAAAGGAGGCATTACACATTATCGAACACACCGTTATGCCCATTACTCATTGCCGCACACTGTATTGCCCATTACATATTATGACACACACCGTAATGCTCATTACACAGTATGGCACAGATGGTGATGCCCATGACAGACTATGCCCATTACACATTATGACACACACACACCGTAACACCCCTTTACAGAATATGACACAATCCTTACAGTAACAGTAAAAGTAGTATGCCCCTCCCCCACACACACAAATAAAGAAGTGCGGCTCTTTTTCATATAGCACTGAAAAAACACTTTTTATGTTGACACTTGTCAAATATATTGAACCACCCCGACCACCCCACCCAGAATAGCAGGCGGAGTGCATCCTGATACAGATGGTTTTACCTGTGTGCGGGCCGGATCGCTGCTCTCTCCAGTGGCTGGCTGGCTGGCTGCTTTCTACAGATCAGAGCACCAGCGGCCGCAGTAGAAGGGCAGCAGGCTGGGTGGAAGGGGGAGAGCCAGGCAGGGAGAAAAGCGGAGGAGCTCTTGCTCAGTGATGGGGCGGGTCATGGAGCGCGGCTCCATCCTGCCACTGCAGTGGGCTCAGGATGGCCGCGTCATGATGGTGGGGGCGGCGCCACATCATGACAGGGGGGGGGGCGCGGCAGCGGGCTCAGAGTCTGCACCACTACTGCAGAAAGGTCTTACAACTTCTACGATGTAAGAATTTTCTGCACAAAATCGGCCCACAAGGCCATCGGCCCTTCTGGCATTTGCCAGAAGTGCCAGATGGCCAGTCCGGCCCTGGAAAGGGGGGACATGATAGAAACTTTCAAATATAACAAGGGCTTTAACAAGGTACAGGTGGGAGACATTCTTCACAGGAAGAGGAGCAGCAGAACACGAGGACATGCACTGACACTAGAGGAAGGAAGATTCAGGGGAAATTTGAGGAAGAATTACTTCACAGAAAGAGTAGTAGATAAGTGGAATAGCCTCCCATCAGAGGTGGTAGACGCAAATACAGTAGTACAATGTAAACATGCTTGGGATAGGCAAAAAAATAAGGATCAAATATGGTTTGAGGTAACATGTTTAAAAAAGGGGCAGACTAGATGGGCCAAGTGGTTCTTATCTGCCGTCAAATGTTTCTATGTTGGAGGATGGGGCCCAAATTATATATTTGCACCTGTGCTCACCACCCACAAGTTATGACACTGCTGTCACTGTTGCCACTGTCACAAGACCATCATGACAATGCGCAGTGACACTCAAACAAATGCACAGACTGATGATCATCGCTCAACTGAGAAAAAAAAAAGTTGGCATACAACTCTGAATGAGGCCCATTTTCTATAATACGAAATTATAAAGATATTCCAGATTTCACCTTATACTAATACTAGTCAAATGCCTAAATAAAAACTTAAGACATTATTGATGTTGCAACATTTTCTAAAAATACAATATCCCTCCCGCACAGCACAATTTGTATTGTACTCTGCCTAGGACTGAAGGCGTTTAAACATCAGAGTTGAGTGTCCGGAAATCTTCTGGTCTGTGCTGCGCTGCAGGAGCGGGCTCTCCCGGAAAATTTAATTCAAATGCCACTAATGTGCAGGTGTGCTCCAGTAGTGTCTCCAGCGGTGCACCACTGGCGCACCATCATTTGGCAGCACCAGCGCCCACCCATCTCACTCCAATCTCCACCTATCGCTTACCCCAGCATTCTCATCACTCACCTCCCTCCCCAGTCGCTGGTCCCTGCAGCCGATCCTCCCTGACCCTTCTCGAGGAAGTTCGGGCCACTTGGGAGTGCTTGGGTGTTCATGTGTTTAGGCACCCAAATGTAACATGTGCAGAGAGAGTTAGATTTGGGTGGGGAGTGTTGAAACTGAAATCTAAATTGCAGTGTAAAAAAAATGCAGCCAGTATTTACCCTGCACAGAAACAAAGTAACTCACCCAAATGTAACTCTCTTTGCACATGTTACATCTGCCCCACCTGCAGTACAGCATGGTTTTGCCCACTGTGATACATCGCAAAGCCCCATTTATTACCAAAAAGTGCAATGTGAGTTTGCATCTCAAATGTTTTGAAAAATAAATACTTACCCCCCATTTTCTGCTGATTAATACGGCGAACATATTGGTAATACTAATATTAATCTAAAGTGTATTATATAGTTGTTATTAGGGTTTATTGTGAATAAATTAATGTTTTCTTTCAAAAGTAGTTTTTTCTCCAAAGTGACTATTGGCACATTGATTAGAAAACTGTTTCTCAGGAATCGTTACATCTAACACATTTTTACCTACAAATTGTTTCTTAATTGGGACAATTTTAGAATCTCAAATAAATTTAAGCTGACTCAAATACTGGTTCAAATTGAGTTAAACATCCTGATCAGTGCGTATTTAACAGACAATGGGCCTGATTCTGGTTCACTTGCAAAAGCAAATTCTCTCTCTATTGGAAAAAAACTTGCACTGCTGGTGGGGCAGATGTAACATGTGCAGAGAGAATTAAGGCCCCCATACACTGAGGCGATTTGGTCCGATTTCGGCCGATTGCGACCAATCGGCCCGTTAAATCGGACCAAATCGTCCCTCCCTGACATGCCGTCGGGTCTGATGCGCGATCCCGTCCGACCACCCGTTCTGGGACCTCCCTCCTGGCAGCGAGGTAGGCAGGAAGCAGGGATGCATGCAATCCATTACAACGGATCGCATGCGTCCCTGCCACCGGGAAGGTCCCGGCGGCTTGCAGGGTATCGGGTGGGGTAGCCAGTATTTACCCTGCACATTAAGAAAATAACACCCACATCTAATTCTCTCTGCACGTTACATCTGCCCCACCTGCAGTGCACATGGTTTTGTCCATTAGAGAGACAATTTGTGAAACAGAATCAGGCCCAATGAGCAGCTAGGTAGATCTTAAACTAGGCTTATCAGACCTTATTCTGGTTGACTCACAAGGCTACGAATTCGTCGTTTGCCGGACCGCTCACCCCCCTCGCACGCTGGGTTCAGCCACACGGTTGCGAATGTATATTTTGGCAAAAAATCCATTTGCAGCCTATGGGGTGACACCCACATCATTTAATGGTTGCTGGGCCTTCCCATGCGTGAATCCCCAGGCCTGCTGCCCCCCAACCCCAGTCTTGGGTGCGTGCGCCCGGTGAGCACTCTGTTTGCTGTGGCTTCATGCACCCGGCACATGCGCATAAATCTGCCGATAACATACATTGCGATCGCATGCGAATCTGCATACAAGCCTGTAAACCAGAATCTGAATAAAAAAAGGGGGTCAGGGGGAAGGGAAGGCAATCGCACAGGAGATAATTTATTTAAAAAAGGACGACCCCTCAGAAGTAATAATGGGGCAGATGTATTAAGCCTTAACAAGAGATAAATACAAGGGTGATAAGGAGAGATAAACGTCCAGCCAATCAGCTCCTTACTGACTTTTTTCAAACACAGCCTGTAACATGGCAGTTAGCAGGTGATTGGCTGGACGTTTTTCTCTCCTTATCACCCTTGAATTTATCTCTTGTTAAAGCTTAATACATCTGCCCCAATATCTTTTAATTCACATATAAAGATGAGGGTGTGCTACCACAGGACATCAGTTTTACTGAACACAGAGAAAAGAGAGATATGTCACTGTGCGGTGCACCAAGGAGAGTGGTGTTTAAAATGTAACCTTTATTATAATTGGTTAAAACATAGCGAAATAAAAGACACAAAACATGGAAATACACATGGACATGGGATTCTTAAAAAAGGGTATTGAATTACCCTTACGACGTGGGACCCCTCACTCCTGGTATAAATGATACAATATGAATTCCTAAGATCAGTCTAGTTTGTAAATATTATCAACAGTAATCTGTTGTGCGGCGGTATATTGAGCTACTGAAGTTGCGCACCAATCACTTAATTCTATTTCGCACGCAAGGCAATTACACTTGAAAATTCGTGTGTGGTAGCAAACAGTAATAGGACAGGTAAATAGTTCAAAGTCCCATAATGGGCGAATATGCACTGGAAATTACCGCTATTTGACCAATGGTATCTTTATCTGTGCAAATCTATCATATACTGTCCGGCGTGTTTGTTACTGCCGCTTTCAGCCGTGTACCCCGGAGTACGGTGCGCCTGTTTGGACGCGCCGTCTCCTACTACAGGACACGGGTGCAGCGGTATCACACTGTCAGTTTAGCGAGGTGCACAGAACAACCAACGGGTTACCAGCTACACCGGCGTCTTACCGCTCACCACCGTAAGTCCCGGAGCACGGTGCGCCTGGTAATGACGCGCCGCCTCACTGTGTAGGACACGGGTGCAGCGGTAACGTGCTAACGACTAGCAGGGTGCACAACACAGCCAACGGGCTGCGAGCTACACGCGCCGCTCGATATACGGTATTTTAAACTAGACAGATCAAAATAGGTACATTTCAATGGGGGTAAGGGAGTGGGGGTAGCCCACGAAGTGTACGGTCTACCCCCACTCCCTTACCCCCATTGAAATGTACCTATTTTGATCTGTCTAGTTTAAAATACCGTATATCGAGCGGCGCGTGTAGCTCGCAGCCCGTTGGCTGTGTTGTGCACCCTGCTAGTCGTTAGCACGTTACCGCGGCACCCGTGTCCTACACAGTGAGGCGGCGCGTCATTACCAGGCGCACCGTGCTCCGGGACTTACGGTGGTGAGCGGTAAGACGCCGGTGTAGCTGGCAACTCGTTGGTTGTTCTGTGCACCTCGCTAAACTGACAGTGTGATACCGCTGCACCCGTGTCCTGTAGTAGGAGACGGCGCGTCCAAACAGGCGCACCGTACTCCGGGGTACACGGCTGAAAGCGGCAGTAACAAACACGCCGGACAGTATATGATAGATTTGCACAGATAAAGATACCATTGGTCAAATAGCGGTAATTTCCAGTGCATATTCGCCCATTATGGGACTTTGAACTATTTACCTGTCCTATTACTGTTTGCTACCACACACGAATTTTCAAGTGTAATTGCCTTGCGTGCGAAATAGAATTAAGTGATTGGTGCGCAACTTCAGTAGCTCAATATACCGCCGCACAACAGATTACTGTTGATAATACTTACAAACTAGACTGATCTTAGGAATTCATATTGTATCATTTATACCAGGAGTGAGGGGTCCCACGTCGTAAGGGTAATTCAATACCCTTTTTTAAGAATCCCATGTCCATGTGTATTTCCATGTTTTGTGTCTTTTATTTCGCTATGTTTTAACCAATTATAATAAAGGTTACATTTTAAACACCACTCTCCTTGGTGCACCGCACAGTGACATATCTCTCTTTTCTCTGTGTTCAGAATCTGAATAACCCCATCATACGAACCCTTAAAACCAGGACATGTATGACTTACACAGATTCTGTGGTTGGTGGAGTTTATGTCACAAAACCTGTGTAATCCATTATATCCCGGTATAAGCGAATAGTAAGGAAAGCCTGTATCAGGGTATATAGAATCTGGGGATCTTCTGAGATAAAAGAATACCAGAATACAAACACCGGCTGCACAAGGAACAGCCCTGAAATAACCAATGATACATAGCTGCATTGCTGATGCACGATTCTATATGGTGCTGGTTCTGTTAGGAAGACAGAACCCGGTTTAATGCCAGACAAAAAGAGGTTAAAGCTTTAACAGTAAAGACCAGCTATCAACATGATGTATGATTATGCTGCCAGTGAAGCCATTGGGGGAAGGAGAGGGGAGATACAGGGAGCTTGCTGATCTTCATGAATTAAACATTAGGCATCATACGTATGCAAATTAACCCTTGTCCAATTAGGCAAACAGCAGAGAGCGCTGGGAGCAACGTCACGGGATCGGCAGCTTTTGAATTTCACGCCTCGGTCACATTTACAAACGGCAAAGCAGATTTAAATTGCTTTCCTGTCTTTTTTTGTGTGCTCTTCGGAACAGGTGTTGGATTGTTTCAACTGGTGCCTATTTCACTCCCACCTTCTCCAAAAAAACCTAGCTCTGTCCCTATAGGCAGGGACCTCTGAGCGCTCCAAAAAAAGGCATTTCAGAAGTGGCTTGGTGGGAGGAGAGAAATGCGGGCTTTGAATGGACGACGTGCGATGCATATTCCTGAGCTGCTCATTACTGCAAGTGGATTGCAGACAGCACAGAATCATTAAATGTTCTGAACTTGGTTAGGATTCAGCCAGCATGCAGAGCAAACAGAGCCCCAGGGCTGTGTGTACTGCAAAACGTAGGCGGAGATACCAGGTAGAGACACAGGCGGCGGTGGCGAGTACTGAGTGATGAAGGCTGCACATGCAGTGCTGGCTTCTAGTCTGTAATAAATAAATGTAAGGATGCCGAGAGTACTCCTGACTGCCGAATATCATGTTATAGAGTACGTCAGTTTCAGGGTGATCACGAAAATGCAGTTTAATTTAAATTATACACTACACCAGGAGTTCCCAACCACAGTCCTCAAGGCATACTAGCAGTCCAGGTTATAAGGATAGCTTAAGCACAGATGGCGTAAAGCATACCTCCCAACTTTCGTGCTGAAGAAATAGGGACACTCGCGCAGCGAAGCCGCGCGAGCGCCCGAAAAGGGGGCGTGGCGTATGCAAATGAGGGTGTGGCTTATGCTAATTAGCCGCAACCTCATTTTCATACAAGAATAGACGCTGTGATTGGGGGGTCTCCCAACTGCCACCCCCCGCAGCGGGACAATGCCTGCCGCGGGTGGGACAGCGGGACAGGACCCGAAAATCGGGACTGTCCCGCTGTAATCGTGACAGTTGGGAGGTATGCGTAATGTAATTAGTATCTCAGTGATTTTGATTAATCCATCTGTGTTCAAGCATACACTGTATATCACTACAGCCTGGACTGATAGTGTGCCATGAGTATCGAAGTTGAGTAATCACTGTGCTACATGGATGTATATCAGTGTTTCCCAGACTTGTTCCTAAAGCTGGATACACACCTAAAGATTTATCTGTCCAATCTCATAACTCCCAACTTTGCAGCAGCCGGAGAAGGGACGCTGGCACGCACGCCGAAGGCGCACAGAAAATCTATTGGCCGCCTAGCGGCCAATCAGGAGCCGTGAAAGTCGGCTCCTGATTGGCCGCTAGGCGGCCAATAGAATCATTCGGAGGAGAGGCGCGGAAGATGAAACATCTGCGTCTCTCCTCAGTCCGTCGCAGGTACCGGCTGGAATAGTCCTGTGTTTGTTTTTTTAAGAAGACCAGGACTACGTCGGAACGAAGAGGACAGATCTTCGCTGGAGGACCTTGGTGAGTTGGATTTCCTTCCACAGGTACCCCTATGGATTTCTTCGGATCCTGGAACCCCGGACTCTGCAGCCCTGGAGCCCCGGACCTTGGACAAGCCCCGGACCCAGAAACCAAGGCCCTGGACCATGGAGCCCCGGACCCTGGACCCCTGGACCTACCTACAGGCTCAAGATAGGTAAGTATCAGTATGAAAGGGCTTTGGATGTATTAAAGTTGTATTTTTCATTTGTCAGTGTGTGTAAATTTTACTATTTTTAATACTGTGGAACTACAAGTGCCAGCAGGCCCTTTAATGCCCTGCATGCTGGCACTTGTGGTTCTCCAAGTCCCAGCTTGTGGGGGAGGCTTGCTGGGACTCATAGTTCCACAGTATTAAACAATAGTTTACAGTATTCTTTTTTTTTACATAAGTTCATCAGCCCGGTGACCACAGCCCAGGGTCACCGGGGACAGCACCAGGCTTCATCCTGGTCAGGTAAGTCCTAGAGGGGGGGGACCCCTGGCCAGGCTGACTGGTCAGTAAGGATGAATGCTTTGGTGGGGGGGGGGGGGGGGCGGGGACTGGTATAAAAAGTCTCCCCCCGGCTCTGGCATTACCCTGCTGGCTGGTTTGGCCTGGGGCTGGTTCTTAAAATACGGGGGACCCCTAGTCATTTTGTCCCCCGTATTTTGGGAACCAGCCCCGGCCCCTATTTGCTGGGTTTCCTGATTTTTTAATACCAGCCCGTCTCTTTCAGCCTGGTGCTGGTTACGGCTGTGGGGGGGGGGGGACCCCACGCCTTTTTATTTATTTATTTATTTCTCTATTTTTTTTACACTGAAGCCAAATACGACAGGAAAATGAAGTGTATTTTCCTTCCGTATTTGGCCGGCCATTTGCGTCCGTTTTACACCAATTAGCGGATGTATTTTCAATTTAATAGTAAATCAGGAACCACCATTCTTTTGAATGGTGATTCCTGTCTTATTTTATCGATGGTGTATTCATTCGTATTTGTAAATACAAATACGAATGTTCCATCAATACGAATACAAAAATTCGTATTTTTGGCATAGTAAATGCCAAAAATACGAATACACCCCCAAAAATAGTATTTTCCTATGAAAATACGAGTTTTTTTCACGAATTCACCTTAGTAAATGTCCCCCAATATTACATATTTAAATAGCTCTAGTAGTGAATCGTGGGGTTTTCCCTAAATGGTAACCCAGGGCCTAACTGAGGACCTTATTCTGGTTCACTCTTTCTGACAAATTCCTTCTTAGATGGACAAAACCATGTGCATTGCAGGTGGGGCAGATGTTACTTGTGCAGAGAGAATTAGATTTGGGTGGGGTTTTACTGTACTTCAAAGTGAGATCTATATTGCAGTGTCAAAATAAAGCAGCCAGTATTTACCCTGCACAGAAACAAAATAACTCACCCAAATCTAATTCTCTCTGTCCATGTTACATCTGCCCCCCTGCAGTGCACATGGTTTTGTCCATCTAAGAACGAATTTGCCAGAAGGAATGAACCAGAATAAGGCCCTGAATCTCCCCCTCTGACAAAAGGTATCTAAGAGGGGATATGATTACCATATACAAATACATCCAGGGTCAGGTGCTCTGTTTACTACGAGGACTGTGCACAGGACATGCAGGCACCTCCCAATGTTAGAGGAGAGGAAGTTTCATAATCTGTGATGGTAAGCATTCCTTACAGTTAGGGCAGTAAGATAGGGAACACTCTGCCAGAAAAGGTACAATGATAGATTTAAATGATATATGAAGACAAATCTGACTCATTTTAACAGGAAAAATAAATTCCAGGGATGTAACCATTCATTATAATGTATCAGGTCATCAGGAATTCTAGCTTAAAACAGATAGAGCGATACTTCATCGGTTATCTCTTTGAATTCTATTCTAAAATGTAAAAATGATAACATGTACATCACAGTTATTAAACATAGGTTGAACTTTATGGACTAACGTCTTTTTTCAACCTCATCAAATATGTTACTACGTCACTATGTACAGGGCAGTCTTAACATTAGCACGGTCCCATGGCAAAATAATTCATTGGGACTCCCCCCTACACCAACATGCCCCCCCCCCCCCACACACACACACATATGTGCAACAGCATGACGGCTGAAAGCTTGTAGCACTATTTACCGGGTGGTGGGGCGAGAAGTGCTGCCGCTGCTGAATTTGAAAGCATTAATAAAATACTGGTCGGACGCTGATTGGCTGAGAAATTTCAGCCAATCAGCGTCCAGCCAGTCTTTTCAGTATGTTTTCAAATTCAGTAGCGCTTTCCACCCCGCCGCCCAGCAAATAGCGCTACAAGCACCCAGCCGCCTCTGCCTGGATCCCTGCTGCCTGGAAACTGCTGCCCGGACCCAGCTTCCTGCCACCTGCAGCTGCTTCCCGGGGCAGTGCCGTCTTTCCCATTGGGGTGGGCCCCTAGAATCCTTGGGCCCCTGGGCAACTGTTCATTAAGCCCAATGGGAAAGATGGCACTGAAATTGATGAGGATGCCGACTGCCATTATCCCAAATGTAAGTATGCAGGGTACATTGGCATTGGACCAGGGAGTGGAGGTGGGTTCAGGCACTTAGGGACTTACAAGGGGGTTAGAGTAAGACTGTTGGGTGGGAGAGCTAGGGTAAGGGTGCAGGATAGGTAGGTTAGGGACAGTCACTAACAGAAGGATAAGGTTAGGCTACAATGGGTGAGGAGGGTGTGGGTTAGGCTGCAGGGAGGGAGGGTTAGGATTCGGAGGACAGGCGGAAGGCAAGTATACTAATGGATGTAAACACCGGTGCCCGTCGATACCGATTCAATATCGTCAGCCACCAGGACCCAGTGGGAGTTGCTTGCATCGGCCAGGAGGGAGGGACGTAGGGATGGGAGGATGAGAGGGAGGATGCTGCATCGAGCAGCATGGCACTCCTTTCAATCTAGCAGATCGATGCAGAAATATGCATCAAATCCAGCTAACACTGCGCGACTCGGAATATATAGTCCAAATCAAATCGAAAATGACCCTGAATCGCACTGAGTGTACACACCATAACTGGACCTCTGTCACGACTTCCTCTATCGGGATGCTGGCATCGCAATGGTCATCCGTATTTACTTTATTGGCCACCTGTTTTGCCATTGAAGACCAGTTTCTGCCATTGCTGCAAGTTAGAGTTTTGGGATGGGATATGATCTTCAATCCAACAACGAATCTTCAGCTGTGGGTGGGACTATTCTTCTAATTCACAAACGGTAACGATGTCGTGTTACGACCGAACGGAATATTTGTTTATGATAAATACTTCTCTAAATTCCTCTCACGTTTAAGAACCATCTCTGGACACAAAAACACTGCAGGAAATAAACACACTTCATGCACAAAATAAAGCAACGTTATTGTCATGTTGATATTACGAGGCCATTCCCCAAGCTCCAATAAAATATACAGGTCTGGAAGAGTTCTCTGGGTTTGTGCAATTTAATAGCTTCTCCTTAACGGTGCGATAATATAAAAGATATCAGCCAGGATCAGCTATAAATCTATATGAAAATGAGTTTCCCTGGGAGCTTGCAGCCTTTCATCACTGAAGTTTTGCAGAAGCTGTTGCTGCCATTATGGAGAGCGTTTCAAATGCTTATCTAGAAGGGAAATACATCTTCTAGTTATATGGATATTGCGGATGTGTGCCACGGCAAAATAATTGGTGACAGGACCAAACAAGTAAATTCAAACAAAAAGTCCTTTTATTTAACACTTCTAGGAAACAATGTCTCTTTACCGTCAAAGAGCTTTATTTCCAAGATGAAATAGTAGATTATAAAATACAGTGGCTTCATAGTATTGACATTAATGGTCTTAAGCAACTGGCGGGAACCTAACACCAGCAAAATACTGACAGTAGTTATCAGAAAGGCAGTTTATGTGCAGCAGGGCAGACTCTCCCTAACGGGCATTTACCAAATGCAAAATGTGCCCCATTCTTGTCGGCAACCATGTCTCAGACCGGCGGTCAGGGTTCCGTGATCTCGTCATTGTAGCCGCAAAGACGTAATTTAATGCCAGAGCTTGATTGACGACAAGGCAGCTGTGGTAGTCACCCATAATCCCACATACACTTCACCCAATACATCACTAGCAAGGCGGGCACTGTGGTATACGTGCCCTGAAATTTCTGCGTGGCATAATGTGAACTGGGGCACTATAATGTGTTTAACCTGTTGTATCGGGAATATTTACAATATTTACCCAGCATACAGGGGCAGATGCAGTAAGCCCGGAGAAGTGATAAAGATATACCAGCAATCTCCTAATTGTCAATATTCACACTCTGTCTGTGACTTGACAGTTAGGAGCGTACTAGTTGGTGCATTATCACCGGCAACGTTATTAGTTCGCCAGGTGTAATGAATCTGCCCAACAGTGTCTTATTGAACTTTTTATCAGAATTGGCCCCCACAAGTTACTTGCCATGGGGTCCCCACGAACCTTAATCCTGCCCTGTTTAATATTAATCACGTTATCAAAACCCATGGTCCTGCCAAGCGGGAAAGTGGTACAATCTTTGGGTGGTCCAGAAGAGCCCCCCAAAATTTGTGACTCTCCCGGAATATTTGCAAGCACAAAGTGCTTCCACAATACATTTAAATTTGCCTAAATGTGCAAATTTATCTCATAGTTGTCTATTCACAATCCCAAATCTTTTGGCCCTTTCCCTTACTCCCAAGAGAGTAGACCAAGCTCCTAAAATGATCCACTTCACCAGAGGAGTGGGAAGTCAAGTGCGCAACCAAGGGGCTTAAATATTTTGTGGTGTCACGGTATCTGTACTTCCGGATATCCGGATGATAGATTGACCATTTATTGGTCAATAGTCAATTATTGTAACGTAATGCATGTCAACCTTATCTGTCAACCTTTTGACTATCAACTTAGATACTGTAGATCTAATGAGAGCATATCGGGGGTTATTCTGGTGGATTTGCAAGGCTGCCCCCTTAACATAAACATCCATTCGCAGGCTGCGGGGAACACCCACATCATTCGATGGTCAGAGACCATCGAATGATGGCGAAGGTGCATGCATATAAAAGTCACTCTCAAGTCACTTATATATGCGTCAATACTCAGAAGGAAGTGGGCAGGTGACATCCGCATGCGCAGGCACAAAACATCGGCCCCGTTGGAACGAAGGGACTGATGCGAACAGACTTGAGTAAGGTCCATCGTGTAGCCGTGTCAGCAGGGGAGAGTGTAGTTTTGTGCTATTGGAGATGTAGACGTATGGGGTTGACATGAATGGATGTAATAATAGATATTTAGTGCAGCGTTTGTTTGTTATCTTTGTGCAAAGTTTGTGGAATTTACTAAAGCTTTTAATGGAAGTTTTAACTGTACAGTAGTTTGTGCTTTATATCCTTTCCTCGTATACAGAAATCCATTTGCAGGCTCATTTATAGATATGTAAAGCAGCAATAAAATGTTCAGCTGCATGAACCAGGGAGAGGTTTCACAATTAGCGGAACACTCTATTTCACTAACGGAATCGTTGCAGCACTTCCAGCGAGCACATAAACAATTCCCTTTGATAAGTCAAGAGAAGGCGTGAAAACAAGCGAGCAGGGACATATCTGTACAAGATGTATACACCAGCAAAGATGTGTGTGTTTGTGTGTGTGTGTGTGTGTATATATAAAATATACTGTATATGATGTAGACATTAATATGTATACACGACTAAAGACAAACATTAATCATACTTCACCTGGCTATGCATGCAGAGAATGTACTGGAGGCAGTGGTGTAACTACAGAAGGTGCAGAGTTAACCCCCTGCATCCTTTTTTTCCCCTTGTCTTTTTTTATTTAATAATGCCACCTGTCAGTGCAGAGGAGGGAGTGGCAGCGGGAAACCTGGAGCCGGGTAGCTGCAAGAAGATATCCGGTGCTGGGCACAGGCAACAAGAGACCTAGCACTGAGGAGAGCGTGCAGGTGACCTGGTGCTGCCACGCTGGGGACAGGGGGCCCACAGCGTGGATCAGGAGGAGACCGGACATCTGTTTGAGGTAAACAGCGTCTGATTGTACTGATGGGGCAGTAAGGAACAGAGCATGGAACAAACTGATGCCTTCTGTTACCAGTCATACATACCCCTGCTCTCCATTCTATTCTCTTCACTCCTCCTCTTTCTCCCTCTCTCCCTGACACCTCCCTTCTCTCTTTCCGTGTCTTTCCCTGACACCCTCTTCTCTCTTTCCCCCTCCCTGACAATCCCCTTGTTTTGCTCTCCATCTCACCCTGACTCCCCCTTTCTCTCTCTTTCCGTCTCTCCCTGACACTCCCCCTCTCTGTCTCCATCTCTCCCTGACACCTCCCTTCTCTCTTTCCTTGTCTTTCCCTGACACCCTCTTCTCTCTCTCTCTCTCCCCCTCCCTGACAATCCCCTTCTCTCGCTCTCCATGACTCCCCCTTTCTCTCTCTTTCCGTCTCTCCCTGACACGTCCCTTCTCTCTCTCCATCTGTCCCTGACATCTCCTTATCTCTTTCTT
The DNA here is from genome assembly GCF_055691185.1 of Crinia signifera. NCBI lineage: Eukaryota > Metazoa > Chordata > Amphibia > Anura > Myobatrachidae > Crinia > Crinia signifera. Next base: position 78,937,131 of record NC_139228.1, on the reverse strand, counting down.
TCTCTCTCTGTTTCTCCCTGACAGCCCCCTTCTCTCTCTCCATTTCTCCCTGAGACTTCTTGCCTCTCCCTGACAAGTTATCTCTACCCCTTTATTTCCCTGGCACAATCTCCCACAACCTTTTTCTTCCCCTTTCTCTTCCGGACACCCTCTCCTTCTCTCCACATTATAGTAACAATGTAGTGGGACCTTTCAAGATTTTGGTATGGGATGCAAAAAGTGCTAGTCCCCTGACTGGGGAGGAAGCCACTGCTGTCATTTGAAGTTTGCAAAAGAGCATCTGGATGTTCCACAGCACTACTGGCAAAGAAGTCTACAGATGAAACCAAAGTTGAGTTGTTTGGAAGGAACACACAACACTATGGCCCTTATTCAGATCTGATTGCAGTACACATTTTTGCACTGCAGGTGGGGCAGATGTAACATGTGCAGAGAGAGTTAAATTTGGGTGGGGTGTGTTAAAACTGAAATCTAAATTGCAGTGTAAAAATAATGCAGCCAGTATTTACCCTGCGCAGAAACAAAATAACTCACACAAATCTAACTCTTTCTGCACATGTTACATCTGCCCCACCTGCAGTGCACATGGTTTTGCCCATTTGCCAAACAATTTTTTACTGTGATCTGATCTGAATAAAGGCCAATGTGTGGAGAAAAAAAAAAAGGCACAGTGCACCAACATTAAAACCACATCCCAACTGTGAAGTATGGTGGAGGGTGCATCATGGTTTCGGGCTGATTTGCTGCCTCAGGGCTGGCCTGCTGACATCGACGGAAAAATTAATTCCCAAGTATATCAAGATATTTTGCAGGAGAACATAAGGCCTTCTGTCCATCAATTAAAGCTCAACAGGAGATGGGTGATGCAACAGGACAATGACCCAAAGCACAGAAGTAGATCAGCAACATAGTGGCTTCAACAGCAGAAAACACACCTTCTGGAGCGGCCCAGTCCTGACCTCAGCCGATTGACATGCTGCGGCATGAGCTCAAGAGAACGATTCACACCAGACATCCCAAGAGTATTCCTGAACGGAAACAGTTTTGTAAAGAGGAATGGTCCAAAATTCCCCCTGACCGTTGTGCATGTATGATATGTAACTATAGGAAACGTTTGGTAGAGGTTATTGCTGCCAATGGACGTCAACCAGTTATTAAATCCAAGAGTTTGCATACTTTGTCCCCCCTGCACTGTGAGTGTATAGTGGCAGCCCCTTTAGTTGAAGTGCTTGATTTGCTGGTGACAGCCAAAAGAATAAAATTAAAGCCTAATTTATTCCATGCTTGTTAGCTATCACCCGTCCCGATGTACTGAGGGGATAAAGTTCTAATACATTGGCTGTACCAATGTAACTTACTGATGGAACCATTACTGTATGTACATTGTGCTACAGCGCCAGCTGGTCAGGCTAAAGCCAAAGTCTCCTTCACACGCCACAAGCATTAGATCCTAATGTACATGACAGTTGTATAACCTTCATGACATGCACATGGGCAGTATGACTGGCTAGTCCCTGAGCGCCCATACACGTGTGTATAGCAGCATGACATGCACATGGGCAGTATGACTGGCTAGTCCCTGAGCGCCCATACACGTGTGTATAGCAGCATTACATGCACATGGGCAGTATGACTGGCTAGTCCCTGAGCGCCCATACACGTGTGTATAGCAGCATTACATGCACATGGGCAGTATGACTGGCGAGTCCCTGAGCTCCCATACACGTGTGTATAGCAGCATTACATGCACATGGGCAGTATGACTGGCTAGTCCCTAAGCGCCCATACACGTGTGTATAGCAGCATTACATGCACATGGGCAGTATGACTGGCTAGTCCCTGAGCGCCCATACACGTGTGTATAGCAGCATTACATGCACATGGGCAGTATGACTGGCTAGTCCCTGAGCGCCCATACACGTGTGTATAGCAGCATGACATGCACATGGGCAGTATGACTGGCTAGTCCCTGAGCGCCCATACACGTGTGTATAGCAGCATTACATGCACATGGGCAGTATGACTGGCTAGTCCCTGAGCGCCCATACACGTGTGTATAGCAGCATTACATGCACATGGGCAGTATGACTGGCGAGTCCCTGAGCTCCCATACATGTGTGTATAGCAGCATTACATGCACATGGGCAGTATGACTGGCTAGTCCCTGAGCGCCCATACACGTGTGTATAGCAGCATTACATGCACATGGGCAGTATGACTGGCTAGTCCCTGAGCGCCCATACACGTGTGTATAGCAGCATGACATGCACATGGGCAGTATGACTGGCTAGTCCCTGAGCGCCCATACACGTGTGTATAGCAGCATTACATGCACATGGGCAGTATGACTGGCTAGTCCCTGAGCGCCCATACACGTGTGTATAGCAGCATTACATGCACATGGGCAGTATGACTGGCGAGTCCCTGAGCTCCCATACATGTGTGTATAGCAGCATTACATGCACATGGGCAGTATGACTGGCTAGTCCCTAAGCGCCCATACACGTGTGTATAGCAGCATTACATGCACATGGGCAGTATGACTGGCTAGTCCCTGAGCGCCCATACACGTGTGTATAGCAGCATTACATGCACATGGGCAGTATGACTGGCTAGTCCCTGAGCGCCCATACACGTGTGTATAGCAGCATTACATGCACATGGGCAGTATGACTGGTGAGTCCCTGAGCGCCCATACACGTGTGTATAGCAGCATTACATGCACATGGGCAGTATGACTGGTGAGTCCCTGAGCGCCCATACACGTGTGTAAAGCAGCATTACATGCACATGGGCAGTATGACTGGCGAGTCCCTGAGCGCCCATACATGTGTGTATAACAGCATTACATGCACATGGGCAGTATGACTGGCGAGTCCCTGAGCGCCCATACACGTGTGTATAGCAATATTACAAGAGGAGCTACATGTGTTTTAGCTTAGGGCCCCTTGAACCTTTATTCAGCCCTTATTTACATTAAAGACTCCGTAGAGGAACTTCTGTAATGTAATGTACCCATTTACGACTTCAAGAACATAAACCATAGGCTCATATTAGAGTTTCCAGATTGTAGACTTTTGGTTGGTAAAATTAAAATGAAGAGATATTTTGCGAGGGGTCCCCGAGATTTCAACACATATTAAGAGATAATTTGATTTGCAAGGGGGGACCAGAGATTTTGACTGCCTAGGGGCCTCCACATGGTTTAATCTAGTACTGCCTCCAACGTGATGAAAATTAGGTGTGTGGTTCAAATTGATGGTCACGCTCCAATTACAGAAAACTCACCCCTCCCTCTCTCCAAACCCTTATTATCTCTTATTGTGATGCCATTATATTTTAGCTCCACCCCTGTCTTCACTAGCCAATAGACTTAGCACCTTCTTTAAGCATCTAACTCACATATTTTGTGATTTGAGCAATAGATCAACGATCCGAGTATGTAACATTTTTGCCTGTATTCTGGCAAGTTGAAGTGCAGTTTGGCAGATCAGTGTTTAATACATGGCACCGGTTGTGTATTTTCCTTGTAGAAAATTTGAGATAGTAGATTTAGATATGGCGTCTTTAAGTAATGATTGATGTGTGGCTTGGCCTTTTGGAAACCTGAACCGTATCACTTACAACCCGAACACGCATTCTGTTCTGTGCAAACCACATTGTAGTTAATATCCCGTGAAGGTTACAGAAGCCTGTTCAGCATCCAGGTGTGGGACAACAAAGGATGCATATTTTTAAATGCCCGTGTGGTATCTGTGTCTATTTTTGCATCAATTTAAATGATTTGCCTCTTTAAGATCAAGTTTTATAAATACAGGGCCAGAGATACACATGACAGGGTCATCGGGTGGGATGTACTAAAGGGAAAATGCGGTAAAACAGGGGTTTTACCGCATTTTCCTATGTACAATTAGCCGTCCGCCCTGTCTCCGCCTGGCAGGGTATCGCCACCTCTGGTATCGCCACGTCCGCGCGACCCCCCCTCTCGTCCTCCATCGATCTTTTCCTCCCCCAGCAGGTGTCCCAGCCGGGAGGACATCTGGCTGCAGGGGGGCACCGACAGCCGCCGGGATGTGACGGAGACCCCCGCACACCACATTACAGGTATCGCGGGGGTCTCCGTCACCACAACCCGATGCTAGTATGTAAGTACATATGCAGTAGCATTGCGGCGGCTGGCAGGCGAAGGTCGGTGATGTATATTAATACATCCCGCCCATAGAGAGCAACCCCAGGCCCTGGTAAAGCGGGGGCATGGTCTAAAAAGTAGGTGTTATTATTAAATAATGTAAAAAATTAAATAAATATGGGGCTGCTTGCATGCTCCACAGGAGTGGTGGGTGCACCTTTTTAACACAGGAGGGATGGGGGACGGCACCCGCTTCTCTCCTTACTCGATCAGTAAGAGAGGCAGCACCATCTATCCAGTTATATTTGAAGATAATTTTTGGCCACTAGAGAGCAAAGCTTTGCTTTGATGTGTGGCGCCATGTTCCCGAGGATATCACCAGGAAGATGGCACCAGCCATAGATATTCACTGGAGGAGGGGTTCAGTGGTCTTTGGCCCCCCGCTGGGCCCCTCCAGCAGCCTTGCCCCAGGTGAGGACATCATATCAATCTATTATAGGGGTCTACAATAATTGCAGACTCGCTCCCAGGTGATATGGGCAGGATGAGAAGATTATACCTGGGTTTATGGCTCTGTATAAGGGCCAGGGATACATTATGCTAATTTGTGTCACTTAGCCCCACCCCTTCCCTGAGGAACTACAAATCAATGCATTGTTTTACGATGGGGTGGTGCTTAGTTACAAGACAGCCCAGCCTTGTCCCCTGAAGGGTCCTACATTGTCTTTTCTCCAGTCCTCTCCCGAAGGGATGACCATAAAGTAGGTAAGTATGCCTCAAGCAGGGGTTAAAGTGAGGGGGAACGGGGTGGAACTGAGTTCCACCACCTCTGATGGTGTGGTGGAACATTTTAATCTCCACATTGGCCCAGCACAGTAATTATCACAGAAACGCATTCTAGTTTGCAGGGGGATGCCAAAAATCCTACCACTGGCCCTGTCTTTGCCTCATAGAGAAATTAGTTCTGTCCTGCATTGTGCGGCAGGTAGGGTATGAAAACATTTTGGGCCAGGTGTAACAAGTTACAAAAAGTGATAGAGTGGAGAGTGATAAACAACCAAACAACCAGCTCCTAACTGTCATATTTCAAACCTAGTCTGTAACATGGCAGTTGATTGGCTAGCTGTTTATCACTCTTCATTTTATTAAACTTACCATCGGCAATCTTTATGCCCCACACTTTAATAACTTATCTAAACCTTATATAACTTAACACTAAAATAACGAGACAGACACAAGTGCTGGCGTTTCAAATATGAATGTCAAATTTATTGATTGACAACTATATATATATATATATATATATATATATATATATATATATATATATATATATATATATACACTTAACATCGGCACTCACCTTTCCTAGTTTTGGGGTGCCCTATGGCTTGTGACCACATTGTTTAAACAGACATTGGATGGGCTCTGCACACACTAAATTAACTGATAATAATTAGTGGAGATTTGGTTCATGAATTGATCAATGCATTTAAGCCTGCAGCCCCCGTCAAGGGACCCCACTGTTCTGCAGGTCCTACCACTATCGCTGAAAATGGCTGCAATACACATAGCTATCACATCAATGTTTGATACTAAATATAGCTATAGCTATGTGTATTGCAGCCATTTTCAGCGATAGTGGTAGGACCTGCAGAACAGTGGGGTCCCTTGACGGGGGCTGCAGGCTTAAATGCATTGATCAATTCATGAACCAAATCTCCACTATTTATTATCAGTTAATTTAGTGTGTGCAGAGCCCATCCAATGTCTATATATATAAATATATATATATATATATATACACAGGATCCGTCGGGACCGGCACTCCCCGTTGCTGAATAGAGACACTTGGGCCCTGGTGCCTTCCCAGTTGCATGGGAGCGTACACATCAAACACAAAGAAGGTGGCACTCAGAGACGGTATAAAGGTGAAACCTGTGTAGGTTTATTTGTAGTGCGGCAACGTTTCGGGGCTGACCACTTTTCTCAAGCTTGTTGTTTTTTTGGCTTGAGAAAGGGGGTCAGCCCCGAAACATTGCCGCACTACAAATAAACCTACACAGGTTTCACCTTTATACCGTCTCTGAGTGCCGCCTTCTTTGTGTTTGATATATATATATATATATATTTATTGATCTATAAAGGGTGGCGGCCCTAAAGAACGGTCATAGAGAAAAAGAGGGGTAAGATCACATCACACCGTTCACACATCGTTGGTGTTCAACTTTTCCCTCGCAACCCATCTGTGCGGATGGTGCAGCCCATCCCCTGTCCAAGGGGCATGGGCTAATGACGTATCAATGTCGGGAGAGCGCACCCCACTATCCTCATACTACTTCCATTTGAACAGGGACCTTCTTTACCGCCGCCAAGAACATAGAAAAATAGGGAGGGAGGGTGGGGAAAACCGGACCATAGAGGAAGATCACCTGACTTCCTGACTCTTCCTAACTATAGGAACTCCTCCCCTGCTCCCTAATTGGCTAATACTGATCATCATAACCCCTAGCAAAACACACAACCTAAAGTGCAGGCAGCTCAGAATCCTTCGGTACTTTATGTCACCTCAAGCTTAATCAGCCTTCGGTTTTCTTACTTTTTGAAACTTGAGTCATCTATCCCACAGTAACACTCAGCTGCGTATACACTATACAATTATTGGGAAGATGATCTGCCAGATCTGGATTGTTGTAATGAAAATCTGGTGATGGATTTGAGCAAATGACAATCGACCATTTTCTCCCAAATACTTGAAAATGGACAAAAAAAACTATCATCCAGCGAAATTGGCTAAATCACAGGTTTAACCAATTTGAGCAACAGTTTTTGTCCATTTTCCAGCATCTGGGAGCAACTGGTCCATTGTCATTTGCTGACATCCATCGCCAGATTTTTAATTCCAACCAGCCAGATCTGGCAGATAATCTGCCAGATAATTGTATAGTTTATGCCAAGCTTTGTATTGAAGATTAAGAACGAGCTATTACTGTAGTTGCTCTTTTTTGCCAGGAATGTTTTTCACCGCCCTACAGAAAGCAAATTAACTTTTATGTTCTCTACTTTTAATAGTGGAAGAGTTCTGCTTGGAAAGACCTGCTAGGACTCCCACTCACATACTTTCAAGTGACCTGCCCTATTAAAGACATTCATTCGGTGATTGCATTAATAACAAGGAGATATAATCCTGGAGGAGGCTTCTTCGGAGGAAAAGGAAGTGGAGAGGAAATCTGGCAGCAGCCGTTGATTTATAAAAGCATAATTATGTTCATCTTTATGGATTCGGCAGGTGAGCGGAGAGATGGCTAATCAGTTGTATGACATTGAAAGGACGGAATAGAATCGGGGCATCAGCCCACGCAGATGTAGGATAGAGACAAGGAATAAAGAGAAGGAAAATGGAACCTTTCAGATGTAGAGAAAAGTAAAACTACCCGGGAGGGGATGCAGTTATAATCCCGGTGGTCGGAATCCTGGCGTTCAAAATCCTGACGCCGGAATCCCAACACTTTCTCCCTCCGTGGGTGTCCACGACACCCATAGCGGGAGAATAAATTAGTGTGCTGAGCGTAGCGAGCCCGCAAGGGGGGGCGATCCCCGTCCCCCCCTTGTTGGGATTTCGGCGGTCGGGATTCCGGTGTCGGGATTTTGAACGCCGTGATTGCGACCGCCGGGATTTTGTATCACACCCCCCGGGAGAATGTCGCTGGTAAATCCTCATTGTCGCCATTTATAAACTGCTCGGGTTTCCTTGAGTGGTCTACAAAGTTTGTGATTAGAGTAATGGGAACTTGGAGAATGTGATCTATCTATTATAAGTAGATTCTGATTGGTTGCCTATAGCAACATCTCATGGTAAATAGAACTCTCATCTTAGTACATTTCCTCCAATGATTAGAAACAGAGACTTTCAGTGGTGATGGCAAACTACGTATTCTGAAAAGATGCTTCCCTCAAAGGTTTAAAAGGACAGTTCTACTACATAGAGGCCTTTATTCTGGTTCACACGCAAAGGCAAATTCCTTCTCGAATGGACAAAACCATGTGCACCGCAGGTGAGGCAGATGTAACCTGTGCAAAGAGAGTTAGATTTGGGTGGGGTTTTACTGCAAAGTGAGATCTATATTGCAGTGTAAAAGTAAAGCAGCCAGTATTTACCCTGCACAGAAACAAAATAACTCACCCAAATCTAACTCTCTCTGCACATGTTACATCTGCCCCACCTGCAGTGCACTTGGTTTTGTCCATTCGAGAAGGAAGAAGGGCCTGTCTTTGCCTGTTCCAACTGTTGTGAAACCACAAGTCCCATCATGGAATGTTTAGTTACAGCTGGAGGGACATCATTTGGACATGCCTTCCCTAGATCTCCATCCACTTTATCTCTCTTTAGGGCATAGTACTGTACTAAGACCTCCACGCTCTATACCACTGCTGGGTACTTGTGGATTATCACGGCTCCCATCGCATGCCATCGCATGCCATATATAGTGGCATGCGATGGCATGCGATTGGATGCGATTTTTGCCGTTTTTACAAAATCGCATGCGATTTGAGCGCATTGCATGCAATTTGATCACATCGCATGCATTTTTTTAACAGAAAAGCATCCAAATGCATTGAAATTAGTATCAAACATGTTCAATGGCCCCCAAATGTCATTTTTGAGGCTGTACCACCCCCACTATCAACGCGAATCCGAAGCATGGCGAGCGCAGCGGTACGCGTCCTACGACCTTTTCATACCCCCACTATCCACGTCGGCGTGGAGTTGAGAATAGAAAGTGTGGTGAGCGCGAAGCGTGGCGAGCGCAGCGGGCCCCGCGAGGGGACGCGGACACCTGTGAAGCCCGCGAGGGGACGCGTATACCTGTGAAGGTATCCGTGTCCCCTCGCGGGGCTCGCTGCGCTCGCCACGCTTCGGGCTCGGTGGCTCGCTGCGCTCGCCACACTTTCTATTCTCAACTCCACGCCGACGTGGATAGTGGGGGTATGAAAAGGTCGTAGGACGCGTACCGCCGCCCCTCGCGGGCTCGCTGCGCTTGCCACGCTTCGGGTTCGCGTTGATAGTGGGGGTGGTGCAGGCTCAAAAATGACATTTGGGGGCCATTGAACATGTTTGCTACTAATTTCAATGCATTTGGATGCTTTTCTGTTAAAAATCGCATGCGATTGCATGCGATGCGATCACATGCGATTTTTTTTCCCGTGCGATGGCCATCGTGGGAGCCGTGATACTCCACAAGTACCCACTGCTGGTTTGACAATACCCCATAGAAAAGGGTGAGGATGGTGATACTGAGTAATAACTGTATTACAGCAGGGGATATCTGTATTATCTCCTTCTTTAACCTCCAGTTATATAGCCCCATTATTGGTGTTGATTCTGTGTCAAACATACACTTAATAAATTGCACCTCATACCTCCCAACATGGACATTGATGGCAGCAGGGCATAAGGCAACGAAGGCGTGCACCTGAATTTTGGGGCCGTGGGCTATGATCCGGCCAATGGGCGTGGGCAGGGGAGACTCCCAACAGCCCTCCCATCGTGGGACACTGCCCCCCCCCCCCCCCAGTTGGAACATAGGACAGTCCCCAAAAACTTAGAAAGTCCCACAAAAATCAGGACAGTTGGGAGGCATGGCACCCTAAAATGCAAGGTACAGATGGAGCCAAACTTGTTCATATGGCCAGCGCACCATAGCTTCCCATCTCAGTGTGCCGTTTGCGCCCCATTCGTGGCAATGAGACCCGTCTCGAAGTCAACACATGTGAGTAAATGGAGCTAGATGTAAACACATGGGATGCGTGTTGCTGAAAGGGACAATTATAACATGTGCTCTATAATAAAAACATCTTTCATTTCAATACACTTGGGGTGGGATGTACAAAACAAAAAATGCGGTAAAACCCCCATTGTCAGTGTTTTTACCGCATTCTGACACGCACTAACGCCTTTCCTGGCGGGGACTTCACTGCGGGGTTATGCCACCTCTAGCTATGGGCTTCTCTTTGCAGACACGGATCCCTCCCAGCATGCCTTGCGGACACCAATGTCTCTGCGCAGTTAAACTTCCCCATCAGAAATGAGGATGTCCAGTCAGCGGTGGTGATCGCTCTTCTCGGGAGAGATTCCCTTTGCATTGCTCACAGTCACCGCGTACGTTAGTAAATATTTGGTGAGCATTGGCGTGATGGGCGGCGGGATGTACCGCTGCTGCTTGGTACATCCCATCCTTAGTAAATGCCCTGCGTGCTGTACGTTCTGTTAAATAAGTCAACAAGAACCCTGTAAAACCATGATAAATCCCATATCTCAGTAATAACTGGGAACGGTAAGTTGATTTTTATGTGATAATGGAACATCCAGGGCCCCAGACAGGCTGCTTAAAAGCTGCATGTACTAGTGTGCGGGAGCCAGCTATGATACCCATTTACTTCGGAGAATACATCCATGTTTTCATCATATAATTGTTATTTTCCATGAATAAACAGCATGTACCCTGTGTATCCTCTAAGCACAAAATGGATTTAAGTACGTGCTATCTCGCTAGAACAGTACATTAAATAATGTATGGAGGATAGGGCCTTCCAGCTTCACACACGCCCGTGCTCCCGGGTGACATGTGTGCAGTGAGCTTTCATGTGAGAATTATGCTTAGAAATTACTTATTCTCTCTCATATCTGTGCTGGAGCCTCTGCACTGCTCGTCTTACAATCCAATCCCTCATGTAATCCTCCGCCTTCCTCCCCGTGCTTGTGGAACTCTTTTCTCAGCTGCCGCTTTAATTATCCTCTATCAATATTTGGTTTTCATTTCTTTCTTAACACCTTGCTGGTGCCACAAATGCGGCCGCTGTAGTCCCAGCACAACCTGCTGTGTACTGTACATGAAACCCAGCAGGCAGCTCACTGCGGCCATCTCCAGACACAAAGTGGTTAATATATCGAAAGATCCACAACGGAGACAAATGAGATGAGCCGAGCACAGCGACAAATACATCTGTTTCTTCATGTTTACTATGGAGAGGTAGAAAACTACCGGCAAATCCATTATGACGCAGAATTACTTAAGTAAGCAGTAACGCGAGTGAGGATATCTGATATACTGTGTCCCCGTGTGCGCAGTGTTACTGTCTGTGTCACTCTATCTGTAGTGACAGATGTAGTGGGACCCTAGGGATTTACTGGAGGATTTATCTATCTATCTATGGGGGTGGGGTGGTTGACTTGAGTACTACAAGCATAAATGTAGTGATCAATATATGAGCTTAACCCAATTTTTTATTCTGGGGAGTTATTATAGTGACCGCAGAGCCTCTGTGATTTTTATTTAAACCACGTGGGCCATACCATAAAGAGCACACACATATATATATATATATTGACCTAGCAATAGCCTCAGCATATCCCGTGGTGGCTTTGAGGCGCTGGGTGGTTTGTGGGAGCTAGGATTCTACCGGGGTGATTGTTACATCTTTGCCGGGACCTTGTCTGTTGTCCTTTCCCGCCTGCCACCATTGGAAATGTCTCTCCCCAAATCACCTCCTCAGATGAGACAAAGCTGAAGGTCAACACAAGGAAAAGGATGAAATTAGGTTTCCTTTTTTTAAGTGAACACCTAAGCACTTGGACCCCAATAGTGTACTATGGGGCCAATACAGGATCGCTCATTGCGATAGGCCCGAGCCCTGATGATCACGGTTTTTGCATTTCTGCGCATGCGCAAATCCAAACACCGATCAGCGCAGTGTCATGGCGAAGCAGAGCAAGGTTTCCGGATGGTAATATCAGCACCATAGATACATATATAGCGTCCTACTGTAATAATATTCTAACCTCACAAAGAACAGCTGAGCACCTGAAGGGCCCGGGCTTCTGAATTTAACCAGTCATTATTCAACAAGATAAATCCATCTATAAACCCTCACCTGAATGTCGGCACCCTGCTACTACACAATGACTTCTGCCATTGTGTATATTCCGAATAATACATTTCAGCTAAACTCATTTCAGTCAAAGTTTTGCATAGCTCCTGTGACTATAGGAACCGCTGTACCTTTCATTTGCCTCTCATTTCAGTATATCAATGCTTTGGCTGTTTCCAATTACATCTGACTTATATTCTTTCTTGGCTAATACATTTTCTTAATCTTTCGTACTTCAACGCTCTTAACAATAAATCTTTATCTAAATTCTCCATACTCCGTGGATTGTTCATTTTGTCACTTTCAGAGAGCAGGACATTGACCTCGGTTCCATTCTGCAATACAGAAATGATGTAAACGAGTACATTTACTGAGATGGGATGTTTCCCATAGAAACCAATCAGATTATCCGGTACTTATGTAGTATCTGGGCGTCCGATTTAGAAATCGGATCGCATCGCATCGCATCGCATCGCATGCGACCAAATCGTATGCGATGCGATGGTCAAGATTTTTCCATAGGATTCAATGTTAAAATGGTCTGAGTCCATTTGAACATAGAATTCAATGGGAAAAAGGGGATCTTTTCCTTTCCCCACTATCCAAGTGGGCATGGAGTTGGATATAAACCTGTGGCGAGCGTAGCGAGCCCCGCGAGGGGACACAGAATACTTTTTAAGAAATATGCGTTCGCTCGCCACGCTTCGGGATCGGTGGCTCGCTGCGCTCGCCACGCTATATAAAATCAACTCTATGCCCACTTGGAAAGTGGGGAAATGAACAGGACCTTCTTAACATTGAATCATATGCAAAATCGCATCGAATCGCATCGCATCTGATTGTATGCCTTAAGGTAAGGCATACAATCACAAAATCGGCAGCCCAGATACTACATAAGTACCGATTATCCTTCTTATTTATTGAGCACCTTCTAGAACAGTGTTTTTCAACCAGTGTGCCGTGGCACACTAGTGTGCCTTGAGCTGTTCTCAAGTGTGCCCCCACATCTAGAAATGCCCAAACCCATTTACAGCCACCACCAGTTCAAATGTTATTTACTGGTCTCTTCTTTTCATGTAAAGGGCCAATGTATTTTATTTTTGTTACCTGTGGGGACCAGTGTGATTGTTTTTAATGTGGGGGCCAATAGGTTTTTTTTTCCCTGTGGTGGCCAATGTGTTTTGCCCTGTGGGGATCTTAGGGTGTGCCTTGGCAATTTTAAAGTCTTATTTAGTGTGCCGCAAGGTAACAAGGTTGAAAATCACTGTTCTAGAAGATATTAGATAGAATCTGACTCGTTGCTATGGGCAACATCCTATCTTCAATATATCTCCCATTTTAGTAAGTTTACTCCTAAGTTCCTATCTTACAATTCTGTTATATGCTAAATAATTATATTATTTCACATTTTCAGACTCAATACAGTGTGTGTGTGTGTGTGTGTGTGTGTACATCTCAGAAGCGTCATATAAAGTCTTGATGGTAGTTATGCAATGCATATTTATTTGATTAGTATAAGGAGTATGGCCATAAGCAGGTTAAACATTGAAGGTCACAATCAATAGTGCAACTTGCCAGAGGCAGAACTCTGGGAGGCAATGGAGTCATCTGCCGCCGGGCTCCTGCTCCCAAGGGGGCACCTCTCCTTCCCTTTTGAGTTTGAATCAGTTCATTGAAAGCAGTTGATATTGCTAATGTGGCTGACTCCCCCCTCTAACATCATTTTTGCAAGTGTCACACCCTGTATTAGACCCTTGACCTTGCTGGAGACAGACACCTTACTGAATGAGCTATTTGGGGGGGGGGGGGGGGGCACCAGTACCATACTTGCCTACCTGACCCTCTCCATGCAGGAGAGAATGCTCTGTTTCTGGACTTCCCTGGTAATGTATGATTGCCATCACCTGTGGGGAGCTAGTTAACTGATAAGAAAGGTGTCACCACAGGTGCTGGCAATCCTACATTACCAGAGAGGTCCGGGAACAGAGCACTGTGTCATCCTGGAGAGGGGTATGCTGGGAGGTATGGATAATGTATGATGGCCAGCACCTGTAGGGAGCTAGGTAACTGATAAGAAATGTGTCACCACAGGTGCTGGCAATCCTACATTACGAGGGAAGCCCAGGAACAGAGCATTGTGTCCTCCTGGAGAGGGGCATGCTGGGAGTTATGGATAATGTATGATTGCCAGCACCTGTGGGGAGCTAGGTAACTGATAAGAAAGGTGTCACCACAGGTGCTGGCAATCATACATTACCAGGGAAGCCCAGGAACAGAGCATTGTGTCCTCCTGGAGTGGGGCATGCTGGGAGGTATGGATAATGTATGATTGCCAGCACCTGTGGGGAGCTAGGTAACTGATAAGAAAGGTGTCACCACAGCTGATGGTATCTATACATTACCAGGGAAGTCCAGGAACAGAGCATTGTGTCCTCTTGGAGAGGGGCATGCTGGGAGGTATGGATAATGTATGATTGCCATCACCTGTGGGGAGCTAGGTAACTGATAAGAAAGGTGTCACCACAGGTGCTGGCAATCCTACATTACCAGAGAGGTCCAGGAACAGAGCATTGTGTCCTCCTGGAGAGGGGCATGCTGGTAGGTATGGATAATGTATGATTGCCAGCACCTGTGGGGAGCTAGGTAACTGATAAGAAAGGTGTCACCACAGGTGCTGGCAATCATACATTACCAAGGAAGCACAGGAACAGAGCATTTTCTCCCACATGGAGGGGGTCAGATAGGCAAGTATGACCAGTAGTTACCTTGCCTCCGGGCAACTGTGATGAACTTACGCCACTGCAACTTGCACATATTATCAATGACATACAGTAAAACCAGTGATGGTTTGCATCCATGGATAGACATCCATCTACTGAGAAGAGACCAGTCACAGAATAGGTTGGCCCCACCATGGACAACACTAAGCTGCATTAACCGGCAACTTAGGATAAAAGGCTAGTGGATGACTGTTATGCATCGATGGTCAATGACTGTTTCCATCATTGGCTGTTTAATTGTCTAAAAGGGGGGCTCCTCCTGAGTCCCTGCTATCCTGGTGATTGATGGCTGACTTCACAGAGAGATACAACTTAAGTTCAGTGGCACCATGAAGTGGAGATTATGTCCAGGGGCCGGGTAACATTCATCACTGGTAGATAACAGACTGACTTTCAAGGGACCTTCATTCAATGCTGTCCATAGAAGTCAGATTGGGCTGACATAATAGCAGGGGAGTGTCTTCAAATGCAAAACATTAGTTTTGCCATGGCAGTCCAGACTGGCAGTCCCAGGGTAGAAAACATCTCCCTCCCTTGGACTGCCTGTCTGACTGTAATCAGCAGGGAGTGCTTCCAATTAGAGGTTTTGTCTCTACGGGTGGCAAATTTTACTGGAGGAGCTGTGGTAAAATCTGGATATTACCCATCGGTGGTCTATGAATTTTTACCCATGGCAACCAACCCTATATGAAGTTGCTCTGAAATTGGCCACTAAGCATGAGAACTAGAGACCAACATCTGTAAAGACCTCAATCTTGGAGACTATTATTCCATTATGAACAGAAATGTTATAGAACAAAATAACAGTTGAACGGAATCTGTAGTTTGCACAAAACCCCATTGATCTGCATCTTATGCCTAAGGTCTAGTTTGCTTGGCATTTATTTCTACAAAAGGTAAAACTATACTAATTTGATTGTGAAAACCTATTATTAATGTTGTTTTTAATATTGTATTCTTTTTAAATGCTGTAACAAATATACTTAATGACTAAATGATTGCTGGAGATCTGGGTACAGCTGAAGAAATGATTTCTGCCGTCGCTAAGTAAGGAACGTAATCTTTCTTGTTGAAATCCCATTTTTCAGTTGCTGCATGAGTGATGGGGGTAATTACACCTGTGCACCTGGAAGAGCCGGCTTTCTGTTTTCAAGGCTGTCAAACTGAAGCATTGCTTGCCCTCTTATCGGGCAGAAAGCATGGAACCACTAATACGGGGAACAGGAAAGTCCCATTTAGGTCGTCATGTTCTGTACGCCAGTGATTAGAATGTTTATGTGGGGCAAGGAGTCTTTTTACTGACCAGGGACGATATACCTGCATGTGGTTCATTAAAAATGTTACAACGTAGCACTGTATAGAAATACATTAATACATATATGTCTATCCTATTGCATTAGTTAATCTCGACCCACACCTGACGGTTATCTTTCCAACCAACCAATTATTCGGCTTGGTGCCACAAACATCTGGTAATGAGTGGGAGCAGATGTTTGCTCACAATCCCCATAATATGAAGAAAACTGATAATCCAATCACAATAGTTAAATCAAACTAGAGATGTGCAGGCTCTGATTTCAAAGCAGGATCTTATTGGATATCCCAAATCACATGACAGTTGTTGACAGTTGATAGCCAATAAGATCCTGCTTTGAAATCAGAGTAAATCAGAGCCTGCACATCTCTAAATCAAACAGCGTTAACAAACTGGTCTTTATGACCATTGTCCTCCCTTTTCAGGTGTTTCGCACAAACAGATGAATGTCACTTGCATCCACACAGTAACATTATTCCATTGGAACCAGCCAACTAGTGGATGGTCGAAATGATAATCGTAAGCTGTTTGGCTGTCTTTTGCGCTACTGTAAATCACAATCTATGATGATTTCTGCAACTGACCCTCTGCGGAAGTTATACTCATCCCGGACAGCGCCTGTCCCCTGCCTCTAGGGGAATAGTGACATAAGCAAGTGCAAAAAGCAGAACATACTTACACTAGCTGGTCTCATTGAGTAGACAGATCTGCTTAATCACTTCGCTGGTGGGGTGGGGCTGCATCTCTCCTGGTTTCTATTGAAAACATTCTCTGAAGTCTGCAATCCCTCTTAGTGAGGACGTTTCCTAACCTGTTGGCTACACAATGATAAACCTTCTGCCTTGTCTCTGAGGTAGGACGCTCCCATGTAAAGACCTTACCTGACATCTGGCCACGTTGTCCTTAGACCTATAAATGGGTCCTTTCATGGGGCAATTCCCTGTACTGAGAAGTGAGCATGCGCTCGGAATGTGCTTAGCAGACCGGCTGATTGTAACAATAGACAAGCTGTGTGGCTGTGTTCTTACAGTAGTGTATCTGAAGTAGTGATTTCTGAAGCTGAATATGGACAAAACCGAACTTATTATTTTCCCCCACCCAGAGCTATGCCCCCTACTAATATCTCTATCACTGTTAACAACACCATCATCTCCCCCGTTCCCCAACTCCGCTGCCTGGGTGTCACTCTCGACTCCTCCGTCTCCTTTGCACCCCACATCCAAGCCCTGGCCCATTCTTGCCGGTTCCAGTTACGCAACATTGCTCGCATCAGGCCCTTTCTCTCACAGAGTGCAACTAAGCTGATCATCCACTCACTGGTACTCTCACGGCTTTACTACTGCAATGTTCTCCTCACCGGCCTCGCTCGATTCCAACTGGCTCCTCTCCAATCTGTCCTCAACTCCGCAGCCAGGCTTATCTTCCTCTCCCGCCACTCTAATTCTGCTACTCCCCTTCAACAAAATCTGCACTGGCTCCCAATTCCCTACAGAATCCTCTTCAAACACCTCACACTCACATACAGGGCCATCTCTAATTCCATTGCTCCATATATCTCTAACCTCATCTCCATTCATACACCCTCCCGCCCTCTATAGTCGGCTGATGACTGTCGTCTCTCCTCCACCCTGATCACTGCTTCCCATGCTAGAGTACAGGACTTTGCCCGTGCTGCACCCCTTCAGTGGAACGCACTCCCTCGCTCCATTAGACTCCCCCCGACCTTGCAAAGCTTCAAACGGGCACGGAAAACTCACCTATTGATCAAAGCGTACCCTTCCACTGCGTGAACTAGCTGGTTCTCCGACCCCTTGCCTGTTTACATCCTGCTATCTAGCCACCACCCACTCGCTTGCACCTCTTGTAATCTGTCTCCCCTTCCTACTAGATTGTAAGCTCCTCCGAGCAGGGCCCTCTTCCCTCCTGTTGTCAAAGCCCTCTTCTCTTCACATTTCACTCACAGCTCTCCTATACTCAAACACTCAGTGACCATCTTCGTCTGCATACCCATCTCCATCGTTGGCCTCAAGCCTCTAGTTGTATGTTGATTGAGTCCTCACTACTTATATTTAAGCTGTAATGTGTATTGCACTGTGGCGCTCTTTATTTGTACTCTATTTTTGTTATTTATTCAATGTTATGCCAAGTTTTGTCTCCCTGTATTGTTCCTTTGTACGGCGCTGCGAAACACTTGCGGCGCCTTATAAATAAAATTATAATTATAATAATAGTCTAATAAGCATTACAGAACATGATGGTAAACACTGGGTCATCATTTCAATAAATGTCAAGCTGGTGCTAGTCTCTGTCATCATATTTCCAGATTCTCCATGAAGGTCTGCTTACCGTTGCCTCCTGAATGTCAGGGAGATGCTCCGCTCTGCTATTCAAATCTAACTGAGCCTCGTATTGGCTAGTGTCTTATATTGTCCCCGTGTGCTTATTGATTTGCCAGATCCTGAACTCAGCCTGCTTATCATTATCGATTCATTTTCAGTGAGCCATGACCCTTCGCTAGATTTGGCTGTGACTTGAAGGTGAAGAATTGTCATTGGGATTCTTCTTTAGAATCATACGTCCAGTACTAGAGGTAAACTTTATTCTTGGCAAATCATCAGTAATTCTGTAGTTGCAAACTTGCTGTGTTGTTAATTGTACAGGGGTGGGGTCCTGGGGTGCACACCAATTGAGGGGTGCGACCATGCAGAGACCTTTCAGTAGTACTGCAAACAAAGGTCGCAGCTGCACAATTCAAACTCTCAATTTATTAATAAGAATTTTTAGCTTAGTTATGGCCAACGGCTTGCTCACCGCGTCCAGGTGACCTCATTAGTCGGGCAAGTCCCTAACATTTTGGGGGGTTACAAATCTAGGGCACAGGGCAACCCCAAAATGAAGCAGCTGAGTGACTACAGGGCAACAAAAGAGTGAAGAAAATATATAGTGAAAAAAGTGAGGATAGGTTAGTGAGAGAGGCTGATAAAAATAGAGAGATAAAGCAGTAAGAGGTGTAGGTGGGAAATGAGTTACATTGAAACAAAATACACGATGTGTTGTTAATTGGCAAGACCATAAAAGCATTTAAGGAAATTTAGATGAAGCAGAATACATAGATCTGTGCATATTGGGCACTTTAATGATTAATTAGTTGAGAAAAAAAGAACGTACGGTGTATATCTGTACCACTACCTCAGCACGTATAGCAGCAATGTCATTGCAGCACTGCTTTTGGTCATTGAACCAAATTTTCAGTTTGGGATCATGAATGGGATGGATCAAGCAATCCGCCAATCATCACATGCATATCCAGGGCCATAACTAGAGGGGGGGGGGTGGCTAGGGGGTCACGCGCATCGGGCTCTGCATGGGGGGGCGCTGTCAGGTCCGGGGATGGGCAGCGGGGGTCCGGGGACGGGCAGCGGGTCCGGAAATGGGTGTAGCGGCAGCTGGAAACAAGCTACTCTTGTGGCATCCCAGAATTTGGGAATGCCCCGTTTTGGAGCCCCGCCAGGGGTTTTGTTTGTTTTGTTTAACATTGGTGGGCAGTGGTGCCCTCAACCAACATGGCGGGCGGCCATTCGAGGACGGGGTTGTCAGGCAACCAATCCTGCTCATGGAACGGAGCGGGAACTGAGAGGGGAGGAGAGGGCTGGTGGCGCGAAGGAAGAGAGGTAACGCCCCGCATGCGGAGGAAGAAGCAGGAGACGGCGTCTGAGGGAGGCCGGAGAGCGTGACGGAGCCGGAGAAGGGGAAGCGCGCTGCCGCAGCTGAGAAGAAGGATCGTGAGGCGGCTGACACCCGGGCGCGGAGGAGTGACATCACCGCCGGGTGGCAGAGACGCCGGGCGGCACGCCAGAGGAGAAGACCCGGAGGCAGCCCGCCACGCCGTCGCAGAGATCGGAGAGCCGGCGGAGTCACTGAGTGGGGCAACGCCGCGCCTGCCGCGCCCCCACTAGTGCCCCCGGTGAAGAGGACGAGATCCTGCAGGGACACCAGCGGTAGAGAGTGCCGAGTCCCTGTTCGTGACGGGCAGGAGCCTGCAACGGCACCAGGTCACCAGGTACTCGCTAAGCCAGGCCACCAGCCCCAGTGCAGTGCCCCACTACCACCAAGTGTACAGCCAGTTGGCCAGCCCCAGCGCCATCATCCTCCTGGGCACCAACCACTCAGCCAGCCTATCAGCCCAGCGCCACTACCCTCTTTGGCGCCAAATATCCGGCCAGCCTGTCAGCCACTTGGCCTTTCAATAGTAATTGCCGCCCTTAACCGTACCCGGCTGGGAACAGTACAAGAAGGGAAACAAAAGGGGCCATTAAGGAAAGCAGGCCTTTAGCCCAGCTGAAATCCCCTGCCTTTCACTGTATCACTTGCGCCCTACCTATGGGGGACCAATTCAGAACAGCCTGCCTTTGCCTTGCAGCCTAAAACCCCCGGATTGGGTGGTGTTTGCCAGTTCACTGCCGCATTGAACCAGTGATTATCTATGTGACAGTTGTGTTCATTGGCTTAGTGCCAAAACTCAGGGACTCAGTGTTCTTTTGATTTATGGACCTTTTACTAGTGTTTGTACTAACTGTGTAGCCTTACAGTGTTTTAGAAGTGTAGTTGCAAATCCTTTTGATGTGTGACCCTTACTCTCTGCTGTGAATAGGTTGACAGCGGTATTGTTGAAGTTGTATATTGTGCGACTTGTGGCCTACGGGTATTACAGCGGGCCCCATCGCGCACAATATTTCTATTGCAGGACATTTTATATTGCTACTGTAATACTTAGTATTTTCCAGTGTACAGGTTGTGTACCTGTTATTGATTGTCGGTTGAATTGTTATTATATGAACAACTCTTTTTGTCCTAACGGTGATCTTGCATTCCGTAGCAGTCTAAATAAATCATTCTGATCACCGACCCAACGTGTGCTGACCGGTTTGTGGGGTTGTTTTGAGGTATTGTTTTCCCCCGGGAAGCCTTGTCCCTCCACCCTCCGAACTGCAGGCGAGTGAAGTCGGCAAGGCCCAGCAGAGCAGTGACAGAAGAGGAGTCCGGAGTTTCAGGTACCGGCCACCTACATCACACTTGGCGTCCGCGAACAGGATTCAATGATGTCGGACTCGGACCAATCGGAGGCGCCCACATCAACCAGAAGGAGGAGACGACTCCCTGCATCACCTGGGGAAGGGAACCCAGCGGCACCAATCACCATGCCATACTACTTTGGCGCACCCTGGGTACCGACGTACTCGGGAAACAACACCCCAGGGACGCACACGCTGAAGGAATTAAAAAACCGGATACTTTCCATGACGCAGCTGTACCGGCTCGGCAACAAACAAGCGGTAGAAATATTGGTGGGGCAACTGAGAGGCCCAGCGCTACGGGAAGTAAGGACGTGGGAGGCCAACGAAAAAGAAACGGCAGAACAAATCTTTGAAAAACTGCGGGAGATCTTTGAATCAAAGACGATAGCCGATTTGAAGACCATCCGATCAATTCGACCAGCAGGGGAGAACCAATCTGCCGGAGGTGCCGGCTGAGCGGACACATCGAGAGAAATTGCCCAGAAACGACTTTAAACGAGGGGACCCCGAGGCAAGGGACCGACCCTCGGGAGGAGATTCACTAACCGGTCCGGCACCACCAGCAGAATGGTGGCCCCGGTACGTCGGGGAATGCCCCCACCTGAGCATCAGGGTGAACGGGGTACAGCTGACAGCCCTGTTGGACACAGGGTCACAGGTGTCCACCATCAGGATCGCGGACTTCCTACAGCACTGGGCACAGAAAGACATCGTGTCTCCTCCCGCAACCTGGTTACACCTACTAGCCAGCAACGGCCAGCCCATCACTTTCCAAGGATATTGGGAAACTGACGTACAAGTGGGAAAAGCCACCCTGGGCCAACAGGGGTTCCTAGTCACCACTAACTCCAACGAATACCTACCGCCGGTAATACTGGGCATGAACGTGCTTAGAAATTGCCCGGATGAAGTAGTAGAAGCATTACGGTGGGAAATGAGAACAGCCCCCCCCCAAGAGAGGAAGGCGTTGCAGCAAACAGTGCGACTGATCACGGGTCAGCAGAAGTTCATCAACAAACAAGGAGAAGTGGGGAAGGCCCGAATCGCAGACCGCCGCCCGATTCTCCTGCGATCAAACTCAGAGCAAGTCGTCTGGTGCAAGGCCAGGACGGGCCCGGGAGGCAGGGACTATGAAGCCCTAGTCGAATCCTGCGATCCAGATGGTCGACAGCCATTCGCAGTTGCCAGAGCCTTGGCGAAAGTGGTTCAAGGGAGAGTACCGGTGAGGCTGCTGAATCCACATCCATACGCAATCAAACTGCACAAATACTGTCAGGTGGCCAGGATTAGCTGGGTGGACTTCCAGGACATCTTGGGGCAAAGCGCCACGGCGGCCCAACAAGGGGTGATGGAAGGAGAGAGGGATGACAGTGAACCCCCCTGGCACGCAGCCATACAGATCGGAGATGGGGACACTCCGGCCGAAAAGAAAGAGGGGGTCCTCCGTGTTGTAGAACGGAATGCTGCCGCGTTCAGCCAACACCCGAGTGACTTCGGCAAAGCCGAGAAAGTATACCACCATATCCCGACAGGGTCGGCTCCCCCGGTCAAGGAAAGGCACCGACCCCTCCCACCGGCCATGTACCAGCCTGTCCGGAATATGATCACAGAAATAAAGGAGGCTGGTGTTATCAAAGAAAGCCATAGCCCCTGGGCGGCCCCCCTTGTGATCGTCAAAAAGAAGGACGGTAGTCTACGCTTCTGCGTGGATTACCGCAAACTGAACGCCGTAACACACAAAGACGCCTACCCGCTCCCTAGGATCGAGGAATCACTCACAGCCCTGAAAACGGCGGAATACTTCTCGACCCTTGACCTGACCAGCGGGTACTGGCAGTTCCAGATGGCCCCAGAAGACAGAGAGAAGACGGCCTTCACGACGCCAATGGGCCTGTTCGAATTCGACAGGATGCCCTTCGGACTCTGTAACGCCCCCGCCACGTTCCAGCGCGTGATGGAGCACTGCCTTGGGCAGCATAACTTCGAGATGGTGCTCCTCTACCTAGACGACGTGATAATTTTCTCAAAGAACTATGACGACCACCTGCGGCACCTGGACGAGGTCTTCAAACGACTGATACAAAGCGGTTTGAAGCTGAAGCCCAGCAAATGTCACCTGCTAAAGCCCAGAGTGCAGTACCTCGGACACGTTGTTAGTGCAGAAGGTGTGATGCCCGATCCCGAGAAAATCACTGTCGTCAAGGACTGGCCAGCGCCCAAGACCGTCAGAGAGGTCCGCAGTTACCTGGGCTTTGTGGGGTACTACCGAAGGTTCATTGAGAATTTTGCCAAGGTAGCATCCCCCCTGCATGAGTTGTTGAGAGGCCAGTCGGGCCATGAACGGAGGGGGTCGGCCTCCGTCGCCTGGGGAGAAGACCAACAGCAGGCTTTCGACCAACTGAAAAGATCCCTGATAGACGCCCCATTATTGGCCTACCCAGATTACGACAAGCCGTTTCAGCTCTACACAGATGCCAGCAACCGCGGGCTCGGTGCGGTACTCTCACAGACCCAGAATGGGCGCAAACGTGTAATAGCATATGCCAGCAGAGGCCTTCGCAAGACCGAAAGGAACTGTGAGAATTATAGTGCTTTCAAGCTAGAGATGCTTGCCCTGGTGTGGGCCGTGACGGAAAAATTCAAGCACTACCTCGCCGCCACCCCGTTTGTGGTCATGACTGACAACAACCCGCTAGTCCATTTGCAAAACGCCAAACTTGGAGCCTTGGAACAGCGGTGGATGTCGCGCCTCGCTAACTATAGGTACACGACAAATTACCGCAGCGGCAAGGCCAACGCTAATGCTGACGCCCTCTCCAGATTGCCTGTAACTGACGCCCCCGAAGAAGAAGGGGACCCGAGCGAAGAAGTGGAGATGCCCTCATTCAGGGTGTGCAAGGCAAGGAATGTGGTCACCTCAGACCCACTGTCCGCCACAGAGCCACGCCTCCAGCAAGGTGGACTACTAGACACCCCGACAATCGACTGGAGGAAGGTTCAGCGCCAAGACCCAGTATTGAGAGAGCTCCTGGTGCTGCTACGCCAACGCCGTCAGCTAGACAGGCACCAACGCAAAGACGCCGACCCTGAGCTCGTGAAACTGCTGAGACACCGCGACAGGTTTCGCGAAGAAGAGGGTATCCTGATTCGGGACAGTGTAGACCCCGGCACGCACCACCCCGCTGTTCAAGTGGTTGTCCCCCGAAGACAGGCCCCAGTGCTCTTGACCGCATACCACGACAAGTCCGGCCATTTCGGGGTGCAGAAGTCTGAGGCCATACTGCGCACCCGATACTTCTGGGTGGGTATGCGAGAGGACGTCGAAAGGTGGTGCCGAGACTGCATCCCCTGCAGTTTAAAGAGGGCCCCTGACGCGTCCCAGAGGGACCCCTTGCATTCCATCACAACCCAGCAACCGTTGCAGATCGTGGCTCTCGACCACGTCAAGCTCGAACCCAGCTCCAGCGGCCATCAATACGCCTTGACCATTACCGACCACTACAGCAAGTTCTTGGTGGTCGTGGCAGTTCGTGACCTCACTGCCAAGACCACCGCGGAACAATTCCTCAAGCATTTCGCCCGACCCTATGGCTACCCCGACTGCATCCTCACGGACCAGGGGCCCGCCTTCGAGTCCCAACTCTTCCACGAACTATGCTCCTACTACGGCTGCCGAAAAATTCAGACCACGGCTTACCACCCTCAGGGGAACGGGCTCTGCGAACGGGCTAACCAGACCATCATCGGCATGCTCCGCAGTCTGTCCGCCGAAGATCGGAATAAGTGGCCGACCCTACTCCCCGAACTGGCGTATCTCTACAATAACGCCGAACACTGTTCCACCGGCTTCACCCCCTACTACTTAATGTTCGGCCGCAAGGGCAAGCTGCCGCAAGACCTGGAACTGGCCCCGATAGAAGGCCCACCAATCCGACCCCAGACCGACTGGGTCCGTGAGCATCAGCAGAGGATTGACGCTGCTAGAGGAGTCGTTACTCAGCGGATGGGAAGTGCCCAGCGCCGGCAAGGAAGGGACTACAACGCTAACAACCGGCCCGAACCCCTGAAAGTAGGAGATTCCGTATGGAAGAAACGGAATCACCGCTCGAGTAAACTCGACGCCATGTGGGAGAACGAACCGTACACCGTCGTCAGAGCGCCCGCGGGTGACCGATACACCTACGAGATCCAGAAGACCCCTGAAGGACCCATCAGCGTGGTGGCAAGGGACCAGCTCAAGCTTTGCACTGCCGAAGTCCCAGCGGAATTGAGAGTCTCGCCTGAGGTGGAGGGGCAGGGGACCTGGGGGGGCATGCCTTGGGACAGCCCCACCGATATGTTAGTCTTCATGAGTGCCCCAGCACCCTTCTTTCCAGGGGTATCCCCCACTCCTGTGGCGGAGGAATCCCCGTCAGTGTCCGGTCACGATTCCCCTGAGTCCCGTCCACCGGTGGTGCAGCCACGCAGGTCGGAGCGTACAACCAAGGGTATCCTACCCTTGAGGTATAGAATGTAAAAGCACTTTCCTTCGATGCTATTGTATGATTGTAAATTGTTCCTTAACCTCTCCTCACCAGAATATACGGGTATTAGTTATGCAGAAATGCCCAGGCCTTAAATGTCTTGTCTTGTACCAAAAGACTGAAACTGGACTACTGCCACCCCCGATATAATGCCTGCGGACTGGCATTTTTCTAGCAGGGAGGCATGTGGCATCCCAGAATTTGGGAATGCCCCGTTTTGGAGCCCCGCCAGGGGTTTTGTTTGTTTTGTTTAACATTGGTGGGCAGTGGTGCCCTCAACCAACATGGCGGGC
This sequence comes from Crinia signifera, assembly GCF_055691185.1. Taxonomy (NCBI): domain Eukaryota; kingdom Metazoa; phylum Chordata; class Amphibia; order Anura; family Myobatrachidae; genus Crinia; species Crinia signifera. The sequence continues at coordinate 78,911,087 of NC_139228.1, read as the reverse complement.
GGCCATTCGAGGACGGGGTTGTCAGGCAACCAATCCTGCTCATGGAACGGAGCGGGAACTGAGAGGGGAGGAGAGGGCTGGTGGCGCGAAGGAAGAGAGGTAACGCCCCTCATGCGGAGGAAGAAGCAGGAGACGGCGTCTGAGGGAGGCCGGAGAGCGTGACGGAGCCGGAGAAGGGGAAGCGCGCTGCCGCAGCTGAGAAGAAGGATCGTGAGGCGGCTGACACCCGGGCGCGGAGGAGTGACATCACCGCCGGGTGGCAGAGACGCCGGGCGGCACGCCAGAGGAGAAGACCCGGAGGCAGCCCGCCACGCCGTCGCAGAGATCGGAGAGCCGGCGGAGTCACTGAGTGGGGCAACGCCGCGCCTGCCACGCCCCCACTAGTGCCCCCGGTGAAGAGGACGAGATCCTGCAGGGACACCAGCGGTAGAGAGTGCCGAGTCCCTGTTCGTGACGGGCAGGAGCCTGCAACGGCACCAGGTCACCAGGTACTCGCTAAGCCAGGCCACCAGCCCCAGTGCAGTGCCCCACTACCACCAAGTGTACAGCCAGTTGGCCAGCCCCAGCGCCATCATCCTCCTGGGCACCAACCACTCAGCCAGCCTATCAGCCCAGCGCCACTACCCTCTTTGGCGCCAAATATCCGGCCAGCCTGTCAGCCACTTGGCCTTTCAATAGTAATTGCCGCCCTTAACCGTACCCGGCTGGGAACAGTACAAGAAGGGAAACAAAAGGGGCCATTAAGGAAAGCAGGCCTTTAGCCCAGCTGAAATCCCCTGCCTTTCACTGTATCACTTGCGCCCTACCTATAGGGGACCAATTCAGAACAGCCTGCCTTTGCCTTGCAGCCTAAAACCCCCGGATTGGGTGGTGTTTGCCAGTTCACTGCCGCATTGAACCAGTGATTATCTATGTGACAGTTGTGTTCGTTGGCTTAGTGCCAAAACTCAGGGACTCAGTGTTCTTTTGATTTATGGACCTTTTACTAGTGTTTGTACTAACTGTGTAGCCTTACAGTGTTTTAGAAGTGTAGTTGCAAATCCTTTTGATGTGTGACCCTTACTCTCTGCTGTGAATAGGTTGACAGCGGTATTGTTGAAGTTGTATATTGTGCGACTTGTGGCCTACGGGTATTACAGCGGGCCCCATCGCGCACAATATTTCTATTGCAGGACATTTTATATTGCTACTGTAATACTTAGTATTTTCCAGTGTACAGGTTGTGTACCTGTTATTGATTGTCGGTTGAATTGTTATTATATGAACAACTCTTTTTGTCCTAACGGTGATCTTGCATTCCGTAGCAGTCTAAATAAATCATTCTGATCACCGACCCAACGTGTGCTGACCGGTTTGTGGGGTTGTTTTGAGGTATTGTTTTCCCCCGGGAAGCCTTGTCCCTCCACCCTCCGAACTGCAGGCGAGTGAAGTCGGCAAGGCCCAGCAGAGCAGTGACAGAAGAGGAGTCCGGAGTTTCAGGTACCGGCCACCTACATCACACTCTATTTGCTGGGCGGCGGGCGGGAAGCAGATTTTAAAAAGACTTGCCGGACGCTGATTGGCTGAATTCTTGTAGCTAGCATATATCTTACCGTTGATATGTGCTGGCCAGCTCCCTCCGCAGTCTTTGGTCGGTGCTACAGCCGCCACCACTGCTAGGACAGAAGATGGAACAGGACTCTATGATCGGAGGGGGGGGGGGGGGTTGAAGGCACACTGGGCGATAGTATGTACAACTTTGCTCACTTTGATTCTTCTGAACAATATTGCTAATGATAATGTATGTGCGCTATACCCAACGAACGATGTGCGCTCCCACTGGCTGTCACCTGTGTATGTACAGACGAAGGAGTACAATGTTAATAAAGGCCATGCTGCAGAATGGCCCCTGCGGCCCCCCACTATGCTTCCTCCTTCGGCATCTGTAAGTGTGTATGCACTTGCTGATGTTGGCACCCCGCTGGCTAGCCGATATCGAAGCTGGGCAAGTGTGCCCAGGTCATTAGACTTTTATAATATATCATCATGATACACTGTATCTACTGCAGTCCCCTGGGATTGAGAATCCCCTCCAACGTTCTGCCATCTCCTATAATCGCTTTGTTCACACTTTTATATATATATGCTCCAACTAGAACTTTGCCGTATTCCTCTTCCTGTAGTCTCCATGGGTGAGATTTAATAGGATGGGAGATTCAGAAAGTGAGAGATTTGGGAAGAAATCTCCAGTTTTTTTAAAGCGGCAATCATTTACACTGCAAAACCAGTTTGATTTTGAAGTGTAAATGATTGTCGCTTTAAAAAAACTGGAGATTTCTTACCAAATCTCTCACTTTCTGAATCTCTCATCCTATTAAATCTCACCCCATGTGTCTCATTGCTACATCCCCCGACGTCTATACCTATTCACTATAGATCATTCTGACAATGGAGCTGATTCTGATTGCGCGTTCGTACAGGGGAGCGCTGTTTTGCACGTTAAACATTTATGCGCATGTGCAGCTGCATTGTGAGAGAGGCTGCGGCAAATCGATTATTCGCCAACCTCTGGCACACAGCACTGCAGTGGGGGCATAGGATGGCGGGCCATGGTTGCGCCCATGGGAACGCCCAGCAATCCCATGAAAATGCTGGGTGTTCCCATGGAAATTCGGTGATGGCGGAGGTGGATGTCAGCTGCCTGTCCTCTTCCCATACAGCGAGCCAACCGATCTAAGACACCGGTGGAGAGGTGACCATAGAATAATATTATCCCCGCATGTAAGGCTGAGAATGGTGGTTTATGCTAAACATCCATTCACAAGCGTGCTGTAATATTTGGTGTGCGAGGGGGCGGGCGGTCAGCGCATAGATGACACACAAAGGTGCAAATTTTGCAGCATTGCGTGTCAACCCGAATCACCCCAAATATGCGTGTTTTTTTTTTTTTAAAGCAGAAATCGGACTTTGGCCCTTATTCACATTGGCGCGTACGCATGCGAATTCGCACGTTTCACCCTGCTACCCCCATTGCGCATGTGCAGCTAGCGCACTGCGCATGTGCAATGTAATTAAAAAATACTCGCAAGCAAACTTTCGCGGAGATTTCTCCGTGCGAACGAGTGCATAGGTAGTAGGCGTGCAGTGGGCGTTAGCATGGGCGCGACCATTATAATGAGCAAAAGTGGGCATACACATGGGCGTACACATGGGCGTTCACTATGAGTGGTGGGAGTGCTTTCGCATAAGTGCAAGAGGGATTGTTCCCCTCCAACGCAAAACTTTTCGCCAGCTCAAAGCAGGTTTTTAGTTTCGCACACCTTGCTCCTTGTAAAGTGCTCATTTGTACGGAGCAAACACACGCACGAAATGGCTAAATCAATGGGTAAATCAATGGCACCTGCACACTATTGACACCAATACATGGTTGATTTCATGAGACAATTACCTCGGCACAACTTCTGATTGCATACCACCAGCAATCAAGTGTTAGCGGATACAAACTTCTTCTGTTGCTAAAGTTATTTTGACCAAACCAATGCGCTAAAACCAAACAAATCCCACCCTTATAAATTTGCCTTATGTAACATACCACCACTATTGTCATTTCTACTCTGCTATATTTAGCATGTTGCCCCTGTCAACATTAGTCAACATGTGTCACCTCACATGCAACATAGATATCAGATACTTCCTTTACAACACAACACATGTGCATACTAGTATTTGGTTTGCTAACATTTGGGGAGTAGAGCATGTTCGTTAGCAGCTTGAGGTGAGTGTGCGTGCGCAAATGTGTGGGTGCGTGCGACCAGTTACACGTACACGCAATGATAGACCACCCCCCTTCTTAGTATGGTTGCGTGCGAATAATTTCGCAAGCACTGTAGGCGTGCCTTCGCCCGATGCGTGCGTGTGTTTTTTTCCGTAAGAGTGCTTGCGAATGTGCATGCGAGCGCATGAACCTGAATGAGGGCCTTTGTGACCATGTTCTTCTCCTGTGCCGAATGTTCTGGTTCTGGTTCTGAGTTTTTTGTATTACAGTTGTATGGGGAGATAAAAATGTAAATAAAAAAAATAAGATTAATGTGCCACTCAAGGTCGCGGCGCTTGCTTACAAAGCCATACAATGCTCTTTAAACAAACCATTGTTTTGTGTAAAGAACTGACCAAGACCCTAAATCCTCTGTCTGCTGCTGCCAGCAAGAAAACCTAATTTCACAGTTGCCATGGAAACCTCTAGGAAATGGTACCCACCTGAAATCTGACAGAGCTATACCACTGATTGAAAAAGCTGATGACATAGAAGTATTTATTTAATCCTTTCACTTCCAGTGGGGCCAGGAATTCAAGGCTCTGTTACGTACAGGAGGCTCTTTGGGGAGAAAACATAAGAGTTCTTGAGTCTGTTGTCTATTACTGTGAGTCTGTACTTCTATGTCAATGTAAGAAACTTTTGGCCCTTTGAGGCTGGAACCTTTGATAAAAAATGCACCATCATGTGCTCAGTGTGGACAACCGTGTGTAGGAGAGAAGCTCAGCAGTAATTGGATGACCAGTTAGAGTAGATACAAGCTAGGAGAGTTGGGTGATGCCATATTGTTGTCTAAGTCATTAAACTTGTAGTTTTATTCTCCACGGTATTCTCTTACTGCATAATATACCCAGCTTTACCTCATCTATTATAGAAACATTGCATGGTATTGTAGGATAGGCCATCTCGGGAACCACGGATCAGCCAATTTACAATCAGCTGAATCCGGCTGATTTGCCGTATTTATGAACGCCAAGCTCAGAAGAATTCAGGTGTAAGGATGAGCGCACCACCGATAGAACTTAGTACTGCTGAATTCATCCATGAATTCAGCAGAAAATACGATTGGAAAATGCGACACACTTTCCATCGGGATTTTGCTGAAGCCTGCATAGATTATTGTGATGCTTCCGGATCTTCCATATTTGGCAGCAGGTAACCTCGTCAGCCAAATACTAATAACTTCACCATCTGAAAATCCGAATCCTTAAAATTCATCAGCTTAATAAATTTGCCGAATTCTCAGGCAATGTTTTTTGGGCCGATCATGGCCAATCCTGGTCATACTCGGTTGTATCGTGCATCGTCTGTGATCGTCCGTGATGGGCAATCTTAGTAAATCAACCCCCCCTCATCATCAGTTACTTCTGCAATAAGCGTTATTAGTCTACACAGGCTAATAACTAGCAGACATTGTTTGCAAGTCTTTGGAGAATGACCCTTCCCTCCAGAGATTCCCATTTATTCAATCTTCAGGCAAATGTTCCATTATTCATTCCAAAATACACTTATACGCTAATGTCAATCTTAATAGATCTTTAGTTTTTAACAAAGACCACACAGACATTATCCACTTACATCTGTATCCTCAGGGTTGATATAAGATGTGGTACCCACTTTACAAAAGTGAATTCCACAGTGCCCCAAAAACTACAACATACAGTATATTACTTTTCAGCGAAGGTGAAAGAAATGATAAAGAAAAGTTATTGATAATTGTATGATTGGCCTTATTAGTATAGTGTGTATGCGTACCAATAAATGGCTTCAAATACTTCTGAGAACAGTTGGATCGGGAGGTCACATGTTATGAGCCACACCCCCAATCTGATCAACCCCTTTATAGAAGCAAAGAAAAGTAGACACAGGGCAAGAAGTCGCTCATGGCAGTATGGGGAACGCACGGATCTGTTAGGTGAAAGTGGTCATCGGATCAGTGGCACCTGTCTCATAGTGTCTCCCAGCTATAGATGTGATTCTTGCCACATTCTTATATTTTGGAGTGATGTTTTGGACCTAGGGTAGTTTCACAGCTTGTGTTTGGTTGTCAGGTTCACCGTTTAGTAGTTAGCATTACAGTCTCCGAGCACTGAGGTCATCAATTCAAATCCAGACCAGGGCTAATGCAATATGTATGGAGTTTATATGTTTCCTCCCACACCTCAAAAACATGCTGATTGGTTCATTGCGGATTCACATAAATTAATCGTTCCCTGTATTTATTAAGATATTACTCTTGGTCGCAAACACCAATCCCCATAGATGCATCGCCATCCTGACCTATGAACAGAGTGCACTGGTACATAGAGTGCCAGCCTGCAGAGGGCGCCATGAGAAGTGGAAATGATGGAGGAGTACAGTATTACAGGAGATACCCCCTAGACTCAGTGGTGGAACAACAGACACGCACCTTCCCCCTCCTTTGCTTGCAGCCCACCAAGCAATAAGTAAGCTGTATGGTGGGTGTGATGTGCTGCTTACCTCCTGTGATATGTGCGTCTCTGCATAGAAGTCCAAGGGGAGGCAGGACTGCTAAATAGCAAAATGTGGCAGAGGGGGGATAGAGGACACAGACACCAGTACATGTGTAGAAGCTGTGGTGCGACACAGTGATTTCTATATACTGCATCGCTTGCAGCCCATTCAAGTCAGCATGGTTAGGACTTCCAATAGGAAGTTACTGTCAATCACAGCGTAGCCAGTGTAGTCAGGGACACTCATTGGCTCACTGCGGGGTGGTGAAATTTACCTGGAATTGCTGCAAAGTTTAACTTAAGCAATGTGTAGATACTATACAGTACAGTGTATTCCTGCAGCCATTGGAACCACCCTGTATTAGGGATGGTAGTCACACCTGCATGATTCTAGTGATGAGCACACCCGCATGATTCTTGAGATGTGGGTAGAGCCACGTGTTTTGTTTTTTCTTCTTCTTCTTCCAATTTCTCATTATGTTTTGGTTTGGATTTAGATTTCAGTTTGGTTTAAAACCAATAAAAAAAAAATCAATGATTGATAATAAATAATACAAACTTTAAAAATCATGTAATTTTTGAAACCAAAACCCAAAATTTCAGATTAAAAACCCAAATTCCGAACTGGCGGAAGATTCAAACTGGGATTTGGTCTAGACCAGATTTTGGTGCAGTTTAGATCCACAAAATTTGGGTTGATTCAGATTTCTGGGGAACCAAACTGCACATCTCTACATGCTTCTAAGACGAACTAGTCAGTACTCCAATCCAAGGTATTTAAATGGAGGAACAAGGTCAAACTGGACTGGGAATAGGTGATAAGAATCTCTCCAAGTTATAGTAGCAGGCTCTCCATACATCTCTTGATGTGTGGCTTGGGATAAATGCTCCTATTCAAGGTCTGCAAGTTTAGAAGCTGCGTAAGTTAAAGGCTTTCCATAAATCACTGTAAGCAGATGGGCTCACCAACCACTTTGTGGAGATTAGAGAATTGCACAGACTGTAAATTAAATGTTTATTAGCAGAGATACCTGCCAAGAAGCCGTGCAAGCTGACATATGCATGGGAGAGCCACTTTTTGCTTTGTAACTTGCTGTTCAAGGTTATTGACAAAATGACTGCGGAAAGCGAGGCATTATGTCATTCAGATTTCCAGATTTCCAATTACTATTGATTGATAATAAATGTCTAGTATTAAAGTTCTTCGCAACCAAAAGATTTTAAGTATGGCAATAGATTTGTTTTCCTAATGTTTATAGCAGGAACATTCAGGTTACTCTCCCTAATTCTGTTCTGCATAATGTGTACATTGAGGCTTTATCTAGCTTAGAGATGCAGATTGCACAAACCTACTTTCTTGTGACTACAAGAATGACAGGATTCCTAGCCTACTGTCACGGTCACTCGTGGACACCACCGGCGATGTGATGCTCACCCGCTTGGTGGCGGCTCTTCTTGTGCTGGATGGGCTTCTAGCATCATGCTGGAGGTTGGTGGTCTTGGCGGGGCTCCAGTTGCAGTGACCTGCGGGAGTTGTGTGGTTTGGTTTCTGGTCGGAGCCAGGAGTGATGCAGCCATCTTGAATATGGCCAAAAGTGCCATTGGCCAGTCTGCACTACTTCCTTCGCTTCCTGACTTTCAGAGCCTATGGGAGGATAGTGCTGGTTATATAACCTGGCCCCTCTGACCAGAGAGCTGCCAGTCCAAAGTGTCTCTTTATCTGTGCACTACCTGGAGGTTACAGATTTACCTTGACCCATGCTGGTCCATCTGCTCAGCCTGCCACAGCTTCTTTCCTGAGGTTCAATCCTGGCAAACCTTCTGATGACATCTTTACTCCTGATACCATCTGCACAAGTGGACAACCAAGTGCTACCTCTGTCCTTTTTGGCTCATCCCCCTGTATCATAAATCTTTCAGTCAAAGTATTTCAAAGACTGTCGTCATTTCTTCTAATACTGCGGTGGGCGTCCGCACCCCCTCGTCCAGGGGGGGGGGGGGGGTGTTCAGCGTTGATTCACGGGCGGGATGGGGGGGGGAGAGGGAAGAGCACTCTCACCTGCTCCGTGCGTGCTTTCCATGGTACCTCTATGGTACCTCTCCTCCTGCCTAGACCACCTGCCTAGTGGTGGCGCCGGCCCGGATCTCATAAATCATCATAGATGAAAAGTACATACAAATAGTTTTGTGTTTAAACTTATTAATAATGAAGAGACTGTAAACAAGAGGGAAAGATGGGGTGAGAAAGGAAAAGAATACAATGGAATAAAGCTCAATTGAATAACTAGACATAAAAGACTTACCGCATCAGAAAGCATTAGAAACATCATAGCATAAATCAGATGAATCCAAAACTAGAGGACACAATTTGCTGAGTGACTTCTTACGCACATGATCAATTCGCAGCTGCCAGATTTTGTTGGCACCCTTCCGTGTTTTGTCTATGAGAGTTATTACCATTCCTCATAATATATGGAATTTGTTTTACCAACCAATGAGGTGTACAAGAGGCTTCTTTTCCAGTAAGAGGTAACAGTGAGTAGTACTGGTAGCTCCAGAGGTGGTGGTTGCACAATACGAAGGCTGCCAGACATCACTGTCCTGGCAGCTGGTGCGGTTCTACTGTTTGGAGTTTGGACATTGCTGCATCCCCTATCTGTGGATCTGCCACTAGTGAGTAGCAATTTGGATTCAAAACAATATATACTATGTTTTAAAAAATAAAATAAATGGCAGACACAAAAACTCAACTATCCGGAGTGACATTCTACCCAGGCCAGTTGTAAGCAAGAATAATGGTAGTACAAACATTGCCATAGAGGTTTAACCATGTCCTGATGGTGGCATGATCATGCATTCTGCATCATAAGAAAAGCAAACATTCTTCACAAGGCACACAATGGGCATAGGCATGCTCTATTGGACACACCACTACCCAACTCTATTTTGCCTGACCCTGTTAAAAAAAATTACAAAAGTTTGGGTAAGTCCACTAAAAGTTCCACGAAGTGCCATCTTGAGAATGCTGGTACCATTAAAAACTTTAATCTGCATCTAAAATCAATACAGGTGCATCTGTCTGGGGTGGACCTTGCAGAAGACCACTTGGTACCCAAAGTCAACTGACGCGTTTCATCTCTTGGGACTTCCTCAGGAGTGTTGATAATCTTCTGGTGACCTTTCCTCATTCATAGGTCAGTGTGAATCATTTTCTAATAAATTCTGGGCAGATGGAACCTTCTGTTTAGTGTTAAATGGCTTATTCCTACACAAATGCAAAGGTTAGGACCAAGTGGGGATTCTCTGGAATATTCCAAAATTCACATCCAGTCATATGGCTCAAGCATCCTGGTGAGACATCTAATGGATTCAAGGGTCAAATGGGAATTTTTAAACCTATTAATCCTCCATCTGTTGGTGGCAAAACTGTCCCTTGTTTTTAAAATCTCTGATTAAAATACTTCAAATAAAGGGAAGAAAGTGCTTGGGAAGGCCTGGTTTAACAGCTCTTGCCAGCTCAGCGTACCTGTCCTCAGACACATATGACAACCCCATTATGGGGCGTAACTAGATATTCCTAGGCCCCATAGCAAAGGTTTGTAAGGGCCCCCTATTTATCAACTGATGGTGACAAATGTATGTAAAACATATTACTTAGACAGTAAAGATGGGCCCCCTTCAGCTCTGGGCCCCATAGCAGCTGCACCCCTTGCACCTATGGTAGTTACGCCTTTGCCCCCATAAACTGATATATGCAAAACACAGCGCCATCTACTGTATTTACATGGTAAATCTATTTATTGACTTTGTTAATGACCTTCTTAAGCTATATAAAAGGCCTGTGAGGGTATTTATCCAGCCATCCCCATGTGCTATTGCCAGTGACCACCCCAGAGAACAGTGGGGGAAGGAAAGCAAATGTATCTGTATGCAGTGCTGTTTTCTGGCCTTGTGCATTTGCAGGAACTTTGCAAAGTTACTTAGTTACGAACACGGCATACTTACTTTATGACATTTAATTGCCCACCCATAGTCTTTCCCTGCTGTCTGAGTCTGAGATTCCATGGATAAGGCAAAAGTCAGTAGAATTTGTAAATAGGGAAGATTGTATCCTACAGCGAATGCCTATAAATCAAATCTGAATCATATGACAGAATGTATTGTGTTCTAAAGCGAAAAACCTGCCATGCATTATACCCGGATAGCGCAGTCCCTTGTGCGGTATGTGAGCACTCATTAATAGTTATGGTTAATGTTTTGTTTAAAATAAAAAACATTCCAACTTCCATGAGGATAATATACAACTTTTATGTATTGATATATGTGATTTTCCTTATGATTGGCCAGGAGTTGGAAGTCTTTCACGAGAACTGCTCCAAAGTACATTCAGGTGGAACTAAAATAATGTGAAAACACCCCTTTCCACATTATTTTAGTAAATGTTTTTTAATAATTGGGCCTCTTAATATGAAATTAGCCATATTGGAGATTAGCTGCAAATCCATTCTCAATCCGCTCACCATGTAATGATTCCCCAGTGTGTGCGTAGCCCAGGACTTACTCAGCGGCTGTGATAGAATCAGGCTGATCGGAGGCGGAGCTGACGTCACATGACTTCCCCTCACACACCTGGCCACGCCTGCGTATTACCTGACACTCCCAGATAACAGCCGCTCACCATGTAATGATTCCCCAGTGTGTGCAGTGTGTGCGTAGCCCAGGACTTACTCAGCGGCTGTGATAGAATCAGACTGATCAGGGGCAGAGCTGACATCACATGACTTCCCCTCACACACCTGGCCATACCTGCGTATTACCTGACACTCCCGGAGGAGGTGAATGAGCTGACGTCGCACACCCTCCTCTAAAACGTTTGGGCACCCCTGTATTTTCCCTGGCACTGACAGAAAACATACGGTTACCACCCACAAACGCTGGCTTTCTTTTAATTACCTTGCGTATGGCCAGCGATCAAAAAAGTAGCAGGATTTTATGGCAGGATGGCTTTGCACGTGCATACTGCGAGACACACATGCGCAATCTATAGATAATCATTCGGCCTGCGAATAATGAGTAACATTATTATATGTTTTAAATATTTATAAGTAAAAATAAGTGAACCCTAAGTATACGTGTTCTGTAAACCTGATTGAAAATCTACTGCGGCATTAGAGCTGGAGAGATCGGAGAACAAATCTTCGTACGATTACTTGCCAGGTGTCTCTTGAACCCCCCTGTTTGCCTTGTGCTCTAGCACCACGTACGCTCGGCACATAGAGGGAGGGAGGCTGCTAAACGAAGAGATGGATGTCTGATACTGAGTCACCAGCTCAAGGTGACTGTTTCCATTAATGTGCAGATAATAGATGAGGAGGAGGAGGGAGACTGAGGTGGGAGAAAGACGTCACTGATCGTTGTGCCGCATAGGTTCTAACATTGTAATGTCTGAATAAAAGTACATTACCGTACGGGTAAATTGAATTCATTTTGCAGTCATCATCTGTCTGTGACGGTGTCAGACTTTGAACATGAGAGTGGCGGTTCTAGGTGTCTATGCTACCCTTTAAATGACATTAAAACTGTATGTTAGGGAAGATGTATCATTTCTAGAAGTACACACATGCTGTACATATTTACCATCTAGGTATACATATATACAACAAGGGGTTCAGTAAGAAAGGTACAGAAGCTTGCAAGTGTTTAAAGCGTAAAATTCCAGTGGTCGGGGTCCCACTAGTCAGAAGACCAACAATGGGATCCTAACAGACAGGATCCAGACGGATCCCACTGGTAAGTAGTACAGTTTGGTACTATTCGGAGGGTAAGAGTTAGGCTGCAGGGGATAGTGGAGATTTGGGTTAGGCTGCAGGGGGGATGGTTAGGGTTAGGCTGTGGAAAGGGACAATTAGGGTTGGGCTGCAGGAGGGCATAGTTAGGGCTGGCTATGTGAGCAGCAGGGTTGTCACTAGGAATTTTGGGGCCCAGGACTGATTTCCAGTCCAGGCCCCTACAGGCCCCCCCATCTCTCCCCTTCCCCCCTCCCCTTCACTAACCGCCCTGCTCCTGCTCCCTCATCCCTCCTGCTGAACGTAACAGGTCCTGAAGCACAGGTCAATGCAAAACATCGGCGGCCAATTAAAATGCAGCACCGGCTGGGGAGCCAATCAGAGCTCGTACACCGTCAGCCGCTCTGATTGGCTCAAAAGCGGTACACAAGCTCTGATTGGCTCAAAAGCCAGTGCAGCATTGTATTTGGCAGCCAGTGTCCTGCTTTGAAGAATCCTGTGCTCCGTTCAGTGCACCGAGTGCAGCGCGGGTAGCACAGCAGAGACAGTCAGGGATTTTTAAGTGGGCAAAATGAGCTGCCGGGGCCCTGGTGAGCAGTGAGTAATTAAAAAGGGTTGTATTAAAATACTTAGTGATGTGTCGGGGTTCTGTCCATTATGATTCCACTGTCTGTCTTCTGACTGTTGGAATCCCGACTCCTGGGATTTTGTACTCAGCCCATGTAATGTTTTCTTTTTTTATTCTAATTTCCCACCAGGCCAGAGCATAAAGGCCACCTGCTTACTCTCGTTGCCATTAGACTGTGCCTATTATGGCCCATACTGTCCTCAACTTTAAGATGGCAGGGCTGGTGGAAACATGGTCAAAGACTGAGGTGTGCAGTGTGATCCGATTTCTGTGTCTAAAGAATATATACTATAAGCAACCAGACTTCATTGCCAACTTGTCAAGGTGTATGGTGATCACATTATGTTAGGGTAACAGGCTTGGGTTTGGCGGACTACCTGTGGTGGACATGCTTGGCCGGCCAGATCACGGCTCATCTTGAACTTCATTGGTCAAATTCAGCACGGCAGACAGATAATCCTCAATGTCCAAGTCAAAACCCTTCTCTCACTCACATTTAGACTTGACACTAAATACTGCAGTAACACCAAATGCTGCAAGATAAAACTCCACTGATCATGAAACCTGTAGTATTGGTCAGAAGGAAAGTTTGTCACCAATGTGTAAAGCTGGGTGCGGACTGTGCTGAAGTGATCATTGATGTTTGTGGAGCTGCAGCATGAACTCAGTGCCGACCAGGAAGTCAGAGAAGAGATCAGGAAAGTGGTTCAGTGATTGGAGCAAACTGCTCGAGAAATCCTCATTCTCCTGCAACGTGTCCATCAAGAGGCCGGCTTCAATCTCAAACCTGCAAAATGATAGTGAAAATCCCAACAGGGCTTCAGAAGGCACTCTAAACCTCTCCCGTACCCCCTAATCCTAACTTCAACATGAACCTAATCCTTCCAGCTAATTCCTAACCCAAGTACCACTCCCCCTAAACCTAACCCTCCATCCCATAGCCTAAACTTCCCCTCCCTGTAGCCTAAAGTCCCCTCAATAGCTTAAACCTAACCCCTGCCCCTTCCCTGAGCAGCCGTCAGCTATCCCACTCAGTTACCGATCGGGATTCTGGCTGCTGGCATTCTGGCATTGGGATCCTGATCTTTTCCTAGATAGTGCGCCGGTCTTCTGAATGCAGTCTGGATGCTGGCATCCTTCGGCCCCGATGTTAACCACATCACATTTATATATATATATATATGGTACTTATTTCCTAGCACGGCACCCATCTCGTTGATTGTATGCCTTAACTTTAAGGCACTTAAGGCATACAATCAACGCGATGGACCCAATTTTATGTCAATCCCCAGCTAATTTGCCGGTGAAAGACAAAATCACGTTGATCTCTTCCGACGTGATCAATGCGATTTTCCCATAAAGGAACAATGTTAAATAATTTTTAAAGTGAAAATCAACGCGATCAACCCGATTTTACATAGGTGACAATGTGAAATGGGCCAATATGGCCCATTTCACATTGAATATGGTTAAAAAGTATGTTTAATGCCCCCCCATTGTTAACGCCACCCCACTATTGATGCCAACCCGAAGCGTGGCGAGCGCAGCGAGCCCGCGAGGGGCGGCGGTACGCGTCCTCCGACTTTTTCATACCCCTACTATCCACGTCGGCGTGGAGTTGATTTTATAAAGTGTGGCGAGCGCAGCGAGCCACCGAGCCCGAAGCGTGGCGAGGGGACGCGGATACCTGTGAAGCCCGCGAGGGGACGCGGATACCTGTGAAGATATCCGCTCGCCATGCTTCGGGCTCGGTGGCTCGCTGCGCTGGCCACACTTTATAAAATCAACTCCACGCCGACGTGGATAGTAGGGGTATGAAAAGGTCGGAGGACACATACCTCCGCCCCTCGCGGGCTCGCTGCGCTCGCCACGCTTCGGGTTGGCGTTAATAGTGGGGTGGCGTTAACAATGGGGGGGGGGGGCATTTAAAACATGATGGGGGGTTGGTATTAAAATGGGGGGTTTTGGGGCTTTTTACATTGAAATCAATGTAAAATCGGTTCTCAGGGACCATTTTACATTGATTCCAATTTAAAAATCGGGTCGAACGCGATTTGGTTGGCACGCGATGCGATCGCGATTTTTCCAACCCGATGGATTCAATCAAAATCGGTGGCGCCGTGCTAGGAAATAAGTACTATATATATATATATATATATATATATATATATATATATATATATATATATATATATATATAACAACTCCAATAAAGAAGGCACTGGTGAAACAACAGTGTAAGATAACACAACAAACGTGTATTGATGAGCTTTCGGGGTTTGACCCCCTTCCTCAGAACACGACTACAGCACAGAAGCACAGTACAACACTGACATAAATACCTTAGTTCAGCAGATCTCCCGTCCCGTGGCGTCCATTCACCAGGTGCACGCTGCAGATGCCGGGCCGCAGGCTGATGACGTCATGCATCCAGATCCAGGAAGCGGTGTCGCTGCCTAGCAACGCAAACCGCTTGCGTTTCAATCCGAACTCCACTACTCACAGCCTGCTCTCAGGTCACTGCTGCCGCCCTGATAACCGCCCACCTGGGAGGAGACATAATAAACGACAGCTTATACAAGAATGCATTACAGTGACAGTAGTCATATGCAAATACAATACAGCAAATTACAATCATAGAATAGGGACAAACAGGACATACATACAAATAACACATAGCAGAAAGATTAAGTAAGCGCATTCCAGCTGATCTTATCATTAAGCCCTTTAGGGGCAATGGTATTCAATCTAAAGATCCAGCGAGACTCGGTGATTAACAGGCGTTTTGCCCTATCACCGCCACGCATGGAATCCTTAATATGGTCAATCATGAAATACTTTAATGAAGAGAGCGGATGCCCCATAGACTTAAAATGGCGTGCCACAGGCTGATCCACCGACCTGCCAGACTGGGCAAGATCGATGGCTGACCTGTGTAACGCCATTCTAGTGCGGAAGGACTGAGTGGTCTGGCCCACATAATAAAGGCCACACGGGCACACAAGAATATATACAACGAACTCTGATCTACAGGTGAGCACATGACGGATCTCGAACTGTTTATCCATATGGGGATGCTTAAAGTTTTTACATGGCATCAAATACTTGCAAGTAGTGCAATTATAGCAGCTATAACAGCCTGGTGGCTTGGTGTAGACATTTGGGGGCCTTGGTATGTTCAGACCCGTAATGTCAGTACGCACCAGCCTATCGCGTAATTTGCGACCTCTTTTAAAGGCTGCTAGCGGTCGTGTAGTTTTAAACCCAGGGAGATCGGGATCATGTTTGACCATAGGCCACAGGGCCTTAGATGCATATTGAAGTATGAAGTTCCTCTCCTATAGATTGTAAGCTTGCAGCAGGGCCCTCCTACCTCCAAGTCTGTATGTTGTTACCCAGTTTGTTTTATCACTGTCTACTATTGTAAAGCGCAACGGAATCTGCTGCGCTATATAAGAACCTGTAAATAAATAAATAAATAAGTATGGGGCTTGCCACTGAATACGTACTTGTCCATGGCAGTACATTACCAGAATCAGGTTTCCTGGGTTTCAACAGATCTGAGCGCGGGATTGACATCACCTGCAATTTTTGCTGGCTTAATGTAGCAGGATCATAACCCCTATTAATAAATTTACCAATGAGGTGATCTAATCTATTAGACAACAGAGATGGATCACTGATGAGCCTCGCTAACCTCATCATTTGGGAGCGGGGCAATCCTCGTTTGAGGGCGGGGGGATGATGGCTAGATGCCAATAGAAAGGTATTCCTACCCACATCCTTATAGTGAACATCAGTGGTAATTTTGTTGTCGATTAAAGAAACAGCTACATCTAAAAATTGAGCACAGCTATCATTACAAGAAAATGTGAACTTGATCGCCGAATCACTGGAGTTAACCTCAGCAATCAGCGACTCAAACAGCTCCTGTCCACCCGTCCACAGGACAAAAATGTCATCTATGTAACGGGTGTACAGGAGCAGATGTTTGTTCACCTCAGGTCTAAGCAAAAACAAACGGTCTTCTTCACAAAACATGTAGATATTAGCATACGAGGGTGCCACCGCCGATCCCATGGCGCACCCTCGCAGCTGCAGGTAGTAACTACCATCAAATAAGAAGAAGTTCCTCTCCAGAGTGAGTTGCAATAGCCTGAGAAACAACTGGTGGTCAAAGATCGCAGTGTCCAGATGTTGATTCAGGAATGTTTGTACTGCTATCAAACCCCCGACATGGGGTATGGATGTATACAGGGAAGATACATCTAAGCAACACATCAGGGTGCCAGGTGGAACTTCAGGAATGTCCAGTAACAAATTTAAAAAGCTTGTAGTGTCCTTTAGGAACGATGGTTTAGAGCATAGTAGTGGCTGGAGAATATAATCAAGCAGCTGTGATACTGGCTGATAGAGGGAATTTCGAGCAGCAATAATAGGGCGGCCCGGTGGATTCCTGACGTCCTTATGTAACTTGGGCAATGTGTACAGCACAGGAACCACCGGAGCCGCCGTCAAAATCCGATCACGAACTTTGGCAGGCAATAAGCCCTCGGATACTGCAATAGAGAGAATGTTAGAGAGTTCTTTCTGGTATTTCTGGGTAGGATTCCCAGGGAGCTTCAGGTATACAGCAGAATCTGCTAATTGGGAGTAGATTTCTTTGCGGTAGTCTTCGATATTTTGTATCACGATGGCCCCGCCTTTGTCGGCGGGCCTAATAGTGATGTCCTCATAGCTACACAGCTGTTTAAGGGCCGAAGACTCATCTACAGACAGATTCTTAGTCACCTTACCCGGAGCTGCCACAAAGCGATGTATGGAATCATCCAATAATCTCCCAAACGTTTTGATTGACGAATTGGTCGATATTGGATCAAATTTAGATCCAGAGTTACTGCGTAGAAACTCATCAAAAACACCAGTAGAGATTTGTGGAGGTTTAGACTGAAAGAACTCCTTTAATCGTAATTTCCTCATCAGCTTGTGATGGTCACAGCGCCAGTCAAATTCATCCAAGAAATTAGTTGGTACAAAAGAGAGTCCCATAGAAATAACAGAAATTTCAGTAGATGATAAGGTACGGTCGGATAGGTTAAATATCAGGGTTTCTTGTTCAACACCTGGCGAGGCGGATTTCTTCTTACCTCGCCGGTTTTGGCCGCCCCTGCGGGTGGCCTGCCTCTTGGACGCCGGCTTGAAGAAGCCCCCTGGCCTAAAGGGCCACTTTGTTGATCGGAGGCATCATCGGATTCCGATATGGCGAATTCACTGTCGCTGGCCATATTCACATTGGCCTGCCGGTTCCGATACTTTTGTTGCCACGGTTTGCGTCGACGGTAGCCACCATCAGAGCGGCTTGGTTGTTGCTCCCCTGTTAACCATCCGTACACTTTATTTTCATCATAATCAGCATCAACTGTATGCCGCTTATTTCTCTTGAATTTGAGTAACTCTCTTCTATAATTTTCACATTGCTCCTCTAATTTACTCAAGCTCGCTGCATTATTAGGATTGGTCAAAATGTCCTGATGACTTGTCTGAAAAGCAGCAATTTTAGACTTGGAGATCTGGAGCTCCCGACCTGACTCCTCGATAACTAAGACCATTAGGTCCAGGGAGGCCCTATTCAGGATCCCGACCCACTTACGGACGAAATCCGGGTTGTGCCGGCCAATAGTGGGGATATTCCGAATCCGGAATCCCCTAGGGATTTTGTGTGCGCGGAAATAATCAGACAGGGATGCCCCATGCAAATGAAAGTCAAACGCCTATTAATCACCGAGTCTCGCTGGATCTTTAGATTGAATACCATTGCCCCTAAAGGGCTTAATGATAAGATCAGCTGGAATGCGCTTACTTAATCTTTCTGCTATGTGTTATTTGTATGTATGTCCTGTTTGTCCCTATTCTATGATTGTAATTTGCTGTATTGTATTTGCATATGACTACTGTCACTGTAATGCATTCTTGTATAAGCTGTCGTTTATTATGTCTCCTCCCAGGTGGGCGGTTATCAGGGCGGCAGCAGTGACCTGAGAGCAGGCTGTGAGTAGTGGAGTTCGGATTGAAACGCAAGCGGTTTGCGTTGCTAGGCAGCGACACCGCTTCCTGGATCTGGATGCATGACGTCATCAGCCTGCGGCCCGGCATCTGCAGCGTGCACCTGGTGAATGGACGCCACGGGGCGGGAGATCTGCTGAACTAAGGTATTTATGTCAGTGTTGTACTGTGCTTCTGTGCTGTAGTCGTGTTCTGAGGAAGGGGGTCAAACCCCGAAAGCTCATCAATACACGTTTGTTGTGTTATCTTACACTGTTGTTTCCCGAGTGCCTTCTTTATTGGAGTTGTTGTATGAAGATTTTCTTATGGCACCGGGGCAAGCTGTTATTATACCAGAGTGCCGGCAGGATTGGACCCGTATATATATATATATATATATATAGTCTACCAACAGCCTGTACAGCTGAAGGCTTTCACTTGTCTTCTCTTATAAAAAGCCACCGGCGCTGACAGCCCAGCACTGCACCGCCATGAGCTTATTATGACAGCTGTCAGTTTGTCCCGATACAGGGAAGCGGATCACCAAAAAAGACCCATTCTGTAGCAGGGGGCCCTTTCAGATAGTTGGGCCCAGGGGTACTTTCTCCGTGGGCCTCCCTTTAATCTGGCTGCGGCATACATTAGTGCCTGGCCCATCTATTGGAGCTAATAATTACAGGGGCACATAGCACCCCCAGCATTCTGATCACTTAAGAATTCATACATGAAGTGTAAATACAATTAACAGATCTTCATACATCTGCCCCAGGATCCACTAGCCATTCTGTTGTTGCTAGCGACGGACCTACTGTGCCTTATTCTAAATACATAGCCATTTTGTGTTCCAGAATACCACAATTTGCCACCGCAATTTATTTAAAATACAGCGCTGGAAACTAGTTAGCTGTATATAAATGGGAAGAGGTAAACATTATAATACACTAGTACAACCCATTGTTTCAAATATCAGGTCAGATCTTGAAAATGATCTGGAGTGAGCGATGACAGTACAATCTGCTTCACTTCACTTTCTCATCAGTTGAGGACCTAAAACAAACACCTATAAAAAAGCCAGGGGCACCAAGTGCTCTTTTAACACTAATAATTTTGGCTTCAAACTCAATGGTATTTAATCTAAGAAACAGTTTGCAATAAACTCACAACATATTACCTTGTCAGCATTGGAGAACAAGAGATATTACACAGTACTTCCAAGCTGCAAATGAAACAAGAATTGCACTGCTGACAAAGGTAATTCTGCGGCCTGCTGTTGCTAGGTAACCTGATATACGAATATCACTAATACCGGCTCAGACTGACATGTTTATTTTTCTGTGTATAGGGTGAGAGATAAGAGATCAGTTGTTATAAACTGTACATGTCAAGAGTGACTGGTTAACAAATTCTTCCTAATGTCATGTGGATGTGACACCTTATGGAAATGAAGCTGATTCTAAAGATATGCCTAATGTTTTCTGCACTTGTGGCACCCCAAATAAATGAATAAATGGTGTTATCATGGATTGTATTTCCACAGGCTCCAATGTTACCTGTCAGCAGTGTGTCAGCGAGGATTGGCTTTCTACTTCAACTTCCCTCGTTCACACCACAAAAGAGAGGCAAGGATATCCAACCACAAACATAATAGATGAACAATCAGTGTGTTGCCAAACAATTATGTTTACTGAAATGTAAATAATCCCAAATGAGTAGGTATAAATTTACACAAAGTGGGGAGTATTGACAGCATGATAAAGTGTGCAGAGGAGGAATGCTGGTAGTATCAGGTGTGGGGGTGGCTGGTGCTGTAAATGCAGGATGGTGCAGGGTGCAAAACTATTTTAAAAAGTTGTCCTTCATCCATATGTAGTAAAGTGCTGCAGGCATACATTTTGTCAGGCTACTGCTGATCACACAGGTGCCCTTTTGGCTGCTTTTAAGTTAAATTATGACAATCATCTTTTAAAATATACTGTATATGTAATCCTATATAATAAAGGATAATGCTGCTCTTCATCTCTATGGGAGGGGGGGATTCAACTGTTTAATGCATTTGAGGCCACTAAATGATGCCCAATGAATTAAATCAAGTTTTGTAAGGTTTTCACGATATTGTTATGTTGTTATTCCATCATTATGTTGGGCTGGTAACTAGTATATAATGTTAGCTGAAGTCACTGCCACTTCTGGTACATCAACATCCATATCAGTTGTCATAGTGCTTAGTTTGCAGTGAGGAAGGAATGCTATAAATGGTGACTGGTACCCAGGTGGTACAGCAACAGCAGATGCCTTTTCCACATCTGTCCAAGAGGCAGCACTCACTGAGAACATCTCTGTCCAAGAGGCAGCACTCACTGAGCACATCTCTGTCCAAGAGGCAGCACTCAATGAGAACATCTCTGTCCAAGAGGCAGCACTCACTGAGCACATATCTGTCCAAGAGGCTGCACTCACTGAGCACATCTCTGTCCAAGAGGCAGCACTTACTGAGCACATCTCTGTCCAAGAGGCAGCACTCACTGAGAACATCTCTGTCCAAGACAAAGCACTCACTGAGAACATCTCTGTCCAAGAGGCAGCACTCACTAAGCACATCTCTGTCCAAGAAGCAGCACTCACTGAGAACATCTCTGTCCAAGAGGTAGCACTCACTGAGAACATCTCTGTCCAAGAGGCAGCACTTACTGAGCACATCTCTGTCCAAGAGGCAGGACTCACTGAGCACATCTCTGTCCAAGAGGCAGCACTCACTGAGCACATCTCTGTTCAAGAGGCAGCACTCACTGAGCACATCTCTGTCCAAGACGCAGCACTCACTGAGCACATCTCTGTCCAAGAGATATAAATATGCTTGGGATAAGCATATTGATATCCGTACAAAAAAATAAGGATCAAATATGGTTTGAGGTAACATGTTTAAAAAAGGGGGCAGACTAGATGGGCCAAGTGGTTCTTATCTGCCGTCAAATTCTATGTATCTATGTTTCTAAGAGGCAGCACTCACTGAGAACATCTCTGTCCAAGAGGCAGCACTCACTGAGCACATATCTGTCCAAGAGGCTGCACTCACTGAGCACATCTCTGTCCAAGAGGCAGCACTTACTGAGCACATCTCTGTCCAAGAGGCAGCACTCACTGAGAACATCTCTGTCCAAGACAAAGCACTCACTGAGAACATCTCTGTCCAAGAGGCAGCACTCACTAAGCACATCTCTGTCCAAGAAGCAGCACTCACTGAGAACATCTCTGTCCAAGAGGCAGCACTCACTGAGAACATCTCTGTCCAAGAGGCAGCACTCACTGAGAACATCTCTGTCCAAGAGGCAGCACTCGCTGAGAACTTCTCTGTCCAAGAGGTAGCACTCACTGTACTGCATTATATTGGGGACATTTTTCTTTAAATAAAAAAAATTGCTGCAGCAGTAGTTGTATAGTCTTGTGTAATGTTTCTGACATACAGTATAGGGGGTTAGGTGTGTAAAAGAATTAAAAAAAGAAAAACCATTTACACTCCGTTTTTCAAATATCCTAGAAAATATCTGGGGTGAGAGGGATCTTATTTAAACTCTTCGCCCTGGGAGCCATATTTTGTAGAAATGTCACTGGCTAACCTTAGTAAGGATGCAGGAATCTTGTCTTGCAGGTAGGTACAATTCTAAATAGGATAATTTGAGCAGAATCCACGCTGTGGTGTCCGTTGCACCAAATCCAAACCAAGTCCTGGGTGACTCAGCTACGAAGACCATACTTTTTGATTTTCTAATGTGTGTCTTACATACTGTAAATAACACAGAAAGTGGCAACATTTGATTGTTACCATACATAGACTATTATAGTTGTTAATGATGTACGCAGGTGTTGTTGTTCCCAGAGTTATATACAGTAGGCACACACCAGCGGATTACTCAAACTATGAACAGCCCAGTTACTTATCCTGTGGTGTTGGTTAACTGACTTGAAGTATGAGAGGTACAGCCATACTCCCTGTAATATACACACTGCTTCTCATGGATTTAAAGCTTGGACCATCTTAAAAGTCTTTCAATTTACTAACGTGGGACTACTGTCACGGTTATGATTCTTGGCACCATCAACAAGTATTTTTTTCCTTTCTTGGACTACCATTCATACCAACCGGAAATTGACTTTTGGATGTCGCGAAGCACACTGTGATGTTTGGGAATTCCTCATCATACCTCTTAGAAAGATTGTCAATATATGGTCTCAAATCTTCTTTCTGGTTGATCTTCCATGTGATAGTTTCTTACTCAGGTACATCTTCAACTGCTGTTATATGAAGTGACACATATAGTACTTGTACTTGCTCACTATATCAGCTTCCAACTTTTCTCCAACGTGAATGTTTTTTCTCTAGACTTGACAATCTTTCAGTATTTGGATTCCATAATCTGTAGCATTTTCTTTCATAACAATTGGCAAGCATGATGCAGTTCATTGATTCAGAATCCATCTTACTGTACGTCTTCTTTTTTTTGGTATATGCAAAAAGGCTATGCTTCCAGAAGTTTCAAACTTGATTTTCTCTTTTCCCATAATAAGGGCAGAATAGGTTGGAGGGGCTCCAGGTGGACAGCCACCAATCTACCTGCTTTTGTTGGAAACGCAGCGGAATCCGACAGGTTTTGGCCCCATTTCTGTGAACCTCAATCCAATTTTAAAAAAGCAGCAGCTCACCCGGAGCCATCCTACCATACGCCTTCCTCCCTACTGCTGGGTCCCACTTTGCTCACCTGTCCCACTGCCGGGCAGGGTGAGCAGCAGCAACAGCAGCTCACCAGAATAGGAGGGCGCCTCCCACCACCTTCCGCCCAACTCTCGCCACCTCCATCGCTCACCCGGTCTTGGCGCCTGCCGGGTGAGCAGCAGCAGCCAAAAATGAAACTCGGATTTGGCTGCATTCAACAGGGCACGTCAGATCCGACATTAATTGAATAAACCCCTTAGCATCTAATGCTGGTTTCTTGATTCCAGAGAACAACAACTTCTTTCCCATAATAAGGCACAATGAATACAGTTCCACTTTAGTAGACCTCACTAGTATTTCTATGTCATTCCCACCTGCTGCCCCCAAATGCCCGATGCCTGTCACTCAACTTGCGAATGGCCACGACTACTAGCCATTGCTGACTGGGATTGCACAGATGGCTCACATATTTTGCACCGTGGACCGAGTGCATGCATGGTCATTTGATAATCTTGCAGCTGAGCGAGTGGGTCTGAGTGTGTCAATAAAATGTAACTGGCTGCAATGCAAGGTCAAGGCTATATCAATGACCTCAAACTTGGACTTTACACAATAATTGCACAGTGCAACAAGAATTAGAAGCACACACATGCGGATGTAAAGACAACATTTTTCATCCCAGAAGCCTCAAGGATGGTCCTCTTCTTATCTCATTTAAACAATGGTGCACAGTTATCAAGATAGTGTTTATGAAAATGGCCATCATTATCTAATCATACTTATTTGTGTATATTTGACCATTTCTGATTGACAATTTGGGAACACTACAAAATACAGTAGGCACATTGACAATGACTTCTACATCGAGGTTGCTCAAAGACCCTTTATTCCTATCTCATATGTGTCAGATACAGCATATTTCCATAAGGGAATATTGTGGAAAATCCAGGCCAGGTTTTAGAGCAGCAGCAGGAAAAGTAGATCCAGTCCAGGTTTCCTAACTGATGTGTTCAGGATTGGACTAATTAGCAGCACCTGTGTTCTCCTGATATAAGTGTCTCCAGGGCAGGAGGTCATTGGTGGAATAGCAGTCCAGGGGTGTGGGCTATGGTAGGGACCACTGGAACATACTGTACTATGCTGTGACCATATCTATATGCTGCAATGCTGTCACCATACTTGCCTATGCAGTTTACCTGGTGTGCTGTTTGCCTGCTACAAAATAAAGACCGAGACTTCATCTTATCCAGTGTATGTGAGTCCTTGTCACACATATTGGGGTCATCTCAACATAGTGTTACCATATACAATCTTTAGCTTTGTAATTGTCGTATAACCTATAAAGAGTTTTGTAAATTTGCCATTCCCTTTTTATCGAGAAGATTTTAGTAAGAATATTGGCCCTTATTCTGGTCGGTGCGGATATATCCGCGTGCGTTCGGGCCGCCGATGTTTTGTGTCTGCGCATGTGCAGAGGCGTCTCTGCGCATGTGCGAGCAGGGCGTACGGCCAAATCCCGCATGATATGTGGACACTCCGAAGAGGGGGTGGAGAGGGGCGTGAAGGGCTATTTGTGCTCATTACCATATGCATACGCCACGCGTTTCATGGGCGTTCCCATGCAAACGCTGGGCGTACGTATGGTAATGCGGCCGTGACGCACGTGTAGGGGGCGGACATATGACATCGCCGGATGTCAGCTGCCCGCTCAGATCCCTGCTTTTGCACGGAAAAATGTCCGTGTGGTCTGAGGTTGCGGGAGCTGGCGGACCACTCGGCCCTGCATTCGATGTTCTGCGACCATCGAATGATGGGGGAGGTTCCCTGAGATGGAGGAGGCGTATTCCGTGAAAAATACACATGCGGTCCGTTCGGCCAGCTTCTTACCGCGTACGGACGGAGTTGGCGATCCGTATGGAAGGCGGGGTTTCGCACGCACGGTCCTGGCCGCATAATCGGATCCGGACGCACCGACCAGAATAAGGCCCATTGTTTGGAATCTGTAGAAATGGCCAAGCGTGTTGTGCAAAGTGTGCGCGCTGTCTCCAACTGACAAGAGCTGCGGTGATCTGTTCCTGACCTCTCTCACAGAAGCTGATAATCCCTTTGGACAAGACTGACAGTTATAGATATACAATTTGTCATGGGATTCTCTCCAACTACCTACTGCTTATCTATCATTAGAATGAACCATAAGGTAAATTATTTAACTCTAAATTCCCTAAGCCTATTCGCTAGTTGTTATCTCTCATGATACTGCTAGGCTAGCTCTACAGCACAGCATGAGACTAAGTAAGCAAAAGAGGAATGCATGAATAGAATTTAGAATTTCCTACTCGATCCTTACTCGGACAATGAGTATGGAGTATGTTAGGCAATGCTCCCTAGGAAGTCTCCCAAATACATATCTCCAAAGATAGAAGGGACTTTTGAAAATCATAGCAAAACGGATTTGGAGAAGCCATAATCGTTGCCTAAAAATCAAGTGAGAATTTCGCACAAAAGATCACCATTTATACTCAATTTTACAAGTATATTTCGTCTTACAAGATACCCAAAATGAAGCAACCAGGGTATTTTTCCAATGCTTTATCAGAAACACTGCAAACTATCGGGCAAATATCATTTTAAAATACATTCTGTGCACACATGCCTGATCTCCGGGTAGTTGTGAGAAACTTTCAATTTTACAGGTCGTCCAGACGAGCACCCAGATTTCCTGCATGCTTCCCATATTCATAGTAAAACGGGCACGGTATGGAGAAAGCACTAGCAATCGCAGCTATGTTTTGAGGGGCGGGACTAAATCATGTAATTTACCCTGTCTCTTCCTTCAAGACCAATGAATTGCTGCATTTTGCCACTATGTGGACAGGCCTAATTACATTATAGTTTGCAAAAAAGACAGAATGGAAATTTCTTCACATTCATTAATGTACAATGAAAGTACTAAAGAATTATAATCAACAAAATAATGAATAATTCATTTTTTCTTTCTCCTTGTAATTTGAAAAAAACCCAAAAACACATTTTCAAAAAAAAAAATATTTTTTTCAAAATGTTTTGTGCCACATAGGACATAGAAAACACAAACAACACACACAGAAAACTTGCACTACCAAAGTTTGCCAGCAGACCTACTGCCCCTCTGAAGCATATTCTGAGAAGGTACTCTGCAAGAAAAAAACTTTGGTGGTAACCCAGGAAAATCTGCATGACTCTTTTGAGACCAATACTTGGATTATACCCATTTGTAATTATACTGTATGCATATATACTTATATTATGCAGTTGGCATTACAGGCAGTAGCATACAGGCACTCCCAGCATGGCAGACTTTTGAAAGGCTCCAATGGTTCCTACAATAATCCACACACCCCCAGACTATCAGTTGGGCAGCTATACCACCATCAAGAGCAAGGTGACTCTGCCCTGGAAACCATTATAACAGGAAATCCCAGTTGCTGCTGATTACACACCTGGGATTCTGCTACTGCTACCAAAACCTGTTCTGGATTCTCCACAATACAGTACCTTCATGTGGGGCAATGCTGACTCTGTCACACTCCTTCCCTCTTCTCTTTAACCACCCTGGTGAAGTTACATAATATTCAGGCATTCAGGGATTGCTCTCAGCCTCGCACAAAACCACTTGTGTCATCCGCCTGGGTATACAGCCTCCACCACTTTCCAGAAGTTGCTTACCTCACCTTCTTAGCTTATGGTATGCTAAGTCAACAATGTCTACGTGGACATTCATTAGGTCCAGTGCCAGAATAAGTCTTCGGGGAGCCTGGGGCAGTTTAGACAGGGGGGCCCCCTTGCACTTGTCATTATTGGCTGCAAAGGAGAATATTACACTGTCAAAACACAGAGTAAAGGTAGTATAAACTTGGTCATTGGGTAACTGCAGGGGGGGATATTATATACACATACATACCACATGAAAAGCCTGTGTTTGTCCTTCTGCACCTTACTCTGTAAGACTGTAGGAAACCTCACAGGCTCAGTACTGCCTCTGATTAAAAACCCTCCCATGACTAGGCTGCTGCTGCTGTCCTCCATGGGCCTGAGAAGCATGTAATGAGCTCCACCAATCAGAGCTCAGCACAAGCCTCTCAGTCTCTGACCTCTTTTGCAAAGTGTCATGGGACTTGGTCAGCTCCCAGTAATGCACTGCACACCTGTGCAGTCAGTGTGCCTTGGCACCCGATGCTCAGCACCATCAATCATTGTCACATTGGCAGATAGGTGAAGCTGTAGCACTACCCCACTCCCATCCACAGAACCTTTAGCTAAAAAAAAATGTTTTAAATACATGACAACAACAGGGGGCCCCTAGCTAGAGGGATGCCCAAAGGTACTGACCCTCCCCCCGTTTAATTCGGCCCTGATTAGGTCAATACCCTCCAGGCAACAATGAATAGGTCAACACCTATGAATGGTTGACATACCCATGGTTAACAGGGTCTAAAGGTTGACACAAGCTTTAGTCCCAAATGACGACACAGTTGACATGGTCACTAAAAAGGTGCACCGTGTCCCTCACTGCACTCGGCATGCTTCAAGAACACTATTTTATTCTCCCACCCTAGTAAATGGTAAGAAATACCCCCTGTTGCCACTTGTCGGCTATAAAAAGTGAAAACATTTTTGACTGAGAAAAGTCCAAAAAAACCTTATTGTGTCCCTGGGCGCTGATTGTCTCGGAAATAGGGGTCCACAATTTTCCAGGTTGATAGAGCCCAAAATGAAACACAAATACAATCCATTAGTGAAATATTGTTTGCATAAATTTAACACTTCTAGTAAGGTGAAACACATCGGGTATTAATAACCCTTTCCATTTCGGATGGTCTTTAAAAGGTAGACTACTGTTGCATGGGAAGAGACCCTAACGTCACTATAGGAATACAGCTCATGCGTTCCCAATGATGATGACAATATGTAATAGAATGAATAATAAAATAGTGTCACACCATTTTTAATAAAAACAAACACTGAATAAAACACTGGAGTCTAAGTGCAGACAGGACTCTCACAAAACAGGGTGGTCCACCAAGAAAGTAGACAATAAAGGCATAAGATGTTTAAAACCACAGGCGCCCCCGTATGTCCTTTAAATCCCTTCAGACAGATCCATCTCCAGCACAGATATCCACAGCAGCCGACCGGTTTCGATAGGTATACTATCTTTCTCAAGGCTTGTGCCTGAGGAGCGGCCAATGGGCAATCTTTATACCTCCCCCAAACATCTTACAAAATACTAATTCCAGACAAGGATAAATGAACTAAAATAAGATATAAAACACAAGGGACAACTTTCCCAGAGTCCATCCTTATTTTACATACTGTAAATCCTGCTTCCTCGTGGCACTCCTGGTGCGAAAATCCACCGCTTTTCTACTTCCTGTATCGGCGATAAAGACAATCTATATATCCGGATGTAGTATTTTCGCACATTTTACAAGTGGGAATATGATGGTGGATTCGGACAGCCATGTTTGTGAAGTCTCGCTTTTTGGTGTCAAAGTAATCCCTTTTAAAACAGTCCATAATATATATTCCTCAAAGATAAAAAAAAGCTTAAAAGAAGTAAAATAACAATTTAATTTCCATTTCCACAATAAAAACCATTGTAGCTCGAAATCCTTGTTTAAGCCTTTTGGCACAAGAGTTTCAAAATTAAAAATCATGCTCATCTCAGATTTAGCTAATTTAGTTGCTATGATACCACCTATACTATCAGGGATAACGTTACATAAGGCCTATTGAAAATACTGTAAATATTGCAATCATGGGTGGTCTTAAAGTGCATAGATAAAGCATGGTTTCCAAGCCTTTTTACATTTTTCTTAGATGTTCTCCCATCCTGATTTTTAAAACTCTGCTTGTCCTGCCTATGTAAATTTTATGACAGGCACATTACATTTTATAGATGACATTTAAAGAATGGCAGGTTAAAAAAATTATTAATATTGCACTTTCCCATTAATCTTAATTATTTTATTTAAAAAAAAGAATTTTATATACAAAAAAGGGTCACCACCATGGGCATTAGCATTGCCCCAAGCTATGGCAACATTTTTATGGGTGTGTGGGAAACCAAATTCATTTGGTCCCTTGTGGCGGCACTACATAGATAATATTTTATTTTTATGGAGAAGATTTGGAATCTTTTTGTTCTTATTTCAATTTTAATAGCTATGACATTGTTTTAACTTTGATATTAGTACTACTGAAGTAATTTTTCTTGATTCCCTGACTATTTGTATTGAAAACAATTGGGTTAAAACTAAAAATTATGTAAAACCCACAGATTCAAGAGCATATATAGACATTAATAGTTGCCACCATGATAAATGGCTAAGCTCTATTCCAGCAAGTCAGTTTACAAGACTGCGGAAGGAATTGTAGGGACGAGGAAACCTTTTTGGGTCAAGCTATGGAATGAAAACCCAATTTATTAAGAGTGGCTACAAAGAGAAAGAAGTCTGTGAATTTCTCTTATTAAAGTTAAAAATCTGGATTGTAATTATTTGGTCCATGGGAGCCAGAAAGATAAAAATAAAAAGGAGAGTGAGGAAAAATTCAAGTGGTCTTTCATTACTGATTTTTCTTCACATTACCAAGTGAAGAAATTTAGAAAAAGACACTGGGGGGTAATTGGACAAGCATTGGTTCAACAAGCATTGGGTCAACACCATTATTTCGAAATGGGTTTAGATGAGCATGATTTTAAACTTTGAAACCCTTGTGCCAAAAAGCTTCAACAAGGATTTCGGGCTAAAATGTTATTTAATAATCTTTTCCCTTGTGGAAATGTAATTTTACTTATTTTTATCTGTTTTTATCTTTTTTTAGGAATATATAATGTGGACTGTTTTAAAAAAGGATTCCTACGACACCAAAAGTGGGACTACACAAACATGGCTGCCAGAATCCACCGTCATACTGTATTCTCACTTGTGAAATAGTGGAAGAACTACATCCGGATATATAGATTGTCTTTATCGCCAATACAGGAAGTAAACAAGCGGTTGAATGCATTTCTGCCGCCAGAACCGGAAATAAACGGGCGGTGGAACGCAAAAGTCCTGTCTGCACTCCAGTGTTTTATTCTCTATTTGTTTTTATTAAAAACAGTGTTACACTATTTTATGATACATTCTATTAGATATTGCCATGATTATTGGGAATGTGTGAGCTGTATGCCTATGGTGTGCTATATGGCCTTTGTTTAATGACCAACCGGGTGGAGTCACAGCGACCACCCTTATACACATGTTGTCCTACACTCATGACTATGTTTCTCATGATTCTCAGAATGTCACCTGGGTTTGAATCTGGTTGTACAATATAGTGGCCTTCCACAACCTCTCACATTTCAATTGCACTTCCAGTTTGTATAATTATCCGTGCCGTTCATCTCAATAAACTCAATTATGGGTGTAACGTCTTAATCCATGCATCTTAAGGCGTTACACCGTAAGTAGCTTCTATACACTAATCACTCTCTGCTCTGACACACTGCTGGAAATACTCTGCGCTGTCATAATTGCAGATTCTGCACTACACTAGCTTTTATATCTGAGTCTGGGTGCCTAGGTACTTTACACTTGTGTGACTGGGCACTTACCACCTATATGCATGGGTTCTATTCTCCTGCGTGCCTGGGTCCATAACCTGTTGGCAATGACGTGTGTGCAGGTTTTGTTATTTGCAGAGTTATATAGGCACACACCAGCAGATGAACAGACCAGTTGCTTACAGCGGGTCCCCTCAGCAAGCCTGGCCTGGTTAAAGAGTACCCACCCCTTACCTCTGTTTGGTGCTACTGCCTCTGAGTGCACCTATGCTGTGTCAGACAGAGGGAGGGATGTACTAACACAAAAATGCGGTATAACCTGTTTTACCGCATTTCCAAATGTACTAATCCCTGGCCACCACATCACAGGTATCGCAGGGGGCCTCCGTCACCACACCGCGACGCTAGCACATAACATATGTATATCGTGGCGGGGGCATGGCAAGGGGCAGTGATGTATGTTAATACATCCTGCCCAGAATATCTTACCACCGGAGATTACAATTCAGACTGACGAAGCAACACCCAGACACAGCTTTTCACCCAGACTCCGGCTCCTTGCCACTCACTTTGTTAATAAATCCTCAGTGTATGCCTTGTCGCTAATCAGTCGCAGTGTGTGGGCAGCGGCTTTGGAGCATCAGCAATCGCTCCACTGTGTCAGACGTTCACTCGTCACGACAGCCATGAATACACTGCACTGTGGCAAAGCTGAGCGTGGCTACATTTGTAGTTCATATTAGGTACAATTATAAACCTTAGTGGCAGATCCAAATGAATATGTCTGCTGACTTACCGGCAGCACTTATACAGTTAAGTTGACTGCCCTTGTAGCAGACAAGAACCTTAGTTGTCTTTAATTCATTGTATCTTTGCGGTGAAATAGCAGCATTTGCTGGGGAGAGCGGAATCTCATTTTCATGTGTAATAAGGGGACATTTATCACCATGACAGGGGTAGCAGCAGAGCTGGACACAGTTCTTAATAGCAAGAAAACCGTATGAACTCTGTACATGAACTCACATTGTTGGTTACTCCAGCACTGTGACGCATTGTAAAAGGTTAATACAAACCTGCCAATTTTCACAGCCATGTAATTGAAATGAAAGCAGTTTCCTACGGTATCAAGTAAAACATGAGTCACTCTGCTACCAAGAAATGAAAATCTGCCCACAATATGTTGCTGGAAATATTTAGGTGATTGAGCTGTAAAGCTGCTGCAAATGTGAGAGGAATGATTGAAATATTTCACTTGCTCGCAAGAAATGGAAGTCATGTCATCGAATATGTAACCTAACTGCGGCAATGATATTACCATATAATAATCGCTGATGCTCTAGCCCCCTCTTGTGTCGAATCTCTAAACTGCAGATTAGAAATACGTCCAAAAGGTAATAACCACAAAATGTACCGTAGTACTAGATTCACAAACTTTTTGTATTCATGTGGATTTTTGTTGTCAGTTTTATCAAATGAACAATATGTTCATGATCCAAACAATAAAAACAATCACATCACACCACTATTTACACATTATACTGTACCTGCTCTCTCCTCACGTACATTTTAAATTTGCCACCTAAAATGACGTTTACCAATATTTGTTTTCATGTAAGTGATGTCATTCTTCAGACATGGGTTTAGGGAATTATTGGAATAGGAGTTAATGGTGTATACTTTGAGTAATACAGGGTTACCTACCTGACCCTCTCCTTCAGGGAGAAATGCTCTGTTCCTGGCCTTCCCTGAGGGCGCGGGGGGGGGGGGGGGGTCTTTAAACTGTGCCTGCAAGGCATACCTTAATTGTGAATAACGAAAGAAAAATAATTGTGGCAGATCAAACTCATATGTTAGTTGTTGAAAAGATTTTAACACCCCATTCAAGTATAGCTGACCCAGTGATATCATTCCCTTGGTGGCCCATAATCGTTTCCCTGCAATGGTTTGCAATTCAAACAATTGATTAGAGTGCCACAGGGATGTCTCTAGATCAATATCTGAAAACCCAACAAGGGCCTGAACACCATGCCATATTTTAATTGCCTGAGTCAATATAGGAGGGCTATGAGGAGGTAATTTGTCCCCCAGCAGCTGGAGTACTGAACCACCATCTTGATCAAATTGACCCTCCCAGTAACTGTGAGGGGTAACCTACTCCTTATTCCTTGATAGACATTAAGACTGGAGCGAGGTTGAAGTGTTAGTATTAATACCACCTAAATATTTAAATTGGTGGACCCAACATAAAGGGAGAGGGATTACTGGGCACGCCAGGGGTGCATCTTGCAGTGGCATAATAGCTGACTTGCTCCAATTAATAGGTACCAAATTCAGTAAATGTGGAGAGGACTATGGGCATCACTATAGTCCTTTAAGAAAAGAACAACGTCATCAGCATATAGTGCTATAGTATCTGTCCTTGTGTCTAGTGTCATTCCCACAATTCCTGGGTGGTTACATCTCAAACATGCCAATGGTTCAATAGCAAGGTCAAATAGTGTAGGGGATAGGGGACAGCCCTGTCTCGTGCCCCTAGCCAAGGGAAAGGAAGGGGAAACAAAGCCATTTACTGCAATTCTAGCTCTGTGCTGGTAATACAACAGCTGTACCCACTTAATAAAAGATGGGCCGAATCCCATACTCCTCAGGACCTCCCACAAAAAGGGCCACTCCACCGAATGAACCCCTTAGCGGCTTCCAATGAAACTAGGACTGATGTGCCCCCCCCTCCGAATGAGAAGCCTGGAGGTGAGTATACACCCGCCTAAGATTGATAGACGTAGACATTCCAGGCATGAAGCCCATTTGGTCAGTGTGTATTATGGAAGAAATTACAGAGAGTCGGATTGCCAGGACCTTAGCAAGTATTTCAGCGTTGGTAGGGATCAGAGAGATAGGCCTATAGGAGTCTGGGAATCTGGGGTCCTTGCCGGGTTTGGGCAGCACGACAATTATGGCCTCAGACATTAAAGAGGGAAAGAAACCCTAGGTGCAAGGACCTCGCCATGTTTTTTGTACAGCTCAATAGGGATGCCAACATTGCCGGGCGCCTTTCCTCCTGGGAAGGCGTTGAGGGCCCCCTCCACCTCCTCCAATGTAAATGGTGCATCTAAAAAATCTCTGGCCTACGAGGTCAGCTGCGGTAAGTGAGCAGGTTGCACAAAGGTCTGCAGGGCCGTCTGGGTACAGGTTAGTCGGAATTCATACAGGGTCTTATAAAAAGACATAAAGACTGCCGCTATATCCGGTAGTAACCACCACGTTGCCTCCTGTATCTGATAGTTCCATAACTGGAACCAGGCCCATCCTATCCATGGTTCACGAAGTGAGAGAAGCCTGTTACCC
Organism: Crinia signifera; assembly: GCF_055691185.1. Lineage (NCBI taxonomy): Eukaryota > Metazoa > Chordata > Amphibia > Anura > Myobatrachidae > Crinia > Crinia signifera. Next base: position 78,876,723 of record NC_139228.1, on the reverse strand, counting down.
TCCAAGTGAGTCTCCACAAGGAAGACCACATCCGACTTATACTGCCTAAGCAGTTTAAATACCAGAGAGTGTTTAACCCTGTAATTTAATCTGCGGACATTCCACGTCAAGCAGGTGAGTTGAGACATTCTGCAGTTTGAATGAGTAACAGCATAGCTAGCATACCAACCAGGCACAAAACATCCAGCAGGCAGTGCAAAAACAATTCTCTAAGTAAGGGGTCTATTATCTAGCCAGCAGCATAGAATATAGAACGTATATCAGCACATCCAGCAGATAAAAAAACCAAGAACATAACAAAACTGAACTTAATTTTTTAGACATAAATTTAAGAGAGTGGTTCTCCATCTCTCTAGAGAAAATTTCTTCCTTTAAAGAATAAAAAAAATCAAATAAAAGATGGTAGGGAAATGGCCGGATGACGCTCAGACAGTCGGGATTCTGACTGTCACTACACTGACATTGGGATCCCGACTTACAGGAGCTATTCTCCCTCATGGGGGTCACAGGAGCTATTCTCCCTCATGGGGGTCCACAAACCCATAAAGGGATAACAGAACCTGTATCAAGGGAAGTGAGCTCCCAAGCCCGCAAGGGGCTTCTCTCAGCTTTCCCCCTAATGGCATACCAGAGGTTGGGATTCTGATGTTGGTATAATGACCATCAGAATCCTGACTGTCAGAGCCGCATACTATACCCAGGGACATTGGGAGAAGGAGAAAGCAATAATGGTAAAAAGGAGAAAAGACTAGAGTGAAAGGGGAATATGGGCAAAGGAAATATTAGGGAGCTATGTCAAGAAAGCACTAAAGTGGGACCCAGTGGGCACGGAGTTAGGAGGAGTGGTGGAGGTGGTGGTACTCTCAGTCCTCTGATATTTAGGGACATTGAATGGATCTATTTTCAAGGGAGTCTTAGAGGGGATCTCTGATTTAGAGGTGCCAATGATCATGATTGTCCACATGAGGAATGAGACCATGCACCAATTCTTGTGTGGGTGTTTAATATGAAAGTTTCTAAAGTAGTATCAGGAGCTCTGGCATTTCCATCCTTCTGGGGCTGAGTTACCTTGAATGGATTTTGGCTCATTCAAAGGGTATGGGAATTTTGAGTTAAGCACAATTTATATAATTAGTTGAGTGGTTAGGTTCCACATGGATCTGGATCCACATCTGGATTGCGTGGTGTCATACTACATTAAGCAGAAAATATCTTCCCTATATAGAGGTGGTCAGATAATAGAAAAGGAAGGGTTGAGTTTGGTGCCATCAGCTGGGGTCATTTGTGGCATCAGCTGAAACCCTCTTATTGGGTGGCAGGTGACAACTACTAGAATTTGATATTGATGGTAAAGAAATGGTTTGCATGTTCTTTAAAGCAATGGGCAGTTTATTTTTCTAGTTAAATGTTTGAGTGGTATGGAGGGAGGGAGAGGAATGGACAGTGAGTGATGGAACATCTTGTGAGTAAGGATTGAGAGTGCAATTGGTGGAATGTATGTCTATTCACGTGAAGGGTAGGTGTGGGTGTGAAAAAGTGAAGGTGATGTGGAATGAATGTGGTGGGTTCAAAGGAATTGAGGTGGAATGTTTGAAAACATATTTTGTACTGAGGGAAGAGGTACAGCAAGAAAGGATAAGTTTGGCTTGGTATGAGTGATGGGGAGTTCTGAAGGGTTATGGATCAGGTGGTAGTAATATGGTAGCCCTAGGATAAGGGTGAGATGAGTTTGAGCTGGAAAGTAGGGTGATCTCAAATATAGGTGTCACACGCCGCCGCGGTGGTACACGGCGGGTACTGTACTCACCCGTCCGTCACCGCTGCCGGCTGGCATGTGACGGTCTCCATGTCAGGTGAGGCGGCAGGCCGAGGTCCGGCAGTGTTGGAGGGCAGCATGGGAATCTGCAGCGTGGTCCCGCTCTAATGCTATAGATGCCGGGAGACCAGCGCCGCCATCTTGCTTGAGGGCAAACAGGGGATTGGGCCAGGTCAGGTATTCTCACCTGTTTCACTGTGACAGCCAATGGCAGCCGCCCTCTATGCATATAGGGGATCTGCCTAGGTAGCTCAGTGTCAGTGCAAAAAGTATTCTGTGCCATGCACTTCCTGGAAGGCTCCTGACTCATTGTGCCCTTGCCATTCCCGCTGTGTCCGTCAGCTTGCTATCAGCTATTTGACCCCATCGCTCATTCCAGTCATGCTGGTCGCCAGCTGCTCTCTGGTACTCTTGGGTGCTACCTTCTGGATTCCTAAACTCTGGTCCCACTCCTGGAACTTCCAAGAAACCGTTTCCAGCATCCTCAGGTCTCAGCCATTCCTCATAATTCTTTCAGTCACCGGATCCACTATTGCTGCCATCTTTCCACTTCTTTATCAGGACATTCCTCCTCATTGTAATCTGGACATTCCTCCTCATTGTTATCTGGATATTCCTCATCATTGTTATCTGGACATTCATCCTTGCTATTTATTATTATTTTGCCCACTTTTTCTCAAAGAAGTATTTGAGTTCCTGTATGACATCATTTATTAAACCCGCTCCTTTTAACCCTACTGCTGCTGCCTCATCTCCAGTCCCTGAACACTACACGACCCCATCAGAACCTTTAACCGTGACAATAGGAGAATTAAACTAAAAGAGAAATTGAAAAAAGTGTGTTTAAACTTGCTTATGTTTTGTGGAAATTGGTTTAGGGTGATTGTTTATATTTTAGGTACTTATGCATTTTTTAAATGTAATGCCATTGCACTACTTTTAATTCAAAACATTACCTAGATAGTAAATGGCTCCAGGAATCTTGTAACTTTGTATTATGCTCAGATATCATTGAAATTAGGAAGCCAAAAACAACTGTGAATTATACCCATAATTGGTATAGTTTGCCATTATTAATAGTCAAACTAATCATCTTGTTAGAATCCAAAATTGAGTATACAAACAAATACAGATTCCCTCTTTCTGGCCATTCATCAAGCACCCAAGCCTTGGTGGGAGAAATACACTACACCCAACCTCTCCTGATTGTCTTTTCTGATCTCTTCTAGAACGGCAATTCCTGTCAACAGGATCTCTCCCAAGGCCCTCCCTTACCTCTTCATGCACTATTACATTTGTTATAAAGAATGACCGAACAGGTCATCAAAGAATGTCTCTGTGGAACTTGTATATGTTTTGTACCTCATGACATTTAGTTAAAGATGTTTCTAGCATTCTTGAAAATGTTGATGAAAATCAAAGGCCAAAAGGAATATCACAAGAAAAAAACCACTGAGGGTACAGTATGCTAAAGTATGCTAAACTGCTGTCTGAGAATGCCTGTACACAATGCTGATATTACGCGACTGAGCCATTATTGGAACATGCACATGATCTGCAATCACATGGGCGAAAAAGCTCGAAGACGTTCGCGGTGAGATTTTTTTTTTTACACCGAGCGACTGGCCCTTTGGTTGTGGTAACGCCGATTAGCAACAAAAACTCCGGTATGTCAGGGACATTTTTAGGGCATGTATCTGCCTTCAGCTAAATGATGTACAAAGATAAACATGGTGCCAACATTGCTACTGCTACAGTGAGCCTGTGTGACCCTAGACTTAGGGGCCAATTTACTTTGTTTTGGTCCGAATTTGACCGCGTGTCTGATGGTGGGAGGTTTGCACATGAGCGAATATGTAAATGCACAAACCCCGGGAGCAAACGGCTTCGGCGAGTTTCACCTTCCAGGAGGGTCGAAATGGGGTGGTTAGGGAGCGACAGCAGGGGAACACCCAGTGTTTATGGGCGTCCCCTTATAAAAATGCCGGGTGTTCCCCTGCACACGAGGGTATCGCAATGCCTGCTCAGAGCGGGTGGCTGATGTCACGTGACATGTATACTGTTTTTGAAACTTTTTGAAGTAGAATGTCTTTGCCACTGTTGTGATGGGAAGGACAACCAGTGTCATGTAAGGAGAGATGTAGGAGACACTGGGGTGATGGGCCCCAAAAAGGGCCACTGTTATGTCAGGAAGGGGAATGTGACAATCATGTGATGGAGATGGGAGAGCCGTTATCTGGATTTTCGGTCAACAGTCAATACTTCAACCTCAGCTAGTCAACACACATTTGGTCAACATGGTCAAAAGTTGGATATGGTCTAAATGACAACATGACAATAGTCAAAACAGCATACGGTTGTCTGGACTTTTTAAAAATGGTTTCCATTTTTTTTTTTTTTACTTTTTCATACTCTATTGTCTATGTAGACTATGACTCGGAACAGTAACTGTGCTGAGCGTAGCAGTAGCAAGAAGAATGCCCGAAGCATGGTGAGCGCAGCGTTACACTAATTGGAGTACTTGTGGTAAATAATAGGCCCCAAATAAAGCCAATGGTACCTTAATAATTAGGAGTCCTTATGGCATAATTCAGAAAATTATTTGATTGATGACTATCTATAAGTTAAATATCCGTCTGCCCTACACTAGAGTCTTCAAGGACCTGCACAACTCCTCTTAGTGCCGGTGTCTTCTCTGTGCCGGAGACTTAATAAAACTCTCTTCCTTTTACCATAGCAGTTGGAGCGCCAATGCCTTTTTCTCTTATATATTCTTTTTGCTATGCTTGCAAGGTGAAAAAAATAAAATGCTTTTAAGATTCAACCACTTACTGAACCAAATATGAACTGTAGTTTGCATATTACAAGTATGCAGTTTTTATTATAAGAAAAGTTCAAACCATGTTACAGTTCAATGAAAGGTCCCACTAAATTGAAGTATAATAAATTATTTAGTACAATTACTAAGTGTGAAATTCTGAGAAGCAGAGAACTGCTATTAAATGACAGCAGAAAAAGGAGAATTTCATTTAAATGTATTTGTAGCATAATACCATCACATTTATTTGTAGATCAAAATGTTGCAGCGCCTTCAGTTCAAGGAGGTTCTACCACACCCATCGTACAGCCCCAGCCTTGTGCCCTGCGACTTTCACCTCTTCCAAGAGATGAAAGCACCTTAAGGGTCAACACTTCAACTCCGACAACGAGGTGAAAGCTGCCATTCAGTCCTGGTGTCGACCACCAGCTTTCTTCTCCGATGGGTTCCCTGACTCTTGAAGCGTTGGCGCAGATGTTTGGAAAGGGACTACAATAAAAAATGAATAGTGCATTACATCATACCTCCCAGCATGCCCCTCTCCAGGAGGGACACATTGCTCTGCTCCTGCACTTCCCTCTTAATTTATAATTGCCATCACCTGTGTTGAAGCACTTTTCATAGCAATTTACCTGTTCATCACAGATGATGGTAATCATACATTAAGCGGAAAGTCCAGGAGCAGAGCATTGTGTCCTCCTGGAGAGGGTCATGTTGGGAGGTATTTTACATAGAGGATAAGTTGAGTTCTCATGTACAAAAAAAAGTGTTCAAATGCAAAATACAAAACTTATAGCCATAGAGGCATTACTTTTCAATCCAGCCTCGTATTTCTCTGGTTGTGACCCCGGCTCACATAAAAGTCTGTCCTGCCTTATACCACCACTTTACTACTGGGTAAGGCTTATGCGCAGTATGCGGCAGTCCAGCTGCAAGTATGGGCCAACAGGAATCTCTCTCTGAAACGTGTAAAGACACGGTAGACCGTAGGCTACTAGTGCAATCCGAGAATTTTGTTTTCTGGGAGTGTTGGGGAACACGCAGGTGTATTCAGGCATTTTAGGGGAAGTTGAGTGCTGTCAGCTCTGGTCCTGATCAGTCTGATTCTATCAAGCCACCAAATTAGTCCTGGGCTACACACAGGGTTAATCCCAATCTGAAAGTGGTAAGGGGTTAAATCTTGGCACATGCTGCAGCTTTCTACCCTCGGCTATCCAGAGCAATATATTTTCTCTGTCTCCTGTAGAGGTTGCTGAATCAGCAAGATAAGATCATGAGATGGGAGCTACGTGTCAGAGTGAATGACATCGGTATTTAGCAGCTATCTGTAAATTACCGCCATGGCCTAAATGCAAATCTACATCTTTGATACTGAATTCTTCGGGCAGAAGAATAACACACATAGCCAAGTCCATTCATAACATTGGTGAGTTACTATTAGTCAGTTACTATTATTATTAGTATAATTAATAATGAATCATCCGATCTAGCACAGGTGCAATATTATTAAAAGTATCAAAACTTTTATCTACAAATTACAATTCTGCTTCAGCATATTCTAGAATAGCCAACTATCATAGTTTCATTTAGAGATGAGCGAGTTCGGATCAGGGGATTCCTGGACACGCCCAATACGAACCCGCTCTCTGAGCCGGTTCGGGAATTCCCACCCAGGCTCAGAGCACGGGTCTCTGGAGCTAGCAAGATCCCGCCATTGGATCTCGCAAGATCCGGACCCTTTAAAGGGGCCGGCGGCTGGGCACCATCTTCACTCCAGTGTGGGAGAGTGAAGTGTTAGGACATCCTGGCCACCTGTCTCCCCTGACTGCCTGCCCATCCGCTATCCCGCTCGGCCACCCACCATCCCGCTGCTTCTGCTATTACATTTTACAGTAGTACACCATGGTCCACCAGTCACAAACTAAAAGGGCTGTGTCCAGTGCCAGTGATACTGCTGTATAGTCCAGTACAGACAGCCCGCCGTTAAAGTCCAGTGATAGTGCTGTCTGCTGCTGCTATACCAGTCCAGTGAAAGTGCTGTGTCTAGGGTTATTAATCCGTCTAATTCTCTCAGGCTTTGCCGTGTGTGTATGCGTGTGGTTTAGGGGTACACTCTCCTGTGCCGCACACACATAATAATTTTGAAATAACCCCTAAAGAAGAGAGTTATTAATCTGTCTCATTTTTTCAGGCTTTGCCGTGTGTGTGGTTTAGGGGCACACTCTCCTGTGCCGCATATTATTATAGCTCCAGTAAGATAATGGCGAAACAAAAATTTGGAGGATAAAATAGTGAAAGTACAAGAACAACTTCCTCTGAGTGCTGAAGAAGCTGCCACTAGCCATGGCACAGAACATGAAATGCCATCAACGTCGTCAAGGTCAATGCCCAATGTCATCGCAGAGTGCATGTAAAATCCAAAATGGCAAAGTTCAGTAAGTTGAAGAAAAAATAAATGTCAATCATTGGAGGAGAAATGTAAGCCTGCCAATATGCCACCTACAACATGGAGTGGCAAGGAACGGCTAAGGCCCTGGACTATGTTCATGACTAGTGGTTCAGCTAGAAATATTAAGAGAGTTTAGCTATCATCAAAAACACAGCAAACAATTGGGCCTTCTAAAGACTTGGTATCACAAATGCCCAAGGAGAGTCCAAGGGTGATGGTGGTTGCAATAACTGACCTTCCCATCACTGTACTGGAAGAGGTGGCTTCTTCCACCATTTGCAGCATGTCCTCTGCATATTCTGGAAGGATCACCTACATTACAGTTCCAGATTTTTAAGGTGTCAATGTAGAAGTACAACAGGAGGAGGATGTTGATGTAGCCAGCGCTGAGGAGGAAGTTGATGAGGAGGATGCTACTGATAGTGATGTGGTTTACTTAAATAAGGCACCGGGTGAGACAGTTGTTGTCAGTGGAATGCAAAAGGCCATCACCATGCCTGGACAGAAGACCAAAAGATCACTTCTTTGGTCTAAGATTATTTTTATCCAGATCCGGACAACAATTGTTTCACCACATGTAGCTTATGTAATGCCGCAAAGAGTAGGTGTAAGACCGTTGGCCACCTAGGGACATCCCCGGCTATGCGTCACCTGAAGTTCGTTCATAAGTCACTGTTTAGTTCAGAAACTGTGGCTAGGACCGTAAGCAGTCCAGGGACATCTAAATCCCTTGATCCTGTTATATCCAAGCACCTGAAAACCACACCAGCAAGTCACTCAATTTCCTCCTCGATCCGGATGGGAGGTACAGATGGGTCTGTTCCCATCTTGGCAGGGGATGGCGTTGGCGTCGCCAGCCGCCATCCCCCGCCAGCGCCATGGCGATCGTGAGAAGGGGACGCGCGCGCACGAGAGGCGCGCGCGCCCCCTTCCGACGGCGCTTCCATACGTTTCCCCGGGTCCCCGCCGGCTTGCCGGCGGTAACCCGGGGTCCCCGCCGCCTGCCCGCATCCCCCCTAACCCCCCCCTAACCCCGTCCATCTCCCTGAGGCGGAGACGGACAGGGTTTCCGCCACGCTAGCGACGGAGACTGAGACGCGCGTGCGCGTGAGACGCACGCGCGTCTCAGTCTCCTCGCTGGCGAGGCTGCTGGCGGGTCGCCAGCGCGTACGTTCTGGCGACCCGCCAGCAAGGATGTGCATAGGCACATACTGTAGTCCTGCAGGCCATGTCACCAGCATGACTGACTCCTCTTCTATCCGGAATTCCTCCAGAGGATCCTGCAGCACTACGCCTACTGCTGCCGCTGCTGTTGTTGCTGCTGGGAGTTGTTGATCATCCCAGAGGGGAAGTCGGAACACCACTACATCTTTTAATAAGCAATTGACCGTCTATCAGTCATTTGCGATGAGGACGAAGTACGACAGCAGTTATCCTATGGCAAAGTGGATAACTGCTGCCTTGACGGTTATGTTGGTGCAAGATGTGCGTCTGGTGTCCGCCATCAGTGGAGTGGGATTTAGGCGATTGATGAAGGTATTGTGTCCCTGGTATTAAATCCCGTATAGATTCCACTTCACAAGGCAGGATGTACAGAGATGTACGAATAAGTGTCCTCAGTGCCCTGAAAAATGCAGTTGTACCCACTGTCCACTTAACCAAGGACATGTGGACAAGTGGTTCAGTGCAAACTAAGGACTATATGACTGTGACAGAACACTGGGTAGAGGCATTGTCAACTGAAGCAACAGCAGCAGCATCTCCAAAACGCCAGCTCCTTCCAATGCAGTCTATGCTGTGTATCACTAGTTTCAGTAAGTAGCACAGCACCGACAACCTCTAAGAGAAACTGAGGGAAATCATATGGCTGTGGTTTACCCCACTTAGACTCTCCTGGGGATTTGGGGTATCGGACAATGCCAGAAATATTGTGCGGACATTACATTTGAGCAATTTCCAACATGTGCCATGTTTTGCTCACAAAATAAATTTGTGGTGCAGCATTTCCTCAAAAGTGACAGGAGCGTGCAGGAGATGCTTACGGTGACCCGAAAATTTGCGGGATAATTTAGCCATTCTGCTACTGCCTGCCGTAGTCTGGAGTGACATCAAAAACTCATCAACCTGCCCTGCCATCACCTCAAAAAAGAGGTTGTGACACGCTAGAACTCTACCCTCTATATGCTGCAGAGGATGGAGGAGCAGCAAAAGGCCACTCAAGCCTACACAGAAGCCTACAAAATAGGTAGTGGAGAGGGGATGCACCTGACTTAAGCACAGTGGAGACTGATTACCGTGTTGTGCAAGGTTCTCCAGCCATTTGAACTTGCCATATGTGAAGTCAGTTCCGACACTGCCAGCTTGAGTCAGGTCATTCCCCTGATCAGGCTGTGCAGAAGCAGCTGGAGAAAATAAAGGAGGAGCTAAAGCGTAGTGATTCTGCAAAGCATGTAGCTCTTGTGGATGAAGCCCTTCATTCGCTTTCCCAGGATATGAGGGTGGTGAATCTATTAAAGTCAGAGGAATACATTTTGGCCACCATGCTGGATCCTCGGTTTAAATCCTACATTGTGTCCCTTTTTCCGATGGACACATTTCTACAGCAGTGCAAAGACCTTCTGGTCAGGAGATTGTCATTTGAAGTGGACTGTGACACGACCACAGCTCCTCCTTAATTATCTCGCACACCTGTGGCTGCGAGGAAACAGCTCACATTCCTAACCGACCCACTGGCGGTGATGTAGGGCAGGCAGGAGCAGGTTTGGACATCTGGTCCAGACTGAAGGAACTGCAAACAATTGCTGACATGTCTACTATCACTGCATACGATGCTGTAACCATTGAAAAAATGGTGGAGGATAACATTGGTGACAACATCCAAGTAGACATGATGAACAGAAATGTATAAACTTCCTAAATGCGCCACCTGGTGGGGTACAGCTCTAATGACACCAAAAAAACTTTCACCAAAGTTTGAGATATACAGAGAGAACAAAAGTAGTGTCACACTGAGCGATCCCACACACAAATAAAAAATCACTGTTTCTTACATAAGTATTTTCTATATATGAAAGATGATTCGGAAAAGAGTCCTGATGATGTTCTGAAACAACTCAGAAAAAAACAGATATAGTCCATACCGTTGCTCAGTGTGACACTACTTTTGTTCTCTCTGTATATCCAAGTAGACATGTCAGACAGTCCTTACCTTTACTGCCAGGGAAAAAGGTCAGTTTGGAGGCCCCTGTACAAACTGGCTCTATTTTACCTGAGTTGTTCCCCCTCCAGTGTGTACTCCGAAAGAGTTTTTAGTGCAGCCGGGAACCTGGTCAGCGCGCGGCGTAGGAGGTTGCTTCCACAAAATGTAGAGAGGATGTTCATCAAAATTAATTATCAATTCTTCAATGAACACCACCATTTGCCTCCAGACACTACAGAGGGACCTGTGATTGTGGATTCCAGGGGTGACAAATTGATAATGTGTGAGGATGAGGATGTATGTACTGAAAGGGGTGAGGAATCGGATGATGATGACATCTTGCCTCTGTACAGCCGGTTTGTACAGGGAGAGATGATTTGCTTCTTTTTTTTGCGGGGGCCAAACAAATCAATCAGTTCAGCTATAGTCATATAGATCAAATGATTGTCAGTAGACAGGTGCAAATTGGCAGGCACCTCCCTTTTACACTACCACACCCATACACTCCCAATACACTACCACACCCATACACCCCCAATACACTACCACACCCATACACCCCCAATACACTACCACACCCATACACCCCCAATACACTACATGTCTTGAAAAAGGTGTTTGTACACCGAAACGCGTCGGCAGTTGGTGTGGAGTGTGAGCAGCCATCACCCCCCCTTTTTTATCACGAATCTTCATTGGATGTATGTATTTTTTTTATATTTTTTCATTTTTCTTGATTTTTATGCTTATTGTTGTGGTTTTAAACAGTCTTATCTTTCTATATGACCGTATGGGTCCTTTTTGTATTGTGTTCCCCCTGTTGCATGGTGTGTGACCATCAAAGGGTGATTGAACCTTATTTACCTGCTTAAATAAATTTTTAAAGAGACAAAGGAAACAAGTTTTTATTTATGGTCAATAAGAAATGAACAGATGACCCCTTCCCTGTTTTTGAACATAAAACACTGAGACAAAAATATCTTCTTTGTTTTGTCTTATCCTGCACCAATAGGTGTACATGGTTGGATGAAGCATCGCTCAGTGTGGTTTAAAAAAATATAAGCCCAACAAAGAAAACGCTATGAGAGTATAAAGCCTTACTAATCCGTAAGTCTGGTACGCCATCATTCTTTTTACACTTTGGTCTTGGTGGAGGAATCTTCTATAAATCCCACACCCCACAAAGAAACCTTTATACACTTTATAAAAACCTCTAACGAGTGAGTCCTGGTACGATTCAGTACACACCACCTTGTGGTTCCCTGGTTAAATACTGATCAGTCAGGACGAAACTACACATTGTGTTTTTCCTATTTATGTTTCATGTCCACACTTTGGAGAAAATTTAGAAGTATCTCGTCGGATAAGAGAGAGAAAAAAACTTAAAAGAACCTGCTACGGGCATATACACCATCTACATCTACCGTGAGTGGGGTACGCCCATTTTTCATCATTGAATTGTATCACAAGTTCACCGTATTTAAAGATACCTTTATATGTGTGCCTCCCCCTGAGATCGGGTGAGTGAGGTGCGCCCTAGAATCACTTTTGTATTGAAAGCTCTATACACACCCAGAAGGAAACGGGTTTACACAATATTATTTTTTTTTTCATGATATACACATCATTTGGAGCGAGGAGAGAGAATAGAGAAGACTGATTCCAACAGGAGAAAGTACACGCTACGTGCACGTATAGTGCCACTCACAGAGTGAGTAGGGGTACGCTCACCCTCAGTTCTTTCTGTTCGCTCCACCTGTGAAATTTGCCTATGTGTTTGAACTTAGCCTAATTGTTGGTTTCTCCGGTTTATGTTTTCAAAATACACACGGAGGGGATTCACACATACGGAGAAACTGGTTGAAAATCTTGTCGGTCCGAACACCATCAGGATCTTTTGCGCCTCAGACAGTTTGGAAATCTCAATTTTGTATTCTATTGTATTTTGTTTGGTTGTTGGGTGATGACCACGAGTTAGTACGGATTGGGGGCAGCAAAGCGCCAAATAGGGGTCTCATTCTATACCATTTACTGTTTCTGTACACTACCACACCCATACACCCCCAATACACTACTACACCCATACACCCCCAATACACTACCACACCCATACACTCCCAATACACTACCACACCCATACACCCCCAATACACTACCACACCCATACACCCCCAATACACTACCACACCCATACACCCCCAATACACTAGAACACCCATATGTGATGTTGTCAGACTGCGTGCAGGTGTGTGCCCGTTGCCTGGTGTTCCTCTTCTCCTTTCGGCACTGCTTGGCTGCGACCTGCCTGCTTCACTCGCCTGCAATTCAGAGGGCGGAGGGACAAAGGCACCCCAGGGAAACAATACCCCAAACAACCCCACAGAATGGTCACCACACGTTAGGACGGTGATCAAAGGTTTTATTTGGCAGTAACAAGGATGGTGGACCACCACTATGAAAATTATTAACCAATACAGTATCAAGAATGGCAAACCACAGTTTATAAATAAAGACAATCCTCTCTTCTTAATATTGTGCGCGATGGGGTCACTGTAACACCATAGGCCACACCCCGCACAATACGCTGCTGTAAATACTATACACTGTTCAACCAATCAATGCAGGAAATGCAATACAGTAATACTGTTCTCTAAGGAGGTTACCGTGCGCGATGGGGCCGCCCGTCACACCAGTGGGCCGCAATTCGCACGGTATACCGCGTTACCAGGGTCACCAGGTAGTTAACCCACCATACAAGCTGTTCAGGTCATTAAGCAAGACATGCAATAACTTTCACATGAATGAAGAATGCAACAATTACAGTAGGAGCAAGTTTCATCTTTGCTCCTTTGCCCATGGCTAGCCATGGCTATTCTATTGTTCTCAGCTGCAATACGTATTGTATTGCAGCTGAGAACAATAGAATAGCCATGGCTAGCCATGGCTAGCCATGGCCAAAGGAGCAAAGATGAAACTTGCTCCTACTGTATACCTTACAAAAATGACTATAAGTGTCCAGGTTTAAAGAGAATGAGTCCCTGAACTGCGCAGTTCTATTATGAGTCCTAGGTACCTTTTGGGCCTAGGAGCACCGTAAATTGAGGTAATAACTACTGTAAAAGCGGGATTTGTAATCCAAGGCAAAAGAGTGTCCTGCGTACTGGCACAACTGCCGTTGGGGAATGAACTTGCAGCAAAGACCCTGCTCCTCATAAATGGCCCAATTGGCCTGCAATTAACAGGGAAAGGGGTACCGTCTCCTTTATAGATCTCTCCTGGAATGGGTAACAGATGGGGCCGAGCAGAACTGGACGGTGAGGCAGTCCTTTTCCTAATGTGTCGGCCCTTGCTGGGGTAAGATGGAGGGGAGGCCAGCGGGGCACGGCTCGGGGCTGAGGGTTACTGTGCGGGCACCAAATACCTGGACTCTCCTACAGGTTGCCAGCTCCGACTGGTCATCGATCACTGCTGCTGCGGGTCTGGGTGCTGGGGATGTCGCACACCTCCTTCTCCAGATGGCTGCCGGGGATCACTGCTGGGCTTCCAGGGTTAGTGGGCAAGGGACCCCAGCTGCCCTGTCTTACTGCAGCCTCTCGGGTCACCGCCGTGGCATCTCCTCTCTCCTTCTCCTCGGCACCGTCCCAGTGCCGCGCTGGGTCTGTAGAATGCCGGGTGCCTCTCTTCTGCGTTGCGCACCGGCTGTCAATCACCGCCGGGCACACTGCTGCTCGGCTGCGTCTCTTTCTCCCGTCCAGCCTTCTCCGCTCAGTCACCGCCGGACACTACTGAAGGGGCCGCACTTCTGCTCAGCGCGCCCCGCTCTGCTCCCTTTCACTAGGCACAGCTCTCCTGTCAGACGCTGTCTCTCACGACGGGCACCGCTACTCTCCTCACAGACGCCCTGAGCCAACTGCTTCCTCCTAACTCCTTACCCTCTCTGGGCACACCGCTTCGCGCCCAGCACACCAGCCCCTCCTCTCTCCTGAGGCACTTGATACAACTTCTTCTGCCCAGCAACAGGCAGGGCTCTCTTTTCCTGCTTCTCCCAGCACCTGGGTAAGTCCTGGGTCCTAAAGTCCCTTGAGTGGAGACTGCTGCAATGGGGCTGGTTGCCTGCCAACCCCCTGAGACTGGGTTGCCGGCCGCCATATTTGGTGAGGGCAGCACTGGCCACCAATGTTTCTGTGGCATTAAAAAGGGTACCCCAATTCTGGGATGCCACACATACACCCCCAATACACTACAACACCCAGGAGCCCTCCCACATACTACAACACCCAGGAACCACCTGTTATGCTACAACAGCCAGACACATCCCATCATAAAATGTGTTATATAATATAAAGACACCTCCGCTCATATACAACACCCATACACCTCCCAATACACTACAACACAGAGATACTGTATCTCTCATCATACACTAAAACACCCACACACCCCCAATATACTACAATGTACAACACTCCCAATATACAACAACACCCATACACCTCCCAATACACTACAACACAGAGATACTGTATCTCTCATCATACACTAAAACACCCACACACCCCCAATATACTACAATGTACAACACTCCCAATATACAACAACACCCATACACCTCCCAATACAATACAACACCCATACACCCCCAATACACTACAACACTCATACACCCCAATACACTACAACACCCATACATCCCGCAATACTCTACAACACCCATACACCTCCCAATACACTACAACACAGAGATACTGTATCTCTCCTCATACACTAAAACACCCATACACCCCCAATATACTACAATGCACAACACTCCCAATATACAAAAACACCCATACACCTCCCAATACACTACAACACAGAGATACTGTATCGCTCCTCATACACTGAAACACCCATACACCCCCAATATACTACAATGTACAACACTCCCAATATACAACAACATCCATACACCTCCCAATACACTACAACACAGAGATACTGTATCTCTCCTCATACACTAAAACACCCATACACCCCCAATATACTACAATGCACAACACTCCCAGTATACAACAACACCCATACACCTCCCAATACATTAGAAAACCGAGATATCTCTCCTCATACACTAAAACAACCAGACTCCCCCAATACACTACAACATCAAGACCCCACCAACATACTACAACACCTGTACACGCCCCAATACAATACAACACCCCAATACACTACAATGCCCAGAGCTCTCAATATACAACACCCATACATTCCCCAATACACTACAACACCCGGCTAACCCCAATACACTACAACACCCGGCTACCCCCCAATACACTACAATACCCGGCTACCCCCCAATACACTACAACACCCCCCAATACACTACAACACCCAGTTACCCCCAATACACTACAACACCCAGTTACCCCCAATACACTACAACACCCATACACCCACAATACTCTACAACACCCAGACACCCCCAATACACTACAATGCCCACAGCTCTCAATATACAACACCCATACATTCCCCAATACACTACAACACCCTATCACCCCCAATACACTACAACACCCAGCTAGCCCCCAATACACTACAACACCCATACATCCCACAATACTCTACAACACCCGGCTACCCCCCAATACACTACAACACCCGGCTACCCCCCAATACACTACAACACCCATACATCCCACAATACTCTACAACACCCATACTTCCCCCATTCTAATGGGGAAGTCCAGCTGCGCCTGTGCAGAGTAGCTGATGACAGGCTGATTGAGGCCGGAGTTGACATCACAGATCCTCCTCGAAACCGCCTGGGCACGCATGTGTTTTTTTCTCACACCCAGAAAACGTTAGGTTGTTGCCCATAAACACTGGCTTCTGTCAGTCAAGTTGTGAGAGGATTGTGATTATTCTTCGTAGGTTTTTTGTCCATATCTGGCCTTGCATAAGCATACTCCAGGGCATTTTAAGAGAGGGGGAGTCCCATGTAGAGCCTGTTCCCCGGCCTGGCCCCCTGCCGGGAGTAGCAGGGTCTGAACATTAGCGCTCTCCAACCCTACTACGCATGTGCGGATCTCAGGCATTTTTCCGTCAATACAGCAACAGCAGCTGTGTAGAATCTGAGCACTAGTGCCCTTAGACTCCATTGTGCAAATCGCCTGCAAAAATGGTATGGCGGCCAATTATTAGACGATTTCTGCAGCATTGCTGCCTCTGACGTTGGACTTCGGAGGGTAAGTATTAAAAAATGGGTGCAGCTTTTATGGTGTGGGTTCCCCTGGGACTCAGGGGCCTGTGTGCATAAGGGCACACTGCACCCATTATAAATACACCACTGTGCATACTGAGATTCCTACGCATGTGCAGCTCTTTCCCCATGTTCCACTGCGTCCATGATATCTTCAAATTCCCCCTTCTCTACCTAAACCTGCATATTAAAGGTCACTTTGAACGTTGAAATTGAACTACCGTGCCTTGGCTATTTTATTTCACATGCCACCTCAAGCTGTATTGTTGGGCTCCATTCAAGGAGCACCTAGGAAGGCACCGATCAAGCCATTTTTGCTGAGCAGTGCTGCCTTGCTCTGGTACTATTTCTAGATGATAGATATATATCATTGCCGGGACCCCAGTGCAATGCACCGGGTGCACCGCCGGTTGTTCTGCCTCTTGTGTGCGCTACCCCGCAGAGATGCAAAATGGATCTATGATCTGAAGACTGTGGAGCGTCTTTCTTTCATGCGTTGGTGAGCAGGTTTTGTTATTCCTGACAAAGGATGTAATACACTAAAACGTTGATGTATTTCCCTTGTATGGACTAATTATTTTAAGAACGTCTGTGCTGCCCAACTACCTCCTTTCTCTCTCTCTCTCTCTCGTTC
Organism: Crinia signifera; assembly: GCF_055691185.1. Lineage (NCBI taxonomy): Eukaryota > Metazoa > Chordata > Amphibia > Anura > Myobatrachidae > Crinia > Crinia signifera. The sequence continues at coordinate 78,859,566 of NC_139228.1, read as the reverse complement.
TCTCGCTCTCTCTCTCTCTGGGCGGAATGCACTAAAGGGAAAATGCGGTAAAACGGGGGTTTTACCGCATTTTCCTATTTACCATCACCCGTCCGCCCCGTTTTCGCTTGGCAGGGTATCGCCACACAGAGGGTGGCGATACCCTATAGAAGCCTTTGGGCTTCTATCGCCGCCCGCCGTCCGCCGTCCGCACGCCCCCTCCCGTCCTCCTGATCCTGATCTCCTCCTCCCCCAGCAGGTGTCACAGCCGGCAGGACATCCGACTGCAGGGGGGAGGAGGAGACGCAGGGGGACACTGGCAGCCGCCGGGATGTGACGGAGACCCCCGCAGACCACATCACAGGTATCGCGGGGGTCTCCGTCACCGCAACCCGATGCTAGCCGCATATGTTAGTACATATGCGGCAGCATCGCGGCGCTTGCCATGCGAAGGGCGGCGATGTATATTAATACATCCCGCCCTCTCTCTCTCTCTCATACAACTGATTACTGTATCTGCACACATATGGTATCATGGGGGTTATTTTGGTTCACTCCTGACAAATTCCTTCTTAGATGGACAAAATCATGTGCACTGCAGGTGGGGCAGATGTTACTTGTGCAGAGAGAATTAGATTTGGGTGGGGTTTTTCCTTCAAAGTGAGATCTTCATTGCAGTGTAAAAATAAAGCAGCCATTATTTACCTTGCACAGAAACAAAATAACTCACCCAAATCTAATTCTGTCTGCACATGTTACATCTGCCCCCCTGCAGTGCACATGGTTTTGTCCTTCTAAGAAGGAATTTCTCAGAAAGAGTGAACCAAAATAACCCCCTTATGTGTATTCATTGTGTAAGATTATGTTATTAATGATGTGTAACATTAGACTATGTACATATTTCAGTACTGTGATATTGCCTTGATACAGTAACTATTGCACATTGAGTTCTGTAAGAGAGTCATGTGGCTAAAGGGCTGATGCTGGCATAGTAGTATATAGTGCATGGGGTATATAACAAGGTTGTCTGGGAGCTGTATGTATATCAGGCTTGGCTAAGGCACAACCCCCTATATTTTACAGCTTGGCTGGCAGGTTTATTGGAATAGAGAACATACCATGGCAGTATATAATAATACAAATACCTAACACAGCAAAATGCAGCCATGGTTTCCTGCTGACTACACATCATAAGAGCAAGTACAAATGACTCATCCTCTCATTAATCTGAAATAAGCTCATACCAATGTTTTCCACTGTTTCCTGCAGTCACAACCTTAAAACAAGGGGTGTGGATCATTTGGGCTACAACATGTTGGTCGACACCATTAGGTCGACATGCTGAAAGGTCGACATGGGTCTAGGTCGACAGGTCATTAGGTCAACATGGGTTTAGGTCGACAGGTCATAAGGTGGACACATGCATTAGGTCAACATGGGCAAAGTTGACAGTGAAAAAGTCAACATGGTGTTTTCAGTGGGTTTTTTTTCCAGCCAAATGTGGACACTGAAACATAGCACCACGTCCCTTTGCTCACTGTGCTTCGTCACGGTACCTCGATGCACTCGGCACACTATTTTATTCTCCCTCCAAGCCCTAGTGGATGGTAGGACATGAAATTCCGCCTGTCAGCACATGTCGTGTGGACATGGACAGCTGGACACTGAAACGTAGCACCGCGTCCCCTCACATGGCTCGCTATTCTCACCATGCTTCGGGCACACTAGTCGAATTCCTAACCCCCCCCCCCCCCACAACGCTAATTTCCATCGCAACCAGGCAAAGAGATGTGTAACAAAGACACAACCCCCTCGCTTGCCTCTGATGCAGAAATTATTTCTCCTGCCGTCGCAAATAAAAGGCATCGGCCCGCAGCATACCCATGGGAACATTCCCATGGCCCAGTGCCGCCACCGCCCCTATCCGCCCCGATAAAGTAGAACAGGGTAGAACTCACAAATGTAGACGTTTGTAGTAAGTAAAATAGCTGCAGTGTGTACAACGGGCCTGATTCAGACCTGTTTGCTGCTGTGCAAATCTGCGGTCAGGTAGGTGCCACCCGACTATGAAGACTTCATAGCCGAGTGACAATGTCCACATCCTGTCACAAGCTGCTCACCATCGGATGGTTTTTACATTGGTCACCACATATCGCATGCGTAGCGTAGTCATGGACTAAAGGTGCACACACACTGTACAATTTTTTTGACCATTTTTGTTCGGCCATTCTGATTCTGAAATTGGTAAAAATATGATTCACTACATTTACGACGAACGAGGAATGATGAAGCGCATAGCTGCCATGTTGTTCTTCAACTGTGCAGGCAGCTCAATTTGGAAATCTTTCAAAAAGAGCCTATAAACTGTAGCTAGATCTGTCGTCTTTCGTCTGTCGTCAACATCTTTTGTCAACATCTTTCGTCTAGGACATTGGGTTCAATGGAAATGCCTTTCAACAAAATTGGTCAAAAAAAATTGTGCAGTGTTTATGCACGGTGGCAGCGATGATTGCAGGACAGGCATATCCTGACACTCCCAGCTCTTTTCTTGGCACGGCTGGCGATTTTCTTAGCACTCCCATTAAACGAAGAAGAGATTTATTTCTCATCGTATTAGCAGAACCTTGACTATAGCCATAAATGACCACTAGATGGCAGGACACCTGCATGCAATACTGAGACTCATCGTACTCTTCTTTATAGAAATGTCATACTGATTCTTACATTCGGCATCATTTACTATATAAATAGGTGACATACTGTAGAAGTGACAAACAGCCGGATACGGGTTATTTCAGGTCGTTTTTTCCCGTGGTACCATCAGAAAACAGATTCCAATGAGCGAGTTACTTGCTTGAGCTCTCAGGTGAAATAGCTTCAGTTGCAATTAAGTCTTTTGCAAACTGTGCCAACTATTTAATTAACAAAGACCGGGCGACGGGTCAAGATATCCAAGGTAACACTTACTGTATGTCAAACCTGAACATGTAGACACTAATTCAATTAGAACCAGTACATCTTATTATACTGAAAATCATTTTAAATATTTGAATGTTTGGGCAAGAGGAGAATTTCCATAGAATACGGTGAGAACATTTCTAAAATAAAATATTGTCTCAGCGCCTTGGTCCCAAACAACAGGCACAGATGCATTTCTCTGGCAGAGCAACTTGGTACTTGTACCCAGGGCCGGTGAGTATAAATAGGGTACAGTCAGTGGTTCCAGCCGCCACCCAGCGGAGATTAACGCAGATTGCTGCTGTGCCATGGTGCCCAGCATTGGGGGGGGGGGGTGGCAGCGGGTTGCGGCTGACTGGCGGGTGGGGGGCGTTTTTTGTACGCTTTTATTAACATACATTGGTAAAAAAAAATGTTCCCCAGTATTTGGTCCAGACAATAGTGTTAAACATCATTTACCTTGAAGAAATGAGACAGGGTCATTGCAAAAATGGAATTGTACAGTATATCACAATCAAGTGCACATCCTTCAGTCAGAAATATGTACAAGAGTTTGGGAGGAGAAATAGAGAGACTGTCTAGGGCAGAGAGAGATTTAAGAAGAGAGGGGAGATCTAGGGGGAGTTAGAAAGTGAGAGAAATAGAGACGCAGGGGAGAAAGAAAGTAAGAGAGGGGGCGTGTGGAGAGAAAGATAAGAGCAGGGAGGGGGAGAGAGAGAGAGAGAGAGAGAGAGAGAGAGAGAGAGGGAGAAAGGGGAGTGAGGGGTGGGGGTAGAGGGGGTGAGTGAGTAAGGTGGAGGAGAGGCTGGGGGAATGTGGAAAGGATGCCAATTATCAAAGTATCCTGCTCTCCTCACTAGTTAATGTGAACAAAGTCAATGTTTTCTTTTAAAGTGCAGAACCCATTTACACATACACAAGAAAACATGTATTATAAAATATTATAAAACAAAATAAATCATATACTGTATGTCACATGACTTTGCAACATAAGACCAATATTTAACATCAGCCTGCCTTGGAGAGAGCAGGAGAGAGGGAGAGAATGGTGGAAAGTACAGGGGATAGAGGAGGTTGGGGTACAGGGTGGTGGGAAAGAGGGAAGAAGGGGAGTGAGGGGTGGGGGTAGAGGGGGTGAGTGAGAAGGGGGAGACGGGGCCGGGTGAATGTGGAAAGGATGGCAACTAGGGGCTTGAAAGCATTGTGACAGCCTGAGAGACATATTTCCCAGATGCTCCCCTCTCACCAGCCATCAGCGGGTGTCCCCTTTCAGCAGCACCTTTTCAACTTTGCCAGCCCCGTCTCTCCCGTGCGCAGGCAGAGCAGAGGCACAGACATCCCTTGCTCTCCCGGACACCGCTGTACTGCGCTCCATCAGTCCCGTGCACAGAGTTCCCTGATTGAGGCTGACCGGCAGGGAGGGGGGCGGCTGCCGCCCACCGCCGAAGATCTCTGCTGGAAGCTGATGACCAGCCAGGGATAGGGGGAGCGAGTTTAATATCGGTGGGCTCCAGCGCAGGGGGGAGGTCTGGCTCGGGCGCAGGGGGGAGGTTGGGCTCCAGCACGGGGAGAGAGGTCGGGCTCCGGCGCAAGGGGCTCTCACCATCAGTGTCACCGAATGCTTGGCAGGGACCAGCTTTCTTCCTTTTGCTCTCCTCCGCGGGAACTTTCTTGCTGCTGCTGCAGCTGCTACTCCTGCGGCTCACTACCGCCCTCCAGTGGCCGGTGCCCTAGGCAAATGCCTAAACCTGCCTAGTGGTGGCGCCGGCCCTGCTTGTACCCCCATAGACCTACTAAAGATTGATCATCATCAATTTTTGTTGATTTCAAATAATTGGAAATAGATCTAAAGCGATTTTTGGTTTAAATGGCCTAAATACACATTTATTAAATCAATATGAAAAATCATCTGTTAGTGAATGTGTGTATTAGCCCCCAACATCGACTGGAATCGATAAAAATCTTCCTTGAATGTATTTATTTTTGAGCCCGGCACTAATCACTAAGGGCCTTATTCTAGTTCACTCTTTCTGATAAAATCCTTCTTAGATGGACAAAACCATGTGCACTGCAGGTGGGGCAGATGTAACTTGTGCAGAGAGAATTAGATTTTGGTGGGGTTTTACTTCAAAGTGAGATCTACAGTATATTGCAGTGTAAAAATAAAGCAGCCAGTATTTACCCTGCACAGAAACAAAATAAATCACCCAAATCTAATTATCTCAGCACATGTTACATCTGCCCCACCTGCAGTGCACATGGTTTTGTCCATCTAAGAAGGATTTTGTCAGAAAGTGTGAACCAGAATAAGGCCCTAAGTGATTTACCTAAATACTTGCTGTGGTAAACTCCGATAATACCGAGATCTAACACTTCAGATTGCACTCATCAAACTTGTACAGAGAATAAAGATGTCCTTTGTTTCTTAAGAGGTTTCCAGACCAAGCTTGTTGTCGCTTCGTCGGCACTTGGTCGCGAAGCTTACTTAGGAATAAAAGACATTATATATTGTGGTGAAACAGGGTTAGTTCCAACAGAGAGTGCTGTATCTCTCTGGTCACAGCTGCCCTGTATAGGGATAAGGAGCCGTCCAGCCTCGGAGAGATGCTTTGCGGTCAGGTAACAGAACCTGGTTCACTGCAAAGCCAGGAATGGGTCTCTGAGGTGTGTTTGGGGGATAGATGGGTGGGCTCCCAAACATACGGCTCCAGTCCAGGTGTTCAGACCTGCACAGACACAGGTGGGAACTGGGCTGATTGCAGGAGAAGGGAAAGGGATTTAAACCCTGTTCAGTTTGGTGCACATGACGCTGATGCTCGATAGGAGCCAGTGAGCAGGGACAAGTGGTATAGTGCCAGGCACTTGGACTGCCAGCGTCTGGAGGCACCGGGGCAGCGTGCGCAAGGAGCACTGGTGGGACAAATACTGTTGTTTGTTTGTAAAATCCTTACGTTGTTGTAAAGTGGAGTTGTGGCATGTATGCCATCAAATATATGCCCAAATATCAGAATCTGCCTGCTGTGTCCTGTCTGAATGGCAAACCCGTTACTTCTGTCATAGCCCCCCCCCCCCCCCCCTCCCTTGGAGAGGCACACCCCTGTTCTGGGGCCTGGTCCAGGTATGGCTTTTACTAGTCCCTTAAAGTACTCAAAGAACTTGTTGCAACTATGGATCAGGCCCATTGATCCATAGTTGCTTTAGGCCGACCAGCTAGACTATGGTAAGCAGTGGAGCTACACATAAGACTGTGATCCCAACACATACATCTACCTGTCTCTTGCATGCTGAGGCATCTCCTGTATGCACATATTTTGGATGTACCCTGTGCAGACTGCCCGCATTGTTTCTACAGTGTTCCTGCAATCACAGTGATGCCTAAGAGTGTTCAGCATCTTGCTTTTGCCTGGTCACCAACAGCGAAGGCTCTCATGTTACTTCCATGACTTCGGACACATCAGACAGGCCCAAGTACTGGGTGGTGCGGCCACTGACCAGTGCCAAACTACTGTATGCCATGTCTTGGTGTACATCCCTATGGGACAATGGGAGGCATGATGTTAGTACTATTACGCCCCCTATTGCACCATAGGGATGTATACACCATCATACTGGCATTACAGTTCAGGTCTCTACCTAGGACCTGGCCTGGGTCATTTGTACCCAGTCCCAGGGGCGGATCCAGGATAAAATGACAGGGGGGGCACCATGATAAAAGATGGTTTGGGTGAAGGAGGGGCGGTGTTAGGGGTGCCAGTGTACATGCTAAGAGAGCGGGAGAGAGAGGGTGGGAATGGGATTAAAAATAGGTCCTGGCATTCAAAGTATGCAGGCCTACCATGGCGACAAAAGTAAAGGATGTAGTTGTGCGCGCGTCGAAGGCGCGTTCCGGAAAATGGGCTGTGGCCACTCAACAGGGGGCATGTCCATGAGTGTAGTGTACCACACCATATTTAACTCCTACACATTATGCAACAAAATACTTGCCCCTTAATCATGATGCCAAATGGAATGAGCCAAAATTCAAATAAGCCACATGGATTGTGTCAAAATTCACATAATGCCACACGGATTGAGCCAAAATTCACATAATGCCAAATGGATTGAGCCAAAATTCACAAAATGCCACATGGATTGTGTCAAAATTCACATAATGTCACATGGATTGGGCCAAAATTCATATAATGCCATACGGATCAAGCCAATTACATAAAATGCCATACGGATTGAGCCAAAATTCACATAATGCCACATGGATTGAGCCAAAATTCACATAATGCCACAGGGATTGATCCAAAATTCACATAATGCTTCACGGATTGAGCCAAAATTCACATAATGGTGCACGGATTGAGCCAGAATTCATATAATGCCACACAGATTAAGCCAAAATTCACAATACGCTTCATAAACAGGAACACTGTGCACCAAAGCCGCGCATTAAACATTTACACCATAATGTCCATTACACGTTAAGTTACACGCCATTATGTCCATTACGTATTATGCCAAACACCATAATGCCTATTAAAAATTATGCTACATAAGTGCTGCTTATCTAGATGCTCATTGCCAAGGGTTCCATGCTCGTTGCCATGTGGGATTACATCCTCATTGCCAAGGGGAAATACATGCTTGCGGCAAATGGGGGACAGCCGCCGCCAGGCAGAAGTGACAGCCACTGACAGTGGCAGAGCTTGGCTGTATTCAGAGCACTGCAGATTCCGGCTATTTGAAATAATACCCCTTTCACACCAGAAAATGCATTCCCGGGTTGGTCCCTTTTACACCAGCCTTGTCCATGCATTTTCTGGTGTGATGGGGAGAGAAATTCACCACTCCCCCCTTTAACCAGTTATCTAATTTAACCGGCTATATCTTCTGAACCAACATATTGAAGAACTTTTGAGTGGGCATTTGGGTGGGACTGGAACATGTGGTTCCAGAGTAATCTGCCCTCAAAAAACATGAACAGCCATGAAATGACATTTCAAAAATTAAAAAAAAATGGTTCATCCGCAATATCTCTGGAACTGATTGACCGATATGGACCAGCCTAGTACATACCTCCCAACAGTCCCGATTTTATCGGGACAGTCCCGATTGTCAGGGCCTGTCCCGATGTCCCACCCGCGGGCGGCAGTGTCCCGCGGTGTGGGGGGGCTGTTGGGAGTCCCCCCTGTCAGCTGCTAAGCAGCGGGGAATAAACGCTGTGCGCATGCGCACAGCGTCTATTCCCGCAGCCAGGGGACTGGGGGCATGGCTAGAGGCTCACAGAGCCTCTGGGTCATGCCCCCATAGCGGCAAAATGGGGGCGTGGCCTCGCGGGTGAGCCGCGAGTATAGGCCACGCCCCCAAATTAGGCCACGTCTCCGGCGCGCAGAACCATCGTCCCGCATCCTGAGGTATGCTAGTATCACATTGAAGGCCAAGCGATTTGGAATTGAATGAGATCAACCACAAGCTTCTCCAATGCCAGGGGGAGAACTGGCAGCCATCGGAACCGGGTGGGGGTCGGAATTAATGGGTCCCATATTATCCTATGGGGAAAACGACACGGCTTTGCCAGGCAATATCTCTGGTTCCCGGGGTGCTAGAGACATGGGGCTGGGCTCATTGGAAAGCCCTGGTCCTCAGCTACAAAATGAAATGACAGGGGGGCACGTGCCCGGGTGCCCCCCCCCCTGAATCCGCCAGTGCCCAGTCCGATTCTCTCTCAGATGGCCCCAGATTACTACAAAGGACACATTAGGTACAGCAGAGGAAGCACCCCAAAACTCATCTCAAACAGATCAGATCCATCACCCAAGATACATAGATTACATATAGATTTTGCAGTTTATTATTTTGTTTTTCGATTGCTAATCTTTATTAGACTTCTAATCATCCTCGGTCCTCCCTTCCAACACTGGGATCCGCCAGCAGTTTCCTCCACACTCCCTGTGAATGGCCATTTATATCGCAGGATGGCCGTGCACATGTGAACTTAGAAGTGTGTGGCAGGGCTACGAATTTGCTGCACGTCAAACGACTCTGAATCAGACCCATTGAACAGATATGCAAAACTCAAGCTCTGCAGCGTCCTGCTAAGAGAACTGGGTGGGCAGGTACCTGCATTCACATGGGGACGTCCAGTGTTTTCCTGGGTGCACCCAGCGCTTTCTTGGGTGCGCACAGGAAACGTTCGGCGTTTGCATGAGAGCGCCCCCTGGCCGCTGCTGCCACTCCACACTTCCCTTTGCGAGCACCACGGACACTATGCAAGTCTCCGAAGGTGCCCGCATAGAAGCCCTGCACATGCACGAACATGCACATGCGCAGAGCCTCAATATCAAACCCCTGGGTGAATACACGGGTAGGTTCGCTAACTAGAGTGATCTCCTAAATGTAAGCAATGGATTTTATCATCTATATGAAAAAAAAAATCTCTAAAAAATAGCTATACTGTTTGTGCTGCAGCAAATGGTCTGAAGTCAAGTTTGGCACAGGTTCCATTTCCGATAATGCAAACTGAGGCAGGAAGTCAGGGTAGAGATAGGACAAAGGAACACATTTACTGATATCTTAATCATGTACACTAGGAAGAAGAATATACAGTATATGTAGAAAGTAAAGTGTGTATCTGGAGTAAAATATTTCTGAGCCTAGTTATAATTCAGCTATAGAAAATGAGGTGTATGTGGGGGGGGGCAAGTGGCTGAGATTGGCTTGAACAGTACATTATATATACAGTAGTTGTGATACTATGAGGGTGTAAATCGCACAGGGTGACAACATATGAGAGCGCAGCTACTTTGCCATTTTGGTGTCAACCCCTCGGATGGAGTCAGAATGTAGTGGCTATGGAAACAAGCGTGTAACATGCCAATTTCATCCACCATATACTGTATGTCACGGAACCTGGACCTACAGTATGCCTCATCCATAATATACTGTAAGTCACGGAACCTGGACCTACAGTATACCCCATCCACCATATACTGTATGTGATGGAACCTGGACCTACAGAATACCTCATCCAGCATATACTGTATGTCACGGAACCTGGACCTACAGTATATCTCATCCACCATATATTGGATGTCATGGAACCTGGAACTTCAATATGGCCCCATCCACCATATACTGTACGTCATGGAACCTGGACCTACAATATGCCTCATCCACCATATACTGTATGTGACGGAACCTGGACCTACAGTATGCCTCATCCACCATTTACTGTATGTCATGGAACCTGGACCTACAGTATGGCCTCATCCAGCATATACTGTATGTCATGGAACCTGGACCTACAGTATGGCTCATCCATCATATACTGTATGTCACGGAACCTGGACCTACAGTATGCCTCATCCACCATATACTGTATGTCACAGAACCTGGACCTACAGTATGGCCTCATCCACCATACACTGTATGTCACAGAACCTGGACCTACAGTATGCCTCATCCACCATATACTGTACGACATGGAACCTGGAACTACAGTATGCCTCATCCACCATATACTGTATGTGACGGAACCTGGACCTACATTATGCCTCATCCACCATTTACTGTATGTCATGGAACCTGGACCTACAGTATGGCTCATCCACCATACACTGTATGTCACAGAACCTGGACCTACAGTATGCCTCATCCACCATATACTGTATGTCACGGAACCTGGACCTACAGTATGCCTCATCCACCATATACTGTATGTCACAGAACCTGGACCTACAGTATGGCCTCATCCACCATATACTGTATGTCACGGAACCTGGACCTACAGTATGGCCTCATCCACCATATACTGTATGTCACGGAACCTGGACCTACAGCATGTCTCATCCACCATATACTGTATGTCATGGAACTTGTACCTACAGTATGGCCTCATCCACCATATACTGTATGTCATGGAACCTGGACCTACAGTATGCCTCATCCACCATATGTTGCACGCCGCCGTCCGGGAGTCCCTGCACCCGGACGGACGGCGGATGCGGCAGCCTGTGACGCGGCGGGGGACGTTGCCGGGCAGCGTCCCAAGCCTCATTCTGAAGCTAGGCGTCGGGGCGTTGCTAGGCAATGTCCCCGAACTTCCGCCCAGCGGCCGGTAGTCTGCTGGGCACAGACGCCGGTTATAGCTTTTTGCCCTGTGTGCATCTATAGGGGAAATAGGGAGTGTGTATGACTGATCACACACACCCAGAGAGCGCCAGACAATTGGATAATTATAAATGTAATAAATTTATTTAAATAAACAGCAATAAAAATGTATCACATCAAATGCAACATATAATAAAATGAATAAAAAAAAGGTACATTACACTCCCATGGGATATATAGCAACAGGTGGTAGTCCCGATATTTAGAAATCACCTTTTAGGTGTAAAATATACGTCAGATCCAGCTCAATTATCACAGATGTTGAATTTTTTGTGTAGATAACACATCACATGAAGAATGTAGTAGCTGATATTTAAGGATATGCTCAGTCTATTGAGCAGACTGCTCTAGCTTAACCGCCGGCTGTCGCCGCCTGTTGACGACCAGCCAATTTGTGTGTCGGCGGAGAGCGAGCTGTCTGCCTCCGGCAATCAGCTAAGTTGTTGCACGCTGAATTGCCGGGAGGTTGGAGCGGTCCAATGAATGCTGCAGGTAACTCACCCAGGACTTGTGCCGATGTCCGGCTAGCGTGTTCAGTGCTGGCGGCGCTGGGGAGACCTTAATTTTGCAGGTAATCAGCTGGAAGAACGATCGTTTTCAGGAGCTGGAATCAATGACGCTGGAGCTGCAGTCACATTGGGAGTGCACCTTATCTCTGTAGCTTGGCTTGACGCGTTTCTCCGCTGTCACAGTATGTAGCGGTTTCTTCAGAAGGGTATAGACAGAGATCCTTGTTGGGGGTTTTTATGAGAATCAGTATCCAATCGTGTCTGGTCACTAATTAGTGACTACAGATGGTTAATTGACCCTTCATGATTTGGGTTACGGGAGGCGTATGTTCAGTTTTCCAAGGGTGATTTAAATATCAGCTCATACAATGCAATGATTATGTATATAGACACAATATATATACATACTCCTAAATTATAAAACGAAAAAAGAATAGGCAATTATAGAGGGAAAGATAAAAGAAAGAAAGAAGAGGGAATGGCATCATAATCAAATACATGGATAATAGTATAGACATCATGTTGCTAATCATTTTGATGTACAAGTGCTAGAAAAACAACCGCATTTAATATGGAGCACAGTGGCTCCACTCATAGCACTCCCGCCTAGCAGCGTATGCCCTTACAGGTCACAGGTTCTAATCCAGCACTTTCCCAGCAAGATGGGGTAAAGCTATATATTCATTTTTATTTTTATTTTTATTCTTACACATAGATATATACAAAAAACCAACTAGTGCATTTTCAACAACAAATAATAATTACTCTAGATGTATTATATTTTTAAAAAAAATATGATCCATTGTCTAACATTTTCATGTTCATATATGATAAACTAATCTGTACCATTTTCCTGTTTATACATGAACTAATGATGTTTTGCACCTATCTTATGATGTTTAAAGTTTATCTAGTTCAGATCTACAGATAAACACATAGAGACATATGCTATTTCATTTTGAGATTCGAATATAACCCTTATCGAAAATAAAAATTTGCATAATGATAATTTCATTTATACAGGTCTAAGTTTGGAGAATTTCTAGATATAGATCAAAAATAGCTATACATGGAGAGTTTGTCTATATATGCATAAAGGGCAAGATGTTGTGTTTAAATATTGTTCAGCTCTATATTCTCATTCAAACCTGCCGGATGGAGGCTGTTCAGTGCAAAAATCCAATAAGCTTCCTTTCTGCATAATTGGTTAAATCTGTCTCCTCCCCTTGGTGTAACCGCGATGGTTTCAATCCCTTGAATTGTCAAACCATCGATGTTACCTTGATGTTTAAATTTTATATGCCGTGAGAGGCTGTGTGAAGTGACACACTTGAGGATGTTTCTTCTGTGCTCTAGAAATCTTACGTTCAATGAACGGGTCGTGCGGCCTACATACTGAACTCCGCACGAGCAAGTAATCAAATAAATAACATGTGGAGGCACAGTTAATATAACTCTCAATTGTGTGTACAGTACCAATGTTAGGAGAAGAAAAATGTGTACTATTGTTAACAAATTTGCAGGTTATACATTTTAATCGTTGACACTTAAAACAACCCTTGCGGCCGTTTGCGGATGTATTTATATCCCTCTGATCTGGGAGAAAATGGCTTGGAGCCAGGAAATTCTTTATAGTGGTGTTTCTTTTAAACACCACCCTTGGGGAGTCCTCTAGTGAGTCTGCCAAAAATTTATCACTTTTTAAAATTTTATGATTTTTCTGTATGATCTGTTTCAACTGTTTTGAGTGAGTGTTAAATTTAGAGACAAAGATAGGTGTTGGATTCTCTAAAAAATCAGAATTTTTGTGTTTAATCCTATTTACTAGTAGAGAGTTACGGTCAACTTCTAATATGTTGTTCTTACTCCTAGATAAAAGGTCCTCAGGGTATCCAGCTTCCCTAAAAGCTATAGTTAATTCTTCTATTTGTCTCTCGAATTCAAAATTATCGGAACAATTCCGTCGAATTCTCAAGAATTGGCTTTTAGGGATATTTTCGACCCATGGTCGGTGGTGGCTACTTTGAAAATTCAAATAATTGTGGCAATCCACTTCTTTACAATAAGTTGAGGTATGGATGACTCCATCTCTAGCCGAGAGAGCAATATCCAAAAAGTTAATTTCTGAAGTGTGTACAGTGCTAGTGAATTTTAAACCATATGTGTTGGAATTAAGAAAAGTGACAAAATTGTGCGCCGAAGTAATATCCCCTTTCCAAACAAAAAATAAATCATCTATGTACCGTCCATAGAACACCAGACTCGCCCCGAATGGGCCACCCCAGATGTACTCTTCTTCTAGGCGGCCCATATAAAGATTGGCAAAGCTCGGGGCGAATCTGGTGCCCATGGCGGTACCAAGAATCTGTAAATAAAAAACACCATTAAACGTGAAATAATTATGTGAGAGAATGAAGTGTACTGCATTTAACAAAAAATTCCGTTTGATGTCACTGAGGCCCTCATCTTGATTCAAATAGTGTTTGAGTGCCTCTATACCTCCCTGATGGGGTATGTTGCTGTATAGAGACTCTACATCGCATGTTAGGAAGAGATACTCAGATCTCCATCCAATATTTTTAAAGCTGTTAAGAAATTGTGATGTGTCTTTAATGTAGGACCTCAGCGACACCACTCGTCCCTGAAGGTGTGCATCCACAAAAGCTGATAAATTAGAAGTGAGGGACCCTACACCAGAAATAATTGGACGCCCAGGGGGTGAAGTGATGGATTTATGTATTTTAGGTAAATGATAATACGTGGGTGTGACCGGAAATGGGTTGTGTAAAAAATTGTGCTCCTTCTTGGATATTGCTCCCTCGGCCAAAGCTTTGTCTAGCAGATTCTTCAGTTTTTTTGAATAGGGGGGGGGTGGGATCTTGTTGTAAAATTTCATAGAATTTAGGATTTTTCAATTGACGAAGGGCTTCTTTAACATAGTCCACTTTGTCTTGGATAACTGTTCCCCCCCCCTTATCCGCTGACTTTATAATAATGGAGCCATCCCTCCTCAAATCTCTGAGGGCAGCCCTTTCATTTGGATGGAGGTTATCTATCCTTTTGTTATTAGCTTTATCACATAAAGATTTAAACTCCTGCAGAGTCAGAGAGTAGAACGCCTCAATACATCCCTCCTTTTGTTGTATAGGATAAAACTCAGATCTTTTTTTGAGTTTATTAATATTTTTAGAAGTCATATCATAAATTTGAACAGGGGGAGTAGAGCTACTCTCGCTCTGCAAGTCCTCCAATATATTTACAATTTGTTGATCGCCCTCATCCAAAAAAATAGGGATACCCTCTATGTCGCTCTCTCTAAGTTTTTTAGAGACAAAATGTCTCTGCCTACAAAGGTCTCTAGTATAACGATTAAGTTCGACATACAAGTCGAATAGTTTGGGGGGTTTTGCGGGTACAAATTTCAATCCTTTCGCTATTACAGCTTTCTCACTTTCTGTCAAAATTTTTGTGGAAAGGTTGAACAACCCTTTATTTCTTATTCTTTTCTTATTGCTTTGGATTGATTTTTTAGCTCCTCCTCTTCTTCCCCTAAATCTAAATTTTTTCTTTTGGGGGATTCTACATTTAATAGGCTGTAACGGTTCTGAGTTTGCCACAAAGGAAATAGACTTACAGATTCTTGGTACCGCCATGGGCACCAGATTCGCCCCGAGCTTTGCCAATCTTTATATGGGCCGCCTAGAAGAAGAGTACATCTGGGGTGGCCCATTCGGGGCGAGTCTGGTGTTCTATGGACGGTACATAGATGATTTATTTTTTGTTTGGAAAGGGGATATTACTTCGGCGCACAATTTTGTCACTTTTCTTAATTCCAACACATATGGTTTAAAATTCACTAGCACTGTACACACTTCAGAAATTAACTTTTTGGATATTGCTCTCTCGGCTAGAGATGGAGTCATTCATACCTCAACTTATTGTAAAGAAGTGGATTGCCACAATTATTTGAATTTTCAAAGTAGCCACCACCGACCATGGGTCGAAAATATCCCTAAAAGCCAATTCTTGAGAATTCGACGGAATTGTTCCGATAATTTTGAATTCGAGAGACAAATAGAAGAATTAACTATAGCTTTTAGGGAAGCTGGATACCCTGAGGACCTTTTATCTAGGAGTAAGAACAACATATTAGAAGTTGACCGTAACTCTCTACTAGTAAATAGGATTAAACACAAAAATTCTGATTTTTTAGAGAATCCGACACCTATCTTTGTCTCTAAATTTAACACTCACTCAAAACAGTTGAAACAGATCATACAGAAAAATCATAAAATTTTAAAAAGTGATAAATTTTTGGCAGACTCACTAGAGGACTCCCCAAGGGTGGTGTTTAAAAGAAACACCACTATAAAGAATTTCCTGGCTCCAAGCCATTTTCTCCCAGATCAGAGGGATATAAATACATCCGCAAACGGCCGCAAGGGTTGTTTTAAGTGTCAACGATTAAAATGTATAACCTGCAAATTTGTTAACAATAGTACACATTTTTCTTCTCCTAACATTGGTACTGTACACACAATTGAGAGTTATATTAACTGTGCCTCCACATATGTTATTTATTTGATTACTTGCTCGTGCGGAGTTCAGTATGTAGGCCGCACGACCCGTTCATTGAACGTAAGATTTCTAGAGCACAGAAGAAACATCCTCAAGTGTGTCACTTCACACAGCCTCTCACGGCATATAAAATTTAAACATCAAGGTAACATCGATGGTTTGACAATTCAAGGGATTGAAACCATCGCGGTTACACCAAGGGGAGGAGACAGATTTAACCAATTATGCAGAAAGGAAGCTTATTGGATTTTTGCACTGAACAGCCTCCATCCGGCAGGTTTAAATGAGAATATAGAGCTGAACAATATTTAAACACAACATCTTGCCCTTTATGCATATATAGACAAACTCTCCATGTATAGCTATTTTTGATCTATATCTAGAAATTCTCCAAACTTAGACCTGTATAAATGAAATTATCATTATGCAAATTTTTATTTTCGATAAGGGTTATATTCGAATCTCAAAATGAAATAGCATATGTCTCTATGTGTTTATCTGTAGATCTGAACTAGATAAACTTTAAACATCATAAGATAGGTGCAAAACATCATTAGTTCATGTATAAACAGGAAAATGGTACAGATTAGTTTATCATATATGAACATGAAAATGTTAGACAATGGATCATATTTTTTTTAAAAATATAATACATCTAGAGTAATTATTATTTGTTGTTGAAAATGCACTAGTTGGTTTTTTGTATATATCTATGTGTAAGAATAAAAATAAAAATAAAAATGAATATATAGCTTTACCCCATCTTGCTGGGAAAGTGCTGGATTAGAACCTGTGACCTGTAAGGGCATACGCTGCTAGGCGGGAGTGCTATGAGTGGAGCCACTGTGCTCCATATTAAATGCGGTTGTTTTTCTAGCACTTGTCCATCAAAATGATTAGCAACATGATGTCTATACTATTATCCATGTATTTGATTATGATGCCATTCCCTCTTCTTTCTTTCTTTTATCTTTCCCTCTATAATTGCCTATTCTTTTTTCGTTTTATAATTTAGGAGTATGTATATATATTGTGTCTATATACATAATCATTGCATTGTATGAGCTGATATTTAAATCACCCTTGGAAAACTGAACATACGCCTCCAGTAACCCAAATCATGAAGGGTCAATTAACCATCTGTAGTCACTAATTAGTGACCAGACACGATTGGATACTGATTCTCATAAAAACCCCCAACAAGGATCTCTGTCTATACCCTTCTGAAGAAACCGCTACATACTGTGACAGCGGAGAAACGCGTCAAGCCAAGCTACAGAGATAAGGTGCACTCCCAATGTGACTGCAGCTCCAGCGTCATTGATTCCAGCTCCTGAAAACGATCGTTCTTCCAGCTGATTACCTGCAAAATTAAGGTCTCCCCAGCGCCGCCAGCACTGAACACGCTAGCCGGACATCGGCACAAGTCCTGGGTGAGTTACCTGCAGCATTCATTGGACCGCTCCAACCTCCCGGCAATTCAGCGTGCAACAACTTAGCTGATTGCCGGAGGCAGACAGCTCGCTCTCCGCCGACACACAAATTGGCTGGTCGTCAACAGGCGGCGATAGCCGGCGGTTAAGCTAGAGCAGTCTGCTCAATAGACTGAGCATATCCTTAAATATCAGCTACTACATTCTTCATGTGATGTGTTATCTACACAAAAAATTCAACATCTGTGATAATTGAGCTGGATCTGACGTATATTTTACACCTAAAAGGTGATTTCTAAATATCGGGACTACCACCTGTTGCTATATATCCCATGGGAGTGTAATGTACCTTTTTTTTATTCATTTTATTATATGTTGCATTTGATGTGATACATTTTTATTGCTGTTTATTTAAATAAATTTATTACATTTATAATTATCCAATTGTCTGGCGCTCTCTGGGTGTGTGTGATCAGTCATACACACTCCCTATTTCCCCTATTGTGTCTACCTATTGCAAATCCTCCAATTTGCTAATTGGGAGCAGCCATATGTGAAAATCGTTATATATTCCCTAATTCCAAGGGTGAATTATCATAGTGTTTGCGCCCGATGTGGTTTTTTGTTTAAAACTGTGTGCATCTAGCCTGTGCATTCCGGTCCCCTTGGCATCCAGCCCTTCGGTCCTAGGTCCTGCAGACCTGCTGCCAGTCATCCCTCCTTTCCCAGCCTTCCGTGGAGTTCTCTGCCTGGGTCCTGCTTCCGCCTGAGCCTGCGTTTGGCCCACAGCTTCCATCTTTCCGTGGGTCACGTAAGTGCTCCAGTGGAGCCTCTGTCTTTTCTTTATACCTCCAGTGGCCCGCCGTGGCCGTGCCCCTCCGTGGGTTCATTCTTTTCTCTTTCCTTCCATCTCCGGTGGCCCGCCGTGGCTGTGCCCCTCCGTGGACTCATTATTCTCTTTTCATCCATCTCCAGTGGCCCGCCGTGGCCGTGCCCTTCCGTGGGTCCATTCTTTATCATCTCTTATTGTATCCTTCTTGTCCTCTGGTTCTTTCTCTTTTTGTCCTTATTAGTATCTTTAAGGCAGGGAGTGTCCTCTACTGCTATCCTTGTTTTGAGGAGTCGCCGTCCCTAGGGCGTAGCCTGCTGGGGACTCCTCTTCTGGTCCACTTGTGTCTGCGACTTGGTCGCATCCCGGTTTGGCCAGGTGCCAGCAGTCAGGGGTCAACTCTTAGCTAGGCCCGGTAGTTAGTGATCCTCTTGGGTACCCTTTGTCTATTCCTAAGACCTGGCTGCATCGGGGTCGGAGCGGGCCTAACTCGCTCCTTCGGACGCGGCGGCCACAGGTGAAGCATAGCTCTGCAGGGGTTTACCATCTGCCTCAGGGACTCAACAGAGTTAGTGTAGCATCCGCTGTGGCCGTCCTAACCGGCGGTCCCGGCTATGGGCTCATGCCTGACCACCTGCCTTCATCAGCCAGCAGTCACTCCCCGAGCCCCAGTGGGCATCATAACATTATAACCGGCCTGAAAAAAGGGTCTTATATCTGTTTTGGTGAATTGATTGGTGTTTCTGTATTATGAGTACTACTCCCCAGACCTTCTCTGATCAGCTCCAGGGGCTTACTCAGGTGGTGCGGGAATTGTCTTTAAAAGTAGCATCCCAGGAGCAAAGGATGCGGCCCCCAGAGTCAGGGGGTTCAGATCCAAAGATGAACCTACCAGATCGGTTCTCTGGGGATCGCAAAACTTTTTTTAATTTCCGAGAAAGCTGTAGGCTGTATTTTCGGATTAAGCCACACTCCTTCACCTCCGAGACCCAGCGTATTGGTCTTGTAATATCGTTACTTCAGGGTGACCCCCAGACCTGGGCCTTCGGACTGCCTTCAGACAGCCCAGCCTTGGCCTCGCTGGACAATTTCTTCAGCTCCCTAGGGTTATTGTATGATGATCCCGATCGTGAAGCCTCAGCTGAGACTCATCTGAGAGCCCTTAAGCAAGGGAGGGATCCAGCTGAAGCTTACTGTACTGAGTTCCGCCGATGGGCTAATGATTGCGGATGGAACGATCCTGCTTTACGCAGTCAGTTCCGCTGTGGTCTGGCTGACGAAATTAAAGATTGCCTTATTCAATATCCGGCACCAAAATCTCTGGATAAATTAATGGAATTGTCCATTAAGATTGACCATCGTCTCCGTGAGCGGAGGTCTGAACGAGGGTCGCTTGCTCGGGTGGTTCCCTATGTTCCTGTGGCTCCTGAGGAGAGCGAGGAACCTATGCAATTAGGTGCAGCTCGCATTTCCCCGGAGGAGAGGGCCCGCCGACTTAGCTCAGGCCTTTGCCTATATTGTGGGTGTAAAGGACATATCCTGAGAAACTGCCCCAATAGGCAAGTAAAAGTCGGGCCAAGTGAACGGAGAGAGGGTTCACTTTGGCCTTCAGCTTTTTTCCTCTCTAGATTCATTGTTAGTACCGGGGTGTGGTTCCTTTCTGGAAGATACGTTTTCTGGGTCCGTGTTTGTTGACAGCGGCGCGGCAGGTAACTTTTTGGACCTTGCCGTTGCCCAGAGTTTGGGTATTCCCCAACTCAAGCTTCCCATACCCATTACGTTTCGGGGTTCAGATGGGGGTGTGCTCTCCAATGGAGCCGTCTCCTTCCAGACTTCTCCCGTGCTAATGACCATTGGTCTTTTTCACCAGGAGGAGATTATCTTCCTCTTAACTTCATGCCCTTCCGTGCCCATTGTATTGGGCTTTCCCTGGTTGAAGAAACACAATCCCGTCATTGATTGGAGCCTGGGAGAGATTGCTCATTGGAGCTCCAACTGTCAGAATCATTGTTTCCAAAGGTCTCTCCCGTTAACCTCCATCTCTGTTGTGGGGGTTCTCTCGCCTTACCGCGATTTTTTAGATGTTTTTTCAAAAGGCAAGGCCGATAGCTTGCCTCCGCATCACCCGTACGATTGTGCCATCCAATTAGTCCCCAATGCTCCGTTACCCAAGAGCAGGTTATACGCCCTGTCCATTCCAATCCTACTCCTCCTGGTCCGTCTCCGGCTTCTGTGCACCACACGACTCCATCCAGCCCTTTAGCCGTGACAGTTTGCACTGACCCGATGGAATCGGGTGAAGCACAGGCCTCCATGACGGATGTTCTTCAAGGCATCATGGCTCGCTTGGAACAAGTAGAGGCTACCCAGCGTCAAGTGGCTCAATTTCTCCAGACCTTGTCACCACCTCAGGCGGCTCCCTCAGTTTTGGCAGCACCAACCTCCGGAGCTTTGGCCTCTGCTGCTCCCCCTGGGCCAGCTGCTCCTCACCATCTACAGCTGTCAACCCCCAGTAAATATGACGGGTCCCCGAGGGGGTGTTGAGGATTCCTGAATCAATGTGATGTTCATTTTACCCTCCAGCCTTCAAATTTCCCCTCGCCCAAAACTCGGGTGGCTTACATCGTGTCCCTACTGGCGGGCCCAGCCCTGGAGTGGGTGTCCCCCCTTTGGGAGCGTGCGGATCCCATCCTCAACAACTATGAAGAGTTTGTGGCCTCCTTCCGTCGCATCTTCGACGAGCCTGGCAGAGTGTCCTCCGCAGCCACGGAGATCCTAAGGATTAGTCCCCAATGCTCCATTACCCAAGAGCAGGTTATACGCCCTGTCCATTCCAGAGACTAAAACAATGGATGATTACATTCAAGGAGTCTTGCTAAAGGCTTTATTCGGCCATCTAAGTCTCCTCTCAGTGCCGGTTTCTTTTTCGTGGCTAAGAAGGATGGTTCGTTAAGACCTTGCATTGATTTCCGTGCCCTCAACAAGATTACGGTAAAGAACACCTACCCCCTTCCTTTGATTACGGTTCTGTTTGACCAACTACGATCCGCCACCATATTTTACAAAATTGATCTGAGGGGTGCTTATAACCTCATAAGAATCAAGGAAGGGGATGAATGGAAGACGGCGTTCAGTACTCAGACCGGGCACTACGAGTATCTGGTAATGCCGTTTGGCCTTTCCAATGCCCCAGCCGTCTTTCAGGACTTTATCAACGACGTCCTTCGGGAGTTCTTGGGCAAGTGTGTAGTTGTCTATTTAGACGATATTTTAATTTTTTCCCGGGACTTAGAGTCGCATAGAGTACAAGTACGGCAGGTTCTGCAGAAACTGCGGGAAAATCAGTTATTCGCGAAGCTTGAAAAATGCGAATTTGAGGTGACTCAGGTATCATTTTTGGGATACATAATCTCTTCCCGAGGGTTCCAAATGGACCCCACTAATTTAAAGGCAGTCCAGCGGTTCCTTGGCTTCGCCAATTATGATAGGCGTTTTATCCATGCCTTTTCATCCATCGTGGCGCCATTGGTGGCCTTGACCAAAAAAGGGGCGGATCCATCTGTATGGAATCCTCAAGTAGAACAGGCTTTTAGGACCTTGAAGCAAGCCTTCATTTCGGCTCTGGTCCTGAAGCATCCTAACCCTGATCTGCCTTTTATTGTGGAGGTTGATGCCTCTGAAGAAGGGGCTGGGGCAGTTCTTTCTCAAAGAGATCCTGAGTCATTAGAGTTCCACCCTTGTGCCTACATGTCTTAGAGGGTCTTCTTCGTCAAGCCCAGGGACAAGATCCAGCCCAAACACCTGAGAACAGGTTGTTTGTTCCTCCTTCTTTAAGACGCAGAGTTCTGGCGGAGTGTCATGACTCTAAGATTGCTGGTCATCCAGGAATATATAAGTAACTTACTCTTTTGTCTCGTGTGGTCTGGTGGCCAGGGATGGCCAGGGACAACAAAGACTTTGTGTTATCTTGTCCGGACTGTGCCCGACATAAGGTTCCACGTTCTCGACCATTAGGAGAATTGTTGCCTCTGTCCGTTCCCGGCAGGCCTTGGTCTCACTTGGCCATGGATTTTATTGTTGGTCTCCCGATCTCTTCCCATTGTCAAGTCATCTGGGTCGTCATCGATAGATTTTCTAAGATGGCACACTTTGTGGCCTTAAGACAGTGTCACACTTAGCCGCGACGGAGCGCGGCGGGTACAGTACTCACCCGTCCGCGCCCGCCGCCGGCTAGCGTGTGCAGGCTCCGTTCTGCGGTTTGCAGATAGCGGCAGCTCTGGGTAGGGATGGCAGCAGGGGAGCGTCGGGTAGCGGCGTCCTTGCAGTTAGCGGCGCCGGGAGGCCGGCGTCGCCATCTTGGTTGAGGGCAGGAGGCGGATTGGCCCAGAGTGGAGGTTCCCTCCTCATCCTGCGCTGACAGCCAATGGCAGCCGCCCCCTGGGGATATAGGGGATCTGCCTAGGCTGTTCAGTGTCAGTGCAATGAGTCTTTGGAGTCATTCACAACTCCTAGCTGATTCCCGGATCCTGGCTCTTTCTCTCCTGACTCTGGTGCCTTGCTCCCTGCATCTTATACAAGGAAGTTTTTCTCCTGACACCAATGCTGCAAGTCCTACCTAGTGCTTGTCCCTGCTTGTGTCCCAGAATTACCCTGCACAGCATTCCGCTGCCCTCCTTCATACAACTCATTCATTCCATCATCTTTCAGTCATCCGGATCCATTTCTTCTGTCATCAAATCAACCTCTTTCCGGATCTTCCTCTATGTACTCTGGCTCACCAAGTATACGTTTCCAGATTTACCATCCTTTATCCCAACTGTCACTTAAAGAAGTATTTGAGTGAAGTTTATCATTTATGAAATCTGTTATTAAACCTGCACGTTTCAATCCTACTCCTCCTGGTCCGTCTCCGGCTTCTGTGCACCACACGACTCCATCCAGCCCTTTAGCCATGACAGTTTGCACTGACCCGACGGAATCGGGTGAAGCACAGGCCTCCATGACGGATGTTCTTCAAGGCATCATGGCTCGCTTGGAACAAGTAGAGGCTACCCAGCGTCAAGTGGCTCAATTTCTCCAGACCTTGTCACCACCTCAGGCGGCTCCCTCAGTTTCGGCAGCACCAACCTCCGGAGCTTTGGCCTCTGCTGCTCCCCCTGGGCCAGCTGCTCCTCACCATCTACAGCTGTCAACCCCCAGTAAATATGACGGGTCCCCGAGGGGGTGTCAAGGATTCCTGAATCAATGTGATGTTCATTTTACCCTCCAGCCTTCCAATTTCCCCTCGCCCAAAACTCGGGTGGCTTACATCGTGTCCCTACTGGCGGGCCCAGCCCTGGAGTGGGTGTCCCCCCTTTGGGAGCGTGCGGATCCCGTCCTCAACAACTATGAAGAGTTTGTGGCCTCCTTCCGTCGCATCTTCGACGAGCCTGGCAGAGTGTCCTTCGCAGCCACGGAGATCCTAAGGATTCGTCAGGGCAGTCGCCCAGTGGGACAATATGTCGTACAATTCCAAACCCTGGCTTCCGAACTCAGATGGATCGAAGAGGCTCTCATTTCTGCCTTCTGGAACGGCCTAGCCGGGCGCATTAAGGACGAGTTAGCAACTCGCGATTCTCCTTCCACCCTGGCTGAACTCATTTCATTATGTAACAAGGTCGATCTGCGACTCCAAGAACGCCTACTTGAGAGGAATCGCTCTGATCGCCTTCGCCCTCGATTCCCTTCCAATGTCGCACCAGCTTCCAAACCAACCCCGCCTCCTGCGGTGTCAACAGATGAGCCCATGCAAATCAACTGCTCCCGCCTTTCTCTCGAAGAGAAGTTCCGAAGACGGCGAGAGAATCTGTGCATGTACTGTGGTTCCTCAGCTCACTTATTGGCTTCCTGCCCGCTGCGGCCGGGAAACGACCGCTCCTAATCTCCCCGAGGGAGGTTCGATTAGGAGTCTTGCTTCCATCTCCCTCTTCTTATGATTCCCCCATTCCGGTTACCCTTGTGTGTCCCCAAGGGAGAAAAAGAGTTCAGGCCCTATTGGACTCTGGAGCAGCGGGAAACTTCCTTTCTTCTTCTTTTGTCACCCAACATGCCCTGCCCGTGCAACCCCTGGATCACTCGCTGGTTCTCACTGCAGTGGATGGGAGTCGAATTCGTAGTGGACAAAACACCAATCAGACCACCCCGGTGACACTGCTCATAGGAGCTCTACATCAAGAGACCCTCGAATTCTTCATTCTTCCACAGTCCTCACACCAAATGGTCCTGGGCCTTCCCTGGCTCTCCAAACATAACCCACACATCGATTGGACCAATATGGAGGTCAAGGCCTGGGGAACAGATTGCCAGTCTACTTGCATTCCTCACATCCTTCCGGTCTACCAGACCCATCCACAACATGAGGGTAACTGTCCTTCATCCTCTTCAGCTCCACCCTTGTCTATGCCCGCACCATATCGTTCATTTACAGATGTCTTCAGTAAAGGAGGTGCCGACACCCTGCCTCCTCACCGCCCTTGGGACTGCCCGATAGAACTGGTGGCCGGGAAATTCCCTCCTCGTGGCCGCATCTATCCCCTGTCGCTACCCGAGACTGAGGCCATGTCCTCGTACATTCAAGAAAACTTAAACAAAGGTTTCATTCAACCATCTACTTCTCCGGCCGGGGCCGGGTTTTTCTTTGTGAAAAAGAAGGATGGCGGTCTTCGGCCATGTATCGACTATAGGGGCCTGAACGACATCACCATTAAAAGCCGCTATCCCTTACCCCTCATCGCAGAACTATTCGACAAGATCAGAGGGGCGGCAATCTTTACTAAATTGGACCTGCGAGGGGCCTACAATTTGATCCGGATCCGTCCAGGTGACGAGTGGAAGACGGCTTTTAATACGCGCGACGGTCACTATGAATACCTGATGATGCCCTTCGGCCTTTGTAACGCCCCCGCCGTCTTCCAACAGTTTGTAAATGATATCTTTCGGGACTTGCTGTACCACTCCATCGTAGTCTATCTAGACGATATACTCATCTTCTCTCCAAATCTTCAACTTCACAGACAGACAGTGTCCGAAGTCCTGCGACGTCTTCGCCAAAATCAACTGTTCTGCAAGTTGGAGAAGTGTGTTTTTGAAGTCACGTCCATTCCATTCTTGGGTCACATTCTCTCCGCCACTGGGATAGAGATGGACCCAGAGAAGGTGAGAGCCATCCAAGACTGGGCAGCCCCCACAACACTCAAGGGAATTCAGAGATGCCTAGGGTTCTCAAACTATTACCGGCGATTTATCCGGAACTTCTCTACTATCGCTGCTCCCCTCACTGCTCTCACTTGCAAAGGAGCTGATCCAAGCCGATGGTCGCCAGAAGCATCCTCTGCCTTCCAGCAGTTAAAAAGAGCATTCATGACGGCAGCAATCCTCCTCCAACCAGACCTCGACAGGCCCTTCATTCTCGAGGTGGACGCATCCTCGGAAGGAATCGGGGCCATCTTGTCACAAAAAGGTGAGGATCAAGAATTACACCCTTGTGCCTTCCTCTCCAAAAAATTCCTTCCGGCAGAGAAGAATTACCCCATCGGGGAACAGGAGTTGCTTGCAGTCAAAACTGCGTTAGAGGAGTGGCGATACCTTCTGGAGGGGGCACGGCATAAGATCACCGTGTATTCAGACCACAAAAATCTGTCATTTCTTAAACAGGCTCAGTGCCTTACTGCCCACCAAGCCCGTTGGGTCATGTTTTTTGAACGCTTTGATTTTCAAATTAAATTCCGACCTGGAACCACGAATACGAAGGCGGCCGCTCTATCCCGCTCCTTTGAGACGACCTCTGACCTAGAGACACCTCCTCGTCCAATCCTCGATCCGGTGGTCTTCGCCCAAGTAACCGTACAGCCATCTCCTCCTCCAGGTAAAACGTTCGTTCCTCTTGAACTCCGCAAGAAAATATTGTCATGGGCACATTCTTCCCGCTTCGCAGGGCACGCAGGAGCACAAAAGACCTTGATGTTCCTGTCACGTTCTTATTGGTGGCCAACCATCCGCCACGACGTAACCAACTTCGTCGCCTCTTGTGTAAGGTGTGCTCAGCATAAGGTGCCCAGAACAACTCCCGCTGGTCCTCTCCGCCCTCTAACCATTCCCACAGAACCATGGACCCATCTGTCAATGGACTTCATTTGCGAACTACCTCCCTCAAAAGGTCATACCGCAATCTGGGAAGTGGTTGACCGATTCTCAAAAATGGTCCATTTTGTCCCAGTAAAAGGTCTCCCCTCTGCTTCAGTACTGGCTCAGCTATTTATCTCAACCATTTTTAAACTTCACGGACTGCCCAAAGAGATTGTATCCGACCGCGGAGTACAGTTCGTTGCAATGTTCTGGAGAGCTCTCTGTGCCGCGGTACAGGTCAAACTCGAGTTTTCCACTGCCTTTCATCCCCAGACCAACGGCCAGACAGAACGGGTGAATCAAGACTTGGAGGCCTTTATCCAACTGTTTGTCTCGTCTTCCCAAGATGACTGGGTGGATCTTCTCCCGTGGGCAGAATATATGCATAACAACTCCTATCACTCTTCCTCCGGAACCACCCCCTTCTTTACAGTATTCGGCAAACATCCACGATCTCCGGATTTCTCAGAATTATCCTCTTCCGAAGTTCCTGCAGCAACCACTTCATTACAACGCTTTGCTAAAATCTGGTCGGATGTCCACACCGCTCTTCTTAAATCTTCCGCCCGATACAAGAGGATGGCAGACAGGAAAAGAAGGGCAGCGCCCAGATTGAAAGTCGGGGACCGGGTATGGCTGTCTACCCGCCATATACGCCTCCGTCTGCCCTCTATGAAGCTGGCTCCCCGGTTCATTGGGCCATACCCTATCACCCAAGTCATTAATCCGGTCACTTATAGACTTCAACTTCCTCCTTCCCTAAGGATTTCGAATTCCTTCCATGTGTCCCTCCTCAAGCCTTTAAGGTTGAACTCCTATCAAAAGAAGATTCCCAAAGCGCCCAAGATTAACTCCGAAAGTGGGGCTGAATTCGAGGTAAGACGCATTATAGACTCTTGTTGCCGCAATTCTCGTACCCAGTATCTGGTGGAGTGGGTTTGGTTTGGTCCCGAAGAGAACTCTTGGGTGGATTCTATTGATTTGCACGCTCCAAAACTGATAAAGCAATTTCTCCAGAGAAATCCTCACAAGGCCCATAGGCGCCCTGGGGTCACCCTGAAAAGGGGGGGTACTGTCACACGTAGCCGCGACGGAGCGCGGCGGGTACAGTACTCACCGGTCCGTGCCCGCCGCCGGCTAGCGTGTGCAGGCTCCGGTCTGCGGTTTGCAGATGGCGGCAGCTCTGGGTAGGGATGGCAGCAGGGGAGCGTCGGGTAGCGGCGTCCTTGCAGTTAGCGGCGCTGGGAGGCCAGCGTCGCCATCTTGGTTGAGGGCAGGAGGCGGATTGGCCCAGAGTGGAGGTTCCCTCCTCATCCTGCGCTGACAGCCAATGGCAGCCGCCCCCTGGGGATATAGGGGATCTGCCTAGGCTGTTCAGTGTCAGTGCAATGAGTCTTTGGAGTCATTCACAACTCCTAGCTGATTTCCAGATCCTGGCTCTTTCTCTCATGACTCTGGTGCCTTGCTCCCTGCATCTTATACAAGGAAGTTTTTCTCCTGACACCAATGCTGCAAGTCCTACCTAGTGCTTGTCCCTGCTTGTGTCCCAGAATTACCCTGCACAGCATTCCGCTGCCCTCCTTCATACAACTCATTCATTCCATCATCTTTCAGTCATCCGGATCCATTTCTTCTGTCATCAAATCAACCTCTTTCCGGTTCTTCCTCTATGTACTCTGGCTCACCAAGTATACGTTTCCAGATTTACCTGCCCGTTATTAGTATTGTGCTGGACTCTATTTAATTTATCCCAACTGTCACTTAAAGAAGTATTTGAGTGAAGTTTATCATTTATGAAATCTGTTATTAAACCTGCACGTTTCAATCCTACTCCTCCTGGTCCGTCTCCGGCTTCTGTGCACCACACGACTCCATCCAGCCCTTTAGCCGTGACAGACAGTTACCCTCGGCTAAGGAACTGGCCACTCTATTCCTACAACATATTTTTCGATTGCATGGTTTGCCCAGTGATATTGTGTCCGACCGTGGTCCACAGTTTGTGGCACAGTTTTGGAGACTCTTCTGTGCAGCCTTAAAAGTGAAGACCAGTCTTACTTCTGCGTTTCATCCACAGGCCAATGGGCAAACAGAGCGTCTCAATCAGTCTCTCAAACAGTATTTGAGGGTCTTTGTTTCCAAACTGCAAAATGACTGGGTCAGTTTCCTGTCCAGAACCTGGACCTACAGTATGCCTTATCCACCATATACTGTATGTCATGGAACCTGGACCTACAGTATGGCCTCATCCACCATATACTGTACGTCATGGAACCTGGACCTACAGTATGCCTCATCCACCATATACTGTATGTGACGGAACCTGGACCTACATTATGACTCATCCACCATTTACTGTATGTCATGGAACCTGGACCTACAGTATGGCCTCATCCACCATATAGTGTATGTCATGGAACCTGGACCTACAGTATGGCCTCATCCACCATATACTGTATGTCATGGAACCTGGACCTACAGTATGGCTTCATCCATCATATAGTGTATGTCACAGAACCTGGACCTACAGTATGCCTCATCCACCATACACTGTATGTCACGGAACCTGGACCTACAGTATGCCTCATCCACCATATATACTGTATGCCACAGAACCTGGACCTACAGAATATAATATTATATATACAAAAGTATGTAATGTTTTCTGGAGCTGGGGATGTTGTCTGTAGCAACGAAACACATAAGTGAGCACTAGCAGCTTCTACCAAACACACATTTGGACATTTCACCTTATACTTTTGTATCTACTTTTTTTGGAGAATTGTTTGACGGACATTTTCTATATACAGTTGACATTATACATTTTGTGACCTGTTTTCCAAATGTACAAGATTTTTCCAAATCAATTCCTTCCTTATGATGTCAATGTTAGGTAAACTATAAAACATTTCCAATGAATGAAAAAAATGCATTTGCAATAAAAATTGTTGGATAAAGTACCAGTTTTATTATGTACTGCAACATGGCACCCAGATTTTCTGTAATTGGGGCACATATTACTTCTGCAGCATTAACACCATTGGGGCCTCAGGGGGGGATTAGGGGAGCAGTATCAGAGCCAACATGCTCATCCTGCACATCCCACTCTGACAAATAGTGCTCTTTCTGTATCTCACAAATGTTATACAAGATACAGCATGCTGTCACAACCATAGGCGAATCTAAGGGGTGTTCCGGGGGTGCACTGGACCACCCATTAGACTGCCAGGCATTCTGTAGCTTTAAATATGTACTCACGGGGGCGTTGCTTGAATGCTGAGCTGGGAGGACACAGGTAACTTGGGCTCCGATCGCTAAGAGCTTTTTTCTCAGCTCCCTTGCCTATACACTGCGCTCCGGGGGCCCCTGCCTACCTAGACATGTGCCTGTTTCCTGCTGTGACTGGGCTGCGGAGCCGGGGGATGCTCCGGGAGTCCATGAAGGTTACAGCCTACTCACGGGGTTGAAGCCGGGGCCTGGATTTCTACCTCTGCCTGCGGCGCCGCTCACAGTGACGATCCGGCGGCGGGGAGGCGTTTGGGTGCTTCTGCAGCCCCCTCCTGCGGGTGAAGCCTCCTGTTAGGTGCCTTTGACCTGGCGGTGGCCTGATCCCTCCATCCGACTCTCCATGGCTGCTCTGCTGGGTGGCCGGTGCGTCCTCCATGCAGAGGCTCCCTTCCCTATCTGCTGACCCAGGGGCGGCCATATTGGACTCAGAGTGCTGCAGTTGCTGGCACCCTGCTGTGCAGGGGGCTCCCTTCCCTGGCTCCTTTCTGAACTCATCTATATTGCACTAAGTGGCACAGGCTGTCATACCACACTACCCCCTCAGTGTGTGGCCCTAACATTCCCTTTTAATACTGGGGCCAGTTTTGTCAGTAGCTTATACTCTAATATCAGTCCATATATTTTGGGGATTGACTTGCCCCTGTTAAGCCACGCCCCTCAAATGAGGCCACACCCTTTTTTTTTTCTTTTTTTTTTTTTCTTTGTTTGTAATCTAGGCCCACCCATTAGCATGTTTCTAGATTCGCCTATGGTCACAACGTTAGGTACAAGGGTAATGTGAATGTCATTGTGCAGAATTATATATACAGGTTGGCAGAAGATCAGGCACCAGATGTGACCATGCTGACCAGTCACGTACCTTCCTCTGTCTCCCAGATGTGACCAGGTTGTCAGTTGTTAAGAAATAACACATGGAGAGATTCCATGTTCAAGTAAATGAATATAAATGGAGGAATTAAACAAGAAGTATTTTGCTATAAATAAAATAAATTCAGACTTGATAGCAAGAAAAATTTGTTATCAAAATGGGCAAAACAATGTGCACCACAGGTGGGGCAGAAGTAACATGTACAGAGAGTTAGATTTGGGGGAGTTATTTTATTTCTGTGCAGGGTAAATACTGGCTGCTTTATTTTTACACCGTAATTTAGATTTCAGTTTGAATATACCCCACCCTTTCTCTCTCTGCACATGTAACATCTGCCTCACCTGCAGTGCAGCATTTTTTGCCAATTTTTACAACAAATTTGCCCTGCAATCAAGTTTGAATTAGGCCCACTTTTGTAATACCTAGTATAAATAATACATGACATATCTGACACGTGAGCTTTCATCTGCTGCAATAGGATTATAATATATTTGACATTCCGTGCTGGAACCTCGCCGTCTGAAGTGTTGCACTTGAAATCCTATCTTATACTGTCCATGCTCTGTCTCCTTCATTCCAGCATAGAAGAATGTAGAGAACGTTCATGATGGGAAATGTGCTGCTAACAGGATAAATAAAGTATATTGTGTTGTTTGACGTATCAATGATTTTGGGGCCTATTTACAGGATACGGTCATTGGGTCACCAGCAAGTTGTATGACGCCATTAGGTTGACATGAGTCTAGGTCGACATGCAGGAAGGTCGACATGAGTCTAGGTTGACATGGGTTGGGTCGACAGGGTCATCAGGTCAATATGGGTTAGGTCGACAGTCAAAAGGTCGACATGGGGTTGTTCCCTGTTTTTTGAGCCGACATGTGCCGACAGGCGGTATTTCATGCCCTACCATCCACTAGGGAGGGGTGGGAGAATAAAATAGTGTGCCGAGGGTAGCGGGGCACCAAGCACGGAGCATGGCGAGCACAGCGAGCATGGCGAGGGGACGTGGTGCACTTTAACCTGTGTCCATGTCGACCCCATGTTTACCTGTTTACCAACTGATCCACGCCCCTATTTACCATGAAATATTTGTAGCACTACGAGCCGCCTATCGCAATAACAATCGTCCCGCAACTCTTACGCCACGGAGGCTCCTTATGCATCACATACAAATAACTTACCTCTAGATAAAATGGTGATAACGGGTTACCCATTTGTTCTCCTTACTGGTCCCAGTGGTGCTGCACCCTCATTGTTACATCAGGGCATTACAAGTTGGAGTGGCTGGACTTGTACCATGCAGTATTATGCTACAACCCTGGGTTTATATCATACAGGAGAGCTTGCAGAAGTTATTTTCCAATCTTTAAGCACAAAACAATGGGTGTGACATTTAGCAGTATGAGATTTTAAGTCATTTTTAAATTCGCCCATTATCGCACTTTTCAAAAATCGCATTTGCATGTTTAATGAGGTGCATATGCCGGGTAAAAAAGTGTGAATAAGTGCGATAATGTGCGAATTTCAGTGATGATAATGTGCGAGGGGTCCCCCATCCTGAGCATAACCAGC
Organism: Crinia signifera; assembly: GCF_055691185.1. Taxonomy (NCBI): domain Eukaryota; kingdom Metazoa; phylum Chordata; class Amphibia; order Anura; family Myobatrachidae; genus Crinia; species Crinia signifera. Next base: position 78,827,235 of record NC_139228.1, on the reverse strand, counting down.
CCCGGCCTCATTGAGCCGGACCTGGTTCCAAAAATATGGGGGACAAAAAGCGTAGGGGTCCCCCGTATTTCTGAAACCAGCCCTGGACTCTTGGACCGGTCCTGGTTCCAAAAATACGGGGGACAAAAAATCTGGGGTCCCCCGTATTTTTAAACTAGCACCGGGCTCCAACAGCCCGCAGTGTCATGCCACAGCCGGGGGACACTTTTTACATAAGGTCCCCCGGCCGAAACATGAGCACCGTGGCTGGTCAGCCTTGGACGGGGTACCTGGAGAAGTGTGGGGACCCCCCAATAAAGGGGTCCCGCCCCAGGCTTCATCCATCCACTGCATGTCTTCAGGGCAGCCGAGAGGGGGGGGGGAGCGGGTACTAATTACCCGGGCCCAGGCTTGCTGGAGGGGCCCAGCAGGGGCCCTGGTCCGACCCCCTCCCTTCCCCCTCCATCCCTCCCAGGCAGAAGCAGCAGCACACACCTTCAGCATGTGCTATGCTGATAACAGGCTCAGCATGAGCGTCTCAGTGACAGCATGATAGCTCATGCTGAGCCTGCTGTCAGCACAGCACATGCTGTAGGTGTGTGCTGCTGTTGAGTTTTTTGAGCTTTCTTTAACCCCTGTAAACATTTTGGGGGCGTAGCCTAAATGAGGGAGGTGGTCACACCTCCCACACTTAGACCACCCCTCCCCCAACATTTTACCGGGCCCGGCATTCCTCTCGGCTGCCCTGCATGTGTTGTGTCCTGTACGCTGTGTTTGCTGCTCATTATATAATCTTAGGTAATGGCAACACAAATGCAGTGGAGTCAATGTATCAGCACTAAAGGAGCCCAGTGCTGTAATTGGCAACATACTGTACTATGGCTGTTTCACCTTCCACTGCCGCATCAGAGTTCTGCAGCTCCTGTCCTCATAAGCTGATGGATACTGGCAGCCATGGAGAATACAGTATAACAACCTCCTATTAACTGCTCAGAGACACTGCATAGATCCTGTTACATCCCTGGGAATTGTCCCTAAAGGTCCAGGGTTTTATATTATCTCTGACACTTTTTTGGCTGCCAGGCTGAACCATCATGTCTACACTAGCTGAAACCAATTAATCTTCTGCTGATATATACAAAACATATGGAATCTACTGGCATATTATATCTTATGCTAGACTATATCAACTACAGTATATTTAGATTCAGCTTATTAAGTAACAAAGGTGTACGTACAGAAGCAGGAGTCCTGCTAAATCTTCATTGAAATGTCACAATCTGGATAATGAAAAGCACTTATTTACCTCCGAAGAGCTTACTCTGCAGGTTACTTGTGTGTACAGTATGTGTGTATTTCTATATCTATATCCAGTACTATTTTTCTGGAAAAATAGGTCCAGAAAGTCCAGGTCTGGGGGCGGATCAATTAAATAATATATATATATTAGAGAGAGATATAGATGTATATATTGTATTTACAAACAAAGGCACTCACAGGTGACTTTAAAATAAAACTTATCTTATGGATAAGTAGATTTGACAGTTCCTGATGTTGTCATATTCAATAAGAGATTCAGGAACTGAGTTCCTGCTGGTTCCTGCTGAAAAATAGCACTGTCTATATCTATATCCATATATATATATAAATATATATATATATATAAATATATATATATATATATATAAATATATATATATATATATATATATATATATATATATATATATATATATATATATATATATAACAGCGTGGATTATCCGGCACTCAAACGACCAGCGGTAGAAGCTTGCACGGGTGCCTTCATAAAACCTCAGATCTCGTTCAGGAGATGAGGTCCAGATATATGTAATCACTCGATGCGGCACTCACGTGTCTTCACAAAATAAGACAAATAACAACTGTCTTGATCAACGTTTCGGTCCTTTTTATTCGAACCTTCCTCAGGATATATATAGAAGATGCCGGCACTCAACTGCCCTGTATAACGATACTTGCACCCAGTGCCTTCCCAGGCTATTATTTTTTTGGTACTTATTTCCTAGCACGGCCACAACGATCATAATCGCGGTCATCGGGGGTAAAATCGGGGCCATCGCGGACGCTAAAAAATCGGGTGCGATGGGCCAGACGCGATGCCCGCGATTTCCCCATAGAGAACAATGTTAAATGCCTCAATTTACCCGCGATGACCACGATTTCCCATAGGAAACAATGTGAAATGGCTCAATTTAGCCAAATTATCATAGGAACAATAGTAAATGGGCCAAAAACACCCCTGAACATTGAAATGTCCCCCCAAAAGTAGTTGACGTCACCCCGCCATCAACGTGAACCCGAAGCGTGGCGAGCGCAGCGAGCCCGTGAGGGGCGGCGGTACGCGTCCTCCGACCTTTTCATGTCCTACTATCCACTAGGGCGTGGAGTGAGAATAGAATAGTGTGGCGAGCGCAGCGAGCCACCGAGCCCGAAGCGTGGCGAGCGCAGTGAGCCCCGCGAGGGGACGTGGATACCTTCACAGTTATACGCGTCCCCTCGCGGGCTTCCCAGGTGTCCATGGCGACGCGGACACCTGGGAAGCCCGCGAAGGGACGCGTTTCTAGTGGATAGTAGGGCATGAAAAGGTCGGAGGACGCGTACCGCCGCCCCTCGCGGGCTCGCTGCGCTCGCCACGCTTCGGGTTCACGTTGATGGCGGGGTGGCGTCAACTACTTTTGGGGGGACATTTCAATGTTCAGGGGTGTTTTTGGGCCATTTACTATTGTTCCTATGCTGATTTGGGTAAATTCATCCATTTAACATTGTTTCCTATGGGAAATCGTGGTCATCGCGGGTAAATTGAGGCATTTAACATTGTTCCCTATGGGGAAATCGGGGGCATCGCGTCTGGACCATTTAAGCATTTTTAGGTGCACACGACGCGACCGACCCGATTTTTCACTGTTTTCAATGCATTTCAATGGAAAAATCGGGGGCATCGCGTCGGTCGCGTCGCAGGCCACTCAAATTACCCCCGATGGCCAAGATTTGTGGCCGTGCTAGGAAACAAGTACCATTTTTTTATTATACAGTTTCTTATATAGCACATATCATACATATTCCGAATCGCTTTACAGAGTATATTTGAACATTCACATCAGTTCCTGCCCCAGTGGAGGTTACAATCTATATTCCCTACCACATGTACACGCACACACAGACATTCTATGGTTAATTTTGTTGGGAGCCAATTAGCCTACCAGTATATATATTTGGATTGAGGGGGAAACCGGAGTACCCGGACGAAACGAGCACAAGTACGGGGAGAATATACAAACTCTGCACAGTTAGGACCATGGTGGGGATAGAACCCATGACCTCAGCGCTGTGAGGCAGTAACGCTAACCATTACACCATCCGTACTGCCCCCTATATATAACACATGGTGGGGATAGAACCCATGACCTCAGCGCTGTGAGGCAGTAATGTAACCATTATACCATCCGTGCTGCCCTGTATATATAACACATGGTGGGAATAGAACCCATGACCTCAGTGCTGTGAGGCAGTAATGTAACCATTACACCATCCGTACTGCCCGTATATATAACACATGGTGGGGATAGAACCCATGACCTCAGCGTTGTGAGGCAGTAATGCTAACCATTACATCATCCGTACTGCCCCGTATATATAAAACATGGTGGGAATAGAACCCATGACCTCAGTGCTATGAGGCAGTAATGCTAACCATTACACCATCCGTACTGCCCCGTATATATAAAACATGGTGGGAATAGAACCCATGACCTCAGCGCTGTGAGGCAGTAATGTAACCATTACACCGTCCGTACTGCCCTGTATATATAACACATGGTGGGGATAGAACCCATGACCTCAGCACTGTGAGGCAGTAATGCTAACCATTACACCATCCTTACTGCCCCTTTGAACACGTGGAGCCTGTAGGCCCTAGTGGGCACATGCGTAGTCTGGTCGGGTTGCCTATTATTGATATTACCGGGTCTAATTGGTAATTAAATGCCGTAGCGCTAAGTTACTACGCTTTATTGTTTCATTTGATAAATACCAGTTGTCAGGGTGAATGTTCATAACTGTTGTTGTTCAATAACGTGCCTTAAATCTCAAGTACTGCTACACTGTAACGGTCAGCAGGCACATGTTGCCTTATTTCACAATAAACCTGAGTTGTACCGCAGAACGTTGTCCTCTTTCATTGAAACATAGAAACATAGAAACATAGAATTTGACGGCAGATAAGAACCACTTGGCCCATCTAGTCTGCCCCTTTTTTTAAACATGTTACCTCAAACCATATTTGATCCTTATTTTTTTGTAAGGATATCAATATGCTTATCCCAAGCATGTTTAAATTGTACTACTGTATTTGCGTCTACCACCTCTGTTGGGAGGCTATTCCACTTATCTACTACTCTTTCTGTGAAAAAATTCTTCCTCGCATTTCCCCTGAATCTTCCTCCCTCTAGTGTCAGTGCATGTCCTCGTGTTCTGGTGCTACTCTTCCTGTGAAGAATGTCTCCCACCTGTACCTTGTTAAAGCCCTTGATATATTTGAAAGTTTCTATCATGTCCCCCCTTTCCCTTCTCTGCTCTAAAGTATACATATTAAGATCTTTTAGTCTTTCCTGGTACGTTTTGTAATGTAGGCCATGCACCATTTTAGTTGCTCTTCTTTGTACAGTCTCTAATGCATTTATATCCTTCTGAAGATATGGCCTCCAGAACTGAACACAATACTCTAGGTGAGGTCGTACCAATGACCTATACAGTGGCATTATTACTTCTTTCTTTCTACTGCTGATACCTCTCCCTATGCAACCAAGCATCTGACTTGCCTTTTTCATTGCTTTGTTACATTGCCTACCTGCTTTTAAGTCCCCTGAAATAGTGACACCTAGATCCCTCTCTTCCTCAGTAGTTTCCATTATAGTGCCATTTATACTATATTGAGTCTTTGGATTTCTGAGACCCAAGTGCATGATTTTGCATTTTTTGGCATTAAACTGTAGTTGCCATTCTCTTGACCATTTCTCTAATCTGCCTAGATCCTCAATCATTTGTTTTACCCCTCCTGTTGCATACCTTTGTGTCATCTGCAAAAAGGCACATTTTACCCTCAATTCCATTTGCAATATCACCAATAAAGATATTAAAAAGCACCGGTCCAAGTACAGATCCCTGGGGTACTCCACTTGTAACCTTTCCCTCCTTTGACTGTACTCCGTCTACTACAACTCTCTGTTTTCTGTCCTGCAACCACGCTCTTATCCATTCAACTATCTTAGAATCCAATCCCAAGCTTTCACGTTTATTTAACAGTCTGCGATGTGGGACAGTGTCAAAAGCTTTACTAAAGTCTAGATAAGCTACATCTACAGCCCCACCTTGATCTATTACTTTAGTCACCCAGTCAAAAAAGTCAATAAGATTTGTTTGACATGATCTTCCCCCAGTAAACCCATGCTGTTTTGGATCCTGTAGATTGCTGGTTTTGAGATATTCTACAACTCTTTGTTTTAAGAGTGTTTCCATCAATTTCCCTACTACTGATGTAAGGCTCACTGGTCGATAGTTACTTACCTCTTCCTTGCTTCCACTTTTGTGCAGTGGGACTACATTCGCTGTTTTCCAGTCCTCTGGGATTACTCCAGTAGCTAGTGACTGGTTGAATAATTCTCTTATTGGTTTTACCAGCTCCCCTTTAAGCTCTTTTAGTATCCTTGGATGTATCTCATCTGGCCCCATTGATTTATCCACTTTCAGTTTTGAGAGTTCTGTGAGGACTTTCTCCTCTGTAAATGTACTTGTCTCTCCCTCAGTTTTCTGACTATACTTGCAACTTAACTGTGGCCCCTTCCCCTCTCTTTCAGCAGTGAATACTGAGCAGAAATAATTATTAATATTATCTGCTATTACGTTGTCCCCCTCAAGAAAACTTCCACTCTCTGTCTTCAGTCTAATTATTCCACTTTTTGTTTTTCTCCTTTCACTTATATACCTAAAAAAAGTTTTCCCCCCTTTACCCACTGACTGGGCCATTTTCTCTTCAGCCTGTGCTTTTGCACATCTGATTACCTTCTTAGCCTCCTTCTGTCTAACAAGATACACCTCTTTGTCCTCATTCTTCTGCGTCTGCTTAAATTTCTTAAAGGCCAACTTTTTTGCTTTCACAATACTTGCTACTTCTTTTGCAAACCACAATGGCTTTCTTTTTCTTGTGTTTTTCCTAACTCTTTTGACACAAAGTTCTGTTGCTTTTAGAATTGCACTTTTTAATTTTTCCCACTTATCCTGCACTCCTTCCAAGTTCTTCCACTCTGCCAAAGAATCCCTTACAGAGTTTCCCATCTCTACAAAATCAGCCTTCCTAAAATCTAACACCTTTGTTTTTGTGTGCGATGAGTCAGTCTCTGTCTTTATTTTGAACCATACTGCTTGATGGTCACTGGATCCCAGATTTTCACCCACATTTATGTCAGATATTCTGTCACCATTTGTAAGTATTAAGTCTAATATTGCGTCCTTACGAGTGGGCTCCCTCACCAATTGCTGGAGGGATGCTCCTTGCAAGGAATTCAGCATGTCCCTACTTCTGGTGGAACTTGCAACAGGCAGCTCCCAGTTTACATCAGGTAGATTAAAGTCTCCCATGATTATCACCTCTCCTTTTAATGCCATTTTATTGATGTCCTGCAATAGGCTCTTGTCTAGTTCCTCTTCCTGACCTGGTGGTCTGTAGATCACCCCTATACGAAGAATCGCCTTCTCCCCTGTTTCTATGGTCACCCAAAGGGCCTCCGTTTTTTCTTCAATACTTTGTATTAAGGTAGTCTTTATATATTTTTTCACATATATTGCAACCCCTCCTCCAATTTTTCCCATTCTGTCCTTCCTAAATAAAGTATATCCTGGTATAGCTATGTCCCAGTCATGATTTTCATTGCACCATGTCTCTGTAATAGCCACAATATCCAGTTCATCCCTTGTCATTATTGCAATTAGTTCTGGGATTTTATTTCCTAAGCTCCTAGCATTTGCACACATAGCTCTTAAAGTTGTGTTTGTGCTTCTCCTGCTGCTAGCTATGTTCATCTTTCTGCCTATATCTATTCGGTTTTGATCGGCATTATCTTCTGTTGCAGTGGATAGGCTTTCTGTTCCATTTGCCTGCAGAGACAATACCTCTAGGTTGGGGGAGCAGATTTCTTCATTCTTATTTGGTTCACTGCCCCCCTCTGCTAGTTTAAATAGTTGCTTATGAAGCTTCCAAACTTCTCACTTAATATTCTCGTTCCCCTTGAAGATGGGTGCAGGCCATCACTTTTATATAAGGCTCTGTCTTGCCAGGTAGCTTGACTTTGACCTAAATATCCAAATCTCTCCTCGTTGCACCAATTCCTTAGCCAAACATTGAAGTTTCTAATTCTCAGAGTTCTATCTTCCCCTTGGTGTACTGGCAATACTTCTGAAAAAGTTACAGTGGTTGCCACCTGTTTTAGAGCAGTTCCTAACTTTCTAAATTCATCTTTTACGGCCATGACTTCAGCATTAACCAGGTCATTTGTGCCAAGGTGGTCGATGACATCCACCTCCCCATCTTTTCTTGCTGCCTTTACAATTCTTAGCATGCGTTCTTTATCTCTTGGAGCTGTGGCTCCAGGTAAGCACCTTACTTGTTTCTCTACTTTAGTATCATTTCCCAGATTAACTCCTCTAATTATGGAATCTCCCAAAAGAAGTGCAGTCCTTTTTGGAGGTGAAATTTTCCTGGTCCTACAGTTAGAAGAGGTAGAAGTCCTCATATCTTCCTGTTCTTTATTGCCTATGTTGGTCATACATTCCAACCCTGCAAGAGCAGCATATGAGTTTTGCAGTGTGACCACTTGGGGAATGTGTCTGATGCCCTCTGTCAGTCTCTGCCTTTCAGAGCCCACAGCAGTCCAGGCAGAATGTCTTCTGGGGGCTCTCTGAGGCAGTGGTGGTTGCAAGGACACAGACAACCTACGTAGCTCAGCATGCAATTTAGCTATCTCCTCCTGCAGCAAAGAAAATTGTTTGCAGATTGGACAGCAGCCGAGTCTCCAGAATGTCTCCCTCAAAACAAATGCATTACATCCACTGCACTGCACCAGGCCAAACATTGTATCAGATGTATGGTAATAACAATAATAATATGTGTTTTGGCTTTTGTGTTCAAACTCACCTTTTTTTGTATTCTAACTCACCTGCTTCTGTTTCCAACTCACAAGTCACTTAAATATTCAAGCTTCACTTTAGTATGCAAGCTTCTCTCTCAATGAGCAAGCTCTAATGAGTCTTGTCTCTACTTAAATAGTATGTCAGGCACCTGTTTACACTCAGCTCCTCCCCCTAATCTCTCTTCACACCTAGATTTAGCTCCTCCTCCTAGTATCTGTTCACACCTAGTAACAATACACTATACAGATACAGGCACAACCAAAATCACACTCAGATTTCTCCCTCAAAATTACAGTCTCTATATAGATAGACAGATAAAGAATACAAGACAGACAGAATGCAAGATAACTCACCTGCTTCTGTTTCCAACTCACAAGTCACTTAAATATTCAAGCTTCACTTTAGTATGCAAGCTTCTCTCTCAATGAGCAAGAAGTGTCCCTCTCCCGTCCACCGGAGAATAGAAGAGCGGACGAACCTGAGTCACCACTGAAGAGTCAAGGTAAGGGAAACCCGTTCCCTTCGTGCATCGGCCACCACATTAATCTAATACCCTGCTGATGATCCTCCTGCCCCTTCCTTCCTTCCTATATTTCCCAGCACAGGTAAATGGAAGGATTACACTACAATAGATTGGGACAAAGACTCTCCTCTGACAGTGATCATAGATTGGTTAAATGCTTAATCAATCAGGTGAGGGTTACACAAAATCGATCCTTGTAAGTCATGGTAAGAGGGAAGTAACTATGTGATTTATAGGCTCCACGTCCAGGCCTTGTCCTGTCCTCTCAGCCATTGATCGTGTGTGTACCGCTCAGAATAATAACTCTTCCTTCTCCCGATGAATTGTCACATTTAGGAATGTGCATAGCACAGATGAGTAACAAGGTGCAATTGTGTTTTCATTCCAAAGAAACATTTTTCTTTTTCAAATGAAGCTGTGGGATATTGGTGTCACGCCCACTGTATTGTTTTGTTTCGGGGGGTGTGAGCGCTTTCAGAATGAAGGATGAGCAATGTGTTTTACTACTGTAACTTGCTTACAAGGGTGAAAGATCTTCACGGAAGAGATATACGTGTACTGCTAGGTAGGGACCAGGGTGTATTGGGTGCGGAGTACTAGGTCAACAGCCGTTAGCTCGACCATGAATGGTGGACAGTAAAAATGTAGACGCATGAAATGTTCGACAATCAGTAAGTCAACGTTGATAAAAAGTCAACACAAGCATTAGTTTGATGAGGAAATGAGTATCTCACGTTTTTGTTTTGTGTTTATGTCGACATTGCTCTGCTCTTAAGAATTAAGGTTAGAGCGATACTCACCTGAATGCTACCTACAAGATTGCGAGATACTTACTGTACCACACCACTACTAGAAAGCTAATATACACTTACCGCTGTGTGCATGTGTGAGAGAAAGATGTAGTTTCACTCACTGCCAACAGATGGTAGTGTTTCCTAGACACACGGACACTAGACATATATAGATAGATGATGATGGGAAGCAGGGCACAAATTTATAGTTTGCAGGGGGTGCCAAAAACTCAGCCACTGACCCAGGCTCCACCTTATGAGGGGGGAATTGGTGGCAGAGGAAATGAGTTCCACCACCTCTCTAGGACCACTTTAAGCCTTGCTGACGGGCAGGGCCGGTGCAAGTGTTTGTGGCACCCTAAGCAAAACTTCTGTGCGCCTCTTCAGCACCCAGTCCCCCCCACCACCACCACCGTGGTCGGGAGCACTCTGCCGTCTCACCTCGAACGTGTTGCGGCAGCGGGGAACATCCAGGATGCCGGCCATGGAAGGGAGGAATCGGAGCTGGACAAGCTGTCCGAGGGAGTGGTGGCCGGGGATGTGTCCGGGGTCTCCGGCCTATGGGAGCGCACAGCAGAGCAGCACTACAGGTGACAGACGCAGGCCGGAATTGCTATGCTGTTGGGCAGCTTGAGGGAGGGTTGGGGCAAGTAGCCCAGGTCGCCGTTGATCTCATGTCCCCGGCCTCCTCCTCCGCTTCTTCCACTTCCTCGCTCAGGTCCTCCCCGCAGCGGAAGAAGGAGGACTCCCTTGGCCACCGATATCTTCCGGCCCAACCATTTGCTGCGCCCGTCCATCCTCAGCCCGCTGCACTGCTGACAGGCCGGCCCCAGGAGCAGTGCAGCGGGCGCCGCCTGGTTCCTGTGATGCACTCTGTGGTGAGTGCGGCTACAACCCGCTGCACAAGTGTCTCCCCTGCCAGGACCCATTATATTGAATTGTTGGGCTGAAGAGGCGCCCTCCAGTGGCTGATGCCCTAGGCAGCTGCCTAAAGCTGCCTAATTGTAGCGCCGGCCCTGCTGACAGGACATAAACAGGTGGCATCCTCACCACATGCTGCTTATTTTCCACATAGGAAGAAGATGTTCTCCTATAAGTCACCATGTATTCCATTTATTACAATTATTACTAGAGGTTTTTGAATACGTAAATATTTGGCAGAAAGATGGAATTGGAGACTGCAGCACCAGCACTCAGGCAGCACAGTCTCTTAGACATTAGACATACAGTATTGACTAAACCCTTGGCAATGGCGCAGGAAGAACACATGGTGAATTCTGTTACAGTAGATACAAAATCTGAGGAAATGATAAGTATTACGTCTCAGCAACAGAAATCCATTGTAGAATTAGTTTAGCATTTGGCACATACATTTAATTGTGATAAGGAGGATAAATAAGCACAGAGATAAGAGCCCGTCTTGGTCAGACTCATTGGGTTTTCTTTGTTTAATGAACTAGTAAATGTAAAATGTTATTACAGTATATAAGAGCGCTGCTTGTAACTAGCACAAATATTTATGTAAATGGTGTTCAAGCCATTCCCAGTTTTCACGGATATCCCCAGGAATCAGGGGCATTCCCAGCTTTCACGGATATCCCCAGGAATCAGGGGCCATTCCCAGCTTTCACAGATATCCCCAGGAATCAGGGGCCATTCCCAGCTTTCACGGATATCCCCAGGAATCAGGGGCTATTCCCAGCTTTCACGGATATCCCCAGGAATCAGGAACCATTCCCAGCTTTCACGGATATCCCCAGGAATCAGGGGCATTCCCAGCTTTCACGGATATCCCCAGAATTTACACGTTTCTCTTAGTTTGTCCATATAGCAGTTCTTGTGCTATAGTACATTACACCTGGTATAATAAGTTATGAATTAATAAAGAGGAACAATTAAAATACAAATATGTTTGTATAATCATGTTCAGGGCTTAGATGCACCTGCCGAAAAGCAAAGTGTCCTTGGAAAATCTGTCAAACTACCCATCTGTAGGAGACACAGGCAGGGACAGGGGAGCAGATGGCTGACACAGTCATTTGCGGCCTGATTCAGACCTGTCCACTACGTGTACTCGCAGCATAGAGAACAGGTCAGCGGTGCCCAGCACCAGTACAGAACTCTGGGAGTTTTACAGAAACAGTCGCTGTATATAAGCGAGTGAGACTAAGGGGTAAATATAGAGATGGAGCAGCTGTCAATGGAGTTGCTCCTGGAGATAGGATCGCCAATCGCCGCTGTGCGCAATCAAAGAGAAGAGGGCGCGACGCTCAAGATGCTCACGTGCCCCGTTCTGTCGGAGCCCGCCTCTGCCGGCTCCTCGCTGCTCCCCCGCAGCCCCCCACTCGCCCTGCCTGTCTGCTGAAGCGGAGACGGGCAGAGAATCTGCTCCCCACCACCATGCTGATGGGAACATGCGAATGTGTGAGACTCTCACGCATCCCCTTCAGCTGGAGAACCTGACCGCCAGCCTGCGCCAGCTCAGGAGATCTGGCGATTCTTCAGGCTGGCTGACAGGCGCTCCATCTGTACTAAGGTGGGAGTTCTATTGGGGATGTTTCCCATAGCAACCAATAAGATTATGTTTTTTAATCATTTAGCACCTTGTAGAAGATAATAGAAAGAATCTGATTGGTTGCTATGGACAACATCCCATCTCCAGGAGATTTTACCCTTAGGGCGGGATGTATTAAAATACATCGCCGCCCTTCGCGTTACCCCCGCCGCGATGCCGCCGCATATGTACTAACATATGCGGCTGGCATCGCGATGCGGTGACGGAGGCCCCCCGCGATACCTGTACTGTAGTCTGCGGGGGGTCTCCGTCACCTCCCAGCCGGCTTCTGCTGCTTTCATGCCGGGGACAGCTAAGCAAGCTGTCCCCGGCGCTTCCTCCTCCCCCCTGCAGCCGGAAGGACGTCCGGCTGCGTTGATAGGGGGAGGAAGGGCTTACCTTCCGTGGTCCAGGAGGACCTGCAAGAAGGTAAGCCCAAGGGAGGGGGAGAGGGGGGTCGGCGAGGCGGCGGGGCTGCGGCGACGCGGCGGGCAGCGAAAAGAAGCTCATAGGCTTCTATAGGGTATCGCCACCCAGAGGTGGCGATACCCTTCAATGCGGTATCATTTTTGATACATTGGAAAATGCGGTAAAACTGGGGGTTTACCGCATTTTACATTTGATACATCTCGCCCCTAGTCTCAGTAGCTTATCTCCAGCGCCTAATTCTTTCCCTCCCCCTATTTGGAAGAGCCAGGGCCAGTGGTAGGGTTTGTGGCATCTACCTGCAAACTATAATGCTTTTCTGCTATAATTACTGTGCAGGACCAAGGTGGAGGTTGAACTGGTTCCACCATCTCTTTCATGCCCTACCATCTAGGGTGTGGTGGGAGAATAAAACTAGCGCAGCGAGCAAAGTCAGTGCACTGGAAACTGTGTCCATGTCGACGGTGTCAACATTCAATAAAAAAAACAGTGAAAACCCCCATGTCGACCTTTTGACTGTCGACCCAGACACTGTCGACCTAATGCTTGTGTCGACCTATTGACCTGTTGACCTAAACCCATGTCAACCTAGACAAATGTCGACCTTGTCCAATGTTGACCTAGAACCATGTCGACCTTTCCCCATGCTGACCTAACGTTGTCGACCTAAAGACTGTCGACCAACTTGCTGTAGACCAAACGATCCCAACCCCTGGAGAGGCGGGGAACTCATTTACAGCGGTCACCTAATTATCCCTCTCCCACCCCCCCACCCCCCCCCATTAGGCAGAGCCAAGGCCGGTGGTAGGGATTTTGGCACCCCATTCATTTTACAATACTGAGCAGGACCAAAATGGAGGTTAAAATGGTTCCTGCTCACACTACAGGTGGTTCCCACAATGTTCCCCCTCACTTTGGCAAGGGGAAAATGCGGTAAAACTCCCGTTTTCCTATGTACACAGATTTTCCTATGTACACAGATTTCGCCGGGCAGGGTATCGCCACCCAAAGGTGTCGATACCCTATAGAATCCTATGGGCTTCTTTTCGCTGCCCCCCCCCCCTTCCCCCTCCCTTGGGCTTACCTTCTTGCAGGTCCTCCTGGACCCCGGAAGGTAAGCCCTTCCTCCCCCTAGCAACGCAGCCGGACGTCCTTCCGGCTGCAGGGGGGAGGAGGAGGCACCAGGGACAGCCTGCTTAGCTGTCTCCGGCGTGTAGGCAGCAGGAGGCAGCAGGGAGGAGACGGAGACCCCCCGCAGACCACAGTACAGGTATCGCGAGGGTCTCCGTTACAGCACCGCGATGCCAGACGCATACAGATGGAGCCGGGCTCCCTCTTGCTGGCGAATCTCCAGACTGTCTCCGTAGGCGATCCGCCAGCAGCCCGGCGTCCATCTGACTGAGACGCGCGTGCGTCTCACGCGCACGCGCGTCTCAGTTTCCGGGTGGCGGGGCGATGGGAACCCTGTCCGTCTTCGCTTCAGGGAGACGGACAGGGTTAGGGGAGGCGGTGGGGGGGTGCGGGGAGGTGGTGGGGACAACGGGTGACCGCCGGCAAGCCAGCGGGGACCCGGGGGAAGCGCCGTCGGAAGTGGACGCACGCGCATCTCGTGTGCGCGCGTCCCCTTTCGCAGAGCATATGGCGGCTGGCGGAGGATGGCGGCTGGCGATTCTGCCGCCATCCCCTGCAAAGACAACGCCGGCTCCATCTGTATGTTAATACATATGCGCTGGCATCGCGGCAGACAGCCGGCGAAGGGCGGCGATGTATATTAATACATCCCGCCCTTTAACCCCTTGTCCTGATCCAGTCCTCCTGCAGTTGTCCTCCAATGTACCCTGCTACCGCTTCTGGGTTGTGACTTTGACTGTTCTTCTGGGCCTGATTCAGGCCTGTTCGCTAGGCTACATGTAATGGCAAGGCGGTTGCCCATTGTAGCCTGTGGGCTACTTGTCACACTGCTGGCTGGGGAGTGTGGTCAGAGCGTGTCAGCTGGAGGTCAGCACTCACTGCGCATGTGCAGATAACACAGCAGATAGCAGGGCTCATTTCAGATGTATGACCAGGGCCGGTGCAAGGCACCGGAGCGCCAAGAAGAGGGGGGGGGGTTGTGGGGGGGTGCGGGGGTCTGAGGGGTACCTGCGTCGCTGTCTGCAAGCTGGTCAGAGGGGTCCCTGCGGCGCTGTGTATTGATTTGGTGAGGTCCCTGCAGTGACTTGGAAATAACTAGTGCTATCCACTGGGCGGCGGGAAGCGCTTCTGATTTTGAAAACACTGTCCGCACGCTGATTGGCCGAATCTCAGCCAATCAGTGTGCGGCAAACGTTTTCAAACCCAGAAGCGCTTCCCCCCGCCCAGCGGATAGCACTAGTTATTTCCAAGTCACTGCAGGGACCTTGCCAAATCAATACACAGCACCGCAGGGACCCCTCTGACCAGCTTGCAGACTCCCGTGCCGCACAGACCCCCTGCCCGCTCCTGCCAGCTCCAGTCTGCACCTCCGCTCATCACCATCCAGAGTGGGGGGCCTGCTCCGAACTGCTGCCCTCCAGTGGCCGGCGCCCTAAGCAAATGCCTAAAGCTGCCTATTGGTGGCACCAGCCCCATGTATGACCCGGCTGCAGGGACATACATTCTGCCCAGATCCATATAGGATCCTAGTAAATGGGACCCTTAGAATGGGGATAGGGGTTAGGCTGTGGGGTGGGAGGGGTTATGTTTAGGCTGTATGGTAGGAAAGTTAGGGTAAGGTACTAGCGGGGAAGGTTAAGCTGTGGGGTGGGTTAGGGTTAGGCACTAGCTGGGAGTGTTAGGGTTAGGCTGTCGGGGTGGGTTAGACACTAGCGGGGAGATTTAGGGTTAGGCTTTGGGGGGTGGGTTAGGGTTAGGCACTAGCAGAGAGTGTTAGGGTTAGGCTGTGTGGGTGTGTTAAGGTTAGGCTGTGGGGGGTGTTAGGGTTAGGCACTAGCAGGGACTGTTAGGGTTAGGGTGTGGGGGGTGGGTTAGGCCCTAGCATGGAGTGTTAGGGTTAGGCTGTGGGGGTGGGATAGGGTTTGGCAATAGCAGGGAGTGTTAGGGCGGTATTCAATGAACCTGATTCGCCAGGTTTTTATGGCGAATTTGTGCTGTTTGGCGAAGTTTTGACAAAAACGGTGAATCACCCTATTCAATGACCACATGGCGAATACATTTGAAGGTTTTTTTCGCCATGATTCACCGAGTAGCAATCGCTATCTTTTTATGGTGAAGTGGAATGTGAACTTTTAAAATAAAGTGTTTTGTTTTTTACATTTGGTGTCAAAAAATCAGGAATTTTATTCTGAGGAGGGGCATGCTACTTTTATTCATGTGTTGTAAGCACATGAATATATATTTAATTTTAAAAATAATATTTTTTTTTTTTATTTCTTTTTACACAGCAGCCAGCAGGGGGCGCCGGAGCTGAGCCGCTCATTACATATTCATATATTCACTGCACGATCATTACGATCGTGTGTAGTGAATATACGCCCCCCTGCTGGCACCCCCGGGGGGGCAGCCTGTGCTGCCTGGCACCCGGGGAGCCCACCTAACCCCCCACAAAGGTCTGGGCTAGGCAGAGAGACTACCATCTCTCTGCCTGGCACCGTCCTCAGGCTCCCTGCGGCAATCGCCGCAGGAGCTCATATTCGCCAGTCAGGGGCTCGCTGCCCCTGACTCGTTGAATACCGGAGCCCGCCGGCTCCGGAACGTGGCGAATGTGCAGCGAATCCAAAAAAGGATTCGCTGCACCTCGCAGGTATTCACATTGAATACCGCCCTTAGTGTTAGGCTGTGGGGTGGGTTAGGTTTAGGCTGTGGGGGTGGGTTAGGGTTAGGCAATAGCAGGGAGTGTTAGGGTTAGGCTGTGGGGTGGGTTAGGGTTAGGCAATAGCAGGGAGTGTTAGGGTTAGGCTGTGGGGGTGGGTTAGGGTTAGGCTGTGGGGGTGGGTTAGGGTAAGGAAATAGCAGGGAGTGTTAGGGTTAGGCTGTGGGGGTGGGATAAGGTTGGGCACTAGCGGGGAGTGTTAGGCTTAAGCAATAGCATGGAGTGTTAGGGTTAGGCTGTGGGAGTGGGTTAGGGTTAGGCTGTGAGGGTGGGTTAGGGTTAGGCACTAGCAGGGAGTGTTAGGCTGTGGGGGACGGGATAAGGTTAGGCACTAGCAGGGAGTGTTAGGGTTAGGCTGTGGGTGATGGGTTAGGGTTAGGCACTAGCAGGGAGTGTTAGTCTTAGGCTGTGGGGTGGGTTAGGGTTAGGCACTAGCAGGGAGTGTTAGGCTGTGGGGGACGGGATAAGGTTAGGCACTAGCAGGGAGTGTTAGGGTTAGGCTGTGGGTGATGGGTTAGGGTTAGGCACTAGCAGGGAGTGTTAGGGTTAGGCTGTGGGTGATGGGTTAGGGTTAGGCACTAGCAGGGTGTGCATTCCCTCCAACATCTGAAGGGCAGAAATCGGTACACATTCAGGAAGCGGGTGTGGCCATGTGTAAAGTAGGCGTAGTCACAGTTAAAGTGGGCATGGCTACACCCCCTTTCCGAATGTGTACTCTGCATTTTTTTTCCAAGAGGACCCGCACCACTAAAGAAAATGGAGTTTAACACATACAACAACCCAGCCCCACCCCACACATGCTGCATGCTGGTTCTGTGCTGCTGCTGCCTACCTTCCCCAGCACTTCAGCTCAGCGGCAGTCCCCGGCCCCCCAGCCATGTGCACTCCGGTAGCGGGAGGGCTGGCATTCCCTCACTAATCAGGCGGCGTCTGTCATTTCCTGCATTTCCGCCGTGTGTGTGTGAGCAGGGGGAGGCGGGAGACTTTCTTGGCTCCTGATTGGCCGCTAGGCGGCCAATAGAAATCATACTGAGAAGAGGTGGCAGAGATGTTTCATGTTCGGCGCCTCTTCTCAGTATGATTTCTATTGGCCGCCTAGCGGCCAATCAGGAGCCAAGAAAGTCAGCTCCTGATTGGCCAGAAATCATTCTGAGTAGAGGCGCAGAGGAGGAAACATCTCTGCGCCTCTCAGTCCGCAGCGGGGAGCTGCCGGAGTCGCCGGCAGCTTGAAGAAGGAAGAAGCCCTGGACTACGTCGGATCAAGCCAGAAGAACTTCCATGGAGGACCTGGGTGAGTAGGATTTCCTTCCACAGGTCCACCATGAATTTCTTCGGACCCCGGACCGAACGCCGACATGAAGATCGACATGCAGAAGAATGCCGACATGGATCCGGAACCAGGACAAGGCACCGGATCAAGACTCTGGGACCTACCTACGGGATCAAGATAGGTAAGTATCAGTGTGTGTGTAATGTATGTATTAAACTTTTATTTTTCAGGTGTCAGTGTGTATTTATTTAACAATTTTTTTTACTGTGGAACTACAAGACCCAGCGGGCCCTTTAATGCCCCGCAGGCTGGGACTTGTGGTTCTCCAAGTCCCAGCTTGCGGGGTAGGCTTGCTGGGACTCATAGTTCCACAGTTTAAAACAATAGTTTATTTATCTTTTTTTTTACACCAAGATCAGCCCAGTGGCCACCGCACAGGGCCACCGAGGACAGCACCAGGCTTCAGCCTGGTCAGGTAAGTCTTGGAGGGGGGGACCCCTTTATTGGGGGTCCCCACTCCCCCAGGGCCCCTGGCCAGGCTGACTGGTCAGAGGGTTAATGCTTTGGCCTTGTATAAAAAGTCTCCCCCCGGCTGTGGCATTACCCTGCTGGCTGGTTTGGCCTGGGGCTGGTTCTTAAAATACGGGGGACCCCTAGTCATTTTGTCCCCCCGTATTTTGGGAACCAGCCCCGGACCTGGAGCCTGGGGCTGGTTGTTAAAAATCGGGGAACCCCTATTTGTCGGGTTCCCTGATTTTTAATTACCGGTTCCAGGCTCTGTCAGCCTGGTGCTGGTTACAGCTGTGGGGGGGACCCCACACTGTTTTTTTATTTATTTATTTATTTTTTCTATTTTTTTTTTTTACACTTTGCAGCCTGCACGGATCTGACTGATCCGTGCAGACTGCCTCCACTAATTTGTATTAGCGGCCAGCTAATACGAATTAGTACGACATCGGAGGGTTACAAAGCAGTCGTATATGACTGCTTTGTAAATCCCCCTCCGGAACACAACTTTGCATACGGCTGAAACAGTCGTATGCAGTCGTAGGGGAAATACTAATAAGAAAAACTAGGTTTTTCATATTAGTAAATTTCCCCCATTGTGACAACAGGATAACAGTCACCATTCACTTACAGGTTGTTGAGCTGTGAGTGTCACAGCCTTTTATGGCACAACTAAAGATCACGTCATTTCCTGTAACTATAAGATTATCTGATGATACTGAGAGGAAAACATTGTGAGTTTCTAAACCAATATAACCCCTTAAAATGCTGCATTATTTTTTTGTTCTAGGTAGTTTAACCTGCTCTTACTATTTGTGTTACATTGGACCTTTACACATTACGCAATCAGGGGGCTGACCGTGAGGTACACACTGTCCTACAGTTCTGACAAATGCTATTGACACAAGCTGCTGCCTTCCCATTCACGGCCTTACTGGCTGACATAGCACATACATACAAATACAGGTTGAGTATCCCGTATCCAAAATGCTCGGGACCAGGAGAATTTTGGATAACGGATTATTCCGTATTTCGGAATATTTTAATATTTCAATGATGTATTTTGAAGTATCTTGCATTTATGCTGTATAAACACATAATATACACACAAATATATTTTATTACCACATAAAATACACACAAACATATTTTAATTGTTCAAAAAACAAGGTTTCAAAACATGAAACAAAATGTGTGTACTATCTCAGCACTGAATTTGAATGCCAAGCAATCATTGTCTTGCACATATATAGTGCCAGTTACATATCATGTCCCCAGTGATGCTGTTACATATGTCCCCAGTGAGTTTTTAGCAAAAAAAATTTTTTTTTTCACTTTCTGGAATGTCCGTATTTCGGAATAATTCGGATAACGGATATTCGGATACGGGATACTCGACCTGTAATAACATACGTGTTTCCAAGCCCAATCCTTATGTCCGGCTCACAGCCCAGGTACTAAAGCTATCCCTACAGGAATATCATTGTTACTTCCATCAGTTTGATCTTCCAACCTATGCATATCCCTAAAGTCTGAACTTTTAGTAGGCCATTAGCGCAAGGCTTGGGAAATGTCACGGTCATACTGGCCTACTCTTCTGGAAGCTGAGGGAGACTCCCAGTATTTCAGGTAGTTCCCCCATTGCTCCAGAAGAGTAGGTGTGCTGGATAGTGTTCTAATCACTGGCAATCAGCATCAGTCCGTGGGAAGGGGAGGGGCTAAAGGACTGGAATCATTTGCCTCCAAACAATCAATACTAAATCCTGCTCTCTGGATCGGAAATTCACAAGCAATACGTGGTGCTTTCCAAGCCACATACTAAATTACCCATTGCTATATCTCACCCTAATATTATATTCCACAATACCATAGATGTAGGGAGTGCAGTTGCTACGGAGCCCCGAGCTGAGAGGGGCCCACCTTCCCTGTCACAGTTACATGTGTTATATACAGGGTGTAACTACCATAGGTGCAGGGGGTGCAGCTGCTATGGGGCCAGAGCTGAGAGGGGCCACCTTCCCCGTCACAGTTACATGTGTTATATACATGGTGTAGCTACCATAGGTGTAGGGAGTACAGCTGCTATGGGGCCAGAGCTGAGAGGGGCCACCTTCCCTGTCACAGTTACATGTGTTATATACAGGGTGTAACTACCATAGGTGCAGGGGTTGCAGCTGCTATGGGGCCCAGGGCTGAGAGGGGCCACCTTCCCTGTCACAGTTACATGGGTTATATACAGGGTGTAACTACCATAGGTGCAGGGGTTGCAGCTGCTATGGGGCCCAGGGCTGAGAGGGGCCACCTTCCCTGTCACAGTTACATGTTATATACAGGGGTGTAGCTATCATAGGTGCAGGTGGTACAGCTGCTATGGGGCCCAGAGCTGAGAGGAGCCACCTTCCCTGTCACAGTTACATGTGTTATATACAGGGTGTAGCTACCATAGGTGCAGGGAGTGCAGCTGCTATGGGGCCGAGAGCGGAGAGGGGCCACCTTCCCTGTCACAGTTACATGTGTTATATACAGGGTGTAGCTACCATAGGTGCAGGGGGCGCAGCTGCTGTGGGCCTAGAGTTTAGAGGGGCCACCTTCCCTGTCATAGTTACATACAGTCATATACTTTTTCACCATTGTTAGACACATAGTGGACCTTTACCATGGGGCGTACAATATATCTCGTTATGCCCCTGGACCTACTTATTGTAATGTGGTATAAAAGTAACTGGCGGGCAATAAGTAATGTTACACAATATAAACTGGGAGACAGGAATTTGATGTTTCACATTATGAATGTACTTATTAAGTGTGGCATAATGTGAACTAGGGGCAACACTGTAATGTGGCATAATATGAACGGTGTGCACTGTATGGCATAATGTGAATTGGGAGCACTGTGTTGCATAATACAGTATGTACTGGAAGCCCTACAGACTCCTGCTGTGCTGCCCGGACCAGCGACCTCCTCCTCCCTGCACCGCTTCCGGGTGCAGGGAGGAAGAAGCGGAGCACTCACACAGTCGGGTAAAGGTTCAGGGAGGAAGGGGGATCCGCTACACATCACCGCCCATCGCTTTTGCGTTAATAATCGCATATGTTACGGCATATGCGATTATTAACAATGCGAATGCCGGCGATGTGCTGCCGGGGTTATTAGAAAATCCTGCCCATAGTCATATATAGCGCAGCAGATTCCATTATTGTTTGTTCTGAGGTCATGTGACCCAATGCAAATTATCCGTTTCTGTCTATTATTTTCTAGGATGCAATAGATAGAATGTTATTGGTTGCTATGGGCAACATGACCTCCCGACATTGCTGTAAGTAGATTTGCGACCTTTTACCTGCCCTTGGCACATGTATCCAGATTGAGAGTCCCCACTGCCCCAGGACCCCTGCCCATGCTGACCGATCAGGGGGTGAATGCTTTGGTTGGGGGGACTTGTATAAAATGTCTCCCCCCCCCCCCCCCCCGCTGTGGCATTACCCTGCCAGGTGCTGGTTCTTGAAATACGGGGGACACCTACTCGTTTTGTATTTTAGGAACCAGGACCGGCCCTTGAGCCTTGTGCTGGTTTTATAAAATCTGGGGGATCCCTAGTTGGTTTGTCCTGTGATTTCATAAACCGCAAATCAGATCTTTGAGCCCAGGGCTGGTTATGCTTAGGAGGGGGGACCCCACGCCGTATTTTTTTCTTTATTTTACACATTTTTTGGGACAAAACCATGCACAGATCCCACTGATCAGAATTGTCAATCACAACCTGGTCTGTTTGAGTGGCGATTTTATGTAAAGTTTTCCCGAATTCCCATTCTATTAAATTTGCCATTTGTATACTTTTTAATGGGAAAATATCTGGATGAGAATTGAAAAATCGCAACTTCAGAATGTGCGAATTCGTAGCAAAAAGTGAGATTTTTACAACATTTCGCATCCCATAAAGTTGCAGATTTCGGAAAAACATGCAAATTTGGCCGTTTATTGCCTAAAAATCACACACACAAAAAAATGCATCCTAATAAAAGTCACCCTAAAAGTTATGTCCCCTTTTTCTGAAAAAATATGTCCCCATTTTGGATACAAGTGCCAAAGGCAGGTGAAAGGTCTTGAATGTGCTTTCAACAATGTTGGAAGCTCATGTTGCCCATAGCAACCAATCTGATTCTGTCTATTGCATTCTAGAAATCTGAATCTGATCACCTCATTCCATTGTTAGAATCTTTGGTACTTGTGTATTATCACGGCGTCCACTACGCCATTTGCGTAGAGGGCTATTCATGGTAGTGAAACCGCATCGCGTGCCATATTGTATGGCATGCGATTCGATGAGATGCGATTTTCCTATATAATGTATTCACTGATCTGTGTCCATTAAAAAGTTAGGGTGCGATAAAAAATCGCATCGCATCGCATGCCATTATTGTATGGCATGGGTCTTCAAACTGTGGCCCTCCAGATGTTGTGAAACTACAAATCCCAGCATGCCTTGCCACAGTTTTGCTATAAGGGAGTGTTAAAACTGTGGCAAGGCATGCTGGGATTTGTAGTTTCACAACATCTGGAGGGCCACAGGTTGAAGACCCATGTTGTATGGCATGTGATGCGGTGAGATATCGGTTCTGATTGAACCTAGAATAATGCCATTTAATGTCCTATACCATTAAATGACATATCATGTCATTTATTTTGCCCCCCCCCGCCCACTATCCACGTCATCCCAAAGCGTGGCGAGTGCAGCGGTACGTGTCCGACCGACCTTTTCATACCCCCACTATCCACGGCGGCTTACCGCTGCGCTCGCCACGCTTCGGGATCACGTCGATACTGGGGGGGGGGGCTTAATAAATGACATTATATGTAATTTAATGCTACTGTATAGTACATAAAATGCCATTATAAGTGTCAAAATTGCATCGCATCGCATGCCATACCATAACGGCATACAATGTGATGCGATTTCACTACGTTTGCGTACGTAGTAAAATCGGGCGCCATGCTAAAACACAAGTTCCGAATCTTTAGTACATTTACCCCTAGGAATATAATAAACCTTATCAACAAGCTGCCTTTGACAGACCACAAAGTATGGTATCAACATCTGTTTCTCCTCTGTGATGTCACTAACTGTCCCCTACAGCGGAACACGAAGGAGAAGGATATAAGTAGAATGCTATTTTAACTGTCAACGCAGCCAGCTAAAGCATGTACCAGCAATAAACGCTCACCCATAATAACCCTGGCTAAAAATATACAGTATATATAAATGTATAGGGCCTTTGCCATAGAGCTTGTGGGTTAGGTTACCCTCGCACACTCACATGATGACATACAAATCTGTAAAACGTACATATCCAGAGAATAGTTTTGGTTAGTTACCTAAATAAAAACAGGACTGCCCAGAAAGGTCCGTACACACTGGGAGATATTCAGGGATTCTTCACGAGCATTGACTCTTCCTTCAGGGACTCATCAGCGCACATGCACCGACATTGTTTATATCGTGTTTCGGGCAGTAGTATATCACAGTTACAGCAATGTGAGAGAATGCTGAATACGTCCATGTCGTCATCCTTACATGTTGTAGATTTATTGTAGAGATTTAGGGGGTTATTCTAGTCCATTCTTTCTGACAAAATCCTTCTTAGATGGACAAAACCATGTGCACTGCGGGTGGGGCAGATGTAACTTGTGCAGAGAGAATTAGATTTGGGTGGGGTTTTTCTTCAAAGTGAGATCTATATTGAAGTGTAAAATCATGCAGTCAGTATTTTCCCTGCACAGAAACAAAATAACTCACCCAAATCTAATTCTCTCTGCACATGTTACATCTGCCCCCCTGCAGTGCACATGGTTTTGTCCATCTAAGAAGGATTTTGTCAGAAAGAATGAACTAGAATAAACCCCTTAGCTATTGGTCTATAATGTAGTTCACTTAGTGGCAGCACATTGATTGTCATTGATTATTCACACGGAAATAAATCCATGGTCAGTGTGATCTTTACATCAGACAATGTATGAAAATGGGCCTAATTCAGGCCTGATCACTGGGCTGCTAATTTTTGGAGCCCTACAATCAGGTATGCCTCGCCCCTCCAGAGTGAAAACCCGCCCTGTGAAAATGAGCTGTATCGGCGATTAGATGCAAATCCATTTACAAATCCATCAAATGATGTTTCCAGTGTGTGCAGTGTGTGTGTGTGTGTGTAGCCCAGGGCGTACTCAGTGGCTGCAATAGAAACAGGCTGATCGGGGGCGGAGCTGACGTCACATGACTTCCTGTCACACACCTGGACACGCCTGTGTATTATCTGACACTCCCAGATAACAGCTGCTCACCATGTAATGATTCCCCAGTGTGTGCAGTGTGTGTGTAGCCCAGGACGTACTCAGTGGCTGCAGTAGAAACAGGCTGATCGGGGGAGGAGCTGATGTAACATGACTTCCCCTCACGCACCTGGCCACACCTGCGTATTACCTGACACTCCCAGATAACAGCCGCTCACCATATGATGATTCCCCAGTAAGTGCAGTCTGTGCGTAGCCCAGGACTTACTCAGTGGCTGCAATAGAAACAGGCTGATCGGGGGCGGAGCTGACATCACATAACTTCCTGTCACACACCTGGCCACGCCCCTCACCATGTAATGATTCTCCAGTGTGCAGTGTGTGTGTAGCCCAGGACTTACTCAGCGGCTATGATAGAATCAGGCTGATTGGGGGCGGAGCTGACATCACATGACTTTCCTCACACACCTGGCCACGCCTGCGTTATCCCTGACACTCCGACAAAATGGGCAATTGCCACCTTTAAACACCGGCTTCCTGTCAATCAACTTGCATATGGCCAGCGACAAGAAAGGAGTAGGATCGTATCACAGGATGCCCCCCCCCCCGTGCGCATGTGTACTATGGCACGTGCACATGCTCAGTCTATTGGTAATCACCCGGCCTGTGAGTTTGCTCCCTTGTGATCAGGTCTGAATTATATCCAACGTACCATCCAAAGCGATTGCGATGGCTCCAGTGTCTTCTTTTCTGGGCAGCAGCTTCACTTCATTTCTGTACATTTAAAAACGTGCAGCTGCGTAGGCAAGTGCGTGCAAACATGAATTAGGCCCCAGTTCCTTATTCAAAACATAAATATATTTTTTCGAAGTCTTTAAATGACTGCAGCTTATTTATCATTTAAGACAGGATCCAGCTGTGATTGGGCGTTGTAAGAATTTATTTCATTGCTTTTATTTAAGCTGTAATAAAACTGTAAATATCGATATAGTGACCCTCATTGTTTCTGTTACAGAGCAAACATTATACACTATACAATGTGTCTATTATAGAGCCACCATTATACACTATACATTGTGTCTATTATGGAGCCACCATTATACACTATACATTGTTTCTGTTATGGAGCCACCATTATACACTATACATTGTTTCTATTATGGAGCCACCATTATACACTATACATTATTTCTATTTGTATTGAGCATCCCCAGCGCAGTGATTTATTTTGATATTAGTAGTAGTAGTAGTAGTAACATTGTGGGTATGGGTAAAAACCTGAACCGGACAGATCCCCAGAATGCTGGACTGGACAAGCTCCATTCATTAGGTGTCCCATCCATTGTGGATGCCTGTGATACCTGGGGGAAGTAGTAAATAAAAAGAACATTCGGAACCATATGGGGAGGATGTAATCTCCAATTCCCCATGTCCCTGGTGAAAACCCTCACAGGCACCCTCCCAGAGGGGTCACCCCCCCAGACCGGATACTACAAGCCATGGAATACAGAGTGTGATGAATGCTCCTGTCTGGTCTGGCATTCCGTGGTACGGTCCGGTTCTGGTTTTTACTTAGTTCTTTGTAATGAATGTCAGAATGTATATACTGTATCTAAATACAGTGCTCCTAAACTTTCTATCTTCTATTATGGGCTTGCCATTGATTGGCTAAGACACAGATCACTCTCAGCCAATCAGCAGGGAGAAGCCTCATGGACCGGGCCACTGATTGGCTGAAATGGAAGAGAAGTGCAGGTGCACATGTGGGAGCTGTTACTTTTGTGACACACTCTATAAGTACTGTATATTCAGTTGAAGTTAACATTCCAGCAGTTAGGATCCCGGCAGTCAGAATACCGATGCCAGAACCACGACTCACGGCTAGAAGAGCAGTGCTGGAATCCTGACAGCGATGGAGATGCCAACACCAGAACCCCTGGTAGAACTACTAGCATCCTAAATGTAAGTATGCCAGACCTGGTACGGCTAGAGTTCGAAGGTTTGTCGCTATATGCAGCCATGCACAGGAAATGCGATAACCACACTCAGTTTGCAAACTCTGTGATTAGCGATCTGTGCTGAATTAGGCCAATGTCAGAATGTTAACAATAGTAGTAGTAGTAGTACGTTTATTTATAAGGCGCCGCAAAGTGTCCGCAGCGCCGTACATAGCAAACAAAAAAAACAAATTACAAGGTAACGTACAGGGTGTGTTGAAAAATACAGTATAAATAGGGGTATAGCTGGTAGAACTAAAATCAGCATCAGTTCAGAAGTAGGTGTCAAAATTGTCAAGGAGACTGAAGATGAAGTAGAGGAAGGGAAGAACAGGACAGGAGTACAGGTGAGGTAAAGAGGTAGGGTGAGTACGTGAGGAAGGAGGACCCTACTCATAAGAGTTAACATACTAAAAATAGGTGGGTGGACGAACGAAATACAATAGGGTAAGTAGGAACGGAGGGGAACGGAGGCAGGATAGGAGGATCAAAAGAGGTTAGGAGGAGGGATAGGCTAGTCGAAAAAAGTGGGTTTTGAGGGAGCGCTTGAAGGAGGTAAGGGAATCAGAAAGCCTGATGGGTGGCGGGAGGTTGTTCCAGTGCAGGGGGGCAGCGCGAGAGAAATCTTGGACACGGGAGTGGGAGGAGGTGATTAGGTGAGAGGTCAGTCGGCGGTCAGCGATGGAGCGAAGAGGACGGGAGGGAGTGTGGATAGAGATCAGTGAAGAGAGGTAAGGAGCGGTGGAGGAGGAGAGAGCCTTGTAGGTGGTGGTGAGGAGTTTAAAGAGAACTCGGAAAGGAATGGGGAGCCAGTTAAGAGATAAACAGAGGGGGGAGGCGAAGGTAGAGCGGCGGGAGAGGAAGATGAGCCTAACAGCAGCGTTAAGAATGGATTGGAGAGGTGCGAGGTGGGTGAGAGGTAGCCCAGAGAGAAGGATGTTGCAGTAGTCAAGGCGGGAGATGACAAGAGAGTGAATGAGAATTTTGGTCGCGTCAGTGGAGAGGAATGGGCTGATGCGTGAGATGTTGCGTAGGTGAAAGCGGCAAGACTGTGAGAGAGCACGAATGTGGGGGGTGAAAGAGAGGGAGGAGTCAATGATGACACCGAGGCAGCGCGTTTGGTCGGTGGACGTGATCTCGGTTTCACCAATGCTGATGGAGATAGTGGGAGAAGAGGGGATGTTCGGGGGATGGAAGATTAGAAGTTCAGTTTTAGCCATGTTTAGTTTCAGGAAGCGTTGGGTCATCCAGGCTGAGATGGCCGTGAGGCATTCGGAGATCTTGGACAGGAGTGATGGGGATAGGTCGGGGGAGGAGAGATAGATTAGGGTATCATCAGCATAAAGGTGGTAATGAAAACCATAGGAGCTGATGAGGGTGCCCAGAGAGGTGGTGTAGAGGGAGAATAGGAGAGGGCCAAGGACTGACCCTTGGGAAACACCGACTGGCTGCGGGGTAGTAGGAGAGGAGGAGCTCGGAGTGGAGACGGAGAAGGAGCGATCGGAGAGGTATGAGGTGAACCAGGAGAAGACCGTGCCAGTGATGCCAAAGGAGCGGAGGCTGTTGAGCAGGAGAGGGTGGTCAACAGTGTCAAAGGCAGCCGACAATAGGATAAGGTTGGCATGGTTAGGGATTAGGAGAAAGTTGGGGCTAGTCACTAGAGAGAGACTTACAGCATAGGTGTCTATTAGGGATAGGGGAGGATAATGGTCTGGTCTGCGAGTGACCCCTGACAAGACCGCCGACACCTAGACATTATGACCATGTTGATGTCTCATATAAATGTGATGAGGTGGCATTCAATTGCTTTTGCCACCAGCAGCCAGTAGATGGAGCCAAACAGAGCTATTGAATTGCTGTTCCGTTCAGCCGCGATCAGCTGCCAGAGTCCCCATTTTAGCTCGAAATGCAAGAAAATGACTTTTCATATCACGCCTGATACCAATGAGCCAATGACTTTTCCTATCACTATATTAGTCTTTTCTTCTACCCGCCATCACAGTGGCCATTTAATCTAGGAGGTAGCACCCCTACTGGCACATTTAAGAGATTTGATTGGCCCACAGGCCAATCAAACAAACACAATGGATGACCATCGATATGTAAAAATATCGATGGTCATCCATAGCATAGTTTAGCACTATCGATGGCCAGTTGCAGAATTGCCATCGATGGCAACCATCGATGGCAATGGCAACGATGGCCATCCCTAGTGTTAAGTGGACTGTGCCTGGCGTAGCGTGTAATAAGGGTTCTACCTGGCCTAGCTTGTAATGGGGGCTCTGCCTGGTGTAGCGTGTAATGGGAGCTATGCCACGGGGGTGGACTGCAACAGCCGCCGATAACATAAAATCCCCATTTCTCCTGCATGAGTGCCGTGATTCCCAGGTATTTAGGGGTAGGGATACTTCAGAGTGCTCTGAAGCTGCTGGAGTCAGGTAGTACTTTTTCCTCCCTCGTCTCCCTTCCCTCTCCCTCTTCCCTTCTCTACCTGAAGTAATGTGTATATTATGAGCTCTTCCTGGCATAAGGTGTAACGGGGGCTCTACCTGGTGTACAGTGGACTCCACCTGGACATAGTGTGTAACAGGGACTCTACCTGGGTTATTGTGTAAACTGGACACCACCTGGTGTAGCGTGTAACAGGGGCTCTACCTGGCATAATGTGTAATGGGAGTTCTGCCATGCCTAGCTTGTAATGGAAGCTCTGTCTGGTGTAACGTGTAACAGGGGCTTTGCCTGGCGTAACGTGAGCTCTGCCTGATGTAATGGGGACTCTGCATGGCATAATGTGTAACGGGAAACACTGCCTGGCGTAGGGTGTAACGGTGGTATGATCACACAATTTTTGGGAACCCTATAGCCATTCTAGGAAAGTAGACAAATATGGTTTAATGATGTTACAAAGCAGTTTAGTGATGCTAATTATATCAAGTTACAGCCACAATATGAGTAGAATGCATATACACACACACAGTACACACACAGCAGCAGAGCACACACACACAGGGGCACACCTCCTCCTCCCCTGTCACTCCTGGCAGCTCTCTCTGAATCCTGTCTGCTGCACTCTCTCTCTCTAACTCCTGCCTGCTGCACTCTCTCTGATTCCTGCCTGCTGCACTCTCTCTCTCTTTCCTGCCTGCTGCACTCTCTCTCTCTCTCTGACTCCTGCCTGCTGCACTCTCTCTCTCTCTGACTCCTGCCTGCTGCACTCTCTCTCTCTGAATCCTGCCTGCTGCACTCTCTCTCTCTCTGAATCCTGCCTGCTGCACTCTCTCTCTCTCTCAGACTCCTGCCTGCTGCACTCTCTCTCTCTCTCTGACTCCTGCACTCTCTCTCTCTCTCTCTCTCTCTCTCTCTCTCCTGCTGCACTCTCTCTTTCTCTCCCTGGGACTCCCGGGCGGCACCTCCCCCTCACACCCATTCCCTGTCTCTCCCTTTCCCGGAGCGGGCCGCTGCCCGGAGTCTGATTGGCTGTAGCGGTCACGTGTGAGCACCCTGGCTGCAGCAGCAGCAGTGCCCGTACAGAGAGCTCCGCAGGACTCTGCCATAGACTATAGAGCTGCTGTACGGGACCCGGGAGCAGCGGGAGATCCCGGGACAGCTGCCAGCCCGTGTGCCGGGATTACCCGCAGCCACCGCGGGGGAGACGGAGACACCCGCGCCCTGACATCCCCGGTGAGTGCAGGTATGTGTCCCATCCTCCTGCTGCCCCGCAGCCCAGCGCCCGTCCCGGTGCTATGTTCTCCCCGCCACACCTCTATGTGGCCACTCCAGCCGCTTCTTATGGCAGTCTGAGCTTGTATATACTGTGCATCAGGCAGACAGCTGTATATACTGTGCATCAGGCAGACAGCTGTATATACTGTGCATCAGGCAGACAGCTGTATATACTGTGCATCAGGCAGACAGCTGTATATACTGTGCATCAGGCAGACAGCTGTATATACTGTGCATCAGACAGCTGTATATACTGTGCATCAGGCAGCTGTATATACTGTGCATCAGACAGCTGTATATACTGTGCATCAGGCAGACAGCTGTATATACTGTGCATCAGGCAGACAGCTGTATATACTGTGCATCAGGCAGACAGCTGTATATACTGTGCATTAAGCAGACAGCTGTATATACTGTGCATCAGGCAGACAGCTGTATATACTGTGCATCAGGCAGACAGCTGTATATACTGTGCATCAGGCAGACTGCTGTATATACTGTGCATTAAGCAGACAGCTGTATATACTGTGCATCAGGCAGACAGCTGTATATACTGTGCATCAGGCAGACAGCTGTATATACTGTGCATCAGGCAGGCAGCTGTATATACTGTGCATCAGGCAGGCAGCTGTATATACTGTGCATCAGGCAGGCAGCTGTATATACTGTGCATCAGGCAGACAGCTGTATATACTGTGCATCAGGCAGACAGCTGTATATACTGTGCATCAGGCAGACAGCTGTATATACTGTGCATCAGGCAGACAGCTGTATATACTGTGCATCAGGCAGACAGCTGTATATACTGTGCATCAGGCAGACAGCTGTATATACTGTGCATCAGGCAGACAGCTGTATATACTGTGCATCAGGCAGACAGCTGTATATACTGTGCATCAGGCAGACAGCTGTATATACTGTGAATCAGGCAGACAGCTGTATATACTGTGCATCAGGCAGACAGCTGTATATACTGTGCATCAGGCAGACAGCTGTATATACTGTGCATCAGGCAGACAGCTGTATATACTGTGCATCAGGCAGACAGCTGTATATACTGTGCATCAGGCAGACAGCTGTATATACTGTGCATCAGGCAGACAGCTGTATATACTGTGCATCAGGCAGACAGCTTTATATACTGTGCATCAGGCAGACAGCTGTATATACTGTGCATCAGGCAGACAGCTGTATATACTGTGCATCAGGCTGCTGTATATACTGTGCATCAGGCTGCTGTATATACTGTGCATCAGGCTGCTGTATATACTGTGCATCAGGCAAGGCAGGGGGCTGTATATACTGTGCATCAGGCAGGGGTCTGTATATACTGTGCATCAGGCAGGGGGCTGTATATACTGTGCATCAGGCTGGCAGACAGCTGTATATACTGTGTATGAACTCCTTAACATAGTCTGATTCTCAATGTGGGGGCTCATTGGTCATATACCCTTTAACATTGATGAACTTTATGCAAATAATGAAAATAAACCACCATTGGATTTTATAGCAAACCAGATTTTTTGCCGAGCTGGGCGCTTATTCCTTGCATGCCCTGGCAGTGTGCTTGGCACCCTTTACCTGGCAGGCTGGTCTGCCCCAGGTGGAAGGTTAGAATGTGTTGTGCCTGGACTGTCCGGCTTATCTGTGTTCCGCTCCTTATGTGTGACCAGATCACATCTGGCTTGGCATTGCATATGGCAGGTGTACATGTGTGTAATCACGTGCTTGTTTTATGTAAGGCCCCATACACACCAGAAAGATTAGCTCACGATTAGGGCTAATTTCGACCGTTGTAACGACGGTTGTGCATGCATTGTGGGTCAATCGTTCGTTTTTCACTCACAATCAGGATCGTTTGCGACGGGATGCGCGCTCCCGTCACGTCGTGTGTCGCATTGGAGATTTTGCCTCCTGCAGCAGAATCTCCAATCCGACCGCAGGTCGGGTGCTGATTGTATGCACATCTGAAGCACATTGTGTGTGCTCCCGTCGTACGGACCGTCGTTCCAATCCGGCTTGTTTATAAAGACACTCCCACCGCAGATTTACTAACGATCCGCACATCCGACGGTCGTACGACCATCGTTACCGATGTCGGATCGTTAGCTAATCGTGTGCACCAGGGAACATGATCGTTCCCTAGTCGTTTACCGGCAGCGGGAGAGCGCACCAGGAAAGTGCACGCCAAATCGGTAGCCGATCGTTAGACGATCCTGGTCGTTCTGGTGTGTATGGGGCCTTAGTCTTGTGGGGCTCAGATTCCTGACTGCAGAAATCAATAATGTTTCCAGGCAAATGCTTCGAGAGCGATTTGTAGCACCATGTCCCACACTGAATGCAGTATAAGAAAATTGAATGTAATGTATTGCAGGAATCTAGTATCTGATTGATGTATGGTAGTGTATATATTATAGCTGACACCCATTTTGCCAATGTATTGTTGGTAAATGCTAAATATTATGTTTTCCATTGCTTAAGTTGCAATAGTTAGCTACTATATTTATATATATTTATTTATTTACAGTGTCTTATATAGCGCAGCAGATTCCGTTACAGCATCTTATATAGCGCAGCAGATTCCGTTACAGTGTCTTATATAGCGCAGCAGATTCCGTTACAGTGTCTTATATAGCGCAGCAGATTCCGTTACAGCGTCTTATATAGCGCAGCAGATTCCATTACAGTGTCTTATATAGTGCAGCAGATTCCGTTACAATGTCTTATATAGCACAGCAGATTCCGTTACAGTGTCTTATATAGCGCAGCAGATTCTGTTACAGTGTCTTATATAGCGCAGCAGATTCCATTACAGCGTCTAATATAGCGCAGCAGATTCCGTGACAGCGTCTTATATAGCGCTGCAGATTCAGTTACAGCGTCTTATATAGCGCAGCAGATTCCATTACAGTGTCTTATATAGCACAGCAGATTCCGTTACAGTGTCTTATATAGCACAGCAGATTCCGTTACAGCGTCTTATATAGCGCAGCAGATTCCGTTAGTGTCTTATATAGCGCAGCAGATTCCGTTACAGTGTCTTATATAGCGCAGCAGATTCCGTTACAGCGTCTTATATAGCGCAGCAGATTCCGTTACAGTGTCTTATATAGCGCAGCAGATTCCGTTACAGTGTCTTATATAGCGCAGCAGATTCCGTTACAGTGTCTTATATAGCGCAGCAGATTCTGCTACAGTGTCTTATATAGCGCAGCAGATTCTGTTACAGTGTCTTATATAGCGCAGCAGATTCCGTTACAGTGTCTTATATAGCGCAGCAGATTCCGTTACAGCGTCTTATACAGCGCAGCATATTCCGTTACAGCGTCTTATATAGTGCAGCATATTCCGTTACAGCGTCTTATATAGCGCAGCAGATTCCGTTACAGTGTCTTATATAGCGCAGCGGATTCCATTACAGTGTTTTATATAGCGCAGCAGATTCTGCTACAGTGTCTTATATAGCGCAGCATATTCCGTTACAGCGTCTTAGCGTTTTATATAGTGCAGCAGATTCCGTTACAGCGTCTTATATAGCGCTGCAGATTCCGTTACAGCATCTTATATAGCGCAGCAGATTCCGTTACAGCGTCTTATATAGCGCAGAGGATTCCATTACAGTGTTTTATATAGCGCAGGATATTCCGTTACAGTGTCTTATATAGCGCAGCAGATTCTGCTACAGTGTCTTATATAGCGCAGCAGATTCCGTTACAGTGTCTTATATAGCGCAGCAGATTCCGTTACAGCGTCTTATATAGCGCAGCAGATTCCGTTACAGCGTCTTATATAGCGCAGAGGATTCCATTACAGTGTTTTATATAGCGCAGGATATTCCGTTACAGTGTCTTATATAGCGCAGCAGATTCTGCTACAGTGTCTTATATAGCGCAGCAGATTCCGTTACAGTGTCTTATATAGCGCAGCAGATTCCGTTACAGTGTCTTATATAGCGCAGCAGATTCCGTTACAGCGTCTTATATAGCGCAGCAGATTCCGTTACAGCGTCTTATATAGCGCAGCAGATTCCGTTACAGTGTCTTATATAGAGCAGCAGATTCCGTTACAGTGTCTTATATAGCACAGCAGACTCCTTTACAGCGTCTTATATAGCGCAGCAGATTCCGTTACAGTGTCTTATATAGAGCAGCAGATTCCGTTACAGTGTCTTATATAGCGCAGCAGATTCCGTTACAGCGTCTTATATAGCGCAGCAGATTCCGTTACAGTGTCTTATATAGAGCAGCAGATTCCGTTACAGTGTCTTATATAGCGCAGCAGATTCCGTTACAGCGTCTTATATAGCGCAGCAGATTCCGTTACAGTGTCTTATATAGAGCAGCAGATTCCGTTACAGTGTCTTATATAGTGCAGCAGATTCCGTTACAGTGTCTTATATAGAGCAGCAGATTCCGTTACAGTGTCTTATATAGCGCAGCAGATTCCGTTACAGTGTCTTATATAGAGCAGCAGATTCCGTTACAGTGTCTTATATAGAGCAGCAGATTCCGTTACAGTGTCTTATATAGCGCAGCAGATTCCGTTACAGTGTCTTATATAGTGCAGCAGATTCCGTTACAGCGTCTTATATAGCGCAGCAGATTCCGTTACAGCGTCTTATATAGCGCAGCAGATTCCGTTACAGCGTCTTATATAGCGCAGCAGATTCCGTTACAGCGTCTTATATAGCGCAGCAGATTCCGTTACAGCGTCTTATATAGCGCAGAGGATTCCATTACAGTGTTTTATATAGCGCAGGATATTCCGTTACAGTGTCTTATATAGCGCAGCAGATTCTGCTACAGTGTCTTATATAGCGCAGCAGATTCCGTTACAGTGTCTTATATAGCGCAGCAGATTCCGTTACAGTGTCTTATATAGCGCAGCAGATTCCGTTACAGCGTCTTATATAGCGCAGCAGATTCCGTTACAGCGTCTTATATAGCGCAGCAGATTCCGTTACAGTGTCTTATATAGAGCAGCAGATTCCGTTACAGTGTCTTATATAGCACAGCAGACTCCTTTACAGCGTCTTATATAGCGCAGCAGATTCCGTTACAGTGTCTTATATAGAGCAGCAGATTCCGTTACAGTGTCTTATATAGCGCAGCAGATTCCGTTACAGCGTCTTATATAGCGCAGCAGATTCCGTTACAGTGTCTTATATAGAGCAGCAGATTCCGTTACAGTGTCTTATATAGCGCAGCAGATTCCGTTACAGCGTCTTATATAGCGCAGCAGATTCCGTTACAGTGTCTTATATAGAGCAGCAGATTCCGTTACAGTGTCTTATATAGTGCAGCAGATTCCGTTACAGTGTCTTATATAGAGCAGCAGATTCCGTTACAGTGTCTTATATAGCGCAGCAGATTCCGTTACAGTGTCTTATATAGAGCAGCAGATTCCGTTACAGTGTCTTATATAGAGCAGCAGATTCCGTTACAGTGTCTTATATAGCGCAGCAGATTCCGTTACAGTGTCTTATATAGTGCAGCAGATTCCGTTACAGCGTCTTATATAGCGCAGCAGATTCCGTTACAGCGTCTTATATAGCGCAGCAGATTCCGTTACAGCGTCTTATATAGCGCAGCAGATTCCGTTACAGTGTCTTATATAGCGCAGCAGATTCCGTTACAGTGTCTTATATAGTGCAGCAGATTCCGTTACAGCGTCTTATATAGCGCAGCAGATTCCGTTACAGCGTCTTATATAGCGCAGCAGATTCCGTTACAGCGTCTTATATAGCGCAGCAGATTCCGTTACAGCGTCTTATATAGCGCAGCAGATTCCGTTACAGCGTCTTATATAGCGCAGCAGATTCCGTTACAGCGTCTTATATAGCGCAGAGGATTCCATTACAGTGTTTTATATAGCGCAGGATATTCCGTTACAGTGTCTTATATAGCGCAGCAGATTCTGCTACAGTGTCTTATATAGCGCAGCAGATTCCGTTACAGTGTCTTATATAGCGCAGCAGATTCTGTTACAGTGTCTTATATAGCGCAGCAGATTCCGTTACAGCGTCTTATATAGCGCAGCAGATTCCGTTACAGCGTCTTATATAGCGCAGCAGATTCCGTTACAGTGTCTTATATAGAGCAGCAGATTCCGTTACAGTGTCTTATATAGCACAGCAGACTCCTTTACAGCGTCTTATATAGCGCAGCAGATTCCGTTACAGTGTCTTATATAGAGCAGCAGATTCCGTTACAGTGTCTTATATAGCGCAGCAGATTCCGTTACAGCGTCTTATATAGCGCAGCAGATTCCGTTACAGTGTCTTATATAGAGCAGCAGATTCCGTTACAGTGTCTTATATAGCGCAGCAGATTCCGTTACAGTGTCTTATATAGTGCAGCAGATTCCGTTACAGCGTCTTATATAGCGCAGCAGATTCCGTTACAGCGTCTTATATAGCGCAGCAGATTCCGTTACAGCGTCTTATATAGCGCAGCAGATTCCGTTACAGCGTCTTATATAGCGCAGCAGATTCCGTTACAGCGTCTTATATAGCGCAGCAGATTCCGTTACAGCGTCTTATATAGCGCAGCAGATTCCGTTACAGTGTCTTATATAGTGCAGCAGATTCCGTTACAGCGTCTTATATAGCGCAGCAGATTCCGTTACAGTGTCTTATATAGCGCAGCAGATTCCGTTACAGCGTCTTATATAGCGCAGCAGATTCCGTTACAGTGTCTTATATAGCGCAGCAGATTCCGTTACAGTGTCTTATATAGAGCAGCAGATTCCGTTACAGTGTCTTATATAGCGCAGCAGATTCCGTTACAGCGTCTTATATAGCGCAGCAGATTCCGTTACAGCGTCTTATATAGCGCAGCAGATTCCGTTACAGTGTCTTATATAGAGCAGCAGATTCCGTTACAGTGTCTTATATAGCACAGCAGACTCCTTTACAGCGTCTTATATAGCGCAGCAGATTCCGTTACAGTGTCTTATATAGAGCAGCAGATTCCGTTACAGTGTCTTATATAGCGCAGCAGATTCCGTTACAGCGTCTTATATAGCGCAGCAGATTCCGTTACAGTGTCTTATATAGAGCAGCAGATTCCGTTACAGTGTCTTATATAGTGCAGCAGATTCCGTTACAGTGTCTTATATAGAGCAGCAGATTCCGTTACAGTGTCTTATATAGCGCAGCAGATTCCGTTACAGTGTCTTATATAGAGCAGCAGATTCCGTTACAGTGTCTTATATAGAGCAGCAGATTCCGTTACAGTGTCTTATATAGCGCAGCAGATTCCGTTACAGTGTCTTATATAGCGCAGCAGATTCCGTTACAGCGTCTTATATAGCGCAGCAGATTTCGTTACAGTGTCTTATATAGCGCAGCAGATTCCGTTACAGCGTCTTATATAGCGCAGCAGATTCCGTTACAGCGTCTTATATAGCGCAGCAGATTCCGTTACAGCGTCTTATATAGCGCAGCAGATTCCGTTACAGTGTCTTATATAGTGCAGCAGATTCCGTTACAGCGTCTTATATAGCGCAGCAGATTCCGTTACAGTGTCTTATATAGCGCAGCAGATTCCGTTACAGCGTCTTATATAGCGCAGCAGATTCCGTTACAGTGTCTTATATAGCGCAGCAGATTCCGTTACAGTGTCTTATATAGAGCAGCAGATTCCGTTACAGTGTCTTATATAGCGCAGCAGATTCCGTTACAGCGTCTTATATAGCGCAGCAGATTCCGTTACAGCGTCTTATATAGCGCAGCAGATTCCGTTACAGTGTCTTATATAGTGCAGCAGATTCCGTTACAGCGTCTTATATAACGCAGCAGATTCCGTTACAGTGTCTTATATAGCAGCAGATTCCGTTACAGCGTCTTATATAGCGCAGCAGATTCCGTTACAGTGTCTTATATAGAGCAGCAGATTCCGTTACAGTGTCTTATATAGCGCAGCAGATTCCGTTACAGCGTCTTATATAGCGCAGCAGATTCCGTTACAGTGTCTTATATAGAGCAGCAGATTCCGTTACAGTGTCTTATATAGTGCAGCAGATTCCGTTACAGTGTCTTATATAGAGCAGCAGATTCCGTTACAGTGTCTTATATAGCGCAGCAGATTCCGTTACAGTGTCTTATATAGAGCAGCAGATTCCGTTACAGTGTCTTATATAGAGCAGCAGATTCCGTTACAGTGTCTTATATAGAGCAGCAGATTCCGTTACAGTGTCTTATATAGCGCAGCAGATTCCGTTACAGTGTCTTATATAGCGCAGCAGATTCCGTTACAGCGTCTTATATAGCGCAGCAGATTCCGTTACAGCGTCTTATATAGCGCAGCAGATTCCGTTACAGCGTCTTATATAGCGCAGCAGATTCCGTTACAGCGTCTTATATAGCGCAGCAGATTCCGTTACAGCGTCTTATATAGCGCAGCAGATTCCGTTACAGCGTCTTATATAGCGCAGCAGATTCCGTTACAGCGTCTTATATAGTGCAGCAGATTCCGTTACAGCGTCTTATATAGCGCAGCAGATTCCGTTACAGTGTCTTATATAGCGCAGCAGATTCCGTTACAGCGTCTTATATAGCGCATCAGATTCCGTTACAGAGTCTTATATAGCGCAGCAGATTCCGTTACAGTGTCTTATATAGCGCAGCAGATTCCGTTACAGTGTCTTATATAGAGCAGCAGATTCCGTTACAGCGTCTTATATAGCGCAGCAGATTCCGTTACAGCGTCTTATATAGCGCAGCAGATTCCGTTACAGCGTCTTATATAGCGCAGCAGATTCCGTTACAGTGTCTTATATAGAGCAGCAGATTCCGTTACAGTGTCTTATATAGCGCAGCAGACTCCTTTACAGCGTCTTATATAGCGCAGCAGATTCCGTTACAGTGTCTTATATAGAGCAGCAGATTCCGTTACAGTGTCTTATATAGCGCAGCAGATTCCGTTACAGCGTCTTATATAGCGCAGCAGATTCCGTTACAGTGTCTTATATAGAGCAGCAGATTCCGTTACAGTGTCTTATATAGTGCAGCAGATTCCGTTACAGTGTCTTATATAGAGCAGCAGATTCCGTTACAGTGTCTTATATAGCGCAGCAGATTCCGTTACAGTGTCTTATATAGAGCAGCAGATTCCGTTACAGTGTCTTATATAGAGCAGCAGATTCCGTTACAGTGTCTTATATAGCGCAGCAGATTCCGTTACAGCGTCTTATATAGTGCAGCAGATTCCGTTACAGCGTCTTATATAGCGCAGCAGATTCCGTTACAGTGTCTTATATAGCGCAGCAGATTCCGTTACAGCGTCTTATATAGCGCAGCAGATTCCGTTACAGCGTGTTATATAGCGCAGCAGATTCCGTTACAGCGTCTTATATAGTGCAGCAGATTCCGTTACAGCGTCTTATATAGCGCAGCAGATTCCGTTACAGTGTCTTATATAGCGCAGCAGATTCCGTTACAGCGTCTTATATAGCGCAGCAGATTCCGTTACAGTGTCTTATATAGCGCAGCAGATTCCGTTACAGTGTCTTATATAGAGCAGCAGATTCCGTTACAGCGTCTTATATAGCGCAGCAGATTCTGTTACAGCGTCTTATATAGCGCAGCAGATTCCGTTACAGCGTCTTATATAGCGCAGCAGATTCCGTTACAGTGTCTTATATAGCGCAGCAGATTCCGTTACAGTGTCTTATATAGCGCAGCAGATTCCGTTACAGTGTCTTATATAGCAGCAGATTCCGTTACAGCGTCTTATATAGCGCAGCAGATTCCATTAGTGTCTTATATAGCGCAGCAGATTCCGTTACAGCGTCTTATATAGCGCAGCAGATTCCGTTACAGTGTCTTATATAGCGCAGCAGATTCCATTAGTGTCTTATATAGCGCAGCAGATTCCGTTACAGCGTCTTATATAGCGCAGCAGATTCCATTACAGCGTCTTATATAGCGCAGCAGATTCCGTTAGTTACTTATATAACGCAGCAGATTCCGTTACAGCGTCTTATATAGCGCAGCAGATTCCATTACAGCGTCTTATATAGCGCAGAAGATTCCGTTAGTTACTTATATAACGCAGCAGATTCCGTTACAGTGTCTTATATAGCGCAGCAGATTCCATTGCGCTTTACAATAGAAAACAGTGATTAAACAAATTCGGTAGAAACAACCCGACATGGAGGTAGGAGGGCCCTGCTCACAAGCTTATAATTTATAGATATAATAGGAGGGATACATAAGGATAGGATTCCATAGCATGGCAGTCCCACCAGATTACAGGACAGTCCTGGTGTGGTGCAATTAGATAATAAAGCTACTGGAGGTTGTGTGGGGGTCCTGAATATGATCAGCTGCCTGGAGAGTTTATTTAGATTTATTTAATTCTCCGATTACTTCAGCTCATTTATCATATTACAATTATTATTATTATATTACAATTAGGTGCAAACTTTGTGCTAAAGCTGAACTGTACACGGAAGTCTCAATCTTCAGTGATGTTCTGTACAGGGTGCCGGACAGGGTTCCGACAGTCGGATCCCTGTACCACACCCCTGTACAGACGCTCAGAACAACGCTTCCTTCAGCTCCTTCCTAATCCAGGGAGGTGGGCGGGAGGCAGATTTTGAGAAGACTTGCCGGACGCTGATTGGCTGAATTCAGCCAATCAGCGTCCGGCAAGTCTTTTCAAAACCTGCACACCGCCCGGCAGCGCTAGGAGCCGGAGTTAACCTTCTCCAGTCCCCGGACCCCCGCTAGGACCTGGCTAACCCACCAGTCCCCGGACCCCCACTGCTCATCCCAGGGACCACGCTGCCGGGACACCACACTAGCGCCCCACCCTCCAGCGCCCGGTGCGTGTGACCCCCTAGCCCCCCCTAGTTACGGCCCTGCCTAATCCGCCGGCAAATTCAGTAGGGTTTATTTACTAAGATGGGAGTTCTATTGAAGATGGGATGTTGCCCATAGCAACCAATCAGATTCTACTTCTTTTTTATTTAGCACCTTCTAGAAGATCTTTGGGGGTGTAGCGCTGACGGGGTTCCTTAGGAACCATCTGTCATAAGTGGCAGCTGGGCATGGTGGCGTGGGTGGCGACGCCTGTGCGGAAGTCCCGGTTCCACACGCTGCACTTTGTAGGGACAGGATAATGTCACGCCCGGATCACATTGCACATAAGCCCCATACTCTGGGCAGCAACCTCTTATATTAGCATTGTAGTATTTCTGCTTTATCTTACCTGTAATTTATGAACAATGACTTGTATATTGGCAGCAAATTTTATTGCGCTCTACAATTTGGGACCAGCAGTAATAAAACAAGACTAGGTAATGACAGACAGACAGACAGGAAGGCTGCTCGGCAGACAGACAGACATAGAGGTGGGAAGGCTGCTCGGCAGACAGACAGACATAGAGGTGGGAAGGCTGCTCGGCAGACAGACAGACATAGAGGTGGGAAGGCTGCTCGGCAGACAGACAGACATAGAGGTGAGAAGGCTGCTCGGCAGACAGACAGACATAGAGGCGAGAAGGCTGCTCGGCAGACAGACAGACTCAGAGGTGAGAAGGCTGCTCGGCAGACAGACAGACATAGAGGTGAGAAGGCTGCTCGGCAGACAGACAGACTCAGAGGTGAGAAGGCTGCTCGGCAGACAGACAGACATAGAGGTGAGAAGGCTGCTCGGCAGACAGACAGACATAGAGGTGAGAAGGCTGCTCGGCAGACAGACAGACATAGAGGTGAGAAGGCTGCTCGGCAGACAGACAGACATAGAGGTGGGAAGGCTGCTCTGCAGACAGACAGACAGACATAGAGGTGGGAAGGCTGCTCGGCAGACAGACAGACAGACATAGAGGTGAGAAGGCTGCTCGGCAGACAGACAGACATAGAGGTGGGAAGGCTGCTCAGCAGACAGACAGACATAGAGGTGAGAAGGCTGCTCGGCAGACAGACATAGAGGTGAGAAGGCTGCTCGGCAGACAGACATAGAGGTGAGAAGACTGCTCGGCAGACAGACATAGAGGTGAGAAGGCTGCTCGGCAGACAGACATAGAGGTGAGAAGGCTGCTCGGCAGACAGACATAGAGGTGAGAAGGCTGCTCGGCAGACAGACATAGAGGTGAGAAGGCTGCTCGGCAGACAGACATAGAGGTGAGAAGGCTGCTCGGCAGACAGACATAGAGGTGAGAAGGCTGCTCGGCAGACAGACAGACATAGAGGTGAGAAGGCTGCTCGGCAGACAGACAGACATAGAGGAGAGAAGGCTGCTCGGCAGACAGACCTAGAGGTGGGAAGGCTGCTCGGCAGACAGACCTAGAGGTGGGAAGGCTGCTCGGCAGACAGACCTAGAGGTGAGAAGGCTGCTCGGCAGACAGACAGACTCAGAGGTGAGAAGGCTGCTCGACAGACAGACATAGAGGCGGGAAGGCTGCTCGGCAGACAGACAGACATAGAGGCGAGAAGGCTGCTCGGCAGACAGACAGACATAGAGGCGAGAAGGCTGCTCGGCAGACAGACATAGAGGCGAGAAGGCTGCTCGACAGACAGACATAGAGGCGGGAAGGCTGCTCGGCAGACAGACAGACATAGAGGCGAGAAGGCTGCTCGGCAGACAGACATAGAGGCGAGAAGGCTGCTCGGCAGACAGACAGACATAGAGGCGGGAAGGCTGCTCGGCAGACAGACAGACATAGAGGTGGGAAGGCTGCTCAGCAGACAGACAGACATAGAGGTGAGAAGGCTGCTCGGCAGACAGACATAGAGGTGAGAAGGCTGCTCGGCAGACAGACATAGAGGTGAGAAGGCTGCTCGGCAGACAGACATAGAGGTGAGAAGGCTGCTCGGCAGACAGACAGACATAGAGGTGAGAAGGCTGCTCGGCAGACAGACAGACATAGAGGTGAGAAGGCTGCTCGGCAGACAGACAGACATAGAGGTGAGAAGGCTGCTCGGCAGACAGACAGACATAGAGGAGAGAAGGCTGCTCGGCAGACAGACCTAGAGGTGGGAAGGCTGCTCGGCAGACAGACATAGAGGTGGGAAGGCTGCTCGGCAGACAGACAGACTCAGAGGTGAGAAGGCTGCTCGACAGACAGACATAGAGGCGGGAAGGCTGCTCGGCAGACAGACAGACATAGAGGCGAGAAGGCTGCTCGGCAGACAGACAGACATAGAGGCGAGAAGGCTGCTCGGCAGACAGACAGACATAGAGGCGTGAAGGCTGCTCGGCAGACAGACAGACTCAGAGGTGAGAAGGCTGCTCGGCAGACAGACAGACATAGAGGCGGGAAGGCTGCTCGGCAGACAGACAGACATAGAGGCGAGAAGGCTGCTCGGCAGACAGACAGACATAGAGGCGAGAAGGCTGCTCGGCAGACAGACAGACATAGAGGCGAGAAGGCTGCTCGGCAGACAGACAGACATAGAGGCGAGAAGGCTGCTCGGCAGACAGACAGACATAGAGGCGAGAAGGCTGCTCGGCAGACAGACAGACATAGAGGCGAGAAGGCTGCTCGGCAGAAAGACATAGAGGTGAGAAGGCTGGTCGACAGACAGACATAGAGGTGAGAAGGCTGCTCGGCTGACAGACAAGACATAGGCATATATTCAATGCCGTGGGCGAGCGGTGACTGCGAGCAGGACTTTTTGCTCGCAGTCACCGCTCACCATGTCAGTATTCAACTGACCCCCCTCATTCGCAAATTCCCCCTCGCTCCGTTTTTTGAGCGAGGGGGAATTTGCGAATGTGCCTCCAAAAACTGCGAGAATCGAGGCTAATTACAGCGAGTTTGCTGCACTAGCCTCGGCTCTCGCAGTTTAGGGGAATCCTCGCCGTTCTGTGACTTCGAGGATTCCCCCGGAACGTTGCATAGTGCGAGCGGCCGACGCGGGGGTTAAACTGCGAGGATCACTGTTTTTCTGTGATC
This sequence comes from Crinia signifera, assembly GCF_055691185.1. Taxonomy (NCBI): domain Eukaryota; kingdom Metazoa; phylum Chordata; class Amphibia; order Anura; family Myobatrachidae; genus Crinia; species Crinia signifera. The sequence goes on along the minus strand of NC_139228.1, from coordinate 78,783,207 downwards.
CTCGCAGTTTAACCCCCTCGCCGGCCGCTCGCACCGGCATTGAATACTTGCCATAGAGGCGAGAAGGCTGGTCGACAGACAGACATAGAGGTGGGAAGGCTGCTCGACAGACATAGAGGTGGGAAGGCTGCTCGGCAGACAGACATAGTTGTGGGAAGGCTGCTTGACAGACATAAAGGGTGGGAAGGCTGCTCGGCAGACAGACAGACATAGAGGTGAGAAGGCTGCTCGACAGACAGACATAGAGGTGAGAAGGCTGCTCGGCAGACAGAAAGACAGACATAGAGGTGGGAAGGCTGCTCGACAGACAGACATAGAGGTGAGAAGGCTGCTCAGCAGACAGACAAGACATAGGGGTGGGAAGGCTGCTCGACAGACAGACAGACATAGAGCTGAGAAGGCTGCTCGGCAGACAGACAGACATAGAGGTGGGAAGGCTGCTCGGCAGACAGGCAGACATAGAGGTGGGAAGGCTGCTCGACAGACAGACATAGAGGTGGGAAGGCTGCTCGACAGACAGACATAGAGGTGAGAAGGCTGCTCGGCAGACAGACATAGAGGTGGGAAGGCTGCTCGACAGACAGACAGACATAGAGGTGGGAAGGCTGTTCCATCTCATCAGGCCCTGAGACACAAGAGATTGCAGAGGTAACTGTTGGGCTGTAGGTTCCAGTCACACAGGAATGTCGGAGGAGGTGATAAGAAGCCTATGGATGTTCTGTGAGTAGTTCAGGAATTTCATATATTTGTCTGGTGAATTAGTTATCTGGAAACGTTTGTAGGTTTTATATACAGTATGTATATCAGGGGTGCCCTTAGCAATAGGTCATTTTCCAAAAGTAAACATTTTGTCGCTCCCACCCCCTAATCCTGTTCCAATGAGCAAAAAATTCAGCTCAATCGGATAACTGCAAAGTTATCAACACCTCAAACACCTTGAAGTTGGAACATAGTATACGCTTTGTGGGGGTTATTCTGGTGGATTTGCATCCTTGCGAGTCAACCAGATCCCACCTTGCTAATAGTACGACATCCGCCGTCAGGCGGCCCCGCCCCCAGCAGCTGTCAGGTGGCCCCGCCCCCAGCAGCTGTCAGGCGGCCCCGCCCCCAGCAGCTGTCAGGCGGCCCCGCCCCCAGGCAGCTTTAAGTGGGCAGCAAAGGTGAATGACAGCAGAGATCTTGGGCTGCTGCATTTGGAGTCACTAATTGGAGGCTACAAATGCCATCTTGCGCCACTAGAGGAGGACGATTCAGAGCAGTGCGCTGGTGGGCATGTAGGGAGGGAAACTCTACAGGTGAAATGTGGTTGGCTGGGGAGACATTGACTACAGGTGGTGATTGGCTGCTTTGCAGGGGAGCACACAATCAGATGGCGAATCCTGTAGGACCCTGCTCCTTTTCTCTAAATGGGGTAACACAGGGAATCTCTTAGTAGAATTTCACTGTATGTATAGAGCTGTAGTTTTGTGTGTCCACATACATAGAGCCTCCTTTCACTTTAACCAGCCCTTTGTGACTCGGTGGGGCTGGGCATATTTTTTTGACTTTGGCCATTAAAATGCATCTTATTAAAAAATGGAGACACACAAGCAGCTTCTGTTGATTAAAATCATATATGGCATGCCGGTACTTGTGTAGTTTCATGGCGCCGTGCATCTGAGTCCCCTTGCGGGGCTCGCTTCGCTCGCCCACGCTGCAGGCTCGGTGGCTCGCTATGCTCGCCACGCTATCTAAAATCAACTCCATGCCAACATGGATAGTGGGGGTATGAACTATCCATGTTGGCATGGAGTAAAGTTAGTTTATTTTAGATAGTTGTGGCGAGCGTAGAACTACACAAGTATCGGCATGCCTACTGTATATAAAGTGACTGCAGCTGTATAAGAAATGCCATGAATGTTAAAAACTGAGCACCGTAGCACTTGCTGTGCCGCCGATGCCACGTGCAGATTTTATCTAACACATTTTATTTAAAACAAACAAATGCCAAATCCAGTTGGATCACAAACGATTCATCAATCTGGAATATCCTGTTTGCTGCCGATTAGATCAGTTTGTGTATACACTTATAGGATGGTTTCCTGCGAGGTTTTCTTCCACCTGTACACTGTAGGCGTGACTATTCTAGATGTATACAGGGTTCGCAAATACTTGCTATAGTGAGTATTTTACCCACTTTGGAGCACCAGGGACTCATTTTTTATGAATGGCTGGGTCCCCTGGGACCCGCTCCGGCCATTTCGGCGTGCACGCCGTGTTAATATGTGTGACAAGGGCGGAGGGATCTGTTTCCCCCTCAGTTATGATGCGACCGATGAGAAGACACAGCGTGACTTACGGCCGCTTCACACATCTGCTGGGCGAGAAAATGAAAGGGTCCCTGTCACCGTAGAGTCATAGGCAGCAGTGCACGTAAGCCGCGTAAGCTGGCTCCTGCACTGCGTCTCAACAACAGACGGCTGGAGCCAACACCAGAAGCAGCTGCTCAGCAGGGGAACAGAGCTGCAGCTGGTGTGAGGACGGAGCACGAGGAGCTGAAACCAGCATTGGGGGCCAAGAACCAAGGAGGTGTGACAGTGAGGACGGAGCAGACCCAGGCAGGAAGTACAGGTAAGAGGGGTGCGTGGTCCATTTTAGTGTTCCCGCTAGGCTGTTTTAGCGGGGAGCTGCGCCCTGCCCGATTTCTAAAGGGAAAAATGTGCCCTGCCCCTCCAGCAGCGCCCCGCTAAAAGAGCCTGCTGCCTGACTAATGTTGTGCCCGGGGAAGCTCCAGGCACCGCAATCTCGGCAGCGCTAGGCTTCCCCGGCAGCTCACGGCCTTCGGCGGGGCCAGACGGAGGAAGCCCGAGCACGCCCGCTTTGGTGACGCGGCGGCCCGGGCACGCCCGCTTTGGTGACGTGGTGGCCCGGGCACGCCTCCTCTGGTGCCGCGGCGGCCCGGGCACGCCTCCTCTGACGCGGTGGCCCGGGCACGCCTCCTTTGGTGACGCGGCGGCCTACAACGATGACGTTGGCTGGCCCGGTCCGCCCCCATCCCGTACAGCGGCGCGCCCTGCCCCCAAAAATTCCTAGGGGGAACACTACATTTAGCAGGCTGCTTGGCTGTGTCATGTAAGGGGATGTATTGCTAGCAGGACTCGGGCTGCAGACTTCCCTCCTCCTCTCCTACCTCGCGGTGCTGCGCTCTTGTGTGTCACTGTCACCTCCTCCAGGCTCTGAGTGCTGGCTGTTAATGTCCCCTCCTCCCCTCACTGCACGGCTGGCAGAGAGGCTGCAACTCACCAATTAACTCTTAACAGGCAGAGCTGCCTGTGGGAGAGGAGCCTATAGACTCTGCTGGGATTTCACTCACCCTATCCCTCCTGCCATTACTTTAAATTTTGTCCTAGAAACAATGGGCAAGGGAAGAATCCTGATTGGTGCAGCACAGGTGTCCCTATTCCGACATTATGCCTTTCTCTAGTATATGTGTATCTTGCTTTATGTGAGTGGGCAAATTGCCAATTGATAAACCCCCCCCCCCCAACCCACAATAGCCACAGTTTTGGGGTGCCCAAATCTATGTTTGCTTACCAAAAAAAAAAAAATAGGCTCAGGCTGGCCCTTGGCTCAGGGTATATGCCATATGGAGGAGAGGAGGAGGCTTTTGTATGTGCCATGCTGGGGAAGGGGAGAGGAGGCTTTATTCCATTGGGACTGATTTTTGTAAGTGAGGGGTCCCAGAGACCCATCATTTTGGTGTTTTTTTCGCGATCACTGGTATGTATGATTACATTTATTGAAGGAACAGCCTGCAGAATTGCTGAACGCTCCATTTAGTCAGCAGTTATTACATATAGTAAATGTATTTCTTAAGCGAGAATGTACTTTACCCTTAAGCTAATTAAAGATCTAAGGAATAATATAGTCAGTGCCAGTTGTAAGTCTGCACAGTTGACGGAAACTTTTCTGGAGGAAGCTTCAACCATACACAACCATACACAATTCCCAGGTTGCTGTTTACTCTCTAGAGCAGGCTTTCCCAACCACAGTACTCAAGGCACACCAACAGTGCAGGTTTTAGTGATATCCAGGCTTCAGCACAGATGGTTTAATCAGAATCCCTCAGATACTAATTAAGTTACCTGTGCTCAAGCCTGGATATCTACAAAACCTGCACTGTTGGTGTGCCTTGAGGACCGCGGTTGGGAAAGCCTGTTCTAGAGAATGAAGATTGACAATAGATCTTGTAGCCATAATCTCAGAGTGTATGGGATCCATTTCTTTAATTCTGAATGGCCCTGTTCTGAGCCCTCCTTTCCTAGCTCACTGACCACGATCTGATGACAGACACAAAACCTACATATCTCAGACTTAAATGTCTACTAGAAATTACTGCCAAGGACTCGTCAGGCAATCTTTGGGCCATAATAACATAAAATATAGTTAATTGACCATAATAGGAGTACGTTTATGGTCCAGAAGTGGTAACAAGCTGGACTAGACCGATTCATGATGTTCTGTGCAACTTTGGAAAATGTATCAAAGCTTGAAGAGATGTTTCAATCCGCTCAAAATTGTCACCTGTCTTTGAAAAATGACTGTTGCGGCTCTTTCTCCACTTTATGTGGCTTTGCTTGTAAATGACACCAAGATTCTACTTCACTATAAATGCTGGTTTTGTACATCTGAAACATGGGGTTTTGTTGTATTTGTTATTTTATCCCCACAAAGATACCCATTGGTCAAGATCACAGTAGAATCTGTATAATATTTCTCTTTTGGGCAAAAATAAGGTAATTCCTGCTATAACCCGTGCCCGCCGATGATAAGTTGGCAGCTCTACGTGTGGCTGAAGGAGCTTCACAGGGTTGCAAGCTGGTGTTCGGGGTGTGGTATGGGGGGTCCGTCAGTGGGGACTCCAACGGTCATTACACTGACGCCAAGGCGATTGCAAACAAGCCCCCTGCGGGATCGCTACACTCGCCACGCTGCATTAATTACAGGTATTATTCTCCCTCTATGTGGTTCATGGACCCCCACAAGTGAGAAAGGCCCCTGTAAGTAGGGACCCGACTGCTTTTAACATGTCGGTCTACTGACAGTTGGAATCCCGACTGTCGGGAAGTCATCCGCCCTCGGTTGTTTGTACATTGGTGTAGTTCATTGAAGGCCGTTGACAAAATTGTGGGTTCTGCAGACTTGGCTGGAAGAATAAAATGGCTGCTTCAGGTCTCTGGGCAGTCTAGGTGCAGAGATGTATACAGGTCCATATATACATGTAGTTCAGCGCAAGCAATGTGGGAACGATTGCTGATGACTTATGCTGGGTACACACAAGATGATTTCTGTGGCCACGAATGATACCGTACACGATATCCGTATCGTTGAGCGATGCAAATGTGGTAAATTGAAAATAAGAAAGTCGGCCGTTAAATCGCTTTTATACCTGAATTGAAAGTGTCCGTTTTCTATTCTAGTCTGGAAGGAATTTTTTTCCCCTTTCGTTAAAACATTAATGAAAAAGAAATGAAAAAGAAAAAAGAAGTGACATCACAATGTTAATAATTGTTCTACTTGACCTCTGCCCCCATGCTGGATTAGCTTGTATTCCCTCTTAAAGAAAACAATGTAGGACCTGTGTACCCTTTGCCTTGCTATAATGAGGGTATCCCTGCCAGATGACCGCTATTCGTATATTCCAGCCCCTCTCGCACCTCTCGCTGATGTTACAGCGCGTCTCTCTATGAGCAGCATATGGTCCTGGACCCCGGACAGAGAGAGTTAATTTTCATTCCTTCCTGCTGTGTAATCCAAGAGGAATCGATGACTGCATCCAGTCTGTGCAGAGGAACCTGTGGGACGAACCACTGAGATTCTGCTGCATTACAGCGTTAGAAAACTTCAGGGGAATGGGGCCGAGTTCCTTTTATACGGGATTTCTATAGCTGCTTAATAACGCTGTCCGCATTCAGTATCGCGTATATTCGCCACATACACTGCCTGATCATTTGGGACTGACATCACAGATGAGCTGGCGCACAGCCACTGAGCTGTCAATCACAGCGTGTCCCAATGCAGCGATATATCTATGTACGTCGCCGTTTACAGATATATCGCTCATACCCGTTCAAACAAAGGGTTGATATATCGGCCTTGTGTACGCACCTTAATTGTTTGATGCCACCAGGAGTTGGTAGCAGGTAACAGATTCATTTAGGTATGCGAGGGGTTAATTGCTAAAATAGGTATACATTTCCAATACTGCATGTAATCCCATTAGAAATTTGCTTGGTTATTCATATCAAATATACTGATTGCATTTTTGTTGGCGGTGTTTCCAGCTCACTAATTCTAGTACCAACCACTGACATAAGGATACTATAATGTTCATTGGTACAGCACACAGCACACCGTCACATTGTCCCTATATGTGGGTCCTTTATATAAATCCTGCACCATAGACAGCTGTATTGCGCCTGTCAGATCTGTGTATCCGCAGCATCACTTCTAGCTGTTACCTGTGTCATGGACAGATGTCCTGCTCCCATTCTGGGCTGGAAGCATCCTTCATACAGATGTTGATGAATGCATCCGGCCTGGGGGAATATCATGTCTGAAAGGATAGATTGGATCGTTACCTGCTCATTGCAGTGAAGCAACTTCAGGAGGGTCTAACACTGAACGCTAATGGGCAGCAATGGGCAGATCAAGGACAGTGAGCAGCAGCCTGAAGAGAATAATACAAAGGACTTGTCTAGGACCTGTGTGTGTGTGTGTGTGTGTGTGTGTGTGTGTGTGTGTGTGCGTGTGTGTGTGTGTGTGTGTGGGGGGGGGGGGGGGGCTACTCATGTAGAAAAGCTGGTGGGTTTATTTACAAGTATATTCTATGTATTGTCTACAAATTTCCATTATTATTATTATTATTATTATTACTATCAGTTATTTATATAGCGCATACATATTCCACAGCGCTGTACAGAGATATTTGAACATTCACATCAGTCCCTGCCCCAGTGGACTATATTCCCTACCACATGTACACGCACACATAGAGACATTCTAGGGTTAAATTCTTGAGGAGCCAAATAACGTACCAGTATATATTTTGACTGTGGGAGGAAACCGGAGGTAGCCCACACAAGTACGGGGAGAATATACAAACTCCACACAGTTAGGGTCATGGTGGGAATGGAACCAATGACCTCAGCGCTATGAGGCAGTAATGCTAACCATTACACCGTCCGTACTGCACCTGGTTATTGAGCATTCACTTAACATAAGTCTGGAGAGTAGATAAGGTTTGTGTAATTTACCTATACAAAGGATTCAGTTTTGAATCCCGGCGGTCGGGATCCCGGCGTTCAGAATCCCGACTCCGGAATCCCGACAGCCGAAATGCCGACAAGGGGGGACGTGGATCGCCCCCCCTTGCGGGCTCGCTGCACTCGCAACGCAGCGGGCCCGGTGCCTCGCTACGCTCGGCACACTAATTTATTCTCCCTCCAGGGGTGTCGTGGACACCCACGGAGGGAGAAAATGTCGGCATTTCGGCGGTCGGAATTCCGGCATCGGGATTCTGAACGCCGGGATCCCGACCGCCGGGATTGTAACTGCATCCCTATACAAGGTATGGCTATTAAAAACAAGCCTAAAGGCCCGTACACACTGGGCGACATTGAGCTGAAAGCCGCTCAAAACAACCTGTTTGAGCGGCTTTCAGCTCAAAGCCGCCCAGTGTGTATGCCCTGGCGATGAGTGGTGAGCGCTGCTGCTTCCACACCCTGTGCCATTCTTATTTTCCACTGGTCAAAGCCGCCTTGCAGCTCATTATCTGATAGCTGTGTGAGTTGGAACGGGTTCCCTTCAGTACAGATTCAGTCACACGTTGCTTGGTCCGATGTGTATATAGGGTGTATTAGCACTGCAATCTGTGTATCGGTCAAAAACTGGTTCACAGAGAGCGGAGTGGGCTGGTACATTATCCTGCTGGAGGATGAAAACATTTTTCCACAACTCTGGGCCACTTTCTTCAGATTCTTTCCCACAAAGTTTCTAGGTAAAGCGGTGTCACTGTTGCACCTTCTGGTACCTGGTTTTCCAAAATAGAACCCTCGATATCATCAAAGTGGATAATTAACATGGATTTGAATTTACTTTGACGTGCCTTCTTCATTCCTGATGGTGTTTTCCAGTGCTTGGCTTGCTAAGATCCAGACACTATTAATGTTTGGGCATGCTGATTGGTGCCGCCTTACACCCCTCCATACCAACCTGCACCAACCTCCTGACAAGTGCAGTTTTGCTTTCTGACCGTGGCTCCGGAACATATTGTTGTGTGGCTGAGACCCCAGCTGTTGTGTTATCGCTCACCAACTGAATGGACAGTTTCCACAACATTTCTTTTACTGTGTGTATCTACATGACGAGCAGCTTTGTGCGTGCGCTCTGTAACGTCTGCGCCGGTTGGGTGTTCAGGATTTTTTGGCCTTGCATTCTGTGCAACTGGGGACAATGAAATGAAAGGAATACAGTGAGGAAATTGTGCGATGCCTTCCAGAAAGTCTACAATAAAATAAGGATTTCTATAGAGATAAAAGCCTGAGATTTGAGTAGATTGGAACAAGTTAATATGTCGGTGTCTATAATTAACGAGTATTAAAGTGCAGTTCTTTACACTCATCTCCAATATTCTAAGGAAATTGCCTCTCGGTCAGGAAATAATCGCATTAGGGGTTCCAGATGGATTCCTTTAGTTTGTAATTAATAAATCATTTTCCCAGTGAGGCTATAAACCAGATTTTACTTACAACAGTAATTAGGGAGTCCTGCCCATTCAATGCTAGGCCCAACCAAGTCAGAACATTCTCACTGGCCTCTCAAGTAACGTCATAAAGATGTTCGGCCCCATTCAGACCTGATCGCTTAATGGCAGGGGCGTAACTATAGCACCGCAGCCCCCGCGACCGGGGGGGAAGGGGCGCTGTGCGGGCGCCGGGGGCTGCAGTGCTATAGTTACACCCCGCCGCCCCGCCGCCATCCCCCACAGTCTTTACCTGTCAGTCTTTAGTACGCGCTGGTCCCGGCTCCCTTCTTCTGCTATGAGGACCACAACAAAATGTCCGCCCCCATGTAGCAGAAAGTTCTCTGAAACTGTCTGCTGCATGGGGGCAGACATTTTGTGCTGGTCCTCATAGCAGAAGAAGGGAGCCGGGACCAGCGCGTACTGAGCGTAGCCAGGTAAGACTGGGGGGGATTGCATGGGCGGCGGGGCGGGCGAGGGTTGGTGCGGCGGGGCGGGCGAGGGTTGGTGCGGCGGGGCGGGCGGGGGTTGGTGCGTGGGTGGGTTGTGCGGCGGGGTGCGTGGGTGGGCGTCCTCCCTCTAACGGCGGGGGGGCGCCCTCCCTTTAACGGCGGGGGGGCGCCCAAAAGCTAGTTACGCCACTGCTTAATGGGTGTCGTAGTCTCCCAATAAGCTGTAGGAACATCTCAGGGATGAACAGTTGTGAAGGAATCCTGCTACTTTTTCACGTCCGCTAGCCGTTCGCACGGTGAATCCCAGGAAGTAGGCGCAGGGGGTGGTATTCGGCCGTTTAGTGGTAGTGATAACAAAAATGCAGGTGTGCCTAGGATAACGTAGGTGTGCCCAAGCATGTAAAGGGAGGGTGTGTGACGCCAGCTCCCGGGCGGATGTGGCTGTTTTTTTATCACAGACACCAGTGAAGTCCCTGATAATCCTAGCTTGTGATGACTGTTGCCCTATGGAATATTCATATGATGGTACTGTAAGTGGCTTGCAATGAGCTTTGGACATTTTCACTTGGCTGGAAATTTCTTTGCTAGCCGTGCACATCAATTTGCAAGGCGAGATTTCACTATAGCGGGGTGTAGTGTTGATTCTAGCACCCTGCAACTTTTCAAACCGGTGCCGTTCCTTTTCCCTGCCTGGGGTGTCACTCTCTGCTGTGGTGCTTCTGGCGCAGGGCTGGTCTGCAAATCACTGCTGGAACACAGAGGACACTGAGCAGACAGCGACACTCCAGGCAGGGAGGATGAACTGCAGCTATTTGGAAAAATGCAGGGTGCTAGAGTGGACACTAGGGTGGCATCTACCTGATCACTAGCTAATTCGTCCAGCAGTTATCCGCTCGGAATTACCTCCATTTAGTGCCCTTGGTTGACCTCAATCGTTCGATGAGGTCTCCCTACCATGTAGATTCCGTAATATGAATTTGGGCTTGTGTTAGGTTAGGATACATCCTAGGATCATCTGAATAATATGCCCTCTTACGAAGATTATATAATAAGTTAACATTCTGTTGTATTGTGTACATATTCTAATCTCCTAATAGCCCAGAAAGAACACGTTCTCCTTGTCCTGAGAAAAATAATTTTCCCTAATGTAAATTCCTGAAATATTATATCTTTTTGACATGTTATTTAAAAATGTTTTAGTAAGGCAAGGCTATCCTTTATAAGGGATGTATGAGAGAGCGCTTCTGACTGGGATTATGTATCAAGCTTGAGAGAGAGAAAGAAGAGAAGTTACCGATGAAGTGTATTAAGTCTTGGGGAGAGCTAAAGTAGGGAAAGTTACCCAAGGAGAAGTGTATCGCGTCTTGAAGAGAGCAAAAGTAGAGACATTACCCAGAGCACCCAATCGGCTTGTAAAGACCCCCATACACAATTAAGATAAATTATCCAGAGATTGTCATTGCTGCTATAAGGATACATTGTATCCTGGGGTAGTGAATGGAATCGCGTACAATACATTGTATCCTGGGGGTAGTGAATGGAATCGCGTACAATACATTGTATCCTGGGGTAGTGAATGGAATCGCGTACAATACATTGTATCCTGGGGTAGTGAATGGAATCGCGTACAATACATTGTATCCTGGGGTAGTGAATGGAATCGCGTACAATACATTGTATCCTGGGGTAGTGAATGGAATCGCGTACAATACATTGTATCCTGGGGGTAGTGAATGGAATCGCGTACAATACATTGTATCCTGGGGTAGTGAATGGAATCGCGTACAATACATTGTATCCTGGGGTAGTGAATGGAATCGCGTACAATACATTGTATCCTGGGGTAGTGATTGGAATCGCGTACAATACATTGTATCCTGGGGTAGTGATTGGAATCGCATACAATACATTGTATCCTGGGGTAGTGAATGGAATCGCGTACAATACATTGTATCATGGGGTAGTGAATGGAATCGCGTACAATACATTGTATCCTGGGGTAGTGAATGGAATCGCGTACAATACATTGTATCCTGGGGTAGTGAATGGAATCGCGTACATTACATTGTATCCTAGGGTAGTGAATGGAATCGCGTACAATACATTGTATCCTGGGGGTAGTGATTGGAATCGCATACAATACATTGTATCCTGGGGGTAGTGAATGGAATCGCGTACAATACATTGTGTCCTGGGGTAGTGAATGGAATCGCGTACAATACATTGTATCCTGGGGTAGTGATTGGAATCGCGTACAATACATTGTATCCTGGGGTAGTGATTGGAATCGCGTACAATACATTGTATCCTGGGGTAGTGATTGGAATCGCGTACAATACATTGTTTCCTGGGGGTAGTGAATGGAATCGCGTACAATACATTGTATCCTGGGGTAGTGAATGGAATCGCGTACAATACATTGTATCCTGGGGTAGTGAATACATTGTGTCCTGGGGTAGTGATTGGAATCGCGTACAATACATTGTATCCTGGGGGTAGTGAATGGAATCGCGTACAATACATTGTGTCCTGGGGTAGTGAATGGAATTGCGTACAATACATTGTATCCTGGGGTAGTGATTGGAATTGCGTACAATACATTGTATCCTGGGGTAGTGAATGGAATCGCGTACAATACATTGTATCCTGGGGTAGTGAATGGAATCGCGTACAATACATTGTATCCTGGGGTAGTGATTGGAATCGCGTACAATACATTGTATCCTGGGGTAGTGATTGGAATCGCGTACAATACATGGTATCCTGGGGTAGTGAATGGAATCGCGTACAATACATTGTATCCTGGGGTAGTGAATGGAATCGCGTACAATACATTGTGTCCTGGGGTAGTGAATGGAATCGCGTACAATACATTGTATCCTGGGGGTAGTGAATGGAATTGCGTACAATACATTGTGTCCTGGGGTAGTGAATGGAATCGCGTACAATACATTGTATCCTGGGGTAGTGATTGGAATCGCGTACAATACATTGTATCCTGGGGTAGTGATTGGAATCGCGTACAATACATTGTATCCTGGGGTAGTGATTGGAATCGTGTACAATACATTGTATCCTGGGGGTAGTGAATGGAATCGCGTACAATACATTGTATCCTGGGGTAGTGAATGGAATCGCGTACAATACATTGTATCCTGGGGTAGTGAATACATTGTGTCCTGGGGTAGTGATTGGAATCGCGTACAATACATTGTATCCTGGGGGTAGTGAATGGAATTGCGTACAATACATTGTGTCCTGGGGTAGTGAATGGAATTGCGTACAATACATTGTATCCTGGGGTAGTGATTGGAATTGCGTACAATACATTGTATCCTGGGGTAGTGAATGGAATCGCGTACAATACATTGTATCCTGGGGTAGTGAATGGAATCGCGTACAATACATTGTATCCTGGGGTAGTGAATGGAATCGCGTACAATACATTGTATCCTGGGGTAGTGAATGGAATCGCGTACAATACATTGTATCCTGGGGGTAGTGAATGGAATCGCGTACAATACATTGTATCCTGGAGTAGTGATTGGAATCGCGTACAATACATTGTATCCTGGGGTAGTGATTGGAATCGCATACAATACATTGTGTCCTGGGGTAGTGATTGGAATCGCGTACAATACATTGTGCTTGCGTGGGTTTCCTCCGGTTTCTTTCCACAAATATACCAGTAGGTTAATTGGCTCCCAACACAAATAAAGTCAAGTGTAAGTGTGAACATGTGCAGACTAGATGGGCCAAGTGGTTCTTCTACGCCATCAAATTCTGTGTTTGTTTGATTGTGTCACAGGGGAGAGAACGTGTCACCCCCTAGGTCCTAAGACTAGGCAACACTTGCCCACGCCCTGCTTACAGCCCTGGTTTGAGTACAATTAAGGGTGATCCAATTATCTGTGGGTACACAACATAAAACATTGACAGCCTTAGGGAGGTATCCAACTATGATTGGTGATCACGATAAGCCGCTGCGGGGTGCAGCATATCTGGGAATTTGGTTTGCTGTCGGCACCTGTGTGTTTTCACGATGAAAGATTAAAAATAGCGAAAAACAGGATTTTTTTTCTCACAATGTGTTATTGTGTGTGTGTGTTATTACCCCCCCCCCCAGGCTGACATGTCATACCAGCTAACAGACCTGTTTAAGTTTAATTACTATTGTGCGTTTTAGTCCAGTAACTTTTATATTAAACAGCGGCATATGTCTTGGATTAAATGCTGTTCGGCCTAATCAAGAGCCAGCTGCATAAATCTGTACCTTGGGGCAGCAGCTGAGAACCTAATTGATATTACCGAAGCCCATGTGGGAATAGCAGTTTAGTCTGTCTGCAGCATCATTAGACCCAGCACAGAAGAGAATTGGGAAGATTCCTGGAATCTGGGAGGTTGCTGCAAATATTGTGTTTCCAGGAGTAGGAATTGCATCACTTTTCAAATAGATATATGAGATAATATTAGGGACTCTCTCTGTGATTTAGGCTGATTTTGTTCTTCATACCACCCCACTCCTCCAGCCTTTTGTTCTTTTCTTTTTATTTAATTTTTCAGTTCTAGTAGCATTCATACTGCCGGTTATTGGGTGATCCACATACCTTGTATTGGAAAAACTTTTGGGCTACATGTACTAAGGACGGGTTGTATTAATATACATCGCCGCCCTTCGCCTGGCAGCCGCCGCGATGCTGCGCATATGTACTAACATATGCGGCTAGCATCGGGTTGCGGTGACGGAGACCCCCGCGATACCTGTGATGTGGTCTGCGGGGGTCTCCGTCACATCCCCGCGGCTGCCAGCGTCCCCCTGCGTCTCCTCCTCCCCCCTGAAGCCGGATGTCCTCCCGGCTGTGACACCAGGGGAGATCAAAGGAGAGCGGGCGCGCGGGCGGCGAAAGAAGCCCATTGGCTTCTATAGGGTATTCATACCCTGCCTAGCGAAAACGGGGCGGACGGGTATTGATACATAGGAAAATGCAGTAAAACGGGTGTTTTACCGCATTTTCCCGTTAGTACATCCCGCCCTAAGCTTCAAAAGTGATAAAATGGAGAATGATAAACAGCCAACCAATCAGCTCCTGCCTGACATTTTTCAAACGCAGCCTGTCACATGAGGTAGGAGCTGATTGGCTGGCTGTTTAGCACTCTCCATTTTATCACTTTTGAAGCTTAGTGCATCTGGTACATATAAGACTATGGGTCAATGTCCGCTACAGCTCTTACATTTGAACATGTTTGCTTAAGGGGCCCACACACATCTAGTCAGATTGCTTAGAAAATGTCCCGAAATCGCCCCGTGTGTACGTCCCAATAGTCACACATTGTTTTTATGACTGTTGTTCCCTAGGTGTCCCATTTACTTATCCTGTGCCTCTCGCTTCACTCCTCTAGGTGCAATTTCATCTAAATCGTATGTACAATGTCTGCCAAAGCCACCATCAGCAAGGAGGTGTTCTCTCCGCAGGATGAGCGGATGCTGGGGGCCGTGTTAGTCAAACGAAGAAGCAAGAAAAAAATCCCGTTCCTTGCAACCGGAGGCCAAGGAGAATACCGCACTTACATCTGCATATCAGGTACCGCTTCTGCGGGGAAGGGCACATTCAGCAAACATTCTATTTGTTAAACGTATCCGTGCAAAAATTGCTTTGGATTATGCACTGTTCATCTAAATGAATTATAATAGGACTAGATAATGTGTTTCTTGTACAAGGCAATTTCGTTCCAAATGACTAATAAAATTGCCAACTGTGTGACACTATAGGGATACAATCATTGCAGCCAATCCATTTTATTCAAAGCGATTACAGTGTTTACAAAAGCAGAACGATGCCTGTTCCCCATTTCTTCCTGAGGTGGCCCTGATTGATTGCAGACGAGGATACTGTATTTATATTTTTATTTATTATTTATTTATTAACAGTTTCTTATATAGCGCAGCATATTCCATTGCGCTTTACAAAAGGAGACAGTGATACAACAAACAGGATATTTACAGACAGTCAAAATGTACGAGGGCCCTGCTCGCAAGCTTACAATCTATAGGGATATAGGCATTGATACATAAGGACAGATACTGTATTCTTTATTGCATCGATTCCACCAGAATGCAAGGTTCCGGGACTGGTTCTGGAATTTGATAAGCTTGCCTGAAGAGATGAGTTTTTAGGGAACGCTTATAGGTTTGGAGACTGGAGGAGAGTCTTATTGTGCTTGGGAGGGCATTCCACAGAGTGGGTGCAGCCTGAAGAAAGTCCTGCAGTCGGGAATGGGAGCGGGTAATGAGTGTGGGTGAGAGACGCAGATCTTGGGAGGAGCGTAGAGGTCGGGTTGGAAGATACTTTGAGATAAGAGAGGATATGTATGTTGGTGTAGTTTGGTTTATGGCTTTGTGTGTAAGTAAAATAATTTTGTATTGAGTACGGTAGAATACAGGTAACCAATTAAGTGACTGACAGAGTAGCTTTGCAGACGATGAACATCTGGCTAGGAAGATTAGCCTTGCAGCTGCATTCATGATGGACTGTATTGGGGAAGGCCAATAAGGAGACCATTGCAATAATCACTGCGTGAGATGATGAGAGCATGGATTAGAGTTTTTGCAGTGTCTTGTGTAAGATATGGGCGAATTTTTTATATGTTTTTTAGGTGCATGTGGCATGATTTTGAAACAGATTGAATGTGGGGTACAAAGGAAAGTTCTGAGTCAAGGATAACACCTAGGCAGCGAGCTTGAGAGGTAGGAGTGATTGTCATATTCTCAACAGCAATGGAGATATCAGGTTGGCAACTATTTATTGGCGCAAATATATTTAATTCTGTTTTTTTTAATATTAAGTTTGAGGTGTCAAGACGACATATTATTATTCATATTCCTGTGTCATTACTTAGGCCTAGTCATTCACTTTCCCACACACATGCAGATAATACCGTACAGTGTGAACATGATGATCACAGTAGCTTTATGTAGGGAATATTGCAGATATTGTCCAGACTTTTCATTCCCATGTCCTATACATGAAAATGTACACACACACACACACACACAGGCAGAAAATACAAAAACTCCCTCCCTCCTGCTGCAAAAATTTCACAAAAAAAGCACAAACCCTCACCCCAAAAATAACACGCACACACACACATATATATACATGTTCAAAATGTACATATGTTGATACAATTCAATGAACCATAACTATAGAATTCTTTAGAATGTGGACAGTACAATCATCAGATTGACATTGTTAACCCAACGCGTTTCGTTGATCATGAGTTTATCGGGGTAGAAATACAGCGGTTTGATTGGATGGTAGTGATGCATTTCCTCACAATGAGAATATATAGTAGATCTAATATATGTGTGTGTGTGTGTGTGTGTGTGTGTGTGTGTGTGTGTGTGTGTGTGTGTATATATATATCCAATGGATAATTTATGGGTTGGTTTTGAAAAACGTCCACCAGATTTGGTTCCTCAAAAGTACAAGAGGTCCTTCAATTTACTTAGATTAGGTAAGTGGGCACTTTGTGACCGTATTTACAGTAATCAACCATATAGTGGTTCCAATTGGAGATATGCGCACAGCAAGGTTCCCAAGACAGGAGACTCCAGCAGTGCACATGGTTTTGTCCATTTGGGAATGACTACTTTTGCCTTTGCGAGTGAGCCAGAATAAGGTCTGTTTGTTGGTGGAATTTGTGTGGTTTCACACTGCGCAGGAAAGTGCATCCTTGTATGTGCAGCTTGGTCGCATCGCCTCTCTGCGGGCCTGATTCAGACCTGATCACTCATCTGCAAAGTTGCAATTGACGGCGAGTATATAGCTGCTACCGAGACAGAAAACCCGCCTCATGCAATTCGGTGAATGAATTATGAAGGAATCTCTAAACACCCCCCCCCCCGTGTGGTCCGTCCATCTCATGCCCCACGAATCTCCACACACAGATGCGAATGAATATTTAGCATAAACATCCATTCACAGATTGCGCACGGGGCAGAAATCGTTCGATGGTCGCCAAGCATGGGATGATTCTGTAGCGCTTGCAGATCTAAGATACTCACTCTCTGGTGTCTTAGATTTGTAGCACCCCTGTCTGGGAAGAGGGCAGACAGCTGACATCCGGTGACGTCAACTGTCCGCCCTCGGCACCTTTGTCACCGCCGCATTTCCTTGTTGAACACCCATGAAATGCTGGGCCGCTACCCTTGTCCACCGCCTTCCGCCTGCACTGCTATGTGTGAATGGGCCGGCGAGTAGTCAGTTCACCGCGCCTGCTCGCACAAAGCATCTGCACATATGCATAAAAGTTTATGCGCATGCATGGTTGCCCAACATAGCGGTAAAGGTGCATACACACTGTGCAATTTTTTTGCCCAATTTCGTTGAAAGACATTTCCCTTGAACCCTGTGTCCTAGACGAAAGATGACAGATCTAGCTACAGTTTAAAGCAGGGCTGGGCAACACCGGCCCTCCAGATGTTGATGAACTACACATCCCAGCATGCCTTGCATCAGTTTCAGCATGGCCACATAGCAAAACTAATGCAAAGCATCCTGGGATGTGTAGTTCACTAACATCTGGAGGGCCGGTGTTGCCCAGCCCTGGTTTAAAGGCTCTTTTTGAAAGATATCCAAATTGAGCTGCCTGCGCAGTTGACGAACAATCTTGATAAACAACTGGCGGGTATGCGCATCATCAGTCGTCCTTCATCACAAACGTACTGAAAGATATTTTGACCAATTTCCCAAAATTTGTACAGTATCTATGCACCTTTAGAATGACCTCCTAAGTCTGACCCTACTGGTCATCTGCAACGGAGACAGGCTAATTATGGCCAACCCTGACATCCCACCCTCACTGCGCTTTTTCTGACACCCAAAAATAGCCGTCATCCTGCCGGTCAAAACGCGGGGTGGTTGCGATGACAATCCCATAGCCAGTCGATCTGCGAGTTCGTATATCAGCGATAAACACTGAATCAGGCCCTATAGTCAAAGTTCAGAGTAGGTAAATGATTTCTTGTACTAGTGATAATATGTATGCAGGCTACGGAATATACGGCACATCTAATAAGGTGGCCTCAGTAAGTGCTCTGTGTAATCTCAGACCGCCTTACTTGGAAGTAACATGTTACCAGCTACTAATTAAACCATCAGACTTGTTCCTGAAGTCTCTGGAGAATGAATCGGTTCCTTTCTGTATGTGCACCAGCGCTGCACTGCATTGTAACGCATGTCTTCTCCCTGACACCAAGTCAATGCTGAGGGGGTTATGCTTTACACCCCCTACTTAAGCTCTTAAATTATGTGGCTGCTAATAAGAATCTATTTTAAACTCTTGTCTGTTCGCTTTCCACGGCTGCGGTTTGCTACAAAAGGTTTTATATTTTACTGTTTGTTACCATATTGTACAATGTTGTGAAATATATGTTTTTTGTTATGTTTTTTTAAATCTATTTAAAGGTAACGGATCTGTGTGTGATCTGTGTTTGATCTGTGTGTGATCTGTGTGTGATCTGTGTGTGATCTGTGTGTGATCAGTGTGTGATCAGTGTGTGATCAGTGTGTGATCAGTGTGTGATCAGTGTGTGATCAGTGTGTGATCAGTGTGTGATCAGCGTGTGATCAGCGTGTGATCAGCGTGTGATCAGCGTGTGATCTGTGTATGCCGACTGGCGGGGAAACGGTAGTTGTGCAATATGTCATATATTCACCAAATAGAGAGGGGTGTGGATCAGTTGGTAGACAGTCATTGGGTCGACACCATTGGGTCAACATAGGTTTGGTCGACAGGGTCATGAGGTCGACATGGGTTAGGTCGCTCATGTGATTGATTGCTGCAATCACATGAAAAGAGCCCAAATTGCAGGTACCTTGTCCAGTGCATGGCGGCCTTTAGCCACAGAAATCTGATAATGCTACACACCGCTATGTGTGACCATGTGTCCCCCATCCCCTTGTGACCATGTGTCCCCCACCCCATCCCCTTGTGACCATGTGTCCCCCATCCCCTTGTGACCATGTGTCCCCCGTCCCCTTGTGACCATGTGTCCCCCGTCCCCTTGTGACCATGTGTCCCCCGTCCCCTTGTGACCATGTGTCCCCCGTCCCCTTGTGACCATGTGTCCCCCGTCCCCTTGTGACCATGTGTCCCCCGTCCCCTTGTGACCATGTGTCCCCCGTCCCCTTGTGACCATGTTTTCCCCGTCCCCTTGTGACCATGTGTCCCCCATCTGCGCCATCTTACAGCTGATGTTTGGACAGTATGACCCCTATCCGGTGCAGTCTAATGGCTGTGAGGGGAAGCAGCGGTCACCTAGCGGGAAATTAGAGTGCAATAGGGATCGTTCTACAAGTGAGAGGTCTTGTTACCATCCCTGTTGAACCATTGCTAGAGGAGGTACCGATCCTGTTACTAGGAACCCAGAGATCTGCTCTTCTGGCACCCAGGACTTTATTGGTGATTATAAAATAGATTTCACTTTGTTTCACACCGTATAGGAAATCTTCTGAACAAAATAACATTTCTTTCACATACATTTAATCACTTACACAGTTCAGTGCAGTAAATGTCTGGTTCCCGAGACTTCTGTGATGCTTACAAGGGCAGGTGCAGAGAATAATCCCCAATTCTTCCCAGCCCTGTGATTGCTTGTTAGTATTATACCGCAGATTTATTGATTTATTATTTTCCCTCCTTCTTTTCCTCAAATTAATGTTGAGTTTGGCGTCATACTGAGTGCAGAATACTGAGTGCAGCATCGCAATAATTACTCCGAATGCCTAGACCCGGATGTTAAAACCGGGGTAACCGGCTTCTATGTAATCTCTGCTGCTGTCCTGACATCATGCTCCTGTATAATACTCCCCCAGCCTGTTCTTCTAGCACCGCATTCTACAAGTCCTGCATCACTAGAACGTGTTATATTAGGATTATCCAATAGGTCCTGCCTTGTGTTCTCCTTGTAATCTATGTAGAGATTACAGACACTCTGTATTTGGCATTATATATACAGGCTGAGTATCCCTTATCCAAAATGCTTGAGACCACGAGCATTTTGGATAAGAGATTTTTCTGGATTTTTTCATACTTACTGTACCTGGTCACCTGGTGATGGCCTTCAGGAACCGCTTCAATGGCATTTCTGGTCCCAGGGGGGTGCATTGTAGGAGTGCGCCAGTGATGTCATCGGTGCGCCTGGGCACTCACGCAATGCACCCCTTGGACTGGAGATGCCGCTGAACAGGATCCTGAAGGCTGCTGTTGACATCGGGGGTTGAAGTAAGGGGGGGATCCCCTCAAACCCTAAAATATTCTGAAAGACAACAGTTTTCGGAATATTTAGGTTTTTGGAATGAACGGATAAGGGAGATCTGACCTATATGTGTGTGTGTAAGAAAGAGGGAACCACCAGTGTAACTATAGCTGCTGTATCGGGAGGGTGTAAGGATCCCAAAAGGTGCATGAATAAGATATATAGAAATATGGTACAGCGCTCGGGTATTACTGAATTTATTACAATGTTAAAATACAAATGATAAACAATACATTGCATATGAGTATTCTCAAAAATGAAAAAATAAAAATAAAAAATAAAAAAAAGCTCCTGATGAAGGCGTGTGAACACGCCGAAACGCGTTGAGCCATCACATCCTGCTCTAGCACTCTATTGGAGAGCCATCCAGCTCACACCCAGCTCTATTTTCAAACCTTGCAATCGCAGAGGACACCATACCCGGACCAGTTTTGCTGTATCCATCGCTTTGGATTTCCTGGAATCTGCAGCCATTACATCTTGGTACCAGCCGTACCTTAAGGACTGCCACATTATTCCATCAATTGTGAGAGATTCAGGAATCCACCACTGGGAAATTTCCGGAACTCTGAAAACCTATTCCAAACAAGGTCATCCACAACTTATGGTAATTATATACCCCAGTGTCGATTTGGACAAAAAATTACTCATTTGGCCCCATTATTAATGGCAAGCTGGAAATATCCCTTTTTAAACATTTTTATCATCATTTTTTACTATTTTTTCATTTTCGAGAATTCTCATATGCAATGTATTGTTTATCATTTGTATTTTAACATTGTAATAAATTCAGTAATACCCGAGCGCTGTATCATATTTCTATATGTGTGTGTGGTGTGTGTGTGTGTGTGTGTGTATGTATATATATATATATATATATTTACGTGTACCTATTGACAGCATTATGCATAAAATAACCTACTATAAATGCCTCCTGTCCCTTCGCACACTACCCTGGCACACTACCCCGGCACTCTCCTGCTGGTAAATGTTTGTCAGAGAACATTACTCCCTGTGTATATTCTGTGTGCATTGGATTATAGTATAGGTTACAAGCTGGCCTGGCTATACAATGAGTTTATAGAATCGTTGTAGAGATCTTGTGCCGGTCTCTGCTCTCTGGAGTCCTGCCCGGCTTCTGCTGGATGTTGGCAGCTGCGTCGGACACTGGCCAGCACTCCAGGACTTGGCAGCCTGCGCAGTGTTTGTCTTTTATGCAGTGGCAGAGTGTCGGGATCTGACCCAGAAGAAATTTAATTTGAGAAGAATAGAATATAGCTACATTACAGACGTGACTTTGGCCATCACTATGAAAGCAATACCCTACATAGATAAAGAGGGGACATTTGGATTTCTCTTCTAAACTGTGGCTCTGCAAAAAGCAGAAAAGGTCACGGTCTGTCTCAGCATGATGGTGGACAGTCATTAGTTCGACACCATTAGGTTGACATGAGTCTAGGTTGACATGGGAAAAGGTCGACAGGTCAGTCGTTCGACAGCGTTTAGGCCGACAGTCAAAAGGTCGACGTGGGGTTTTTCACATTTTTTTACCCGAATGTCAACACAGACGACATGGACATAGTTTAAAGTGCACCGCATCCCCTCTCTGTGCTCGCAATTCTTCGGGCACGGTGCTTCGCTGCGCTTGGATCACCATTTTATTCTCCCACCATGCCCTAGTGGATGGGCATGAAATACCGCATGTCGGCTCAAAAAACAGTGAAAAACCCCATGTCGACCTTTTGACTGTCGATCTAGACACTGTCAAACTAATGACCACATCCCATCCCTGCGGTGCAGTGTTTTAAACAGATGAGATGATGAACTCCAGGATTGTAATAATTTTGTCTATTGCAGATATCATGTATAGTGTGTGCATATACTGTATGTACGGTGTGTGTGTTTATAGATATATGTATGTATGTATGTATGGTGTGTTTGTGTGTGTGGGTGTGTATGTATGTGTGTATACAGTATGTATGTATGTATGTGTGTGTGTATATATATATATATATATATATATATATATATATATGTGTGTATGTATGTATATGTATATATATATATATATATATATATATATATATATATATATATATATATATATATATATATATTTATTTATATATATGATGTATATTGGTACTTGCGTATTATCACGGCACCCAAATTTACTACGTACGCAAACGTAGTGGCATCGCATCACATTGCATGCCGTTATGGTGAGCTGCATTTTCTGCTCAAGGTTGATATCTCCCTCAGGGCGAGATGCACCAAACATAAAATGCCATAAAAAACCCTGTTTTGGGGGTTTTTACTACATTTTCATATGCAGCAAAGACTCAGTTCTAGATGGTGCAACTCCATAGAAGCCTATGGGCTTCCCTTCGCATCCCCCGCCGCCCTCCCTCACCTGTGTCAGGGCAGCCTCCTGCTGTGCTGCCCAGGCCAGTGACCTCATCCTCCCTGCACCTATTGCAGGGTGGAGAAGGCGGAGCCCTTGCCGAGCAGCATCAGCCGGGTAAGGGTCCAGTAAGGGAGGGAGGACCCGCTGCACATCGCCAGCCACAACGCAAAGGACAGCTCATAACACAAGATCTGTTCTTTGCGGTAATAATCGCATATGTGATTATTAACAAAGCGAATGCCGGCGATGTGTTGCGGAGGATGTTAGAGAATCCCGCCCTCAGTGTTGCAATGTGTTGCTCTAGTTCCCTGACCTTGGTCAATACAATAGTAATACAGTAATCAAATGTAGAGATACTTATGCGTTCTGCAGTCGATCTGACGCTCCACACAGTGTCCAGCCGCTCTCTCCTTCGCAGTTAGTGTGCGCAGCTCGATTGTTCACACGGTCAGTTTCAGATGCATCGGCCTCGCTAGCTCCTCTTGCTGGGTTTTGCTCTCCGTGCCTCCATGTATTTGCTGTTCGGTTGTCGCGGTGCCTTCTCTGCTATCCCACACAGGCCCCCCTGCCTCTCCTTTCACCCTGATGCGCTCACACCTGGTGCCTGGCCGAATCACACACACCTAACACCCTCAGGGCCACAGGCACTAAACACAGTCTGTGATATGGCAGGTAGGAGCTGATTGGCTGGCTGTTTATCACTCTCCATTTTATCACTTTTGAAACTTAGTTCATCTGGCCCTGAGCCTTTTCTCTTCCTCCTCTCCGCTTGCTTATATGCCGTCCCTCACTCCCACCCACTTGCTGATGCCTGCTCTCTCACACCTGCTCACACTTACACGCTGTCCTGCTGACTCTCCCCCCCCCCCACTCTGATCGCTGATACCCGCTCTCACTTGCTCACGCTTTCACGCTGTACCCATGACACTCTCACACCCGTTCACACGATGTCCCGTTGATACCCGCTTTCACTTACTCTGTACCACTGACTCACTCTGACACCCGCTCGCTGTACCTGCTCTCACACCTGCTCACACTTACACGCTGTCCTGCTGACTCCCCCATGATCCCTGATACCCGCTCTCACCTGCTCACGCTTCCACGCTGTCCCTATGACTCTCCCTCCCCCCCTCTGCTCGCTGATACCTGCTCTCACCTGCTCACACTTACACACTGTACCCATGACACTCACTCACACCCGCTCACACGCTGTCCCGCTGATACCCGCCTTCACTTTCTCTGTACCACTGACTCTCACTCTGACACCTGCTCGCTGTACCTGCTCTCTCACACCGGCTCCCCACCAGCAGCTTCTCCCTGCTCCTCGACGCGCAGCTCCACGTCACTATTCACTTCTGGTTTACTGTTCAATCTGACCCTTCAGGTGTTGTAGGGTATGAAATGATGTAGCAAACGTTCAACACATTAAACCATTTTACGCAGAGTATAAGCTAAAGCTGGGACCACACCTGATATCCTATATCTACAGATACAGTATACGTACATATCTGCATACGGTACAGGCAATGCG
Organism: Crinia signifera; assembly: GCF_055691185.1. Classification (NCBI taxonomy): domain Eukaryota; kingdom Metazoa; phylum Chordata; class Amphibia; order Anura; family Myobatrachidae; genus Crinia; species Crinia signifera. The sequence goes on along the minus strand of NC_139228.1, from coordinate 78,758,715 downwards.
GTCTGCATACATACAATCAGTCATGGCTGACACCACAGCTGGACAGGCATTTACTTGCACCCTCCCAATCACACATCTGCCCGTACATACAGCACAATGCATGATATATCTCTAATTAAATGTGCCGTCAGGTGTGCAGAAATATATCTGTGAGCTACGTCATTCGCAGACGTATTGCTGGTACAAAATGGCCGACCAGCGATATACCTGCCGTTCATTTGTATATCGGCCAACGTGTACCCAGCATAACACACCACATAGCGCTGTGTGGCAGTATGAGCAGATGACCTGGCATTTCTGGAAAAGATTCACTTTTAAGTGAATGTTGAGCCTGAGAATATTGGGTCCCGGTTTCCCTGCCGAATGTGATCTCCCGAAACAACTACGCAAGGTTTTACCAATCCATTATAAATAATGATCTATTGTGGACAAATCATGACTTAGCTTATTCTTTTTTCTCTGTGCAGCGTTTTTGACTGTACCCACACACACATTTTTATTACCCACTCACATTTTTATTACCCACTCACATTTTTATTACCCACTCACATTTTTATTACCCACTCACATTTTTATTACCCACTCACATTTTTTTTTATCCACTCACATTTTTTTTACCCACTCACATTTTAAGCTAAACATGAACACATTCACTGAATATGATTTATTACAATAAGAGAATGATTTTCTGTCACGCCATGACATGCAGTGGGAATATGCTAAAACACCTGTTACAAAGTAGCTGGAAGTTATAAACGATCAGGGTGTGCCCACCTGTGTATGGGATGGCAGCAGTCACAATAATGATGCCGGCATCCCCACTTGCAGCCTGAACTCATATGTGTGACGGGTAAGCGCTAGGCTTTGGGGGAGGATTACATATAGGCATTGGTAAGGGTCTTAGGGGGAATGGGATCATTCGTCAGACTGCATTTAGGTCTACAAGCATTAGGTCTACACCATTAGGTCGAATTGCATTTAGGTCGACCTGACTGAAGGTGGACATGGGTTAGGTCGACATGTGTTAGGTCGACAGGGTCATTAGGTCGACAGTGAAAAAGTAGACATGGGTTTTTTTTTCATTTTTTTTTTTTTTTTTTTTGCGTTGACACAGTCAACATAGTACTCGCTGCGTTCGCCATGCTTTGGGCACGGTGCCTCGCTGCGCTCGGCACACTATTTTATTCTCCCGCCACGCCCTAGTGGATGGTAGGGCATGAAATACCGCCTGTCGGCACATGTCGACTCATAAAACAAATGACCCCATGTCGACCTTTTGCCTGTCGACCTTCCCCATGTCAACCAAATGACCCTGTCGACCTTATAAAAGTCGACCTAATGACCCTGTCGACCTAATGACCCTGTCGACCTAATGACCCTGTCGACCTTCAGTCATGTCTACCTAAATGCAGGTCGACCTTAATGCAGGTCGACCTAGTGGTGTAGACCTAATGCTTGTAGACCTAAATGCTGTAGACAATATGACCGGATCCCATCTTCGGGTTAGGCGTTAGGCTGTGAGTGTGTGCTAAATTGAAAAAAAAGAAAAAAAAAACTGCTGCGTGGGGGGGGGGGGTTCTGCAGCTCTGGGGGTTTCCAGTTGATTCGAAGACAGAAAAAAGGACCCAGTGATTTTCTATAGAAATCTGTTCAGCTTTTTTTTTTTCTCGCACCTCCATAGCGGAGTCTGATTAAAAAAACAAAAACAAAAAAAACATTTTTTAATTTTAGGAACAATCACTTAGACTTGCTCTTTTTGTAGCTGAGGACAGGGGCTTTCCAACGAGCCTGGCCTCACGTTGCTAGCCCCCCCCCCGAGAAACGGAGATACCGCTGGGCAAAGCTGGAATGTTTTCCCCATAGGATAACATGGGAACCGCTAATTCCGACCCCCATCCGGTTCCGATGGCTGGAAGTTACACACACACACACACACACACACACACACACACACCCCAGCAGCACAGAAGCCAGGGGTTGATCTAATTCAATCCCAAAACGCTGGCCCTTCAATCTGATACCAGGTTGGTCCATATCGGTCAATCAGTTCCAGAGATATTGCAGGTAAATCGATTTTTTTTTTTTATTTCTGAAATAATCAATCAGCTCCGACCTGTCATGTCACAGACTGTGTTTGAAAAATGTCAGGCAGGAGCTGATTGGTTGTTTATCACTCTCCATTTTATCACTTTGAAGCTTAGTGCATCTGGCACATAGCCACTTATAAGATATAGCCGGTTAAAGGGGGTGGGGGGAGGAGAGTGGTTTTCTCTCCCCCTCACACCAGAAAATGCAGGGACTAGGCTGGTGTAAGAGGGGCCAACACTAAGTTGAAGCGAGCCCGCAAAGGGGCGGCGGTACGCGTCCTGCAACCTTTTCATACCCCCACTATCCACGTCGGCGTGGAGTTGAATTTATATAGTGTGGCGAGCCACCGAGCCCGAAGCGTGGCGAGCGGACGCGCATAACTTCACATGTATTCCGCGTGCGCTCGCCACACTATATAAAATCAACTCCACGCCGACGTGGATAGTGGGGGTATGAAAAAGTCAGAGGACGCGTACCGCCGCCCCTCGCGGGCTCGCTGCGCTCACCAGGCTTCGAGTAGGTGTTGATAGTACGGGTGGCGTGGGGGGTGCTTGTAATATTGTAAGCACCCATTACGGTGCTTATACAGTTATTTATCTTATATTTATCTTACATTTAACATTGAAAACACCCATTAGGGTGCTTATACAATTTAAAATTGTATACCATTGTATATGCCATACAATGGCATACAATTTGATGGTATACAATTTAAAATTGTATAACATTGGCTAACATCGTATCGCATCGCATACCATCGTATGCCTTATGGTATGCAATGCGCGCCGTGCTAGTACCGCTATTTGTTTTCTACAGTTTGTGCTTTGGCCCTGGCATTGGTACACTGATTCCTACTGCGGTACTATCCATCTATCATTCTGACTGGCTTTGCCTTTCCCATGGGCCCAGTAAGCCAGGATTAAATACTAATTTAGGTGTTCCAGTTCAATGCATTGAATGCTCCTAATTACCATTTACAAGTGCCAATAGGTCACCTGCATTGTTCCCGATTGTCACCTTAACCCCTATCTGTTCTATTTGCCTAATGCTCGTATATTGCTGTCCGACATTGTTACTTTTGTAGTTCATCCGACTTGTGCTATTGACAGCTGCTACAGTCCTATTAGAACCAGGCGGCTGCGAGGACAGACGGGCTGGCTGATTTAGCAGGTTGCTGCTAAAGAGACAGAGCACATGTTAAAAACAGCCCAGCGAGAACACTAGTTGGTAGATGTTGATTATTTATTATTCCATATGCTGTCAAACTAATAGAATTTGAATTCTATTTAATACTGGTTTTATTCTTTTTATGTGATCTGTGCTAGTTTTTTTAGATTTACAATTAAAGTAAAATTTTATTTTTAAGCATGTCCTGTAATGTCTACTTTCTCTTGCCGTAAGACACCATTTTATCAAATGCAATGAGATACTGTTTGTCTTCGTATTTGTCTTGCTGTGGGAAAATATTTTGTAATGGAGAAAGTAGTTACTATTATGTATTTACAGTTTCTTATATAGTGCAGTATATTATATTCCATTGCACTTTACAATGGGAAACAACAGGTATAAAACAAACTAGGGGGAATTTACTAATACTACTTTCACTCTGCCTAGACGTTTAAAAAAACAGTATTTTTAAATGGTATTTAAAACGGGTCTGAGCCTTCACATTGCAGTAGATTACCATATTAAATACCATTTAAGTACCATTCACATCAGTCAACCCCTTTATTCCCCTGAACACGTTTGAAGGCAGACTGCAGGGGACAGCCTATCACAGGTCTGTAATCTGTTGTTTTTACTAAATACCGTTTCAGAGCCATTCTCACTGCATAGAAATCGGCTGTGAAACGTGTAGGACTCTGCTTTTTAAACGTATTGAAATACCGGTTATCTTTAACCGGTAAATGAACTCTGGCGCTTTCCCACTGCAGCCTTAAATGTTTTGAAATGGGAAAAAAAAACGGCAATATACCGTTTAACAAGTGCGGTGTGAAAGGGGTATAAGATGTGTATTCTATTTACATGTGATGTTGCTATGGGCAAACTATTAGATACTATCTTTTATCTTCTAGAAAGTGCTAAATAAATAAGTAGATTCTGATTGGTTGCCCATAGCAACATCAAATGTGAAGTAGAATACACATCTTAGTAAATTTCCCCCATAGAGGTAGGAGTAGGGATGCCAATCCCGGGGCATTTTTTCAATCCCGGGATCCCCACCAAAAAAAAAAAAACATTTTTAGCATAGGACCCACCCCGGCCGACCCGCACATCTACTTACATTAGGGTGCGGGCGGGCTGGCGGGAGTGGGTTTGGAGGTGCACAGTGCCTCCCGGCAAGTGCACCTCCATAGAAGACAGCAGGCGGGCGGAGGCAGGCGGGCGGCGGAGAAGAGGCGGGCGGAGTCAGGCCGGCGTGCTGGCGGGCGGCGGAGAAGAGGCGGGCAGGCGGTCACTGGTGACGTGTGGCCTGCGCAGCGTGACCTCTACTGTCACGCTATGCAGGCCGCACGCCGGGTCAGGTAACGGGAACAGCCGGGCAGCGTCTGAGCGAGTGCTCAGACGCTGCCCGGCATTAGACTGCGCATGCGCAGTCTAATCCCGAAATCCCGGGATTGGATTCTCCAATCCCGGGATTGAAATCCCGGACTTTTTTAGGCCAAATCCCGGGATCCCGCCGATCCCGATCCCGGAATTGGCCACACTAGGTAGGAGGGTCCTGCTCGCAGGCTTACACTCTATAGGCATTAAAAGCTATACACTAATTCTATATTTAATTCAGATTTTAAATGTATCCATGAGTTTATTACATTGGTATCATGAACTGGTCTGCTGTAAGGGTTTGGATTCTTCAACCTCTGGAATTGTGGGCTGGCAGGAGCGGTGCCTGTTTCCATGTGGCTCGCCTAACACTGTATGTTCTGTAATTGTTTGCATGATTTGTTTGAGGATGAGGAAATCCGTGTAGCTTTATGTCAAGAGGGAATAGTCAATTCCGGAAACGCCGGAGGTTCCTGTTGTGAAGTATGCGCTCATCGCTAACCTGCGCTACATTTCCCGAGCGTACCCTGAGCGTATCCAGGTTTATATGGCTGATCATTACTACAGATAGCCCCAGCGCTACAGTCGCAGTCCTTCACTTTATAATAAGTTTGGACACCATATATGCTGTGTTAGTGAATTATAAAGGATTCCATGGCAATCTGATCTGACACCTGTAATATACAACATGGACACCTGGAATAATACATGGACATGATGTTATGGGCATGTTGTGTGTTGTAGGGACGGCATTTTCCACCCAGGGTAATCCTATTTAGTACAGGAGGCTGTGGGCTGAAATCTCCCCAGCTGCCGAAACGGAGCAAAACTGGATTGCTCTGTTGGGCGCCATCTAGTGGCAGCCGATGTAAAGAACAATTGAATCCATCCCTTTGAATCTTACAGGAGGTAAAATCTATATAAATGAAATATATTATTATTCCCTAAACATATAAACTATGGGTAAATTTACTAAATTTGTAAAAAAATAGGTGTATTTGTATCCAGAAAAACACCTTCGTATTCGTATTAAGGGCACATTTGTATTTACAAATACGAATGGATACATCATCGATGGAATACGACAGGAATCACCATTCAAAAGAATGGCTATTCCTAATTTACTAAAATACGGCCGCTAATTAGCGGTAAACATGCGATAATTGCCGGCCAGATATGCCAGGAAAATAGACTTCATTTTCCTGGCGTATAGGCTTAAAAAAAAAAAAAAGGTTAAAACAATAACCCAAACCGAGTAAGGGTTCCCTGTATTTTTTACAACCAGCACCAGGCTCAAGGGCCGGTCCTGGTTCCCAAAATACAGGGATAAAATGACTAGGGGTCCCCCGTATTTAAGAACCAGCACCAGGCCCAACCAGCCAGCAGGGTAATGCCACAGCCAGGGGGAGACTTCTTTTTTATACAAGTCCCCCCAGTCAAAGCATTACCCCCTGACTGGTCAGCCTGGGCACCCCTCACAATGAAGGTGTCCCCCCTTCCAGAATGTCCCTGCCCAGGAAAAATAGAAATAAAATCTATTGTCTAATACTGTGGAACTATGAGTCCCAGCAAGCCTACCCCGCATGCTGGGACTTGGAGAACCACAAGTCCCAGCATGCGGGGCATTAAAGGGCCCACTGGAACTTGTAGTTCCACAGTAATAGAAATAGTTAAATAAACACACTGACACACACATGAAAAATAAAACTTAATACATGCATAGGCCATACATACTGATACTTACCTATCTTGAGCCCGTAGGTAGGTCACCTTCCATTGGTCCTGGTGGCTGGTGTACTGGGGTCCGGGTGTCCGAAGAATTCCATAGGGGGACCTTTGGAAGGAAATTATACTCACGGGGCCCCTCCGGTGTAGATCTGTCCTCTTCTTCACTCCTGAAGTAGTCTAGCGTACTTGGCCATAAAATAAAATATGATGGTGCAGAATCGCTTGGCACATCTAGCTTGCCGTTTCAGGGTGCTGTTATTAAGGTTTAGAGTTGGATTAGGGATTTGGTTAGAGTATTAGGGTCAAGTTTTAATTAAGGGTAAGGGATTGGATTGTACAGATGCCCATCCACCAGTATTGCATGCAATACCCCGTCAACTCACCTGGCGGCGACTGGACTGCATACGATACATCGTATGCGGTCCTTTTGTATACAAACTCAATCCATTGTTAATACATCTCCTCGGGAAAAAAAAATATTTAATCAAAACCATATACCATATATACTCGAGTATTAGTCAACCCAAATATAAGCCGAGGCACCTAATTTTACAACAAAAAACTGGGAAAACCTAAGTGGGACCCTCACTCGGGTATAAGCCGAGGGGGGCTTTTTCAGCATAAAAAATGTTCTGAAAAAGTAGGCTTATACTCGAGTATATATGGTATATAAAAATAAGAAAGGTAAAGGTAAATGCCTTTTGAAAAAATGTATATCTGTCTTCATCTGCAGCTATTGCTTTTGCACTTTCCAGCTGTTTGCATTGCAAGATAATATCCCGGTCAATCTTTGGCAATATTTTCTGACCGAGGAAATATCGTCACGCACCTATTCAATGCTGCCATTGCCGACCGCATTGAAGGCTTTAGAGAGTCAGATCTGTTTCGCGGATTGTCGAATCTACGTCAGTTTTTTATTGGCTGCACAGTGACTGTTATGTATCTGTAAGTGATAGGAAAAGTACACCCATGTGCAAGTACCAAGAGTGTATATTAAAGGTTTTTGTTTGACTTGGGGCTGAACAACATGAGGGCAGAATGGGAACCTCTCACTCATCTTCTGTATTTCAAAGCATTACAAAGTCCAACTAGATTTGGTAGAGTAACCGCGGTACTTGTGTATTTTGGCGGCGCCCATCGCATCGCATACCATAACGCATACGATGGTATGCGATGCGACGCGATATCGTACGATAGTGCACGATGGCATACAATTTTGAAATTGTATGCCATTGTACATGGCATACAATGCCATACGATGCGATGCGATGCGATTAAACATTGTATAAGCACCCTAATGGGTGCTTATACAATGTTAAGCACCCAAATGGGTGCTTACAATGTTAAATGCACCCCCACGCCACCCCCCCACTATAAACGTGAACCCGAAGCGTGGCGAGCGGCGGCGGTACGCGTCCTACGACCTTTTCATACCCCCACTATCCACGTCGGCGTGGAGTTGAGAATAGAATAGTGTGGCGAGCGCAGCGAGCCACCGAGCCCGAAGCGTGGCGAGCGGACGCGGATACCTGTGAAGCCCGCGAAGGGACGCGTTTACCTGTGAAGGTATCCGCGTCCCCTCGCGGGGCTCGCTGCGCTCGCCACGCTTCGGGCTCGGTGGCTTGCTGCGCTCGCCACACTATTCTATTCTCAACTCCACGCCGACGTGGATAGTGGGGGTATGAAAAGGTCGTAGGACGCGTACCGCCGCCCCTCGCGGGCTCGCTGCGCTCGCAACGCTTCGGGTTCACGTTTATAGTGGGGGGGTGGCGTGGGGGTGCATTTAACATTGTAAGCACCCATTTGGGTGCTCAAAAGCACCCTTTAGGGTGCTTATACGATTTTTGGTCGTATAGGGGGTCAAAATCGCGTCGCATCGCATGCCATCGGGTGCATGGCATGCGATGCGATCTGTTCGTCGTACGACGGACATCGGGGGCGCCGCCAAAATACACAAGTACCGTAACCGCTATCCTCAGACTGCCATTGTAGCACCCGAGCTACAGATTCCTCTAATGAAAGGGACTCTGATTATTTGTCTGTTCTCTCCGTTCGTATGAATAATGAATACATTATACGGTATTCAGGTCTGTTCTGCATCGCCCGCCCAATGATGCAGTGCACTAAAGCCTGCAGACTGCGATTTTCTGTCTTCTCTATGACCATGACATTCTTACACTCGTTATATATTCTCTGTAGCTAACAACACAAAACCCATATATTGTGCTGATCACTGTGTTGTGTTACAGGAGAATGAACGAGTATGATTGCCCCATGAGTGTATATATATATATATATGAATCTATTTATATTTACGTAGGGATCAAAGTGGGAACTTAGAAGTGCTGGTATAGAAATGTAGATGGCGGATTATGATTCGGGTGTCTGGGGCAATGTAGATGGCGGATTATGATTAGGGTGTCTGGGGCACCCCATTCATATTACTCAAAAACTGCTGCTTATCTGAGTAAATTGAATTGCTCTGGCCAAATTCATTAGCTGGGGTAAGTTACCAAAGCTAATTGGATACCGCCTTTATCTAAATGGCTGGTGCTGGTGGTATTGAGGAGTCTAATAGCTACTGTTGGGTATGGAGGGGTCTGTGATGAGTTCAAATAGATACATACCTTGGGACAATTGGTCCAGTGTATTTCGATGTGCATGTTTTGTAAGTAATGTCTCTACTGAACATTGTTTATATTAATCACACATTGGGTTCTGACCAGAGGTGTGCGATTGGTTCTCCAGAAATTTGAATCCACCTGAATTTTGTGGATACAAACCTGACAAAAGCATGGTACAGATCCCTGAAAGACAGCTGATCCGAATAAAGTCCTGGATCGAATATTCCAGCGGTTCGGAATTTGGATTTTAAATCCGGATTTTGGATTGCAATAATGAAATTAATTTAACTATTCACTTTTATTTTTTTTTACACTTATTTGAATCTAAATCCGAAGCAAAACTCCTGAGGGCGGTTTTTGCCAAATTTAAAACAAAAACACTGCGCATATCTCTAGTTTTCCAAAAAGGTATTGGGCTGGATGTATTAAAATACATCGCCGCCCTTCGCGGCCCCCGTGCCGCGATGCCGCCGCATATGTACTAACATATGCGGCTGGCATCGCGATGCGGTGACGGAGGCCCCCCGCGATACCTGGAATGTGGTGTGCGGCTGGTCTCCGTCACCTCCCAGCCGGCTCCTGCATCCCTCACGCCGGGGACAGCTAAGCAGGCTGTCCCCGGCGCCTCCTCCTCCCCCCTGCAGCCGGAAGGACGTCCGGCTGCGTCACTAGGGGGAGGAGGGGTTTACCTTTCAGGGTCCAGGAGGACCCTTCAGGCAAGGTAAGCGAGAGGGGGGGTCTGCGAGGCGGCGGGTTTGCGTTGGCGGGCGGCGAAAAGAAGCCCATAGGCTTCTATAGGGTATCGCCACCCAAAGGTGGCGATACCCTACACTGCAGTATCATTTTTGATACATTAGAAAATGCGGTAAAACCGAGGTTTTACCGCATTTTCCATTTGATACATCTCGCCCATTGTGAGAACAGGCAGATAGAATGCATGACATACTTATATTGTGCTCCGAAGCAGAAAAGTAATTAAGAAACTATTGCATTTCATTTTGGTATCTTGTCAAGTAGTCAGTTGGGGTCTTTAAGGTGTTTTAATGGGCTCTTGATGGAGCTGTTCAATTTGATCCGATCTGGCGAGAGTGCTTGCAGTGCCTGAAAGTAGGTTTACCATGTAAAGCAGGTAACCCCATCTAAAGCAGGTAAGCCCCATCTAAAGCAGTGGATTGGGTCCCCAAACTATGGACCCTTTGCAGATTTCTGCTCAATACCTCAGGAGTGTGCAAGCAAAAATGTGGTCATATGTGTCATTCATCCACGTTGACAACACCAATTGAATTGCTCCATCAGGTGCGCAAAAAAAAAAAATTGAATCTCCCTCGGTATTTGGATTGGTCTCTGTGCAGTCCAGGGCATTGAGGACCACAAACCATGGGAAGAGCTGTTTACATTAATTATTTTATTTTTTCAGGTGTTTTTCCTACTTTAAATCTTTCACTACTCTTAACCTATCCCTGCTTTTAGCGCTCATTACTCTTTTATTCTGTTGTTAGGGAGGTAGTGGTGGGTATGGAGGTGTCGGGAAAGTAGAGGTGGGTATAGTGAGTGTGTATGGGGTGGTGTCAGGGAGGTGGTGGGTATGTGGGTGTCAGGGAAGTGGTGAGTGTGTATGGGGTGGTGTCAGGGAGGTGGTGGGTATGTGGGTGTCAGGGAAGTGGTGAGTGTGAATTGGGGTGGTGTCAGGGAGGTGGTGGGTATGTGGGTGTCAGGGAAGTGGTGAGTGTGTATGGGGTGGTGTCAGGGAGGTGGTGGGTATGTGGGTGTCAGGGAAGTGGTGAGTCTGTATGGGGTGGTGTCAGGGAGGTAGTGGGTATGTGGGTGTCAGGTAAGTGGTGAGTGTGTATGGGGTGGTGTCAGGGAGGTGGTGGGTATGTGGGTGTCAGGGAAGTGGTGAGTGTGTATGGGGTGGTGTCAGGTAAGTGGTGAGTGTGTATGGGGTGGTGTCAGGGAGGTGGTGGGTATGTGGGTGTCAGGGAAGTGGTGAGTGTGTATGGGGTGGTGTCAGGGAAGTGGTGAGTGTGTATGGGGTGGTGTCAGGAAGGTGGTGGGTATGTGGTTGTCAGGTAAGTGGTGAGTGTGTATGGGGTGATGTCAGGGAGGTGGTGGGTATGTGGGTGTCAGGGAAGTGGTGAGTGTGTATGGGGTGGTGTCAGGGAGGTGGTGAGTGTGTATGGGGTGGTGTCAGGGAGGTGGTGGGTATGTGGGTGTCAGGGAAGTGGTGAGTGTGTATGGGGTGGTGTCAGGGAGGTGGTGGGTATGTGGTTGTCAGGGAAGTGGTGAGTGTGTATGGGTTGGTGTCAGGGAGGTGGTGGGTATGTGGGTGTCAGGTAAGTGGTGAGTGTGTATGGGGTGGTGTCAAGTAGGTGGTGGGTATGTGGGTGTCGGAGGTAGTGAGTGTGTATGGGGTGGTATCAGGGAGGTGGTGGGTATGTGGGTGTCAGGGAAGTGGTGAGTGTGTATGGGGTGGTGTCAGGGAGGTGGTGAGTGTGTATGGGGTGGTGTCAGGGAGGTGGTGAGTGTGTATGGGGTGGTGTCGGGGAGGTGGTGGGTATGTGGGTGTCAGGGAGGTGGTGAGTGTATATGGGGTGGTGTCAGGGAGGTGGTGAGTGTGTATGGGGTGGTGTTAGGGAGGTGGTGGGTATGTGGGTGTCAGGGAGGTGGGTGGTCTATTTTATTGTGGTGGTCCACAATTATGTCAGTGTACTAGTACTGTACTTTTATAGAGATCATTGTAACATCTACTGGGCATTGTCGGATTATACTGCTTCACTTCACCTAAATGAAATTGTTGTATAATTGCAATGTCAATGTTGCAATCGCAATAAATGTTGGTTACAATATGTGCACGAAATAGTTTTTCTTAGACACTTACTGGTTGTTTTTTCTTCCCTATATTCAGTGACAAACAAGAGACCCCCTCAGGTCTACATCACCAAGGTTAAACAATTTGAGGGCTCATCGTGTTTTGTGAGACGGTCTCAATGGACCCTGGATCAACTCAGACAAGTAAACGGTATTGACCCCAATCGGGTGAGTAGAGAGCTTAAAGAGATAACCGGTACCTCATATGTGTGTGTGATCTGTGTACGAATCTGTATGGGTTTCTGTATGTGATCTGTGTGGGTTTCTGTATGTGACCTGTATGTGATCTGTGTGGTTTCTGTGTGGGTTTCTTTGTGTGATCTGTGTGTGATCTGTATGGGTTTCTGTGTGTGATCTGTATGGGTTTCTGTGTGTGTATCTGTGTGTGTATCTGTGTGATCTGTGTGTGATCTGTATGCTAAATAGGATTTATATTCTGCTATGTTTCTTACTTACCGAAGATATTTTTAATATTTCAAATAAAATTAGGTCTGGTGGTAACTATTATATTTTTCCTTTGGTAAACTAAAACATTGTATAGATTTACGCTTCGGGCTCGGTGGCTCGCTGCGCTCGCCACACTATATAAAATCAACTCCACGCCGACGTGGATAGTGGGGGTATGAAAAGGTTGCAGGATGCGTACCACTGCCCCTCGCGGGCTCGCTACGCTCGCCATGCTTCGGGTTGACATTGATCGTGGTGTTGCGTTAACAATGGGGGGGCATTTCACATAATTAACCATGAGGGTGGGTTTACAATTTAAAATCGGGTCTCGGGGACCATTTTTACATTGGGTCCAATGGAAAAATCGGGTCGCGTCACGTCGCATCGCATAGCATGCCATTATAATGGCATGCGATGGGACCGATTTTTAAAGTGTATTAAAAACGTCTTTAAAGCCCGAAAATCGAGTCAGTCGGGTCCCATCGCATACCTTAAGGTATGCGATGGGACCCGACGGGCGCCGTGCTAGGAAACAAGTACCTTTTGGTGTTTACCAATGTTTGTTTTGTTGTGTACCCATGTCTATGTTTTGTTGTGTACCCATGTCTATGTTTTGTTGTGTACCATTGTCTATGTTTTGTTGTGTACCATTGTCTATGTTTTGTTGTGTACCATTGTCTATGTTTTGTTGTGTACCCATGTCTATGTTTTGTTGTGTACCATTGTCTATGTTTTGTTGTGTACCCATGTCTATGTTTTGTTGTGTACCCATGTCTATGTTTTGTTGTGTACCAATGTCTATGTTTTGTTGTGTACCCATGTCTATGTTTTGTTGTGTACCCATGTCTATGTTTTGTTGTGTACCCATGTCTATGTTTTGTTGTGTACCAATGTCTATGTTTTGTTGTGTACCATTGTCTGTTTTGTTGTGTACCATTGTCTGTTTTGTTGTGTACCATTGTCTGTTTTGTTGTGTACCATTGTCTATGTTTTGTTGTGTACCATTGTCTATGTTTTGTTGTGTACCATTGTCTATGTTTTGTTGTGTACCATTGTCTATGTTTTGTTGTGTACCATTGTCTATGTTTTGTTGTGTACCCATGTCTATGTTTTGTTGTGTACCCATGTCTATGTTTTGTTGTGTACCAATGTCTATGTTTTGTTGTGTACCAATGTCTATGTTTTGTTGTGTACCCATGTCTATGTTTTGTTGTGTACCAATGTCTGTTTTGTTGTGTACCCATGTCTATGTTTTGTTGTGTACCAATGTCTATGTTTTGTTGTGTACCCATGTCTATGTTTTGTTGTGTACCCATGTCTATGTTTTGTTGTGTACCCATGTCTATGTTTTGTTGTGTACCCATGTCTATGTTTTGTTGTGTACCATTGTCTATGTTTTGTTGTGTACCATTGTCTGTTTTGTTGTGTACCCATGTCTATGTTTTGTTGTGTACCCATGTCTATGTTTTGTTGTGTACCCATGTCTATGTTTTGTTGTGTACCCATGTCTATGTTTTGTTGTGTACCCATGTCTATGTTTTGTTGTGTACCCATGTCTATGTTTTGTTGTGTACCCATGTCTATGTTTTGTTGTGTACCATTGTCTGTGTTTTGTTGTGTGCCCATGTCTGTGTTTTGTTGTGTACCATTGTCTGTTTTGTTGTGTGCCCATGTCTGTGTTTTGTTGTGTACCCATGTCTATGTTTTGTTGTGTGCCCATTGTCTATGTTTTGTTGTGTGCCCATGTCTATGTTTTGTTGTGTACCCATGTCTATGTTTTGTTGTGTGTCTGTGCATTGTTTTCTAAGCTCCTCCCGAAGCTGCAAGAGCACAAATAACAGGTCTTGCAGGAATGATTGTGCCAGCTGTATGACCTGATCTACATAATGTGCCAATAGCTATTGTAACCCTAAATGTTAGTCTGAGCTATTTGCAATAACCAGCAGCAAGTAAGGGAACCAGAAGTGTAAGTAGTAATAGCTGGCAAACAAATAGTTACATTTAACGTGCCAGTGTTTTCCTTATAGTATTTGTGTCTGCATCCTGTGTACTCTCCTGGTCACACCCAGCTGTTGGCACCTACGAATATTAATCCAGCACAGACCTCAGGAAGCAGATCTACCTGACCAGGGCCCTTATTTCGATCTGATTGCAGTACAAATGTGTTCTTAAATTGGGCAAAACCATGTGCACTGCAGGTGGGGCAGATGTAACATGTGCAGAGAGAGTTAGATTTGTGTGTGTTATTTTGTTTCTGTGCAGGGTAAATACTGGCTGCATTATTTTTACACTGCAATTTAGATTTCAGTTTTAACACACCCCACCCAAATCTAACTCTCTGCACATGTTACATCTGCCCAACCTGCAGTGCACATGGTTTTGCCCATTTTGAGAACACATTTGTACTGCGATCAGATCTGAATAAGGGCCTAGAACTCAGTGTTATTATTGGTTGTTCTCAGGCAAATAATCTCCAGGATCCATTGTTGGAAACCCACCATACGAGTTGGAAGAGCTATTATTCTGGTATGGGGTGTACTGAATTTAGGTCAGTGATGTGTATATAACAGGTGTGAGGCAAAATATTCATAGACCTAGAATATCAATTATCCTGGTATTTAGAATAATGAATATTAAATGGGAAGGTTGGGTTATTTTCTGCTTTTACATTGAGTCACGTATACATTTCCAGACTGTTAAGTCTTTAATCATAGATCTCCCTAACCCTGCTTAATCTCTGTTCAGCCAATGGGTGAATGGCTTGCATATTTCCCTGAGGATTTCTATGATCTGTATGTACTTTACTGCTTCATTTTGGGATTTCTATTAAACCTTTAACACCCAAGTAAATGACATCACCGGCATTCATAATCCTAAATGAGCTATTAACGTGATCTGCATGTTGGCGCTTCCAAGTAATCATTTAATGTATTACTCTCTATGTATGGCGCCGGCGTATTCTGTTATACGTTACTATATGGGACACTGTAATACAACAAGACTAGGTCATTACAGACAGGTCGTTGGACCCTGCTCATCAGGTCACAGTCCATAAGGGAGAGGGGATTTGATGAATGAGTGTTGTATATTACATATTAGTCCAATCGGATTCCTCTGTCAACTGTACCTTTAATCCAGGACAGACATTTATGTCAATATTCTAGGTACTGTGCTGCTGAATGAATATATACAGGGTCTTATACCAATAGCAAGTAGCCAGTGATAGGACCAGCACATCCACGTGATGAGAAAATCAAAGAAGCATACATTTATTTGGAAGCAATGTATAAGGCCATAATACTTAAAACGGGCAGCAGCAGATCTACATGAATGCAGCACGGATCTTGGGATATGGCAGCAGCCGTGGGACAAACCAGTACCCTGACGGGCCATTTCGGCGCTCAGCGCCTTTCTCAAAGGGTATCAACGGGTATATGCCCAATGTAGCCTTTAAATAGATGTGGAATAAACCATACTCACATGTTAGCTGCGTCGCAGACGCCATTCTCGCTGCGGCGCCATCACCCCGCCTCCCTACTTCCGCTCCAGCGTCATGTACCAATACCCGGAACCAAGTTGCAGGGATAGGAACCATGAACGCGGGTGTACGGGATGCAGGGGGCTGTTCAAGCAGCCGCACAGCACCGGATGCTGTCATCGTGACACATCCATTACCATGGAGACCCGGCATTTCCATTCAGTATCATACAATACAAATAATATACATCGCGAACACAAGAAAATAAATAAAATATAACAAAAGAAAACGGATAAGCATTGCCCAGTGTGTGTTAGTGGTAAGATATCAATGGGTGGATGAATTACACTAATAAATCATACGTGTCATCCAATTAGATCTCCCATTATCTACTATTAGGACCACATACACACTGGGCATGCATTATCAAAAATAATAATAACTGAAAGGGAACTTACAGAAAATACTTCTAAGGTAACAATAAAGATCCATTGACGCAATATTTACATATTTAAGGCCAGAGGTCGAAATCCATCATCTAGTCCCACACACACATCTAGATAAACACTGACATATTTAATTCCTCATTGAGGCCCGAGGGGGCAAGCGACTGTAGATTATAGATCCATTGGCTCTCACGTTGGAGCAATCTCTTGTGCCGATCCCCCCCTCTTCTCAATGGGGGGATGTGGTCAATCGGCATGAACCTAAATTCGTTCATCCGGTGGCCACAGTTAGCATAGTGTCTCGGGACCGGAGGAGTGGTGTTGTCCACTTTGAATAATGCTTTCTTTATGGAGGAGCGGCGTGCCGCAATTCTCTCCTTCAGAGTACGGACAGTTTTGCCCACGTATACCCTGTGGCAGGGGCATACCACAATATATACAACATATCTGGTGTCACAATCCATTCAATGCTTTAATCCATAGGTTTGGCCAGTGATTTTATGCTGCCAACTGCACTATATAAATGGGATGCGGGTGGCAGGTCATTACTACTGTGGGCATTATGTAGATAACTGGAGCTAATACTGTGGTTGTTAGGTGTACAAGCGGTACTACCACTGTGGGCATTATGTGTATAAGCAGAGCTACTTCTAAAGGCATTATGGGCGAGATGTATCAAATGGAAAATGCGGTAAAATCCCGGTTTTACTACATTTTCCAATGTATCAAAAATGAAACCGCATTGAAGGGTATCGCCACCTTTGGGTGGCGATACCCTATAGAAGCCTATGGGCTTCTTTTCGCCGACCCCCCCTCTGGCTTACCTTCCTGAAGGGTCCTCCTGGACCCCGGAAGGTAAACCCCTCCTCCCCCTAGTGAAGCAGCCGGACATCCTTCCGGCTGCAGGGGGGAGGAGGAGGCGCCGGGGACAGCCTGCTTAGCTGTCCCTGGTGTGAAGGGAGAGCCAGGCGGCAGGGAGTTGACGGAGACCCCCTGCACACCAGAGTACAGGTATCGCGGGGGGGGGGCTCCGTCACCGCACCGCGATGCCAGCCGCATATGTTAGTACATATGCGCTGGCATCACGGCGGGGGGGGGGGGGAGCGAAGGGCGGCGATGTATTTTAATACATCTCGCCCTATGTGTGTACTGGGCGCTACCACTGTGGGCCTTAGGTTTATAAGCGGAGCTACCACTGTGGGCATTAGGTGTAGAAGCGGCACTACCACTGTGGGCATTATGTGTATAAGCGGCGCTGCTACTGCATGCATTATGTCTGTACTGAGTGCTACCACTGTGGGCATTAGGTTTATAAGCGGAGCTACCACTGTGGGCATTAGGTTTATAAGTGGAGCTACCACTGTGTGCATTGTGTATACACGGCGCTACCACTGTGGGCATTATGTGTGTACTGGGCGCTACCACTGTATGCATTAGATAAACTGAGTTATTGCTATTGGCATTATGTGCAGAAGCGGCACTACTGTGGGCATTGTGTGTGGCAGTTGCAGTACCACTGCGGGCATTACATGTGCGGCTGTCAGCACCGATATCCCTGGCAGCGATGGAGCGCGGATCCGCTCATTAATATTCACTGGGTCCTCGCTCATTACTATTGCTGTCAGCGCCGCTGCTCAGCCTGTGAGAGTGCTGGGTGGCGGGCAGGGTGCTGTCAGTCAGGCTAAAGGCTACCTTCCGCCTGTTTGATCTTCCGCCAGGAAACCATTGTGAATAGGCAGAATATCAAACTGGCAGAATATATTCCGCCTCCGATTTACAGTGAATATATGTTTCTTGCAATACCTTACTTTTCCCAGCATGCACTGTCACTTATGTTGCGTACATTGTGCTTTACAGGAATCCCCAGAGTTTGACCTTCAGTTTGATAATGCCTCTGATCAGTGGGCGGCTAGTTCTGGTTCAGAGAAATTTACTTTCTTCCAAATCCTGCATCACGCCTGCCAGAGATACGTCGCGGACAGGAAGCCTGAATTCATCAACTGCCAGTCCAGACTCTTCTCAGGTGAGTGTGACTTCGGCCAAGTCCAGAGACCAATTGGACAGTAGGGACAGCCGAAATCAGGAAGTTGGTGATTTATTGATTTTTATATGATGAGAGTGTTAAATGCTATAACACCTAATATATTTTTGCAATGTGGTGTGTGTGTGTGTGTGTGTGTGTGTGTGTGTGTGTGTGTGTGTGTGTGTTTTCTGTGTTCCTGGTTCCATGCTGACTCATATTTTCCTTTGAAAGTAAAATCGGGGACCTGTTTTGTTAAATGTGGTGGCTTAGATTTTTTTGTATGTACTGCAAGAAAATGAAAAACAAAGTATACAGTATAATTGGAGTGGTTGTATTTCACTATGATCATGAGTGGTAGACGGTAATTAGATATACATTGGATATTTTGGACTTCTGAGGGCTGACAATGAACCGCAACTGGCAGCAATAGTGCTGCCAAACTTTTGAAATATCAAAATTGAATAGTAATAGTTTTCCCCCATCCTAGGAAGAGTGGAATATAGTGGTGGGAGGAGCATGGTCATTTCTAGATGCACAGTTGAAGTCCGGTTCCTCTCATTCTATACCCTTATTGGCTACTTTTCACACACATCCTGACAGAACCCGTCACATCCTCCTGGGCTGCTGTTTGCAACCTTTTGTTTTATTGCGTTTGTGTTCGTTTTACTTGCATTTTTTAATATTGGATATCACTAAGTGGCTGTAGGTGTGGGGTCTGACTGGAACCAGCTGAGGAGATGCCAAGTGGGATTGTGTTCAGGGGAACTTGGCCATTGGCTCCACAGTTATATAGTTTCCCAGAGCCCCAAGTCTTCATCAATATCAGCCATTGATGGCTGCTAAACTGTGCTCTTTGGATGGTGGTAGCAAGGTTAGTGGCTCCCTCGTCTGGTGACTAAATATGTGGTCATCCGCACCAATAGGTGTCTGCATGCAGCAGAATGGCAGAGTCCTGGGGAGCATGGGGAGAGGTACAGGTTGGTAGCATTAACCTTCCATATTTGCTGGGTCCTGTGTGGAGGTGGCATCCTGGCACTACACCTTGTGCTTGTCTTGCTTTACTCTCAGAAGCCCACAAAAGGTGCCACAGACACACGGAGCCAGCTTGTGAGGCAGGCAGCAGCGCCAGCTGCTTAATGATACGCCACACTTGCCTGGTACGATAGTTTCCAATATTTATAATGATTTTTATTGCAGTAAGGTGGTCCGGTTTCACCCAGAAATCGAACACTTACTCCTGTAGTTTATGGGGCAAGTATTTTAAAGTCTTATACTGTATATACTGTATGTATGTGGAAGTTTCTAAGCTATCTTCATATTGGCCACAATTAACCCTTTGAGAGCCAACATGTGCAAAATATCCACTGAAAATACCAGCATTGCTCACGTTTGTTATATAAATTAAAAATAAAAATGTTGTGAAAAAAAAAAGATTCTATTTCCTATATAAGATAAACATTAAATGTCAGTACAAATTTGTTTGGAAAATGGGCAAAACCATGTGCACTGCAGGTGGGGCAGATGTAACATGGGCAGAGAGAGTTAGATTTGTGTGAGTTATTTTGTTTCTGTGCAGGGTAAAT
The DNA here is from genome assembly GCF_055691185.1 of Crinia signifera. Taxonomy (NCBI): domain Eukaryota; kingdom Metazoa; phylum Chordata; class Amphibia; order Anura; family Myobatrachidae; genus Crinia; species Crinia signifera. The sequence continues at coordinate 78,738,886 of NC_139228.1, read as the reverse complement.
ACTGGCTGCATTATTTTTACACTGCAATTAAGAGTTCAGTTTCAAAACACCCCACCCAAATCTAACTCTCTCTGCCCATGTTACATCTGCCCCACCTTCAGTGCACATGGTTTTGCCCATTTTCCAAACAAATTTGTACTGCGATCATATCTGAATAAGGGCCTTATTTTGGCAAATTATCTTTGCACTCATTATGTTAAGAACCAATGTATTTTTTGCTTTACAGGGAACAGTATATTACACACGGCTGCGGACAGTGTCACTAGCGCCGTACAGAAAGCGAGCCAAGCCCTGAATGAGCGCGGGGAGCGCCTGGGTCGCGCTGAGGAATCAACAGCAGAAATGATGAATAGTGCACAACAGTTTGCAGACACCGCTCACAAGGTGAGGACGAGTATATGCCGGGCGTGTGTATGCTTGCAGTCAGGTGAAAACCTATCAAATCTTCTTTCATACTATACAAACAATATATTCATCAAGCCTTAACGTTTGATACATATAATCGTATGTGATAGAGTACACAGCATATTGTGCTTTGTCAATTTATCAAAATAATCAGCACATGTGAGAAAGTTAGTACATGCCATGGCTCATAGCTTCAGCAGAAGTATATGGATTCTCTGTTTGTGTTTCTGTCACTTACATCATAGCTGTGTCATTGTGACCCATGTCTACAACACTGCCACGGTACATTAATACATACAGTACTGGTCTACTCTCCTGAACCCTGCAGGGGACTCTCAGTTATTCATTTAGTCTCCCACACCCCTGTAAAAGGTGTGGGAGACCATTTTACACACTTCATAGTGAAGTGTGTAAAATAGGGAGGGTAATACTAGGAGTCCTTGGTCCATGAGGAGCAGCTCGGTACTCGTTATGCAATTCTATGGTAATTGGATCACTTTGGCCTCTCCCCTTTTTTGTAATATGTGCGATTCACATCTTTTCCCCATGAGGCCCCCATCACCGGCCACCTGCATCTCCTTTCTGGCTTCCTAAGGTCCAGATGTATCGAGCTTTAAAAAGTGATAACATGGAGAGTGATAAACAGCCAGCCAATCAGCTCCTATCTGTCGTGCTACAGGCTGGGTTTGAAAAATGACAGGTAGGAGCTGATTGGCTGCTTGCCTATCACTGTCCACTTGATCACTTTTTTGAATCTGGATACATCTGGCCCTTCGAGAGGAAACTACAAAAGTAGGAAAATATACATTAATGTTGGAGGCCATAAACTCTGAAGGTATCATTACATCAAGTGAAAGAGGTGGAAAGGTCGTTGTCCGTAAAGCCCCATACACACTTGGAGATATTGTTACAATGTCAGTCATAATGAGCCTCTGAGCGATATTGTGGACAATATCGCCAAGTGTGTAGACCAGTGTCATGGTTGAAAATGATGAATCTATTCCTTAACCCCTTCAGTGGCAATCCCGAGAATTTTCCTGGCTCTGCCTCAGTGCCCAGTCTGGCAAGCACGGAAAATTCTCAGGATGGCCACTGTTTGGCGCTGCTGAGTTCACTCACTGATCTCAGGCAGCTTCGCGCTGCCCGGCTCCCTCTCCTCTGCGGCGCCACCTCCTCCCCCCCCCCCCCCCCCCCCCCGGGTTTCTTATTGAAGTCCCCGGCGCTGGCTTATGACAAGCCAGCTGCCGGGGACAGGGACGCGGCGCGGGGGGGGGGGGGGGGAAGGTCCGGGCAGCCGCTGATTGACAGTGCAGCGGCGCTGCCCGGACCCAGGGAGGTAGTGGTGGGTTTTTTTTAAGGGAGCACTCCCCATAAAAAACACCCAGTGGGGAGCGCTCCCAAACAAAAAACCCACCACTGAAGGGGTTAAAATCAATTCTACTTTGGCTGTGTGACTGGATATTGCACCTGTTAGTAATGGCTGTAAATGAAATGACAAAGCACTAATTAAGTATCCATATATATTGGCAATGTAGTGATTGTATGTTATTGGGTAAAACCGAGGGATTAGATGTATGGAGAAGGAAGGACACATGAGGGAGGAGGGCCCTGCTCACATTCTAAAGGGGAGGGAATAATTAGCATGTTCTGGTTGGTTTGTAAACTCTTACATCGGACACAAGGGGCCAAATGTATTTAGCCTTAACAAATGATGAAGTACTAGCCAAGCCGCTCCTAACTGCCATTGCTCAATAATGGAGCTGGTGTCATCCAAGTGTCTCCTGTCGCGCCGAGCGCCAGCTTGCACCAACGAATGGGGCACGCACACATCGGAGACACTCGGGCTCCATTCTTGGCATGGACTCACGAGCGTGTGAAGCAATCGCTCGTCCTCGAACGACGCCGCGCCACCCGCCAGTTACAAGCGGCTGGCGCTCTGGCGATAACATCGAGAGCGGCTCCATCTGCACATTTGGCCAAAGGTTTTGTTTATTCCCCATTGATGGAGTATTTTCTAATGTAATGTTCTATAGTCTGTCCTAATCTAACGCCTGCAATACTTTACCTCTCTCTACAGCTTGCCATGAAGCATAAATGCTGACACTGTAGAATGGAAAAACACAATGTGACCGCCCTTTTCCCCTGCCAAATAGAATGGATGAACACAATGTGACCGCCCTTTTCCCCTGCCGAACTCTATATGCCAAAACCTCAGCACAAGGTTACTAATGAAAATATAAATCTTTATTTTGAATGGGACACTTACTGATCTCTTCCGGCCTCTTCCATCTTCCTTTTCATGTCCAAGTGGTGCCAATGCAGGGTACACTCTTGCTCTGTGTAGAGTTAGTTCTGGATATAAAATGCAGGGTTCCGCTTCCAGCAGCCATTTTTCATGTTACTGCAGCACCAACATCAATCGGAACTTCATTCAGTTATCAGCGGACGGATTTTATTCCAAGGCCATTCCCAGAACAGTGCATTGGGGATGTGACCAGCGAAGTTGGCTCGTTATTGGTGATGCAGGACCTACTGTGTACCGAGCTTGCTGGCGGTTCAGCTGGTGAGCCAGATACGTGCACTCATGTGAATGTTTCCTTCCAGAAGGAGCTGGTTGTGGGGAGATTGGTGAACTTATTAGTGCTGGCTGAATCTACTATACATTAAAGTCTTGCTCGGACCCCTCTGTTTCCATCGGCAATATTATGCAGCTTTGCGCAGACAAGCACGTACAGAATGATTGGTTTGCATTGCCTTCGTCTGCCTCGCTGGACATTTGTTTTTTGTACTTTTACGGCAAATTTTAACATCGTCTGGAGTTGAGATCGCCATCACGGTTGACATGCCGGTGTTTCTACAGAGCCGGCACATTTTTAACATTTCCATGTGTTTAATTTTGAACCATGTTGCATAATAACGGTCTAAGCAATAAAATGGTTATGTATATCTTTAGACAATGCTGGCAGACTTTTTTGTTGTTTTGCAAGGAGACGTAAAATGTATTTGTGGTGTTTATGTGCTGCATAGAATTGTGGGCTTTATACAAAAAACAACCCATAGGTTGATTTTGGTAGTTAAAGGGGGGTATTCAATTTGTAGGTCACGGCGATCGAGCTACACATTGAATACCCCCCTTTTTCGGGTGCGATTACTTTTTGCCTGCGCCCAGATCCGAGTCAGGCGGGAAGCTCCGAGCGCCGCTGAGATTGATGACGTTCGTGTGGGCTCGGATCTGGGAAATCCGAGCCCGCACATCCCTAGTAAATACTTACTGATTTAGTTTTACACTGCAATATAGATATCGGTCTGAAGTACACCCCCCACCCAAATCTAACTCTCTGCACATGTTACATCAGCCCCACCTGCAGTGCAGCATGGTTTTTGTCCATTAGAGAGAGAATTTGCTTTTGCTAGTGAACTGAACCAGTATCGGGCCCATATATCTTTGCACCGTGCTTGTGATACCTTAGAGCACTACCCTACATCGGGCACAGGTGTGTGAAGTGCGTTGAGCGGGATCTGCTTGATACTACAGATTGTAGAGCGGGATTTCTCACCCTATGGAATAGGGGCAATGAACATTCATCGGGCTTGTTTGAAACGTGAATATTCGTGAACTGCTGTGTGGATCTATTAAATCCACTAGGGAACTTTCACACTAAACCCAGATCGCTCATCATACAGAGGGTGACCCAAGTTTAACCCTTGAATTGCCGGGTTGGATAACCCAGGTTATAAGCTGTAGTGCATTCGCACCACACCTCGACCCGGGTCCTTAGGTCACCAACCCAGCAATAATTCTAGTCCTGTGTGAAAGGGGTATAAGACTGCACTCAACGCTGTTACTTTATGTAACCGGCTGGTTTGCGTCAGAACAGTAAATATAAACATGCTGTGTTCGGTAAGTATATGAGTGTTGGTGTATCTCCTGATGGCGGTGCTGCATGGGCACCACCATATTGGATTGATCAGCTGACTAGCAGGGTACCATGGGAACTGGTGCGCTATTTAGTGGACTGTAGCAGTAGTGTATGAGGACACATCTGCATAATACATGTTTTTAAAATTCCAAATTCCATTCTGTTTTTCTTGAGTTTTGAGGTCACAACCTAGAAAGCCCACCCTAAATTCCAGAAGGGTGAGTCCTGTAATACTTTTAAAACCCCAGAACTCCTGACAAGCCTAGCAAGAATGTCCTTCTTCATATGCACAATACAGATGTGTTTCTTGCTGGAAAAAAAAACTCCTGTAAGCATATTTTAGTCACAAAACATAGAATTAGTTATAAATTACTTCACTTTTATATCATGTCTGATTATCTAAAATACAGATTTTATACATTTGAGTTTTGACGTAAGGCGCTATCATTATAATTACATTTGTCCAGCTGCATTTTTATATATATAGAGCACATGTATGAAGTGGGAACTGCTGTACGAGAATAGGATCTTATTTAACAGCTGGTTTAGTTACATCTTATCAGCTGTACAAAGTTAACACTGTATACCATTTTGAGGCAAGTGTATGAAGCAGTGATATGGGAGGAGACGTGAGCCAGAGGAGGAGCGGCCCATGGCAACCAATCAGCTGCTCTGTATAATGTTATATTATGCAAATTATAGATGCCACCAGAGGCGGATTGGCCCACCGGGAAACCGGGCCGTTTCCCGGTGGGCCGTACCAGATATCACTCTGAGCGTTTACCTTGGTTCCAAGCGGCTGCAGCCCAGCCTGGTCACAAACTGCAGCATTGCCCAATACAAATATGGCAGCCGCACATATGCATACATTATATGCACATATGCGGCGGCCATATTTGTTTTGGGCTATGCTGTCAGCACCGCCACTCCCCCCCCCCCCCCCCCCGTGAGTAGTGTGTTTCGCACACCCATAACCACCACCCCCCCCCCCCCCCAGGGCTGGCTGTGCTGTCAGCAACACCATTGGATGGTTACTCACCATGGTTACTCACCATCCAATGATTTATCCTCTGTTCGTAAAGAAGAGTAACCCTATACTTACGTTTCAGATGGACGCCTACCGATGAATTTGAGGTGAGTGGTGACATCAGGTGGGATGTTCTAACATCCGCTGCCCTGTATCGCCGGGCATTGCATTATTAATAACCACGGAGACAGTTAGGATCTCTAACGGAACCCGCCAAGGCTGCCCCCTATCCCCTCTTATCTTTGTCTTGTGCATGGAAGCTCTGGCCAAAGCAATCCGAGTAAACCCAGATATTACAGGTCTGGTCATTGATGGCCAGGAATACAAATTATCACTATTTGCAGATGACCTGTTGATAGCTTTGACCAATCCCTCCATCTCAATCCCCAATCTCATCTCTGAATTCCACACGTTCGGGGCCCTGTCGCACTTCAAAATCAATTTTTCCAAATCCACTGCCCTTAACCTCACTGCTCCCACCACTATGGTAGAAAACTGGAAAAGCACCTTCCCCTTCGCATGGCATCCCTCAAAAATTAAATATTTGGGTGTTTGGATAAACAGAGACTTAGCTCAGCTATATTCAGACAACTTTTTACCACTCTTGACCAAACTTAAAAACGAATTTCGAGACTGGCGTAAAGGCACATTTTCCTGGCTAGGAAGAACAAGTATCATAAAAATGAATGTACTCCCCAGGATTCTGTACCTATTCCAAACCATCCCCATCCATATACCTAAAGTATGGTTCCTTAAAATTCAGCGACTGATCCGGGAGTTTGTATGGGGATCTAGTAACCCCCGCTTTCGACATGATATATTATTTCGCCGCAGGAACTTAGGAGGTCTGCAGCTACCCCATATACCCTCATACTACGAGGCGGTCACGCTGGGGAGAGTCATGGAATGGACTAGACAAGCTCCCGATAAACAATGGGTGATACTCGAGAGCTATGGGATGCCATCCCGACTCGGACTGGCGGCTTGGCTCCAGACACCACCCTCGACAACTCACCCCACAGTAGGGCCAACGCTTTCGATGTGGAGATTGCTTCGGAGAAGACCCTGCGTTTCCTCCCCGATCTCCCCATTGACCCCGCTACTGAACAATCCTGACTTTCCTCCGGGAATGGACCCCTTGGCCTACCGCCATTGGTCCCAGGCGGGGGAGCTGCGCATTGGCCGGCTAGTGTCACAGTCTGAGATGACGCCTTTCCCAGAAATCAGCAAGACTTGGAACTTGCCCCCAGCGGAGATCTGGAGGTACATACCTATTAAACACCTACTCTCCAGACAACCGTACAAGACAGCGGCATACAGACCACACACCTCATTCGAGGCTCTATGTCTGGCTGTTTCCCCCCCCCAGCACTTCTTATCGACAGGGTACAAACTTCTAATAGAAGACACCTTCGCTACATTGCCAAGGTTCACCTCTGATTGGGAAAAGGATCTAGGTGTATCTCTAGAACCAAAAGATTGGAGTAAAATCTTCCAGGTCACGCTATCTTGCTCACCCAGCTACTCAGTGATAGAGACCCAATATAAAATTTTATCCAGGTGGTACAGATGCCCCACGGTACTAGCGAAAATGTTCCCGGGAGTCGCGGCAACATGTTGGAGGTGCAATGCAGCCCCAGGCTCCCCGCTGCACATATGGTGGGAGTGTTCCGCCATAAGGCCATTTTGGAATTCGGTGATCTCTATCACTAAAGAAATAATGGGGTCAGATATTAGTATTGAGCCCACTTTCTGGCTGCTGAACAAAATTGATGGCCCCATCCCAGCATATAAAAAGTCTCTACTTAAACATCTAAACAGTGCAGCTAAGGCTGTCATCCCGGTACACTGGAGGTCTACCTCCCCTCCAACCATAGTGGAATGGTTTAACCGCCTTGAGTTTTATATGTCCATGGACGACATAGCCCTGTCTGGCCCCTCTAACTCTAAAACATTCCAGACAATATGGGCCCCCTGGCTCTTTTTCAAAGACACCCTTTCCTACCAAAATTACACTAGAAACTAACAATATAATAACAGCTAAACTTTTAACACATAAACGCTCCCCCGGGCAACCCCCACTCCCATCTCCTCCACCCCCAGGCTCCCTGTTCTCATACCTTCGTACCCATATTTCCCCCTCTGTTGCTTATCCTGACAGGTCTGGCGACTTACTCTAGACCCATTTATTTCACAGTTGAGATTAGAATTTGAATATGTATTTTATTATTTACAGGCTAGTGTACCTACAACTAACAAATTTACAACTGCCATGTCTAGTAAAGTCTCTGTTAAGAATTCCCATATGCAAAGCCTGACTGCGTCAGTCGATGAGTAATCTATGGTTTTTGTTTTGTTTTCTGTATATGCAATTCTTTCAATAAAAACTTTAATGCAAAAAAAAATAAAAAATAACCATGGAGACTCTCCCGATAAGAGCTGCGATGCTCGTGGCAGCCTGGACTTCCTCGTTTCTAACAGGGAAGTAAATTACTACAGTAACTGTCGGACGCAGCAGCGATGCGTAGAAAAGCCCATAGACTTCTATGGGGTTACGCCAACTAGAGGTGACATAACCCCTGCAGCAGAGCCCCGTCGGGAGGGGCTTTAGTGCATTTCAAAATGCGGTAAAAACCCCAAAAACAGGGTTTTTACTGCAATTATTGTTTAGTACATCCAGCCCTATTTATAACTAGGCAGTGTCCAGTGGCTTTTGTTCATTTGAAATTGGACAAGATTGTGTTTATAACAATATATGAATTGTGATATACATTATATTATTGTGTCTCAGTAAAGATTATATAGTTTATGTAATAAATTCCTTTCTCATGAGCAATGCTGTCTCCACAGTGATTGGACAATAAATCAAGCTCGCGTCTCCAACGCAGAAAGCCGTCATTATCAGATAATTGTTTACATTACCGGAATGTCATTGTCCCATGGAAGACTCGTGAATGATTATAATTTATATTGTATTATGTTTTGCCAAATGTAACTGGTAACATCGTTAATGACTAATGCTTAATTTGCTTTTGAGCTCTTTACTCATATTGTTTGCCAGCTAGTAAAGCAGATGGTCAAATTGTATTTGCAGAGCCCAGTGAACGCCGTCGTAAACATGTAGTTAGATTATACAACTCTCATGCATGATGGAGACAATTACACAGGTGTCTAATGATCTCCAAATAATATTTGCGCTGTATAATCACTGCGTGGCGTAACAGCAGAGTCTGTAACACAATGGGGGCTTATTAAACAAAATATTTGTGCATTTCCACACTTATGCAGAGCAATTCAGATCTCAAACCTCCTCCAGATCTGCATGGGGAAACATACAGTGGGATGTAGTATCTTTAAAATTTAAATAATTTAAAATTGGGTCGGAAAAATCGCATCGCATCCGATATCGCATGCGATCCGATGCGATTTTCCATAGGATTCAATGTTAACATAGTCCTGTTCATTTCCCCACTATCCAAGTGGGCATAGAGTTGATTTTATAAAGCGTGGCGAGCGGCCGCGGATTACTTAAAATGTTTTCCGCGTCCGCTCGCCACGCTCCGGGCTCGGTGGCTCGCTGCGCTTGCCACGCTATATAAAATCAACTCTATGCCCACTTGGATAGTGGAGAAATGAACAGGACCTTGTTAACATTGAATCCTATGGAAAATCGCATTGCATGCGATTCAATGCGATTTTGTCGAAAATTGCGTCGAATCACATCTGATTGTATGCCTTAAAGTAAGGCATACAATCACAAAATCGGGCGCCCAGATACTACATAAGTACCCATACAGTATGTGCCATGATTGCGACAAGTCCCCATTGCCTGCGGCTGTCTGCTTCTGCCCTACAGCCAGGGCCAACTTACTGTATATGCATCCGGGGCTGATGCCCATGGCCCCATAATTCTAGGGGCCTTTAAGCAGGGTGGGGCTTGGCCAGAGGGCATCTGCCTCTGGGCTGATGCTTTCAGAGCTTATCGGGGGCAGGTGCTGCTTGGTAGACAGGCAGGTAATGGCTGCTGGCTTGTTGATTGGTGGATGGTTGGGCCGATCCAGCAATCAGTGCTGACATACAGTCACTGTATTGAATCAGGTGGAGAGTTCTGGAGGAGAGCATGAGGGGGAAGTTATGATTTTGTACGTATTCCCATGCATGAGTGGCTATGTTCCCCATTGCATTGCTTGGGTGTGGTATAGGGTTCCGACAGTCGGGATCCTGACAGTCATTAGCCCGACGTCGGGATCCCGACTGCCCGGACTCAGACAGCAGGGCCAGCAATTATGTTAAGATACCCTGCCTATAGCAGGGGCATAAGGTACTCCCCGGACCAGTACTCCTCCTCAGCCACACATGTTACCTTTTGTGCCAGCAAGGGGTCACTTCTCCTTCACAGAGCTATTGTATATTCCCAGTGATATCCAGGGACATGGACATGTTCACAAGAGAGTAGAAGCTCTCACAGTATCACTGGGAAAATGGCTGCCCAGAGAAGGAAGTACCCCACCTGCCGGTGACCGCCAAGGAATACAATAATGTCTATGGCTAGCTATCACCTGTTGTGATGTACTCTGGGGAATACAGTTCTTAAGGTGGCTGTGCCAATGTTACCTTACTGATGGAACCATTATTTATGTGCTACAGCGCCAGCCGGGCAGCCTACAGCTAAAGTCTCCATCCCGCACCACCAGCATTAGATCCCATAGTACATGCCAGGCGTATGAGATTCATTACATGCACAGGGACAGTATGACAGAAATACACGTATGGTACTCTTCATGGCACACCAATATCATTAGCGATATTGATAGTGCGGCAGGATGAACAAACTAGCGGGGTGAGACACTCGCGCATGCCTGTCAGATGGCGCTCCTGTCCGCCAGCCTGCGTGATTCTTCAGACTGGCTGACAGCCCCTTCATCTGTATCACCCAGTCTCTAAGAACAGCTGCTGTCTGGCTTATTGTGAGCTTGGGTTGGAGTGGAGGTGGAGGGCCCAAATTATAATTTTGCACCTGGACCAACCACTCACAAGTTCTACCACTGACCAAACCAGCATATTTCCAGGGTTACATCTTACAAGAATATAGGGCCTCACTAAGCAATGTTCTTTCATTGCCTACCGAGCGGGTAAGCAGCCACCCAAATGCCCCCCTCCCCCGCCAATCCTGCCCGCCTCTCCTCGGTAACATGCGAGGGGATGTGTCTGAGAACATGCGGCGGAAAGAAAGAAAAATTATCCGATGGTGGCAACCATCAAATGATTTTTCTCACCAGTAATAACTGACTTTTATTTCCGCCGCTGTTGGCCAAAAAGACAGGTGCTGATGTCTTGGGAACACTCTGCATTTTCATCGAGACGACCATAAAATGCTGGGCGTTGCCATGCTACGGCCCATTGCCAACCCCGCCCACCCCCTCTGGATCTGGAAATCCGTTTGCGCCCGGTGTTTGCACAAGCACAAATGGGATGCAGTTAAAATCCCGGCGGTCGGGATCCCGGCGTTCAGAATCCCGATGCCGGAATCCCGACACTTTCTCCCTTCGTGGGTGTCCAGGACACCCCTGGAGGGAGAATAAATTAGCGTGCCGAGCGTAGCGAGCCACCGGGCCCGCTGCGTGGCGAGCGCAGCGAGCCCACAAGGGGGGGCAATCCACATCCCCCCCTTGTTGGGATTTCGGCGGTCGGGATTCCGGCATCGGGATTTTGAACGCAGGGATCCCGACCGCCCGGATTTCATACTGAATCCGCACAAATATGTGTATGCGCAGACCCCCCACCATTGGAACCTAAATCACCCCCATAATGTTCTGTAACACCGGCAGCAGACTGAATGGCCCCGTGCCAGGTTCCTAGGATCTTAGAGCAGGTTTGAATCTCCCCAGGGCGACAAAGCAGCAAAATATGACTTATCCTAATATCATGTATTGTTCATTCTTCCTGCACTTGTCTCTGACCTGATCCATCGTATGTACATTTATTTATTGGCTACGTGTGCTGAACTAGGATTTCCCTGTTTACTTTGGCAGAACACGAGCATCTCGGTGAAGAATTTAATAACACATTCCCGAGTGTATGAAGATAAATATACCAAGCCTTCCAGTCTGACGTGTATACAATCCGATTGTGTCGTTTACATTGTATGTAATAGCAAGCGTTACACAGAGCTAAGGCATTATTAACAATTCAATTACCCTATACTGCAAATTCCTCAATCACTTTGATTTCTGGTTCAAACACTTACTGGCTCTGAGGCAGGGGGCAATGGGGGAGCAGACATTTCCTCCAACATCCCAATGGACAGCCCCACAGAACCCTCTGCCTCTAAACTCCTTCACCTCACATCATCAGATCGTCTCTCCCAGCGGACCTCCTCATCCTCCCATGTAAGTGTGAAGTCTTCACTCACCGCTGTGCTATTTGTAACATTAAGGCCATTGACACAGCTTCGTTATCCCCTCTGCTTGACAGTCTCTCTGTCTCCTGTCCTGAACAAGCCACTTCCCTATACAATATCTCTCTTATCTCTGCTCTCAGCTCTGTAGCCCCTCCAACCACCACTCAACCTCGCAGATCAACACCTCAACCCTGGCACACCAAATTCACCAGATATTTTCAAAACTGTTCACGCACCAATGAGTGCCATTGGAGAAAATCGTGCTCTAAAGCAGACAATGTATATACTGAACTTCATGAACCTCATCTCCTCCAAATCTTCAAACCCCCATCATCTCTTTCCCACCATTAACTCCCTCCTCTGCCCACCCCCACCTCATCTCCCTTCCTCACTATCTTTCCGACCGTCAGACCCCCGCTAGATGAAGCCCGCTGCATCTGTACGTCGCTGTGACACTCTCACCTGTAGTATTTCTGTTCATATCTACTTATCATGTAATTCACTAAGGGGCAGATTTATTATGCTTGGAGAAGAGCTAAACACGAGATAAAGCGGAGAAAAGGTAAAAGGAGATAAAGCACCAGCCAATCAGCTGTGTTTGAAAAAGACAGTTGGGAGTTGATTGGCTGGTGCTTTATCTCCTTTTACCTTTTCTCCGCTTTATCTCCAGTTTACCTCTTCTCCCAGCTTAATAAATCTGCCCCTGAATATTGTATCTTTTATAGGTGAAACTCTAGTGGATACAAATATTAAACTAGCTGGAAATATCATCCAGCATTGAATACCACACCTTAGGCTGTTGTTCAGGAGTTGGAAGTTGCTGTGATTAGTTATTTTGCCTATATGGACTGTATTCGCTAATTGACTTTTTTGAGTAGATTGATTCAGCTGTACAGTATATTGTTTTTGGGATACAACTTAAGGTCAATTTCCACCTGCATAACATGTATTATTTTGCAGCCAAATGATACTGTATTATACATAACTGTTCTGCCAATGTCACTCATCTCTCCTCTCTGTATTATTGACCCAGCTGGCAGCTGATACAAAAAAAATATTTCCTGGGAAATGCTATCTGTTGGATGTTTACACATATTGGGCCAACTTAGTGTAATAGGGTGTGAGAATCAGAAAGTGAGAGATTATGGGAGAGTTTTCCCATTTTATTTAAAGCGGCAATCATTTACGCTGCAGAACCAGGCTGATATTGCCGTGTAATTGATTGAGATAAAAAAAAAAAAAGGGAAAACTCTCCCAAAATCTCTCCCTTTCTGATTCTCACACCCTACTACATTTGGCCCATTATCTACATTTTACTACTGTGCAACTTGACCTGTAACATGAGTGGAAATTTCAGTGGAAAAGAGATATCAGCGGGTGAAGTGTTAAAGGTAACACGTAGCTGATGTAAGGGATGTTATACAAGCATTGGAATGCAGGGAAAGGATTGGGAATGATATGGAGTTTGGCTGAAATACATACAAAATAAGATGGTAGATAGGACGGAGGAGTGGATGCGTAAAGCAAAGACTGAAATTCTGTTTGTCACCCTTTAGACAAATTTTGTGGTTTTTGTGATTTTGAATCACTTTGCTAATTTGAAGAAGCGTGTATATTAGCACAGTAGTGCAGGACTGCCCTATAGCAGCACAGTAGTGCAGGACTGCCCTATAGCAGCACAGTAGTGTAGAACTGCAGTATACTGTATTGTAGCAGCACAGTAGTGCAGGACTGCCCTATAGCAGCACAGTAGTGTAGAACGGTGGTATAGCAGCACAGTAGTGCAGAACTGCACTATACTGTATTGTAGCAGCACAGTAGTGCAGGACTGCCCTATAGCAGCACAGTAGTGTAGAACTGCGGTATAGCAGCACAGTAGTGCAGAACTGCAGTATACTGTATTGTAGCAGCACAGTAGTGCAGGACTTCCCTATAGCAGCACAGTAGTGTAGAACTGCGGTATAGTAGCACAGTAGTGCAGAACTGCAGTATACTGTATTGTAGCAGCACAGTAGTGTAGAACGGCGGTATAGTAGTGCAAGACTGCCCTATAGCAGCACAGTAGTACAGAACTGCAGTAAACTGTAGCAGCACAGTAGTGCAGGACTGCCCTATAGGAGCATAGTAGTGTAGAACTGCGGTATAGCAGCACAATCGTGCAGAACTGCAGTATACTGTATTGTAGCAGCACAGTAGTGCAGGATTGCCCTATAGCAGCACAGTAGTGCAGGATTGCCCTATAGCAGCACAGCAGTGCAGGGCTGCCCTATAGCAGCACAGTAGTACAGAACTGCAGTATACTGTAGCAGCACAGTAGTGCAGGACTGCGGTATAGCAGTACAGTAGTGCAGAACTGTCATATACTGTACAGTTGCAGAACCCCCATAGAGCAGCACCCCTGTGCAGCACTGAGGTATAACAGTTTAGTAGTGCATAACTGCCATATAGCAGCACAGTAATGCAGAATTTGTTAAATAATAGCACAGTAGTGCAGGACTGTCGTAGCCACACAGAAGTACATGACTGCCTTATAGCAGCACAGTAGTACAGAACTGCAGTATACTGTAGCAGCACAGTAGTTCAGGACTGCCCTATAGGAGCACAGTAGTGTAGAACTGCGGCATAGCAGCACAGTGGTGCAAAACTACAGTATAGCAGCACAGTAGTACAGAACTGCAGTATACTGTAGCAGCACAGTAGTGCAGGACTGCCCTATAGCAGTGCAGGATTTCCCTATAGCAGCACAGTAGTGCAAGACTGCCCTATAGCAGCACAGTAGTACAGAACTGCAGTATACTGTAGCAGCACAGCACTGCAGGACTGCCCTATAGCAGCACAGCACTGCAGGACTGCCCTATAGCAGCACAGTAGTGCAGGACTGCCCTATAGCAGCACAGTAGTGCAGGACTGCCCTATACTGTAGCATCACAGTAGTGCAGGACTGCGGTATAGCAGCACAGTAGTGCAGAACTGTCATATACTGTACAGTTGCAGAACCCCCATAGAGCAGCACACCAGTGCAGCACTGAGGTATAACAGTTCAATAGTGCAGAACTGCCATATAGCAGCACAGTAATGCAGAATTTGCTATATAACAGCACAGTAGTGCAGGACTGCCGTAGCCACACAGTAGTGCATGACTGCCTTATAGCAGCACAGTAGTACAGAACTGCAGATGTACATGTGGAACAGGAAAGGGCACAGAATAGAGGGAGAGGCCATGTCGGCAGAGCTGGAACAATCAGCTGCAGTAAACAATGGGATCAGAAACTTCTGAGATGACAATATTTCAGAATCACTGCAGTGCACCTGTTCTGGAAGACGCAGCCTGTAGGCTTGTAAGGTTTTTGTTTTCAGCTTAGATCTATGTTTGATCAGAAGTACCGCAATAGTTACAGTTATTGTAATAGCGAAATAACTGTCGTGTACTGGACCTGCATGGACTGTAATAAAGTATCGACGCAGATAGCATATTTATCATCAACTGCATTTTAATGTGGTTGGTACATGGTAAATACAGCCATAATTACAATGTGGTAATGACATTGACACCTTGCATAACGTTGGGTCACTGGGACAGAGCCTCCGATAAACACCCTGTCCCGGCGAATGGCTGGAAGTGAATAGCTGCCATCATTACTTTGCTTATGGGCTCAGACCCGATGTTTTTACTGGGGATGTGTCGTCATCAGCCTCCACGTGCATCAGCGGGAGCCATCGAGTACAGATCCGGAAGATCCCCACGCTGAAGAGAGAGTTACAGTGAACATGGTTACGTTATTGGGCAAACACGCCAAAGATGAAGAAAGGATAATTATAACAATAACAGGGTGATCACAATAGGACATTTGTGAATTAGACTTAACTACAGTACTGTATATAATGTAAGAACTAAAATACAAATGAGGTGCTTAGTGCATATTTGATAAAAACATCCAGGTAGATATCTGGTAATCTAAGAATCAACTTTATAAATGTCTGTTTTTAACCTAACCTACTATGTAACTATGAATTGTTAATGCTCATTTACCACGGCATAGGGGACTTTTCAGACCTGCTCGCACGGGTCCAAATTCATACCGATGGTGGGCCACTGCGCATACCACCAATACACATGCGCAAGGCCCGGCTGCAAGTGCCTTCAGCAAATTTCTTCCTTGTCGAGGAGCTTGCAGCTTGAATGGCAGGCAGAGGTCATTCCGGGGTGCACCAGCAGTGTTTCATGGGCGTGGCACAGAACTGATGTGTGGGCCCAACGGAATGCAGTCGATGTCCTAGCTGTTTAGGGTGGGCGTCGGCAATGTTTTGACAAAATATAGGAAGCCGCCGAGAGACTCCTTCAATGGTAAGTGTACTAAGTGTAGTAACCCTACACCCTACAGGAGGTGATGGATGGAGGGGGGATGGAGCTTATGCAGCTGGGCAGAGGAGGGACAAGGATGTATTTTTGAATCTCGTTGCCGTTGGCCGCCGGCGGAAAGAAAGCTTTGACAGCCGGGCAGAGAGCTGTGTGCTGCCCGGCAGTCAAAGCTTTCTTCCTGGCGGCAGCTGGCGGCAGCAAGATGTAAAAAAAATAAAATGTGTCAGAAATGACAAGGGGGGCAGGTGCCCAGGTACCCCCCCCCCCAAATACACCCATGATAATATGTGTGTACAGTACAGCCCTATATTGTACATCCTATTCTTGTGTCATTTTTGTAAATTGATATATTTGTGTTTATAGTACACTTTATATTATGGCACCCAGGGCTCTTTTTCAGCAGGCTCCAGCAGGAACTGAGGCCCTTATTCTAGTTCACTCTTTCTGACAAAATATTTCTTAGTTGGACAAAACCGTGTGCACCTGCAGTGGGATTTGGGGGGGGGGGGGTCCTGCCCCCCTTGTCATTTCTGACACATTTTTTTTTTTACATCTTGCTGCCGCCAACTGCTGCCAGGAAGAAAGCTTTGACAGGCAGGTAAGGCAGGTGTAAAACCCCACCCAAATCTAATTATCTCTGCACAAGTAACACCTGCCTCACCTGCAGTGCACATGGTTTTGTCCATCTAAGAAATATTTTGTCAGAAAGAGTGAACTAGAATAAGGGCCTCAGTTCCTGCTGGAGCCTGCTGAAAAATAGCCCTGATGGCGCCTAATCATTTTATCTGGTAATTGTATCCACAACAGATGTATTGCTTTACAGGGGGCTGACTAGCAAATTTTAGCCAGGAGACATGTGGCAGCCCATTCTTAAAGTAACCTTATCTAGATTAACCACCCCCATATACACCTGTGTAATAAGCATGAGAGAGGAGAAGAGAAGCAAAGAGATATCCAGTGAGAAAAACTCTGTTTCCCCTAAATCCCCACATTGGGGTTCAGTATGATTTACCTGCAACTGAATCACCAACAATCATGTGACTGACACTGTTATATCATACCGGCATGGCATATTAGTGTACTGGGGGCCCGATTCTGACCAAAATGCAGGGCCGCGGTGTCGGTGTTGTGTATATGTCAGTATATTGTCTATTGACATTTGGTTGTGGGGAATTCTGTCAATCAGTATTCTGTCCGTCGGCAACTTAACTACATCTCATATACATATCTATGTATATGAGACATGTTATATATCGGGTGGACAACAGACAGATCTGACACAAAATGAGAGGGTTCTTACCTCACTGTCAGCTGACCTGTATTTCCATCATTTATTTTATTCAGAGCAGGTGGGGAGCAGGGGGCAGGAGTAAGTGAGGTGCTGGGGACAGGAGGAAGAGAAGGAGTGCTGGTGGCAGGAGGCAGAGGTCAGATGATGGGGACAGGAGACAGAGGTGGGCTGATGGCGACAGAAGGAAGAGGTGGGCAGGGCTTTTGCAAAGGTCTTTGCCCCCCTAGGCAAAATGTCATCTTCACTGCTCTCACCACCACTCACACACACACACACACACACACACACACACACAGCATTACTGACTTTCCAGACACTCAGTGTGAAGGTGATGTCTTCAAAGTTCAAAAGCTTTTGTTTGCATTAAGTTCAACAAGAATGCCTCGATAAGTCCCTGCACAGGAAGAGAGCTAAACAGAGGTCACAAAAATAGGCAAAGTGGATGAGAGCTGTGTACAAGAAGAATAGGCAGAGTGGAGGAGAGCCGTACAAAGGAAGAATAGGCAGATTGGAGGAGAGCCGTGTAAAGGAAGAATAGGCAGAGTGGAGGAGAGCTGTGTACAGGAAGAATAGACAGAGTGGAGGAGTGCTGTGTTAAAGAAGAATAGGTGGAGTGGAAGAGAGCTGTGTACAAGAAGAATAGGCATAGCGGAGGAGAGCTGTGTACAAGAAGAATAGGCAGAGTGGAGGAGAGCTGTGTACAGGAAGAATAGGCCAAGTGGAGGAGAGCTGTGTACAGGAAGAATAGGTGGAGTGGAGGAGAGCTCTGTACAAGAACAATAGGCAGAGTGGAGAAGAGCTGTGTACAAGAAAAATAGGCAAAGTGGAGGAGAACTGTGTACAGGAAGAATAGGCCGTGTGGAGGAGAGCTGTGTACAGGATGAATAGGCAGATTGGAGGAGAGCTGTGTACAAGAAGAATAGGCAGAGTAGAGGAGAGCTGTGTACAGGAAGAATAGGCAGGGTGGAGGAGAGCTGTCTACAGGAAGAATAGCAGAGTGGAGGAAAGCTATGTACAAGAAGAACAAGAAGAATAGGCAGAGTGGAGAAGTGGAAGAGAGCCGCGTAGAAGAAGAATAGGCAGAGTGGAGGAGAGCTGTGTACAAGAAAAATATGCGGAGTGGAGGAGAACTGTGTACAGAAAGAATAGGTGGAGTGCAAGAGAGCAGTGTACAAAAAAATAGGCAGAGTGGAGGAGAGCTGGGTACAAGAATAATAGGCAGAGTGGAGGAGAGCTGGGTACAAGAATAATAGGCAGAGTGGAGGAGAGCTGTGTAAAGGAAGAATAGGTGGATTGGTGGAGAGCTATGGTGGACAGAAAAAATAAGTGGGATAGAGGGGAACTGCAGACAGTAAGACTAGGGGGGAAATTTACTAAGATGTGTATTCTACTTCACATGTGATGTTGCTATGGGTGAGAAAATTAAGCAGGGTTGGAGGAGAGCTTAGTACTGGAAGAAAAGGTTGGGTGGAGGAGAGCTGCTGACATTAGGAACAGGCACAGTGGATAGGAGCTGTGGACAGGAAGAAAAGATGGGGTGGCAGGGGCACATTGCCCACAAAATGCAAGCCAGGTGAATAGAGAGTGGCATGGAGTGGGGGCATGGTCTCACATCTGCTCTCAGTTCACTCCTTGTACTTGAGAAAACTTCATGGCTGGACATTGCCTTCAGCAATAGACAGTGTTCTGCCAGTGCTATAATGCTGCAAATAAAAATGGGAGCAGCCCGTGGGGCATCTGTTCCCTTGTCCACTGGCCGATCCCGTCACTGCAAATGTCTAGAGAACAAGTAATGCTAATATGCTACAAGGGACTACTCAGGCAGGAAACGACTGATAACCACCATGCGTGCGACACACAATTACCTATATTACTGTAGTAATGAAGAGTAACATTTGGCTGAGTCTCGCCCTATCCTGCGCATAGCAGAACAGCTATCCAAATTCCATATACACATTATAGATCTATAAGTAAATCTGGGCAGAGAGGGGAAATGTACACTTCTACAAAATCATATTCCTCTAAAACGGTGGATATATAAAATGTGTAGAAAGCTTTACATTTATAATGTACAGTAGGTGTGACATGGTGCACCAGTATAGAATACAGTTGGGCAAAGAAAAACACATGGTGCAGATGCACACTCCATATTATTAATCAATCAATAACAGAGGTTCTTGGTATATCAATTGGCCAAGAAATATTTGCCCACCAACCAGCTTCACGGTGACTTCATTTCTGGTGGGTCCCTAATACTAAGTTTGGATCTGGAGCGCTAAACTTAGTATTAGGGACCCACCAGAAATGAGGTCACCGTGAAGCTGGTTGGTGGGCAAATATTTCTTGGCCAATTGATATACCAAGAACCTCTGTTATTGATTGATTAATGAATAATATGGAGTGTGCATCTGCACCATGTGTTTTCCTTTGCAGAACTACAAGTCCCAGCATGATAGCACCTCATGTATATTGGGTGTGCATTCTAAGATCCCCCTACCCCCCCCCCCCCCCCAATAGAATACAGTTGGACCATATGGTGCAACAGTACAGGCAAATGCAGGCTAGAATATTAATCCCTTCATGTGAATATCAATGTACTCCATACCCTCCAACTGTACCGATTTAGCCGGTACAGTACCGTTTTTTAACGGTCTGTACCGGCTAAATCAAAGTGTACCGAATGTACCGTTTTTTTTTTGATAACTGGCTCCTCCTCTGGCTTCCGACAAACTGGCATGCATATGTTTGTAGTTTTATTCTTTCACAGCCGGCTGCTCTTCGGGGAGGGGGAGTGGCCGACCAAACTACAACTCCCAGAGGGCTTAGGGTGCCATGTCACACACCCTATCACGACGCGAGACACTTTGCGCCTGCCCTGCCGAGTGCCGACTCTGCTGCTTTCCCCGCCGCTGCTGCCACTGGCTGCGCTGAGCCTGTCACACTCACAGTATATGACAGGATAGTGCAGCGCAGGAGACAGTTGGAAGAGCGGCTGTTAATGACAGAGCCACCCCCGCCCTCCTCCTATGTGCCATGTGTCCAGTTAGCAGCAGCATTTCTCACCCTCTACAATCTCTCTCCCCCTACGTGTGTGTGCTAGCAGGCTTCGTCCCAGGCCACCTGCATGAATACACTCTCAGCCCCTGCACACCAACTGCCGCTGACTGCTCTCAGCCTGATGGACACAGGTAGGCACTGGGCAGCCTACTCACCTCATACAGATGCAGTGGTTTTTTTTTTTAAGTTTAGGGGTCGTGCCCACGCCCCCTTTACTCGTGACCACGCCCCTTTCCTGCAGTTGTACCGATTTGTACTCCTCAAATGTTGGAGGGTATGGTACTCCTTTCTGATTTATATTCTGATGCGATTCTGATGCAGTCACTAATACTGGATTTGCTGCTGTGCATCCTGTAGTCTTGTTTCAGTTTTGATTTTTACAATAGGAAAATAAGCATGTTACAGATAGTTAAATGCCCATAGTACACAATTTAACAAACTCAAAAAGGAGACAGTTGTCTAGTGAAAACTGTAGCTGATGTTTCTATGTCTTCCAGCAGGTGGCAGCAAATCACAAGCTTTACATCCTCAAGTACATTAGCAACACAATGCGTAACAGTAACATTCAACCCAAAAACTATTATGAAATATTGATGATTTTCACTTAATTCACCACAATTCAAAGAAGAAAATTCAAATGTTTTAAAACCAAGTAGGTGCCAATGAATGAGACCAAGAATTGCTTCTGTTGATCTTTTTTTTGGTACCGTGGGCAACAGGGCTACCTTAACAACATGTAGGCAGCGGGCACAGCAATATATTTGGGGACCCTCCATAGGAAGAAAATGTAACCCCTCCTGTGGTCCCATGCCCTCTCTCCACTTGCTTCCATACACTGAGTGTCTGTCAGTAAATGATTGCTAGATAGCTACAGCCATCCACCAATAAAAATGCTGACATCCATTCACTGATTGGCTGCAGTTGCACCGGTGTCCTGCAATGAAGAAGCAGGCAGCACAGCGGAGGCAGTCGGGAGGGGGGGGGGAGGGTTGCGGTGGGCAAAGTGATCTACCTGGGCCCTTCCAGAGTCAGAGGCCCGGGACAGCTGTACCTACAGCACCCCCCTGTCGTCTTCCCTGGACAGCAGGTAGAGAATGTTGGACAGACAGCCATTCGGCTGCAGGCTGTGAGGCAGGTAGAAAATACTGCATTGTCACTGGATGTGTGACTCACAATCAAAGTGACCAGGCAACACTCTCTGGACAGGTGCCCATTAAGCGCATACATTAAGAGGGCCCTAGTTATAGTACAATTGCAGTGCCTCTAATATCCTGCAAGCCCACCCTGCGCAATCATTCTTTCCCAGACTACCTGTGTTGGTGGGGGAAACCTCTTGGCCCATTCTCAGATCTCAACTCTGGGCACCCACTGAGAGGATATCCAACCTGTTGTTGCTGGACTCCTCGCTCGAGAGGTGCGACGCCGGCTCCATCTTGCTGCTGCTGCGGCTGTCTCACGTGGGAGCCGCAGCCAGCCACACTCCTGACTCATCCTACCCAGACCTCTTCGTTGGCACCCTCCTATACTGCTGCTCCGCCCCCCACAGCTCCCTGCAGAATTCTCCGCATTGGGACACCTGGTAAATAGTGCAGTCCAGCCGCACATTATAGGGGTAGGGCAGAGGCTGTGGCCATCTTGAATTGCCTGGGGTGCTTCATTGCCGACAGACCTTGGTGACTTTTGTGGGTTGACGCCTGCGAACCTAGGTCTTTCATCCTGCTGTGTGGCACCCTGCACTTGGGTGTCTGGTGTGAGGGGGTGGTGTGTGCTAGTGGTCTCTCCGGAGTGTAAAGCGGGGAAAGTGGGAAGCGGCCTTTGCTGAGACATGCTCCCATGGTCCACACGGAGGGAGACGGCGCCATCTTGCCCCACTCGCCCGCTCACTGGGCTGGGAACTTGCTGTGGGACATCTTGGATCCTCTGGCTGCTAACTGGTACCGGTGTGATTTGGAGTCAATGTCGTCTTTGCAGTCCTTAGTGTTGTGCCAGCGTCATTGCTCCTGTCAACACACTGCTGGCAGTGACTGCTAAATGACAACCTGCTATCTTTTTACATTGCTATAAGTGGACTTTTTTACTTGGATGACTATGGAATCCTGTATTTCACAGATCCTGCGTAAGATATATGCCTCTGCTGCTAGGATCCATCGCCAGTTGGATGATATACCAGCCAGTCTTAAAGTAACCTTATCTAGATTAACCACCCCCATATACACCTGTGTAATAAGCATGAGAGAGGAGAAGAGAAGCAAAGAGATATCCAGTGAGAAAAACTCTGCTTTCCCTAAATCCCCACATTGGGGTTCAGTATGATTTACCTGCAACTGAATCACCAACAATCATGTGACTGACACTGTTATATCATACCGGCATGGCATATTAGTGTACTGGGGGCCCGATTCTGACCAAAATGCAGGGCTGCGGTGTCGGTGTTGTGTATATGTCACTATATTGTCTATTGACATTTGGTTGTGGGGAATTCTGTCAATCAGTATTCTGTCCGTCGGCAACTTAACTACATCTCATATACATATCTATGTATATGAGACATGTTATATATCGGGTGGACAACAGACAGATCTGACACAAAATGAGAGGGTTCTTACCTCACTGTCAGCTGACCTGTATTTCCATCATTTATTTTATTCAGAGCAGGTGGGGAGCAGGGGGCAGGAGTAAGTGAGGTGCTGGGGACAGGAGGAAGAGAAGGAGTGCTGGTGGCAGGAGGCAGAGGTCAGATGATGGGGACAGGAGACAGAGGTGGGCTGATGGCGACAGAAGGAAGAGGTGGGCAGGGCTTTTGCAAAGGTCTTTGCCCCCCTAGGCAAAATGTCATCTTTACTGCTCTCACCACCACTCACACACACACACACACACACACAGCATTACTGACTTTCCAGACACTCAGTGTGAAGGTGATGTCTTAAAAGTTCAAAAGCTTTTGTTTGCATTAAGTTCAACAAGAATGCCTCGATAAGTCCCTGCACAGGAAGAATAGAGAGCTGTGGTCACAAAAATAGGCAAAGTGGATGAGAGCTGTGTACAAGAAGAATAGGCAGAGTGGAGGAGAGCCGTACAAAGGAAGAATAGGCAGATTGGAGGAGAGCCGTGTAAAGGAAGAATAGGCAGAGTGGAGGAGAGCTGTGTACAGGAAGAATAGACAGATTGGAGGAGTGCTGTGTTAAAGAAGAATAGGTGGAGTGGAAGAGAGCTGTGTACAAGAAGAATAGGCATAGCGGAGGAGAGCTGTGTACAAGAAGAATAGGCAGAGTGGAGGAGAGCTGTGTACAGGAAGAATAGGCCAAGTGGAGGAGAGCTGTGTACAGGAAGAATAGGTGGAGTGGAGGAGAGCTGTGGTAAAGAAGAATAGGTGGAGTGGAGGAGAGCTGTGTAAAAGTAGAATAGGCAGAGTGGAGGAGAGCTGTGTACAAGAAGAAAAGGCAGCGTGGAGGAGAGCTGTGTACAGGAAGAATAGGCAGAGTGGAGGAGAGCTGTGTACAAGAAGAATAGGCAGAGTGGAGGAGAGCTGTCTACAGGAAGAATAGCAGAGTGGAGGAAAGCTATGTACAAGAAGAACAATAAGAATAGGCAGAGTGGAGAAGTGGAAGAGAGCCGCGTAGAAGAAGAATAGGCGGAGTGGAGGAGAACTGTGTACAAGAAGAATAGGCAGAGTGGAGGAGAGCTGTGTACAGAAAGAATAGGTGGAGTGCAAGAGAGCTGTGTACAAAAAATAGGCAGAGTGGAGGAGAGCTGGGTACAAGAATAATAGGCAGAGTGGAGGAGAGCTGTGTAAAGGAAGAATAGGCGGAATGGAGGAGAGCTATGGTGGACAGAAAAAATAAGTGGGATAGAGAAGAACTGCAGACAGTAAGACTAGGGGGGAAATTTACTAAGATGTGTATTCTACTTCACATGTGATGTTGCTATGGGTGAGAAAATTAAGCAGGGTTGGAGGAGAGCTTAGTACTGGAAGAAAAGGTTGGGTGGAGGAGAGCTGCTGACATTAGGAACAGGCACAGTGGATAGGAGCTGTGGAACAGAAGAAAAGATTGGGTGGCAGGGGCACATTGCCCACAAAATGCAAGCCAGGTGAATAGAGAGTGGCATGGAGTGGGGGCATGGTCTCACATCTGCTCTCAGTTCACTCCTTGTACTTGAGAAAACTTCATGGCTGGACATTGCCTTCAGCAATAGACAGTGTTCTGCCAGTGCTATAATGCTGCAAATAAAAATGGGAGCAGCCCGTGGGGCATCTGTTCCCTTGTCCACTGGCCGATCCCGTCACTGCAAATGTCTAGGGAACAAGTAATGCTAATATGCTACAAGGGACTAGTCAGGCAGGAAACGACTGATAACCACCATGCGTGCGACACACTATAACCTAAATTACTGTAGTAATGAAGAGTAACATTTGGCTGAGTCTCGCCCTATCCTGCGCATAGCAGAACAGCTGTCCAAATTCCATATACACATTATAGGTCTATAAGTAAATCTGGGCAGAGAGGGGAAATGTACACTTCTACAAAATCATATTCCTCTAAAACGGTGGATATATAAAATGTGTAGAAAGCTTTACATTTATAATGTACAGTAGGTGTGACATGGTGCACCAGTATAGAATACAGTTGGGCAAAGAAAAACACATGGTGCAGATGCACACTCCATATTATTAATCAATCAATCAATCAATAACAGAGGTTCTTGGTATATCAATTGGCCAAGAAATATTTGCCCACCAACCAGCTTCACGGTGACTTCATTTCTGGTGGGTCCCTAATACTAAGTTTGGATCTGGGGCGCTAAACTTAGTATTAGGGACCCACCAGAAATGAGGTCACCGTGAAGCTGGTTGGTGGGCAAATATTTCTTGGCCAATTGATATACCAAGAACCTCTGTTATTGATTGATTAATGAATAATATGGAGTGTGCATCTGCACCATGTGTTTTCCTTTGCAGAACTACAAGTCCCAGCATGATAGCACCTCATGTATATTGGGTGTGCATTCTAAGATCCCCCTACCCCCCCCCCCCCCCCCCCCCCAATAGAATACAGTTGGCCCATATGGTGCAACAGTACAGGCAAATGCAGGCTAGAATATTAATCCCTTCATGTGAATATCAATGTACTCCATACCCTCCAACTGTACCGATTTAGCAGGTACAGTACCGTTTTTTAACGGTCTGTACCGGCTAAATCAAAGTGTACCGAATGTACCGGGTTTTTTTTTATAACTGGCTCCTCCTCTGGCTTCCGACAAACTGGCATGCATATGTTTGTAGTTTTATTCTTTCACAGCCGGCTGCTCTTCGGGGAGGGGGAGTGGCCGACCAAACTACAACTCCCAGAGGGCTTAGGGTGCCATGTCACACACCCTATCACGACGCGAGACACTTTGCGCCTGCCCTGCCGAGTGCCGACTCTGCTGCTTTTCCCGCCGCTGCTGCCACTGGCTGCGCTGAGCCTGTCACACTCACAGTATATGACAGGATAGTGCAGCGCAGGAGACAGTTGGAAGAGCGGCTGTTAATGACAGAGCCACCCCCGCCCTCCTCCTATGTGCCATGTGTCCAGTAAGCAGCAGCATTTCTCACCCTCTACAATCTCTCTCCCCCTACGTGTGTGTGCTAGCAGGCTTCGTCCCAGGCCACCTGCATGAATACACTCTCAGCCCCTGCACACCAACTGCCGCTGACTGCTCTCAGCCTGATGGACACAGGTAGGCACTGGGCAGCCTACTCACCTCATACAGATGCAGTGGTTTTTTTTTTTAAGTTTAGGGGTCGTGCCCACGCCCCCTTTACTCGTGACCACGCCCCTTTCCTGCAGTTGTACCGATTTGTACTCCTCAAATGTTGGAGGGTATGGTACTCCTTTCTGATTTATATTCTGATGCGATTCTGATGCAGTTACTAATACTGGATTTGCTGCTGTGCATCCTGTAGTCTTGTTTCAGTTTTGATTTTTACAATAGGAAAATAAGCATGTTACAGATAGTTAAATGCCCATAGTACACAATTTAACAAACTCAAAAAGGAGACAGTTGTCTAGTGAAAATTGTAGCTGATGTTTCTATGTCTTCCAGCAGGTGGCAGCAAATCACAAGCTTTACATCCTCAAGTACATTAGCAACACAATGCGTAACAGTAACATTCAACCCAAAAACTATTATGAAATATTGATGATTTTCACTTAATTCACCACAATTCAAAGAAGAAAATTCAAATGTTTTAAAACCAAGTAGGTGCCAATGAATGAGACCAAGAATTGCTTCTGTTGATCTTTCTTTTGGTACCGTGGGCAACAGGGCTACCTTAACAACATGTAGGCAGCGGGCACAGCAATATATTTGGGGACCCTCCATAGGAAGAAAATGTAACCCCTCCTGTGGTCCCATGCCCTCTCTCCACTTGCTTCCATACACTGAGTGGCTGTCAGTAAATGATTGCTAGATAGCTACAGCCATCCACCAATAAAAATGCTGACATCCATTCACTGATTGGCTGCAGTTGCACCGGTGTCCTGCAATGAAGAAGCAGGCAGCACAGCGGAGGCAGTCGGGAGGGGGGGGGGGGAGGGTTGCGGTGGGCAAAGTGATCTACCTGGGCCCTTCCAGAGTCAGAGGCCCGGGACAGCTGTACCTACAGCACCCCCCTGTCGTCTTCCCTGGACAGCAGGTAGAGAATGTTGGACAGACAGCCATTCGGCTGCAGGCTGTGAGGCAGGTAGAAAATACTGCATTGTCACTGGATGTGTGACTCACAATCAAAGTGACCAGGCAACACTCTCTGGACAGGTGCCCATTAAGCGCATACATTAAGAGGGCCCTAGTTATAGTACAATTGCAGTGCCTCTAATATCCTGCAAGCCCACCCTGCGCAATCATTCTTTCCCAGACTACCTGTGTTGGTGGGGGAAACCTCTTGGCCCATTCTCAGATCTCAACTCTGGGCACCCACTGAGAGGATATCCAACCTGTTGTTGCTGGACTCCTCGCTCGAGAGGTGCGACGCCGGCTCCATCTTGCTGCTGCTGCGGCTGTCTCACGTGGGAGCCGCAGCCAGCCACACTCCTGACTCATCCTACCCAGACCTCTTCGTTGGCACCCTCCTATACTGCTGCTCCGCCCCCGACAGCTCCCTGCAGAATTCTCCGCATTGGGACACCTGGTAAATAGTGCAGTCCAGCCGCACATTATAGGGGTAGGGCAGAGGCTGTGGCCATCTTGAATTGCCTGGGGTGCTTCATTGCCGACAGACCTTGGTGACTTTTGTGGGTTGACGCCTGCGAACCTAGGTCTTTCATCCTGCTGTGTGGCACCCTGCACTTGGGTGTCTGGTGTGAGGGGGTGGTGTGTGCTAGTGGTCTCTCCGGAGTGTAAAGCGGGGAAAGTGGGAAGCGGCCTTTGCTGAGACATGCTCCCATGGTCCACACGGAGGGAGACGGCGCCATCTTGCCCCACTCGCCCGCTCACTGGGCTGGGAACTTGCTGTGGGACATCTTGGATCCTCTGGCTGCTAACTGGTACCGGTGTGATTTGGAGTCAATGTCGTCTTTGCAGTCCTTAGTGTTGTGCCAGCGTCATTGCTCCTGTCAACACACTGCTGGCAGTGACTGCTAAATGACAACCTGCTATCTTTTTACATTGCTATAAGTGGACTTTTTTACTTGGATGACTATGGAATCCTGTATTTCACAGATCCTGCGTAAGATATATGCCTCTGCTGCTAGGATCCATCGCCAGTTGGATGATATACCAGCCCATTCTTAAAGTAACCTTATCTAGATTAACCACCCCCATATACACCTGTGTAATAAGCATGAGAGAGGAGAAGAGAAGCAAAGAGATATCCAGTGAGAAAAACTCTGCTTTCCCTAAATCCCCACATTGGGGTTCAGTATGATTTACCTGCAACTGAATCACCAACAATCATGTGACTGACACTGTTATATCATACCGGCATGGCATATTAGTGTACTGGGGGCCCGATTCTGACCAAAATGCAGGGCTGCGGTGTCGGTGTTGTGTATATGTCACTATATTGTCTATTGACATTTGGTTGTGGGGAATTCTGTCAATCAGTATTCTGTCCGTCGGCAACTTAACTACATCTCATATACATATCTATGTATATGAGACATGTTATATATCGGGTGGACAACAGACAGATCTGACACAAAATGAGAGGGTTCTTACCTCACTGTCAGCTGACCTGTATTTCCATCATTTATTTTATTCAGAGCAGGTGGGGAGCAGGGGGCAGGAGTAAGTGAGGTGCTGGGGACAGGAGGAAGAGAAGGAGTGCTGGTGGCAGGAGGCAGAGGTCAGATGATGGGGACAGGAGACAGAGGTGGGCTGATGGCGACAGAAGGAAGAGGTGGGCAGGGCTTTTGCAAAGGTCTTTGCCCCCCTAGGCAAAATGTCATCTTTACTGCTCTCACCACCACTCACACACACACACACACACACACAGCATTACTGACTTTCCAGACACTCAGTGTGAAGGTGATGTCTTAAAAGTTCAAAAGCTTTTGTTTGCATTAAGTTCAACAAGAATGCCTCGATAAGTCCCTGCACAGGAAGAATAGAGAGCTGTGGTCACAAAAATAGGCAAAGTGGATGAGAGCTGTGTACAAGAAGAATAGGCAGAGTGGAGGAGAGCCGTACAAAGGAAGAATAGGCAGATTGGAGGAGAGCCGTGTAAAGGAAGAATAGGCAGAGTGGAGGAGAGCTGTGTACAGGAAGAATAGACAGATTGGAGGAGTGCTGTGTTAAAGAAGAATAGGTGGAGTGGAAGAGAGCTGTGTACAAGAAGAATAGGCATAGCGGAGGAGAGCTGTGTACAAGAAGAATAGGCAGAGTGGAGGAGAGCTGTGTACAGGAAGAATAGGCCAAGTGGAGGAGAGCTGTGTACAGGAAGAATAGGTGGAGTGGAGGAGAGCTGTGGTAAAGAAGAATAGGTGGAGTGGAGGAGAGCTGTGTAAAAGTAGAATAGGCAGAGTGGAGGAGAGCTGTGTACAAGAAGAAAAGGCAGCGTGGAGGAGAGCTGTGTACAGGAAGAATAGGCAGAGTGGAGGAGAGCTGTGTACAATAAGAATAGGCAGCGTGGAGTAGAGCTGTCTACAGGAAGAATAGCAGAGTGGAGGAAAGCTATGTACAAGAAGAACAATAAGAATAGGCAGAGTGGAGAAGTGGAAGAGAGCCGCGTAGAAGAAGAATATGCGGAGTGGAGGAGAACTGTGTACAAGAAGAATAGGCAGAGTGGAGGAGAGCTGTGTACAGAAAGAATAGGTGGAGTGCAAGAGAGCTGTGTACAAAAAATAGGCAGAGTGGAGGAGAGCTGGGTACAAGAATAATAGGCAGAGTGGAGGAGAGCTGTGTAAAGGAAGAATAGGCGGAATGGAGGAGAGCTATGGTGGACAGAAAAAATAAGTGGGATAGAGAAGAACTGCAGACAGTAAGACTAGGGGGGAAATTTACTAAGATGTGTATTCTACTTCACATGTGATGTTGCTATGGGTGAGAAAATTAAGCAGGGTTGGAGGAGAGCTTAGTACTGGAAGAAAAGGTTGGGTGGAGGAGAGCTGCTGACATTAGGAACAGGCACAGTGGATAGGAGCTGTGGAACAGAAGAAAAGATTGGGTGGCAGGGGCACATTGCCCACAAAATGCAAGCCAGGTGAATAGAGAGTGGCATGGAGTGGGGGCATGGTCTCACATCTGCTCTCAGTTCACTCCTTGTACTTGAGAAAACTTCATGGCTGGACATTGCCTTCAGCAATAGACAGTGTTCTGCCAGTGCTATAATGCTGCAAATAAAAATGGGAGCAGCCCGTGGGGCATCTGTTCCCTTGTCCACTGGCCGATCCCGTCACTGCAAATGTCTAGAGAACAAGTAATGCTAATATGCTACAAGGGACTACTCAGGCAGGAAACGACTGATAACCACCATGCGTGCGACACACAATTACCTATATTACTGTAGTAATGAAGAGTAACATTTGGCTGAGTCTCGCCCTATCCTGCGCATAGCAGAACAGCTATCCAAATTCCATATACACATTATAGATCTATAAGTAAATCTGGGCAGAGAGTGGCAATGTACACTTCCACAAAATCATATTCCTCTAAAACGGTGGATATATAAAATGTGTAGAAAGCTTTACATTTATAATGTACAGTAGGTGTGACATGGTGCACCAGTATAGAATACAGTTGGGCAAAGAAAAACACATGGTGCAGATGCACACTCCATATTATTAATCAATCAATCAATCAATCAATAACAGAGGTTCTTGGTATATCAATTGGCCAAGAAATATTTGCCCACCAACCAGCTTCACGGTGACTTCATTTCTGGTGGGTCCCTAATACTAAGTTTGGATCTGGGGCGCTAAACTTAGTATTAGGGACCCACCAGAAATGAGGTCACCGTGAAGCTGGTTGGTGGGCAAATATTTCTTGGCCAATTGATATACCAAGAACCTCTGTTATTGATTGATTAATGAATAATATGGAGTGTGCATCTGCACCATGTGTTTTCCTTTGCAGAACTACAAGTCCCAGCATGATAGCACCTCATGTATATTGGGTGTGCATTCTAAGATCCCCGACCCCAATGTACTCCTTTCTGATTTATATTCTGATGCAGTCACTAATACTGGATTTGCTGCTGTGCATCCTGTAGTCTTGTTTCAGTTTTGATTTTTACAATAGGAAAATAAGCATGTTACAGATAGTTAAATGCCCATAGTACACAATTTAACAAACTCAAAAAGGAGACAGTTGTCGAGTGAAAACTGTAGCTGATGTTTCTATGTCTTCCAGCAGGTGGCAGCAAATCACAAGCTTTACATCCTCAAGTACATTAGCAACACAATGCGTAACAGTAACATTCAACCCAAAAACTATTATGAAATATTGATGATTTTCACTTAATTCACCACAATTCAAAGAAGAAAATTCAAATGTTTTAAAACCAAGTAGGTGCCAATGAATGAGACCAAGAATTGCTTCTGTTGATCTTTCTTTTGGTACCATGGGCAACAGGGCTACCTTAACAACATGTAGGCAGCGGGCACTGCAATATATTTGGGGACCCTCCATAGGAAGAAAATGTAACCCCTCCTGTGGTCCCATGCCCTCTCTCCACTTGCTTCCATACACTGAGTGGCTGTCAGTAAATGATTGCTAGATAGCTACAGCCATCCACCAATAAAAATGCTGACATCCATTCACTGATTGGCTGCAGTTGGACAGCAGCAGTTAGAATAGGATGAATGTGTGTAGTTAGCCAGTTGTAGCTGCATCATATAGGATATTAATAACGTGAGCTACGAGCAGTGTTTCATTTATTGCTAGATGTACAGTATGCACTGAATCTGTGACTCAAGCCGACAGCGGCACGAGCGTGCAGTGAACGCCGGGAGCACTGACATAGTGTTACCCGGGACCTGCATCACTAGGCAGCGGCGCAAAATTCTGTGCGACCGCAGAGTGTGATACTGCCGGGAGCACATAAAGGTGCCGCCCGGGATCAGTACAGATAGACAGCGCCGGGAGCACACACACTGTGCTACCCAGGACCTGTCCTGATAAGCGGCAACGCAACATTATATGCGACCGCTGAACATCTGTCCTAGCAGCCCGTTTAAGGAGAGTGGGCTCTGTATGTAAAACACAGGGACCCCCAGACAATATTGCGGGTATCAATTATATTACCATAAATTATTGTAACAAACACTGCTTGAACCAGGATTTGCGCACAGCGCTATCCTGCTGAGGTACAAAGACTGTCACAATCCCTGTAGTCCTAGGTTGGGAGAGGGAACAGTGTGTATGCACGCACAGACCTTGAGATCCCAACTGGACATGTATATATATATATATATACACTAAAAGTGTGTTGTATATGTGCCATATAATATAAAAGCACTTAAGCAAATATACAGTATATATGGACATAACAATAAGGGAGACTTATATTTGTTCTGTACCTGCATAGAATATTTACTGTTCAGTGTATATAATATGTGTATGTGAAATAATACATTAAACAAAGTGTGTCGATCCGAGGCACGTTTGAAAGCTTAATGAACTGGGTGTCTGTAAAAGACGAATAAAACAAAACGTTTAATATATTTATTACTGCACTTCCCGGCGGTAAACCGCTTATTACCGGGTATCTAGAAGAGGTGGGGAGTACCAAATGGGGTGCTAGTATAAACCACTCCAGTTACAACTGTCATATAAAGATACAGCCACTCTGACCCCAGCGAGGATATCGCTTATTTTTGGGCAACAGAGACTTTATATATACGGGCTGCATGACAAGAGTTAATTCTATCCATAAGGAGAGGTCCGAAAAATAAACTTATCGTATCCAACTGCACCTGATCTGGCGGTTAATCCGCTTAAATACGGACACAGGGATATGCAGATTGGACAATAGACATACAAAGGACATCTCTCCCTTAAATCTTACTCACAAAGGTCCTCCCCGTATCACTTTAGTGCAGATGTATAAAATCACCACCTACTAGCGAGCAATATCATATCACTGGACAGTATAACGTGGCTCACGAGAGGAACATTGATAACCGTACAATGCCCCTGTATTTACTGTAAAATCCTATAAACTATACTGATAATACAATTGTTTGCGTAACTGCAATATAATAACAGTAGCAGATAGCAACTAAGAATAAAGGCAATCCAAGCTAAGAACTGAGCAATAATCTGACATACACATGTTCATCCTTTTCTTTTGATTTTAAAATTTGTACACATTCCTTTTCATTCTTTATCACATTTTCTATCTTTTAATATTTCACTCTGAGACAAGGTCATATGGTCTCCTTTTGATTAAGAGACCTTTTTAAGTGAATAAATAAAAGTTACTTTTTATGAAAAATAATCAATAAATATTTGATTCTCAGTGCAACCTATAAAATACTTATTTTTCTTTGTGGCTGCCACTAGGAAATTTGGGGCCCAGGAATGATTTCCAGTCCAGGACCCTCCAGCCTACCCTCCCTCCCTCCCTTCACTTACTGCCGGGACTCCTGCTGAAGTTCCCGAAGCACAGGCTTCTTTAAATTCAATATGCCGGCGGACAACTAAAATGCAGCAGCAGCTAGTGAGCCTGGCAGCCGCTCTGATTGGCTCAAAAGCCTATGCAGCATTTTAATTGGACACTGGTGTCCTGCAATCAGTGGCGTAATTATAAAATTTGCTCCCCCCAGCCAATTTTGTTTATGGTGCCCCCCCCCCCCCCCCCAAAAAAAAGAAAACGTCCAGGTACCATACTCTCCAAACCTGCTCCCCACACACTCCTTATAAGCAGCTACCTTTGCTCAGGGAAGCGACACAGAAAATGGCAGGCAGGAGGGGACATAGGAGCCCTGTAACAATGGTGGGGTCACTCACTGATGCCGAGCCATGCATGGTGGATTGGGGCCACAGATGCCGGTCTGTGATGGGGTGAGGGCACAGATGTCGGACATAGTGCTGGAGCAGCCAGACATCGGCGGGAGTGTGGGAGCACAAGGGGGGATGGGGGCCACAAATGCCGGCTGCATGGGTTGGAGTGCGGGAGGGGGAGACACTTGTTGATGGGGCAGACAGGCTTTATAGTGCTTCTCACCTGTCTCCTTCATCCCTCCACACACTGGCCCTTATTCTGATTGACGCGTACTTTACCGCATACTTTCGGATCGCGTCTTTACGGCGTCTGCGCATGCGTGGAGAACGCAACGCGCATGTGCCACGCCTTGACTCCGTACCAGTTCGGCCAAATCTCGTCCAAAACTGTTCCCCGCAATCAGTCGGGAAATATGGGCGTATTATGGGCGTCATGCGGAATGACACATGGGCGTAGTTTCAAAGTGGGCAAAACGGGGCGGAAACATGGGCGGACACGGGGGAGTACACTTATGTTGGGGGGCGTACATTCGGATAGCACTCCGAATGCACGCGATCAA
The DNA here is from genome assembly GCF_055691185.1 of Crinia signifera. Lineage (NCBI taxonomy): Eukaryota > Metazoa > Chordata > Amphibia > Anura > Myobatrachidae > Crinia > Crinia signifera. The sequence goes on along the minus strand of NC_139228.1, from coordinate 78,704,444 downwards.
AAAGGGAAGAAATGTGCGGTGTCCACAAGTCTACTATTGCTTTGCGGACACCACTCGTTCATGCGGTAGGCGAACGTACCGCCTAATGACTACAAGCATTAACACCTGAACCCAATAGAATCGACTCCTTTACTCATTACTCACTAATAGGCCGCTTGTCAGTGCTTTAATTGAAACCATTGCTGCTTCAAGGAAACCTTACTAATCCCCCACATATGCTGTACTTGTCACACACTTTAAAACTGCTAACAATGGACATGACTGAATATTAATACTATCAATACACATGTGTATTCGACATGTACTCATGAAACCACACATTTTTGGTAAAGTAAACAAATTTATTTATATACATGTCACAGTCAATGCCACTGTGATGCAATGACCAAAAAATAAAAAATCCAAAACAAAAACAACATGGCAGGAATGTACAAAAATAAATAAGAATACAAAACAAATATAATTGCACACAGATGGACTCCAGCACCTCCTATGTGCCACTGCACATGCAGCCAGTGGGAAATGAGGAGGCTGCTGGCCCTTCTACAGCAGGGCAACCTGCACCTGACCATTCTACAGCAGGGCAACCTACACCTGGCCCTTCTGCAGCAGGCCAACCTGCAGCTGCCTCATATGCACCATTAGCAGAATCATTTGGAACACAACCGGGGACTTAGCAACATCACTTCAAGTACAGCTGACAGTAATGGCAGGCAAAAGAGGGCAACAGGGGAACCAAAAAGGACATATGAAGCAAGGGCTCATCTGGTTACCCTCAGCACGTGATTGGACACAAGAAGCTGACACACACAGCACAATGGAAGATTTGGGACCACATAACGGTGGAGATTAATGCAGCCACAAGTTCATTTGCGACCACGTTTGGCCTTGGTAGGCTCCTTGGCCTGTGCAGCAGCTCTTCGGCCACGGACAGATGCTGGGGCAGGTGGAGCAGATGATGTTGAGGGGTTGGCTGGTCTACCCCTCCTGCCAGCAGGGAGTGTTGCCGGTGGTAATGCACCAGAAACGGATGACATTAGGACCCTGTTGCTGTTAACCAGCTCCACCATAAGCTCATTATGGTGGAGGAGGAGATCATTTTGGCGGGTGGCTTGCTCGGCCAGCACCTGAGCACTTGCAGCCATGGCCTGATGCGACTCAGCCATGGCCTGCATGCTCGCAGCGATGGCCTGCTGGGTGCTGACCAAGCTCGCCATGATCTCCTCGGTCCTACGCACCCGTTCTGATGCCAACTCTCCCTGCTGGTTGATGTCCCCAAGCATGTTGGCCAAGGCGGCCCAATCGGCTTGGGCCGATGGCTGCTGCTGCACAGGCCTACCCCTGGGGCCAGGTGGCACGGACTCCTCCACCTCCTGAGCAGAGTCGTCACCAAGCGGTGGGGTGTCTGTGGAAAATGATAAACACAATTAGGACACATTCTAAGATAATTACTTGGACAAGTTTATGGCATGACCAATATTTACCTTCCAGAAAAGACGCAAACACTTCAGCTGGGGCCTCGCTATCCATCGTGCTCACCCCCCTGACCTCCTCAACTGATATACAGCACTCGGCCATCAACTCCAGGGGGGTGAGCTCTAGCCCTGATGGCATGGGCCCGGCCCCAGATGTCTGGCTGTGTTGCCACCGCTTGGTCATCTTCCTCTTCAGGTTGGTTTTGAAGTCCTGCCACCTGCAATGTAAGTTGACATATTAATACCTGTCACTCCAGATGTTAGCTGTTGCAGCCATTGCTCTGTGCTACATATTATGACATGTGGTTAATGTCCAAAAGATAACATTACATGCAACTATGATCTCAACCGTTACAATACACATTCACAATCACCGTACTCTAACTCTCAACTAAATAACATGGCAATAATGTCTGTGTATCGTAACAACCTCACAGGCCATTTGCAAAATCCATCTAAGCATGAATTCAATCATTACTTGGCTATTACTGGGCACATGTATCACAAAACAACTTGCCTCTTCTTCACATGGTCCGTCTCACGAACTTGTGGCGCTACTTCATTAATCTCTGCCGTTATCTGTTCCCAAATCTTCCATCTGCGTGTGTGTGTCAGCTTCTCCGATGGACACTCAATCCAATTACGTGCTCGGGGAACCAGGATGGCAAGCTCCTGTGCTTCATATGCCTTATTTCTTGTAGTTGGTTCCTCTGTTGCCCTCGCTGTCCCCTTGCCACGTCCATGGCCACGCCCCCTGGCACGTGTCGCTGCACTTGAAGTGCTGGCCATGGTACTACCTTGTGAAGTCCCCGGTTGTGTTCCAAAAGATTCTGCTGATGGTGCATATGAGCCAGCTGCAGGTTGCCCTGCTGCAGAAGGGCCGGGTGTAGGTTGCCCTGCTGTAGAATGGTCAGGTGCAGGTTGCCCTGCTGTAGAAGGGCCAGCAGCCTCCTCATTACCCACTGCCTGCATGTGCAGTGGCACATAGGTGGTGCTGGAGTCCATCTGGTCAAATAGTTGCTGCAGCTCTGGGTCCACCTCTGGTTGTGATCCAGACATGTTAGCAACAACATTGTCACCTTCTAATACACCTTTATATACTGTTTGTGTATCCTGTTTGGCGGACATCCGCGGCAGCTGCGTTCCGTGCACGAGCGTACGTCGCTGTTTTTTCGCGCCGCATACGGTGGCGGAAATTCCATTGTGTAAAACCTGGCGAAACTTCGACATGAAATACTGGTCACCAATTCTAACATTGCATAGAATCTTCTGATACACCTGTGACTATTGCACAATACACATGCTATTTGCTAGCATGACATGACATTTGGTTCATGACTACTGTGGTATTGTGGAGTTTGATTGCAAGCTAAAAGTAGCCCAATCCCTTAGAAAATCCAGGCCACAAATCATGCAATACTCATCTCTACTGTTATAGACCACACATGTGAGAGGCCTATAAATAGTGAGTTGCTGCTAGAATCATTTGTCACCAGATCTGGACTTGTCAGGGTCTAAGGTAAGCTCTTCCATGGTCCATGTAGATATGATATCCATTAACAATGTAAGTGTATGAATGTATGCACCATTGCCTCACTGACTACAGATTGTTGGGCCAGCAAAGTGCTTGTAGCATTATTGCAACATGTCACATGTTCACTATTTCACTCACAGGTCTTAAACCTGTGTGGGTTCATCTATTGCAGGACAACATGTCCCAGCAATAGATGAAATGTCTCATAGTACATGATGTCGGCAAAAAATGCTGACACCTTTATCTGTGTGTTTAGGACGGTGTGTATTGAGTTCATATTATTGTTACATCATTATAGAGTCAAATGGATCTTCGGGATTTCACGGGGCGGCCATCTATTGTACGTATTGAAGCCTACAAATCTATTTGTAGTGGGATATGGCCATTATGTGCATAGGTGCATCGGTATTTATGTTCATTTCTTTATAGGTTGCTGAAGCAATGATGCGCTACATGGAAAGGAGGCTAAGGGCACTTGCGGCTCTCCCCACTCGTCGCCCAAGGAGGCCAGGACGTGCTAGAATCTATCGCACACGGGTGACTCTGTTTGCTATGCCCGATGATGAGGTACTTACTAGGTACCGGTTACCGCCACATGTAATTCTGGATCTGCTCACGTTAATTGAGAGCGATCTGGAACCTCTACACGGGATCACGACAGCAATTCCGCCTCACACACAGCTGCTGGCGGTGTTGCATTTCTGCGCCTCAGGATCATTCCAACAAGTAGTGGCAGTACTTGCTGGAATATCTCAGCCGGCCTTCTGCCGAATCCTGAGGCGTGTGACGTCGGCCATGTTCAGGCGCAAGGGGCACTTCATGGCCATGACATTTGCCACCGAGACCCTGCGCAGAAGCCAGCAGGCCTTCCATCAAATTGCTGGCTTCCCTAATGTGATAGGGGCTGTGGATGGCACCCATGTACCATTTGTGCCTCCATCTCGAAGTGAGAAGATATATAGGAACCGCAAATTGTTCCACTCACTGAACGTGATGGTGGTATGTGGCCCATCCATGGAGATTCTCGCCTTCAACTCGAAGTTTCCCGGAAGTGCCCATGACTCTCATGTCATCCGACAAACCGGGATATGGCAAAGACTACAAGAGCTGGAAGGCCGTGATGCGTGGGTTCTGGGTGACTCCGGTTACCCATGTACGCCCTGGCTACTTACGCCGTACAGCTACCCAGCACCGGGCCCACAGGAGGCATTCAATGTGGCGCATGTTGCCACCAGGCAAGTGGTGGAGCGCTCAATTGGCCTTTTAAAGGGTCGATTTAGAGTGCTCCACCGCACTGGTGGGGACTTACAGTATGCGCCTCAAATGGTGTCGAGGATCGTGGGCCTGTGTATATTTTTCCACAACATTGCTGTGCGGCGTGAGATACCCTTTGATGAGTGGGAGGTACCATCTGAGCCGCAAGATCCGCCCATGCGCCCATCCCGCGCCCCTGAATGCCGGAGGGGATACCAGCTGCGGGACTCTGTGGCGCAAAGATACTTCAGGTACATTTTATCTAGTTGACCGGAACACACCAATTGTTGTAAAAATCACCCCTTCAAATAAGTACAGTGTGGTAGTTGTCAGTGTTACAAAACGACAATTAGCCAGCCTGCCCTCCTAATGGCAAAGAAATAGTAGATATTTATCATATGTGCTTAGTTTTGGGGGAAGTACAATATAGGTGCTCTTTATTATACCTTGTACAAGGGATCTTATGTGTTTGTTATATCTTCATTATTGTAGTTGATACTATCCCTGATGACTGGTGAGTACATTGATTTATTCTCTAATGTGTTGGGGATTTTTTCCTGTGTTGATGTATGATTTGTTTGCATATATATATATATATATATATATATATATATATATATATATATATGATATTTGAATTTATTAACATGTTTAAACATTTCAAGGAGCAGGCAGGCAGGCAGGCAGGCAGGCAGGCAGGCAGCCAGCCAGGCAGCCAGGCAGGCAGCGCTGGTGTATAATGCTGGACTCAGGATACCTGCAAGTATGTGTATGTGTCTTTTAAACATAAATGTACGCATACACATAGATGCATAGAGTAAGTAATGCTAAGTACAGCTATGCGTTGCTAAGCTATAGCACGCGTTGCTTGGCGGAGCGAGGCGTCATTGGATTTGCTAAGTGCATACACACTGTGTTTTATATATATCAGATTTGTTCATTGCCATACATCAGCACTACTGTTTTGAAGGCATGCGAATTTGTCACCATTTGTGTTGGCGCAGAGACGCTGTTCATGTAAAGATGAACAATAAAGTTATTAACACAAATAACTGTGATAAACCAATGCCACCACCTGATTGGTTGATTGATGCCATTGTTAACATGGCGGAGACACGAAGGGCAGACCCGTTTTCTCCTGCGGAGCTGAGGGTTCTGGTCTCCGTCATGGAGACAAGGCTGGGCCGTGCGGGGCCCTTTATCAGCAACAGACATAAGCGGCGGGCCTATGCTGCGGCAGGGCGCCGTATTTACGCCCGCACCCGGGTGCGGAGGAGCATCGGGCAATTAGAGAGGCGCTGGTCAGACCTCCGCAGGCGCCAGCCCCAGCTGTTACAGCAAATTAGGGGCGAAATAGCTGATTGTGAGTATTTTAGCTATGAAATTTCGCACTTACAACATAGCATATAGAAACAATAAAATGTGTCTCATGATAAGTTGGTGTTCATGGGTTTAAAAGTCCATAGACTGTTATGTGTGCTTCTTCCTGGTTAACATGCAGTCATGTGGCTTTTATATTTAATGACATAGCATTGATGATTCTGATGCATACAATGTGCCAGATCTAATATGTGTTACACATTGATAAATGCCAGGGTTGTAATGTTTGAACAAATTACTAACAATCACTTAATATTTTAAATGTCACATTTTGGAGTCCATTAACAGTAAGGAGCTACTTTCCAGCATCGTTTGCCATAATTATCACCCTTCCATGTATGTATTGTTATGGATTAATACATGTGCCCCAATGACCCGACATTGACCATGATTTTTTTTTCAACCACACAGCACGAGCCCGAGCCCGACAGGCACGTGAAGAGGCCGAGGCAGCCCTGGCCGAGGAGGAGGAGGGCCAAGAGCCTGAGGAGGAGGTGGCGGCAAGGGTGGAGGAGGAGCAAGTGGAGGAGGAGGAGGAAATGTTGGAGGAGCAAGTGGAGGAGATGGTGGAGGAGATGGTGGAGGAGGTGGTGGAGGAGGAGGAGGTGCCTGAGGAGGTGGTGGTGGAGGAGGTGGAAGAGGAGTTGGTGGCAGAGGAGGAGGTGTTGGTGGCGGAGGAGGAGGTGGAGGAGGAGGTGGTGGTGGTGGAGGAGGAGGTGGAGGAGGAGGTGGTGGTGGTGGAGGAGGAGGTGGAGGAGGAGGTGGTGGTGGTGGAGGAGGTGGTTGTGGCGGAGGAGGTGGACGAGGTGATGGTGGCGGAGGAGCTGGCGGAGGAGGGGGCTGAGGAGGCCACGGTTGCCCCAGAGGTGTCAGAATCCGAGGGGGAGGAGGCGTGTCAGGCCCCGGAGTCCCATCAGATCGGTATGTTTACATAATGCATCATTCATGAAGTAGTTGTACTGGTATTTGTTATGTAGCACTGGTGATTAAAAATTTTGTTACAATACTATTAATACAGACCCCAAAGTGGGTAGCTACAGATACAGGTACGGGTTAGATGGGGTGTCCAAGGCATCCCTTTCATCCAGGACACCTCTGAATTACACAGGTTTGTGGGATGGCTTGGAGCTCCATTTTGACTGCCACATAACCGTTGTAGTTAAACAGGATCCTGGAGTAAAGGGATGAGTGGATCATTTGTGGATTAAATTCACCTGCTGCAAGCGTTGATTATGACCCATCAAATAGTGGAATCTATATTGTTGGTGAATGTTATTTATAAACTATAGGATGTATGCTATAAATGGAGTATGGCCCGGCCTACCTTGGAATGGAGTCACAAGTTGCCAGTGTCCCAGGAGCCTCCTCTACCTAAACACCCCCTGTAGGTCAGATTGTTTTTTTGCCCGCCCAGAATTGGAGGTTGGTTTAGACAGAATTATGATTTTGAGGATGTGTACTGTGCATTCCTGACATTTGCATAACTCCCATGCCACGAACCATCACTGAACTTAGACTGAGGAGATTGTGACAAGTTCTTATTGACGGAGGCCATGACATGCTTGTCATTGGTTAGTCATGGGTGGGTTGTGACTGAGAAGAAACACTATGACTGTTATGTCTTCTGCAGAGTAAAGGGTAGAGGGAAAAAAAAACAGTATGTAGTAAATAAGTTTGCATGTATGTATATATGTATGTGTCATATCTATTTATCTATGTGTGTCTCTATCTCTCTACATAGATATATATATATATATATATATATATATACACACACATGTCACCTAGCATTTGTGCAATTTATGTCGCAGTATGTGAAATGTATGCATGAATATCATGACTAATTTTTGCCCCTTTGACATGCCCACAGATGACACCACACCGGCAGATGAGGGGGTTCGTGGGGCCCTCCTGCGGGCGGAGCACCATTTGCGGCTATTACTAGCCGATCTGCAGGACCTGCGAGATCTACTTATGTAATTTATTATTTTATATTTTTGTATTTAAATGTTAATTTTGGAATCTAATAAATGGTTTATGCAAGTTAACAGTTGTTGGTTTTATTTGCACATTAAACAGTATATGTGTAGATTGTTTATAATCTTTTACACAGGGTCTAATACAAACCATTGCACTTAAATTGCTGTAAGGGTTAATGTGTGCAATGCATGTGTTAGGCATGCTTGTAAGGATATATTGGCATCTAATTGATTCCAATTCAAAATAAGCAGTTTTTTCTGAGGATAGGTAATTGAATAAGTGGGTCATGTGATGTATTGCAGAAGAAACATAATAGTGGGTTGTTTGGCGTAAATACTCCGCTTACGGGCGGTAGCACCGCTTGGCTCCCGTTCGGATGCGGTATTCCCGAGCATACTCTGTAATACTCTGTAATACCGTGCCGAATCTGAGTGTTTCTCCCGCACACGCATGGTTTGTATGTCGTCCGTAAACACGCCCTGTTCTTAAAGAGTGAGTCCGTCCGAATGCGGAGGACACGTGGGCGTTTCTACGGACGATGGCCGCACGCGGCAGAACACCGTGGCGTGCGGACCGCTCCGTAAGAATGCGGGAATATCCGCACCGATCAGAATAAGGGCCATTGTCTGTCACACTGATGCTGGGATCCCGCCTCCTTCTGCGCCGTAGTAACCTGCTTGCCCAGCCATTCACTGTGCTGCAGGGAAGGCTGCTGTGTGATACGTGATTGGACAGCTGAGCCGTCGCTCAGCTGTCCTGTTTTTCGATACAGTCAGTTGGTGTCTGTCAATCCTGGCAGCAGGGAACTGGGGGTGGAGCGGGCGCTGCACTGACTGCACTGTTACCCGTCCCTGCACAGCAGCGAGCAACTTGGCGACGCTCCCTGCAGACCCTGGCGGTGCTGGGTCCCCAAAGCCACGGAGGGGTATGCGGCAGTACTGCCCCTAGCTCCCCCTTGTCACGGCACTGGCGGCAAGCGGCACACCTTGTTAGTTAATAATTGACAGTGTCCCGGGCGGGTGCCGGCGCCCACGCAGCCCCCGTTGCCGCTCGCTCCCCCAAGCAGTGGCGGGGGCTGCCGTACACTAGATACGCCACTGCCTGCAATGAAGAAGCAGGCAGCACAGCGGAGGCAGTCGGGGGGGGGAGGGTTGCGGTGGGCAAAGTGATCTGCCTGGGCCCTTCTAGAGTCTGGGGCCCGGGACAGCTGTACCTACAGCACCCCCCTGTCGTCTTCCCTGGACAGCAGGTAGAGAATGTTGGACAGACAGCCATTCGGCTGCAGGCTGTGAGGCAGGTAGAAAATACTGTGTGGTCACTGAATGTGTGACTCACAATCAAAGTGACCAGGCCACACTCTCTGGACAGCTGCCCATTTAGCGCATACATTAAGAGGGCCCTAGTTATAGTACAATTGCAGTGCCTCTAATATCCTGCAAGCCCACCCTGCGCAATCATTCCTTCCCAGACTACCTGTGTTGGTGGGGGAAGCCTCTTGGCCCATTCTGGTCTTCTCAGATCTCAACTCTGGGCACCCACTGAGAGGATATCCAACCTGTTGTTGCTGGACTCCTCGCTCAAGAGGTGCGACGCCGGCGCCATCTTGCTACTGCTGCGGCTGTCTCACGTGGGAGCCGCAGACAGCCACACTCCTGACTCATCCTACCCAGACCTCTTGGTTGGCACCCTCCTATACTGCTGCTCCGCCCCCGACAGCTCCCTGCAGAATCCTCCGCATTGGGACACCTGGTAAATAGTGCAGTCCAGCCGCACATCATAGGGGTAGGGCAGAGGCTGTGGCCATCTTGAATTGCCTGGGGTGCTTCATTGCCGACAGACCTTGGTGACTTTTGTGGGTTGATGCCTGCGAACCTAGGTCTTTCATCCTGCTGTGTGGCACCCTGCACTTGGGTGTCTGGTGTGAGGGGGTGGTGTGTGCTGGTGGTCTCTCCGGAGTGTAAAGCGGGGAAAGTGGGAAGCAGCCTTTGCTCAGACATGCTCCCATGGTCCACACGGAGGGAGACGGCGCCATCTTGCCCCACTCGCCCGCTCACTGGGCTGGGAACTTGCTGTGGGACATCTTGGATCCTCTGGCTGCTAACTGATACCGTTGTGATTTGGAGTCCCTGTTGTCTTTGCAGTCCTTAGTGTTGTGCCAGCGTCATTGCTCCTGTCAACACACTGCTGGCAGTGACCTGCTAAATGACAACCTGCTATCTTTTTACATTGCTATAAGTGGACTTTTTTACTTGGATGACTATGGAATCCTGTATTTCACAGATCCTGCGTGAGATATATTCCTCTGCTGCTAGGATCCATCGCCAGTTGGATGATATACACGGGGGTGTTTCACACTCCTTACACACACCTGGAGGTTGTAATATAATTGCTGCGGAAGATGTATCTACGAATAGGGGTCGCCTGACTTCTCCTGCTTCAGACCTGATTACTACATTCAACATGTTGTCCCCTAATGACCTGTTTAACTTCGGGACCCAGCTTTCCTGTTTCGTATTTGCTGATGTCTGCTCGGAGCTGCCTCACTTCCATACAATGTACTTCACATCAAGCTGGAATTGTTTGTATTCTTACTGTGGAACTTATCCTTCTTTTACTTTTGATGATGGCGAAGACCCTAATCCTATATCCTCTTCTTTTCCTGCCCACAACCCAATCTGACCCAGCATGAAGGCCCTAGCATTGTGGGGTCCTTGGACAGCTGCCCTTAAGCCCATACGTTAATCCCATGTCCTGCACGCTTTCTCAGTGATGCACTACCTCACCCGAGGCCTACCCTCTACCCCACTGACGCCCTTTCTCACCTGCATCATGTGTGCTATCACACTGATGCCTTCCCTCACCCCGCATCCGCGTCCTGCGCTCTATCACACTGGTGCTCTTCTTTCCCTGTCGCCTGTCCCATATCACACTGATGCCCTCCCTCACCCTGCGGCCTGCTCTCCATCACACTGATGCCCTCCCTCACCCTGCGTCCGCGTCATGCGCTCTATTACACTAGTGCTCTTCTCTCCCTGTCGCCTGCCCCATATCACACTGATGCCCTCCCTCACCCTGCGGCCTGCGCTCCATCACACTGACGCCCTCCCTCACCCCGCAGCCTGCTCTCTATCACACTGATGCCCTCCCTCACCCTGCACTCACACTGACACCCTCCCTCACCCCTTATCATGCGCTTTATCACACTGATGCACTCCCTCTCCCTGTGTCCTGCCCCATATCACACTGATGCCCTCCCTCACCCTGCGGCCTGAGCTCCATCACACTGACGCCCTCCTTCACCCCGCAGCCTGCTCTCTATCACACTGATGCCCTCCCTCACCCTGCAGCCTGCGCTCACACTGACACCCTCCCTCACCCCTTATCATGCGCTTTATCACACTGATGCACTCCCTCTACCTGTGCCCTGCCCCATATCACACTGATGCCCTCCCTCACCCTGTGGCCTGCACTCCATCATACTGATGCCCTTCCTCACCCCACAGCCTGCTTTCTATCACACTGATGCCCTCCCTCACCCTGCAGCCTGTGCTCACACTGACACCCTCCCTCACCTCATGCCACTCGCAATGAATTTGATAAAAAAAAATTATCATTAGATATATATATCTATAGATATATATAGATATATATATAGATATATATATATCTATATATATATATATATATATATATATATATATATATATATATATATACTGAGTGTTAGTCTGTGTTTGGGGCGCGGGGCTCTTTAGGCTGCTGTGTCTAGGCTTTTCCCTGGCATCATATCGTACACTTTCCATCACCCCTTTAGTTTTTTTAGTATATATGTAGCGCCCTTCACATTTATTATTACCTCTTATCACATATAATTTCCCTTATATCTCTTTACTATCACTTTAATTTCCCACTAATGTGATGCCATGGGGTGGCTCTGCTGGGCTGGCCTGGGAGGCCCCGTGCCCTGGACTTGTCTCAGAGTAGTATTAGGGACTTATCCTATTGAGGTAACCTGGATGCGGTGGACAAGCCGATAATAATGGCCATCATTATGCTAATAACCTCTGAAACGCAATACAGCATTGATATTAATAGGTTTAGCATTTATGTTTAGTGTGCACCTGCAAACTCCTCCTCTTGCTTGCTGCACTACAAGTCTCAGCAGGTAGTACCTCATATGTCCAGGGTGTGCAGTTTAGGGCCCCTATGGACCTGAAATATTTACCTTATATAAGAAATATAAGCTTTTTTTTCACACAACACTTTTTATTTGACTTTATATAACAAACATGAGCGACGCAGGCATTTTGAGCCGATATTTTGCACATCTCTATCAGAGCTGTAAGTACTCAAAGGGTTAATAAATATGGTTTTGGTTGATAGATATACAGCATGGGTCTTCAACCTGTGGCCCTCCCAATGTTGTGAAACTACATGTTCCAACATCCATTGCCACATTTTTTCCTATAAGTGCATGCCAAAACTGTCAGGGCATGCTGGGACATGTAGTTTCACAACATCTGGAGGGCCACAGGTTGAAGACCTGTGATATACTGTACAGTGTCTAAATTGACAGCGGATAGGTCTAAGTTCGATATACAATAGGTTGGCAAGGTCAAAAGGTCGACATAAAAGGTTGACAGAGTCAAACATTTCACATGAAAAAGGTAGACACATGACAAGGTCGACAAGTTTTTCATGATTTTTTTTTTAAACCAGCTTTTTCTTACATCACCATCCATGTCGGCATAGAGGGAGAATCTAATAGTCACCATGATAATCGACACAGAAGCATACGAGGCGAGCCATGCCAGGGTACGCAAAACACATTGACACCAAGAAATGTGAAAAACCCATGTTGACATTTTCATGTGTCTAGACCAGGGCTGGGCAACACCGGCCCTCCAGATGTTAATAGACTACACATCCCAGGATGCTTTGCATTAGTTTCAGCATGGCCACATAGCAAAACTAATGCAAAGCATCCTGGGATGTGTAGTTCATTAACATCTGAAGGGCCGGTGTTGCCCAGCCCTGGTCTAGACACTGTCTAGCTAAAAATCCACACCCAATATAGTAAATATACCCCATATTAACATAAAGAGAAGTGCACACATACACAAGACATTGCATTTTATGATTTCACCAGCAGATGGCAATGTAGCACCGTTCATCCTACATGTCTGCTGATGATTTAATAATCCATAACTGCTAGTGCTGTCCCCAATAGCTTGTGATAAATTAGAAATTCCCATAGGAGACCCCCGCCCATAATGATTTTGCACATTATATGTAGGAACCAGATGAGGGGATGACAGATATATACTTGTCCTTACAAGTTAAGTAATAGTTCATCAAAAATTAAAGTTTCCTTGCAGCTTCCATAATTCAATCTTCTATTTCTGATTCTGCTTTTCAGGTCTATAGTATTTCATACAGAACTCTATCACATTTTGATGAAATTGTAATCTGTGAATATACAGTAGCTGGGGGGATGAGGTTGGATTCATCAAGCTGTGTGGTGTCATTGGATATAAAACATGAACTGAAAATTACAATATAATGACAATAAGATTTATTAATCAAAGGTATTCATGCTAAACTAGGAAAAAAAGGGGATACGAATATCCACAAAAAAGGCGCTAATGTATGAGTGGATTGGCTAAATGAAGCAGCAGTCTGAAAAAAGGGGAAGTCAACCCCAATACAATGGAAAACAGAAAAAGGGGGTGGTTGAGTGCGCTAGATGATATATAATAATACAATGAGTGAATCAAAGAAATGCATGAACATATAAATGGTCAGGTGTGTGGTAAAAAAGATATAACAATTTATTATAACTTTTTAAGTATGAATAAAAAATAAGCAGAATAAAACAACAATAAAATTAGTAAAAATGACACTGATCATGATAGTCACCCTCAGATGATTATGAACAGTCCAGTCCAAATGGATGGTCTTAGATTTTCAGAGCTTGTTGTTAGGATTGGATGGGTGAGTCCACACCTGGAGATGTCGATTTTTCCTGTGAGATTGTAGCAAAGTGAGGGGCCAGTTCACTTTGTGATGGAAAATTTGTAACCGTGGTGGATGGTACCAAAGATGGTGATGTGGTACTTGGGGGAACACTGGACCTCTATGAACCCAGCCGGGCTTGTTAAGGGGGTGGCGTGCCTCCAGATGAACCGAAGCCTCGGGTGGGGATATGGGTATCCCAAGTGTTCCACTCACTGAGATGTAAAAGTGGTGAGAAAATTCTCTGGGAGTAAATTCTCCTGGTGGAAGGTGTGGAGTCCAAAGATGAGTGAAGGACCGTTGGTGTCAAGTCTGAGGGGTGATCAGGTCATCCAGGGGCGCACCTACGCGTTTCGCCGCTCTCAGCAGCTTTTTCAAGGAATTTTACTAATTTTATTGTTGTTTTATTCTGCTTATTTTTTATTCATACTTAAAAAGTTATAATAAATTGTCATATCTTTTTTACCACACACCTGACCATTTATATGTTCATGCAATTCTTTGATTCACTCATTGTATTATTATATATCATTCATGCTAAACTGCAGTATATACCAAGCTAAAAAGACAATTAATTAAATAACAAGAAAAAAATTAGCCCTAGTTTTAAAGTGCTGGGGAATGTTTGAACGGCTCAGTGTTCCTTTATGCAAAAAAAAAAAAACTTCCTGGTAGGAATTGACAGATAAAGGAATAACTGCTCAGACCTATATAGTGAAATGAGTGTTGCCTGATGTATAGATAGATCAAATTTGAGTGTTTCTGAATGTGACGGGGTATGGGTAAAGACCGGACAGGACCCCGGAACGCCAGACCAGTCAGGCTCCATTCATCAATATATGTAATTCTGGAGCTTGTAGTGTCGGTCCGGGGGGGGGGGGGTGCATTGCCGGGGGTGTCCTGTCTGAGGGAGCTGCCTGTGACAGCTGTCACCAGGGAGAGGAGGAGGGGGGAATACAGCCTCTCTGCACGTGGGTCTAATAAAAGACTGAATTTATGAGGCATGTCGATCCCAATCGGGATGAGAAACTAACACAATGCAGACAGGCTGGGCTCATGTGATGTTTTATGTTTTTTTGCACCTTATAGACATAGTTGTGACTTCACTTGCAATATACACTGTACTTATTCGTACCTCATAATATTGCACTTGTCATTTCATCAGCCTCCCATGAGTGTAGGATTGGCTGTCTTAACTTTGTTCAGCCACTTAGATGAACTTACTGTAATACCTGTCACCCTATATGCATTGCTGTGTGCTCACTGTTTTGTTTTTGGTCCCCCAGCAACGGAGACTGATGGCACCAGACACGCCCCCTCAGCTGACGGCCGGAGCGCCAGTACACTGCGGTGGATGTGACGTCATCCCGCACTTCCGGGAGATGCCGGGCCGGGAGGACAGCGTGGATGGTGCGCCAGTCACACCTGCGGGGTGGACCCTTCTTGATACACTCTATTTAGGTAAGTGTGTGATTATGTTTCATTTGTATTGCACACCACTGTCTTGAAAAAGGAAGTAAAGGCTTCCGAAACGTTGACCACCACCCTGTGTGCTGTGTTTATTATTTACAAGTCCGAAAAAATTAACATGTCCTTCTGCTGCATATATATCCTAGTTTTGGGGTGCCCTATGGCTTGTGACCACATTGTTTATTGTTTAAACAGACATTGTAGGGGCTCTGCACACACTAAGTTAACTGATAATAAATAGTGGAGATTTGGTTCATGAATTGATCAATGCATTTAAGCCTGCAGCCCCCTTCACGGGACCCCACTTTTCTGCAGGTCCTAACACTATCGCTGAAAATGGCTGCAATACACATAGCTATCACATCAATGTTTGATTCCAGGCATTTTCAGCGATAGTGTTAGGACCTGCAGAAAAGTGGGGTCCCGTGAAGGAGGCTGCAGGCTTAAATGCATTGATCAATTCATGAACCAAATCTCCACTATTTATTATCAGTTAATTTAGTGTGTGCAGAGCCCCTACAATGTCTATATATATATATATATATATATATATATATATATATATATATATATATATATATACATATATTTATATACCGACTCTAGATATTCTTTTGGAGTTGTTCATGATTTTGGGACCTATGGCGCCTCAGAAATTTCATGATGGCAGCTGGCACACCAGTGGCACATGCAACATATATAAAAATACTACTGGTAGCTATCCAACTACCAGACAAGGTGGCTGTTATCAAATGTAAGGCCCATACATCGTATAAGGATCCGGTGTCCCTTGGTAACAGCCAAGATGATAAGGCAGCAAAAATGCCCTGTGAATATTTTCTCTTCAACTGTAAACATTTCAACATCAGATGAAAACCGTTCATTGCGGTTGAAACAGCTGTCAGGTGTACAGCTGTCGTTGTGTGCAATCATGTTTGTACAATAAATCACCCTTGTGCCGGTTCCTATCCTTCTGCAACCAAGGGGGGTAAGTGCTTTTCATGTTCTAAAACCATATGTTCCTGGCACCGGGACTTTTTCTATGTAGAGTGCCATCCTGCAAACCAAACGTCTATATATATATATATATATATATATATATATATATATATATATATATATATATATATATATATATATATATATGCATAACTGTTTTGTGAAAAAATATTTATATTAAATGTTCAATGTATTATATGTTATAAAGATTCCCTGAAGGATAACACATCCAAAGATGTGTTCAGCAGCAATTTCTTTGTACTTCCGAAAGAGTAGCCGTAAAAATGATATACTGTACTGCATAATAAAGTGGATGTCTAATTATAAATAAACATTTTGAAGTTAGATCGTTCTCAGCATATATATTAATAAACGGAGTCTAAAACGAGGCTTAGATATGGATGGATAACACTTCCGCAAAAAGATTTCCTATTCAGGGACATATGCAAATAAAATCAAATTGAGGCTTGGTAAACGGAGCTGGCAGAACAAATGCGGAAGTGTAATTGATATAGAGGCTTGGCCCAGCATGGCGGGCGCATGCGCGAAAGCGGAAGTGATCGCTATAAATCGCGGAAATGCTGCTGTACCGATATACCGCTGAATGAGAAATTAGGCAGAGAAATGCATAGAGGACCAGTGAAGTGAGCTGAAAAGTGACAGATCCAGCAATTCCAATCTCTGGTAGCGCCGCGTCTTGGAGTGCACCTTGCTGCTACTAACCAATAATATAGACACCACTATATAGGAGCTATAAAGCTGAGAAGTTTTACTAATTTGTGTGTGTAAGTCTTGTTTGTCTATATTGTTGGCCACAATATTTAATGTATATATTTTTTATAATAAATACTAAATAATATTAAGCACTGCGCTGTACCACTTTGTTTTTTTCTTGCTGTTCATTTGTTAAGGGGTTTTGGTAATTCCCCCTTTACGTAACAGCTGCAGTGTTTAATATCACCCAATCAGTGCTCAGTATCACTCTGTTTTTTTGGTTTATTGTGCCAAGACCCTGCAGCCAGAAACTTGTATGGAACAGGTCAGGGAGGAGGGGACAGTAATGTTTTTGTGGATATTATGTGATAAAACCATGAAGTATTCTGTCTCCTATTTTCTCCCTGATGACATCTATTTTATTTTGGCAGATAGGCATACAAGCGGCTCTCCATGAACTATGTTGGGTGTGTTATTTGGGCAGATTGTTGCCCGAATTGATGACCCTTACCCATGATGAAATGGTAAATATTCACCAAGGTATACCCCCTCCTTACACTCATACTCACTATGACCAAATGCACAAAAGAGATTTGATTGCTAGAAATGAACCCATAGCCTTAGATTTGATCCATGAGTCCTCTGGGATTCAGATCTTTATCACTATAGACATCACCCATGCAACCAGAGGAGTCATACATTTTAAATATATCCAATCCTTAGCAAGCCTACTAGACAACATAATGGAAATATATGATGCCACCTACAGATATACCGAAAAGAGATACAAGCTTACAAAACAGAGTTAGTACAACACAGCATGGTTCTAAACTGCCTGACGCCATTACAGGAGGTTATTGTGTTACCCTTGCCACTCAGTATGGGGTTAAGTGTTGCACATATATTACCAACAGCACTGAAGACCCGGAAGAGATCAAAGATCACAAAATGGACCAGATCCTTCAGCTTAAATGTGAGTTTAGGAGGGAGCACAATGTCAGTTTAACAGAGATAGGTGAAAAAGACAGCAAATGTGCTTCCTGGCTAAATCCCATTAAATGGTTCTCTGGACTAGGAGAATGGGCTCAGGGAATAATAGCCATTTTGAAGAGGCTTTTTCTCTGTATCTGTTATAGGTGTTATCATAATATTGGGGTTATTGTTTAAGTGTATTAGAGTGGTGACCCGGGGTAAGACAAAACATACTGAAATTATGAGTTATACCGTCGAAGATGCCATATGACATAAGAAAGTAAATATTTTGTGTTTCCCCTATTGTTTCTTTGGTCCACAATCTGCTCCCTGCTATCCCATGTCACCGGCTTCCATTATAGATTTGATGAAATCCCACAGCAGACCAATGATCTTTAACTGCACATAAAGGTTTTCACACCCTACTTCACTGGTATCTTTACATTAAAACACACACACGCATACACATTCCCCTTATGTACCATCAGGTAAATATGTTTCCCCATTTATCATTAATTTAGAATTAGCCATATAGCGCATGATGATACATTTCTCCCCAACACATACACACAGGTCCATATCAGCCCTAATCTTTTCCTTTTGGTGAAATCCGACTTCTACAGTCCATCCTTTGGCAGTGACACAAACTCACATATATTCTGATAAACATAAAATTCACAACTATATTTTTCTTTTATAAGAAAAATATAGTTGTGAATTTTATGTTGATCAGAATATATGTGAGTTTGTGACACTGTCAAAGGATGGACTGTAGAAGTCGGATTGCATCTTCAAAATGTTAGCGTATTATGGTCGCAATTTGCCTTCGCATATTTACATAAAGGGTGTACAGAGGAGAGCAGGAGAATATGTGATTGTTAATTGCAGTCATAATGATGCAGATAGTTTATAATCACATCCACAAATTAATAAAATATAGTCATTTAGCTTATATGCACTACACATAGTTTAATGTTAAAACACATTATTTTTCCTTTGTGTTTGGTATCTGTATGATTAGCGTCTTACCTACAGCGCTCCGGTGTTTGATTTAGACAGCACCATATATCGGTAACAAGTTATGGAACACAGATATAAAACATATATGTATTGTCACAAGGAAAAGGGACATATGGTGGTCAGTTTGAACCAGTTGCACAGCGGGAGCCCCAGGAAATGATGATGAGCCAAGAACAAAGACCGAGCTGTGCATCTTTACTGTGAATCCGAGTCTTTTTCAAGGTCTTTTTCAAGGTCCAAATGTTAGATGGACCTTTGGACATTTGGACCTTGAAAAAGACTCATATTGAAGTCGAAACGTGCTTGTCATTATTGTGAGCGGACAGACGGATCGGGAGTGACGGTGCCGGAGGGTGGAAGCTGACTGGGAGTGAGTTGCCCCGGGACAATTTCTCCTGCACATTTAAGAACTGCTGATACCAGTTCTACCAAATCCGGTAATTGTGACACTGACCTTCTTATGCTCACTTTGGAATTTTATCCATGTATTGCAGGGAATGCCCTGTAGTAAACACCTGTGTAAAATATCTGTTTTCACTGGAAATAGAATTGTGGTTTACTAGTGATTTTATGTATTAAAGTGTTGTTTGACTGTACTTCACTATATTAAGCTTTTATTCACATGATACCGCCCTAAAAACCATTGATGGGAGGAGTGAATGATCTTGAACTAATCAGCGCCTGAACCAAAGTTATGTATACATTCTTGTTGTGCTCTCCTACACTGTCCCTCACCCTGCACCTATACCTTGCATGCACACTGCTCTCCTACACTGCCCCTCACCCTGCATCTCCACCCTGAATGCACACTGCACTCCTACACTCCCCATCATACTGCACCCCCAGCCTGCATGCACACTATTCTCCTACACTGCCCTGCACCCTGCACCCCGCACCCCTCCCTGCATGTTAACTACTCATACACAGCTGCTCACCCTGCACTCCATCCCTGCATGTTAACTTATCTCCATACCCCGCAGGTATGTGAATGGATGATTTCCATAATCTTCCATTCACAGCCTTGGGTGCAGGGGGAGAAATCTAATTATTTCTTCAGCGCTCGCAGGTCTAAGACACCTCTATGGTGTAGAGATTGGGGAGAGCTGTGCCAGTTGCACAGAAATCACAAAGTTATTATGCGGGTGGACCCTCTTTGTGCACTATTAGTATTCAATATTTCAATATGAGAGAGTGTGCTATCTCCAATTAAGGAGTGTAAACATTTAAAGTGATACCGTTTTTTTATTTGGTTTTGTTTGTTTGTGTTTTTTTATTTCTTTATTATTATTTTTACTTTTATTTTTATATTTAATCGTTTATTCATCTCTCTTGATCTTAATGTATACCTATATACACTTTGTCTATGCTCACTCCATCTCTATACTTCCAACTCTTTCCAACTATTGTTGTCTGTACATTTCCCAAGCTCTTGATCTAGACTGTGTTTATGCAGCCTTGACATTACTAGAAATCACACATTTATTTAAGCACCTACCCATTAACACAATCCTACCAAAGGCATTTTTTTCCTTTTCCTGTTTACTGTACATTCATATACCCAGCCCTGCCCCGCCCACCTTTCTTTAATGCATTTATATCCCTCAGCCACCTACCTGTAACACACATATACCCAGCCCTGTCCCGTCCACCTTCCTCTCATGCATATATCCTTCAGCCTCCAACCTCTACACTCATATACCCAGCCCTGACCCCTCCACCTTCCTTTCATGCATATATCCCTAAGCCACCTACCTCTCACACAAATATACTCCTGCCCCTCCACCTCCCTTTCATATCTGTGCTGTCAGGTAGCCAGAGTTCCAATAATAATTGCCCCCTGCCTGTCTGTGCCCAGGACAAAATAACTTGCAGCCCTGGTCAGAATGGCAATAGTGTGAATATTAACAGCCAAAATTTCTACAGATTATTTTAGGTTCATGCTACAGTTGGGGATAAGGTTAGGGTTTGTCTTTAGGTGGCGATATGGTGAGGCTTCAGTTTGGAGTAGTTAAGGTTAGACTTCAGTTGGGGATAAAGTTAGAGTTAGGCTTCAGTTGGTGTTATGGTTAGGGTGAGGCTTCACTTGAGGTCATGTTTAGGATTTGGCTTAACCCCTTGAGTGGTGAGTTTTGCTGGGGCAGGACAAACTTGCCAGGGCAGGTTTGTCCTGCCCGAGCAAAACGCACCCTAGAGCTGTGGGCCACCCTCCTCATTGGTCCTCCTTCCCGTAGCTCCCGCTCCCCCTAATCTCTGTCCGGGATCGCAAGCCGGAGCTTCCACGCACTTCCACCGCCCCAGCCTTTGTTCAATACATGTGGCAGGCTCAGGGATGATCGGGGCAGCTCGGGAGGACTGGGGCGCCCGATCTCCCGAGTCCCCCCATGCCGCACAGAACATCCCCGAGCCTGCCGCCTGTTTACTACTACAGCTAATGGCGGCAGGGACACGTAAAATCCGGCTGGCCGACGGAGAGGTGAGGGGCAGCAGTGGGAAGGGTGGGTAGTGGAGAGCGGCCACTGGGGGGGTGCCCTGCCAGGTGATGTGCCAGTGGTGTCCATCTGCAGGCACCACTGGCACACACCTTCTTCTTAGTGGGACAGCCCGCTGCAGCAGTGCAGCTGAGCCCGGAAATTTTCCGGGAATACCACTCAAGTGGTTAAATTGGGCATTTCTTTAGGGTTAGGCTTCAGTTGTGGATATGGTTAGAGTTAGAATTTAGCTGGCGATATGGTGAGGCTTCAGTTGGAAGTAGAGTTGGGATTAGACTTCAGTTGAGGATACGGTTAGTTAGGCTTCAGTTGGGGATATGGTTAGGGTCAGCCTTCAGTTTGGGTTATAGATATGGTTAGGCTTCAGTTGTGGATATGGTTAGCGTTAGGCTTTAGCTGGCGAAATGGTGAGGCGTCAGTTGGAAGTAGAGTTGGGGTTAGACTTCAGTTGAGGATACAGTTAGTTAGGCTTCAGTTGGGGATATGGTTAGGGTCAGCCTTCAGTTTGGGTTATAGATATGGTTAGGCTTCAGTTGGGGATATGGTTATGGTCAGCCTTCAGTTTGGGTTATAGATATGGTTAGGCTTCAGTTGTGCATATGGTTAGCATTAGGCTTTAGCTGGCGATATGGTGAGGCTTCAGTTGGAAGTAGAGTTAGGGTTAGACTTCAGTTGAGGATACGGTTAGTTAGGCTTCAGTTGGGAATATGGTTATGGTTAGGCTTCAATTGGTGTTATGGCTAAGGTTTAGGCTTCAGTGGGGATACTGTTAGGGTTAGGCTTCACTTGGGGCTCAGTTGGGGTAAGGGATTGGCTTCACTTGGAGTTGCTCTTCAGTTGGGGATACAGGTAGGGTTCGACTTCAGTTAGGGCTATGTTTAGGCTTATGCTATATACCACACCAAAAATTTTAAAAAATACTGTACTTATGCAATACAAGCTGAGAAGGTTGATTAATAAATAATGTTTGCAAAAGCATCCGAGATTTCAGGGTTATTTATAAACATGTTTACTGTATATGTTTTATTATTTACCTTCTATGTAACTGAATGAATAAATACATTTTAATATTTTACTTTTACATTACTGTATTTCCAGTTGTATTTGAAATTTTTCATTTACTGGATGGGTTAGGGTTATATTTACAAACTAGATATTTTACTAGTTGCATTATTATTCCATTTGAATTTATGATCACAATGTTACTTTTACTGAAATGTCTTCTTTCCTATTGTGCTGAGGCTTGAGCAGGATGATGTAGCATTTGGGGATAAATATGAAGACCAGCAGTGCTCCAGTAGAGGCCAAGATCGCGAACACTTCCAGTGCCACCATGTATTTGCCATTAGTGGATAGATATGTTGGAATGAATGACATCCAGACACTACAGAACACCAGCATACTGAAGGTAATATACTGAGCCTCATTGAAACTATGCGGAAGCTTCCTAGACACAAATGCAATAATAAAACTAAAAGTTGCTAACAATCCAATGTAAGAAATGGCAGAATAGAAAGCCACAACAGAGCCTTCATTACACTGTACAATAATCTCCCCAGGGATTGTCTTGGTATCATGGTCAACAAATGGTGGTGCACATAGCAGCCAAGTCACACATATTACCAGTTCTCCTAAGGAACATAAAATAACCAGCCAAATAGACATATTTGTTCCCACATATTTCTGTAGCCTACTTCCAGGTTTGGTGGCACGGAACGCAATGACAACTGTAATGGTCTTGCCAAGAACAGCTGATATGGCAACAGCAAACATCAGTCCAAACATAGTTTGTCTCATGAGGCAAGTGACTTCATTAGGATGGCCAATAAATAAGAACGAGAGGAGGAAACATATGATAAGAGACACTAGGAGGGTATAGCTCAGCTTATAGTTATTTGCTCTCACCAAGGGAGTGTTTTTGTGTTTTACAAAGACCCAAAGCACTGATGTCGTCATTATAGAGAAGATGGTGGCAGCCACCGCTAATGTTGTCCCCAATGTATCCTCATAAGATAAAAAATGCAAAGGACGTTTAATGCATTTATCTCTGCTGGGATTAGGCCATTGGTCATCAGGACATTTTTCACAGTTCTCCATAACTGCAAAGGAAAAAAATAAAAATCCTCTTAAAACCATTTGTGAACCTTGTTATAGCATATCCCCATATATATTCACATTAAGCTTTTAAAATTACTTTACCCAAGTAACATATGATTTATAAGCTGCATAACATGTTCATTATAAAAGGAAACAAAACTGTACAACTATAAATATAAATGTTCATACCCACTAGATTTTTTTAACCTTAATTTTACAGTATGTGTAACCTGTACTATCACACATAAGCCCTATTGTGAGCACATGTCATTGTGCTACTGCAAGGGTGGCCAAACTGGTATGCGAGGTCTACCAACAGACCATTTTTTCCAAATAACCTAGCTGGTGCACAGCTGTAGTCAGTACTAACTGTCACATTCCCCAGATCCCCTAGCTGTTGCACAGTTTTAGCCATTACTTACTGTCACATTTCCCAGGTCACCTAGCTGGTGCACATGTGCAGTCATTACTAACTGTCATATTCCCCATATCAATGAGTTGGTGCACAGCTGTAACCATTACTAACTGTCACATTCCCCAGATCACCTAGCTGGTGCACAGGTGTAGTCTTTACTAACTGTCACATTCCCGAGATACCCTAGCTGGTGCACAGCTGTAGCTATTACTAACTGTCACATTCCCCAGGTCACCTAGCTGTTGCACAGCTGTAGTCATTACTAACTGTGACATTCCCCAGGTCACCTAGCTGGTGCACAGCTGTAGTCATTACTAGGTGTCACATTCCCCAGATCCCCTGTCTGGTGCACAGCTGTAGCCATTACTAACTGTCACATTTCCCAGGTCACCTAGCTGATGCACAGCTGTAGTCATTACTAACTGTCACATTTTCAAACCTGCTGCATTCATTCCTACTGTAGATCAGCAGGTTGTCTAAGAAACATGAACTGTTGGTAGATCTCGAGAACAGGTTTGGATACCCCTGTCCTACTGTATATCCCAAAATGCAAGCAATGACCTGGATAGCCATAGAACCTAAGTGCACTCACCTCTATCCACCAAGTCTGATGTCTATGAATAAGTCTCAAACCATCCCTTTGCTTTCCTTTAGTCTATCTCACTTTAATCTTCTTTTACAACATCCTTTATTGTCAGACCTTCCTCACCTTGGACACCACCAACACAGACACTCATGTCCTTGTCATTCTCAGCAAAGCTCTGATCATGCAATTCTTCCCACTTGTTGGATACAAGATCAGTCAATGGTGAATTACTTTCTACAGCACTGCTTCCTTTCTCTTGCTAGACATAACAAGGAAAGTTGGGGGTTCTATTTCCCATGGCATGTTGCTATGGGAAACCAATTAGTATCGGCTTCTTATTTATTTAACACCTTCTAAAAGATAATAGTATCTGATTCATTGTCCATAGCAACATCACATCTGAAATAGAACTCCCATCTAAGCACATTTCCTCAAATTGGGAGGTATGGATATATCACAACGGAGATTATTTAGTTGAAATTGATTACAAGTTTCCTTGGGCACCAAAGCTGCTTCTCTCCTCTCTGCATGTACCTGTGCCATTTGTTATTTCCCCACTGTTACATGGCACACAGTCATAGCAGCAGGACAGTCTATCAATCTGCAAGGACTTCCTGAATCCCGGAACACACGGATCACTGCACATAGAGCGGGGAGTCTGTAGGAGGAAAAAAACAAAAAACATAAGGTAGAGATAGATGTAAATATAACCATGCCGGCCAGTCATTCATGGTGAACCTGTGCATACTGTATACACTTGATTACATTGCTATTCAGAAGCATATATAAATCATACAGAGTTCCACTTATAGGTACATGGCTGTCAATTGGTGCAAGTAGGGCACTTTTATATACTGCCCAATGTGCAAATGGTGCAACTTTAAGTTGGTCACAATTTTTCCTAATAGAACGAGAGCATGTCCTGGTGTAAGTCTGGACGGTAATGGTAACTGTTGATCTTTGCTGTGGATGTTTAATGGTCAGAGCAACCAGACGCTAGGGGCGAGATGTAATAAAGCCTGAAAACGGTGGCCGTACGAGATGCCGGCCGAAGTCAGGTGTTTCTTTTTAATAGGGGCGATCATATACAAGGCAATACGATGTTATGTAAATCAGATCATTGCTACTCACAGGGCAGAAGTGGAGGGGATCAACAGGCCATCTCCCCTTTAGCACCACCAGGAGTCAGCCAACATGGATGGATCCTGAGGCTGTTCTTCTGTGGGGCTAGGAGAAGGGGGGCCAGTGTGTCAGGGGCCCTGGTTGGAGCCACAGCTGGAGGGAGAGACAACATGCACTGGGTGGATAGGAGAGTCAGTGAGGCTGGGGGGAGGGTTAGTGAGGCCTAGGGCAGGAGTTGGGCCGTCTCTGAATCCTCCACCATGGCCCCCTGATACTGAAGCCATACCTTCTCCTTGGGGATTTCTCCCAAGGGGGGAGGAGCTGGGTTCACCCTGGAGCTGGGAGATCGGGTGGGGGCAGACAGGCTATTCCATTCCCAGAGGTCATGCAGCCAGGTTCTACAGGCCGGGAGTCCCTCTGCTGTGCAGGGTGAGCATCTGGGTTTTAGCAGCTGGGTGTAACGGTCATAGGGTGTAGCGACCGTGGGGTCCTGCTGACTGGGATGTACCCAGAAGACTTTGCCAGAGGTTGCCGCACCTGGGGGTGCATGCCGCGGACCGTGGCTGTGGCACAGACTGTCTCTGGGTGGAGGTCAGCGCTCCTCTGTGGTCTTCAACCAATCATCTTAAGTACCATAGACATGCATGCGTTGAGCAAATGCACACTCTGCATTGACCACTATGGACAGAGGGGAGTGGTTACTTCTCTGAGCCACAGCACACCTGGGGGGCCCGATACCACCCAGGTTCCAGTCTGTCTGGCTAGGGGGAAGGTTTCGCTCCAAAACCTACTGTACACTACGAGTTGTTCCTTCGTCAACTGTACTGGCCAGCTGTACACCTCTAGCCCAGGCGTTGAGCTCTAGAAATGGGCACCCCTGATCCCCTGCCCAGGGTCAGCTAGTATACATATATATATATATATATATAAATATATATATACTAGCTGACCCGCCCGATGTTACCCGGGGAAACCTTGGGGTTTTTTTATTTCGAAAATTGCTTAAAAATGTCATCTTACATTATGCGGTGCCAAAGACCTAAGATTGTAATTTGTTAAAGATTCCACCATAATGTTAGAATGTGTTTGCATTGATACTTAATGACGGCAATGAAATCAGGTGTGGTGTTGTTGTTTGAAACACAACGCTCCTGAGTTGATAACTTGTATGTGTTGATGATTTCCACATCCACTCCTGAGATTTAGCACCTATGACATACCCTCCAACATCTGAGGGTCAGAAATCGGTACAAAATCAGAAAGGGACATGGCCACACCTCCATTTCTATACTTTCAATGGTACAGTTTCTAGGGTGTGTAATTACAGGTGCTGAGTGCGTGGAGACTGGGCCGGGCGTTACTTACCGCGCCACAATTAATAAAAAATTCACCGCTCCCTGCTACTGCCGCTCCCCTCACCGATTCTGCCTGCAGTAGTCTCTGAGGTTTGGAGATCTGTAATGCACCGGGCATCTCTACCAAACAGTGGGGCATCCCCTGAGTGTGCGAGCAGGTCAGAGGGCCTGGCCACATGACTTCATGGCACGACACACGCTACCTGCACCACTGCAATGCACCACTGGGAAAGGTTGCAATAGGCCAAATTCTTCCCTACACCCGCCGGGCCAATCTACCGATCCAACCATCACAATCATAAATGGGTGCATTGATAAGGTTTGGAGTGTAAGAAGTTGAAGATTAAGACTGAGATAAAGATTTGCCATGTTAAAGTGTACAATTTACTCAATAAATCATGAAAAAAAATATAAGTGTACATAGAAGTACAATCAAGAAATGAAAGTAGGATTAAAAATTAGATCTGATTCAAACTGATAATTGTTTGGATGGGGGTGGGTTGTGAAACAAATATATATAGGTGGGGGTATGGATATTGTGGGCATAATTGGTGTTTGGTACACCTACAGGGGGTCCTCAATTGATGGGATTTTCACTACAGTGTCATGGTCACAGTGTCACCATAGCGGGATTCCCAATTGGGGTCCAGGTGGTCTTTTAGGGAGAGATGTGTGGGCTCCTTGAGCCTACGGTCTCCCTTAATGATAGTCAATCACTGAGGGAGACCATAGGCTCCAGGAGAAGAGACCAACGGGATTGTAAAGGGGTCCCTAAAAGACCACCTGAACCCCAATTGGAAATCCCCCTACGGTGACACTGTAATGAAAATTTCTCATCAACTGGGGACCCCCTGTAGGTGTACCAAACACCAATTATGCCCACAATATCCATACCCCCTCCACCTATAGATTTGTTTGGCAACCCACCCCCATCCAAACAATTATCAGTTTGAATCAGAATTTATTTTTTAATCCTACTATCATTTCTTGATTGTACTTTTGACACATATTTATTTAACGATTTATTGAGTAAATTGAATGTGTAGTGTGTGTGTGTGTGTGTGTGTGTGTGCAGTGTGCTGTGTGTATCTGTGCAATGTTTAAGTGTGTGTGTTCTGTGTGTTGTACTCTTTTTGGGTGTGTACTGTGAGTGATGTGTTATGTGTGTGTGTTGTGTGTATCTCCCAAATGTGTAAGTTTGTGAGGTGCACTACGTATATATGTGTGTGTGTGTGTAGTGTGCTGTGCGTATCCTTGCAATGTTTAAGTATGTGTGTTCTGTGTGTTTCTGTATCTGCACAATGTTTAAGTGTGTGTGTATTCTGTGTGTTTTTTGTACTGTTGTTGGGTGTGTGTTGTAGTGTATATAGGTTTGTGTTGTACTGCATGGGGTGTGTTATGTGTGTGTTTTGTTGTGTGTATCTGTCCAATGTGTAAGTGTGTGAGGTGTGCTACGCATACAGTATATATGTGTGTGGTGTACTGTTTGTGTGTGTGTGCGTGTACAATGTGTACGTGTGTGTGTGTTATGTTTGGTCTATGTATATCCTCAATTATTCCTAATTGTTTAAAGCCTTCACCATAATGTTAGAATGTATCATTCATACTCAGACAGCAATGAAATCAGGTGTGGAGTTGTTCCTTCGTCAACGTTTTCCCAGATCGTTGCTCTTTTTCCCAGATTATCAATGAAGGCAAATTAAAATTGGTGTTTTTTAAATTTCTAAGTGAAATTTCCCAAAAACGGCTTTGATGTGCACACCACCGGGTCCAGAGGTATCTTGTTGCTGGAATTTGGTGGCTCTGAGTGTCACGCTGTGTCCGCAATGCAGCAGACACGCACACACACACACACACACACACACACACTCTTCAACTTATTATATAGATAGATATCGCTCATCCATTGTGAATATGTTGTGACATCAGCACATCTATTTTTGAGGGCCTCTTTAATTAAATGTTTAAAATTGTATTAGCATTATAGATGAAAAGAAGAAAAAAGGTTGTAGTGAAAAGACAAAGGGGCATCTCATTGTGTAATACCATTTTACTATAAAACAAAAATGTCAAAAAAGGCATAGGAATTATTCCAAGTAATGCCTCAATGTATATTTAGTACCACATGATATAGTTAATTATAAAGCCCGGCATTCAACTAGACAAGCTATACCATCTGTCCAGGATGTTAGCAGCTGCACATTGGTTGAATTCTCACCACTCCTTGGTATGTGCCGGAGTCTTTCCTGACCACAATCAAATCAACTGGCCATGCCCCAAATGCGGTTCGTCATCAGACATCGTCAATGGGGTCACGGCCGGCTCTACCATTAGGCAGCTTAAGGCATCTGCCTAGGGCGCCGGGATCTGGGGGGCGCCACCAAGTCTGCAAATCAAAAAATCAAGGATGTCTATGAGGATCCTTTTTGTACTTAATACACGTGGTGACTGTGGAACTTCTAAGACCTCACCTCCATACTTTCCCTTGAGACATACTTCCCTACATTGCTACCCCCCTTCCTTGTACTCTGTTGTGGGTGACAAAGGGGAGGGTGCAGGGGGGCCTCCAGGGAAAGCAGGGGACTTGCCCACCTTCCCGGGTGGGGGGGGGCTGCATGATTGTTATTATTATTATTTGGGGGGGGGGGCTGATGTGGGTGGGGGGAGTAGGTTGAAATCTTGCCTAGGGTGCTGAGAATCCTTACATCGGCCCTGAATGGGGTGGTCTGCTTGATAATAGGAGGCCATTTAAATCACACTTGACCAATCAGGGTACAACAATCATTAACCAAACAAATATTATCAGGTACGTCCTAATTAGCTGCTCAATCATATGATAAAACTAAAATGTCAGTACGATCTTTGATGGAAATTAACTGGGGATTCCAATGAATCTTAAATCAACCTCTCCAAAACAAGAAATAAATGGCTTTACAGACATTTGTTTTTTTACACTTATTGCTGAAAGATATTTTGTGGTACACGTAAATTCTAAACGATTTCTGTGTGAAGCTGGAGCGGATCACTGATTGTATTACATGTAATTAAATGTATTGATTATGCATTGTATTTACATATATTGTATGTTATGGTCAGGAGTTAAAGTGGGGCAGAACGGGTCGAAACTGCTTTCCGTCAGTTCCAATTTGAGGCAGAACGGTTCTGCCTCCGTCCACTCACCCGCCAACAGCAGCGCAGCAGTGGTTAAGCATAATATAGCCTGACGGGGAAGCCTGGATTCTTTTTCTGCTATGCACAGGGCAGGGAGGGCCTGCCCATAAAGCTGGGTACACGGCTGAGTAAGGCACCGAAGTGAGCAGGGCACTGGCTGGAGACTGGGGAGCAGAATTGTCACTCCGGGAGAAAGGTTAGCGCACTGACTGAGGCAGGGACTTCTCTTATCACATCACAGGCTCCCAGTCACTGCTGCATAATAAAAACTACATCTGCTGAGGATATGGGGCACTATGTGTGTTATTATGCATAATATGAACTGGGATACTATTGTGTTGTCACTTATTTTTTGTGATATTTCACTATTAAACCATTTTTCTGAGCTACTGCTCAACTGCATGTGGGTAGTGGGGCAAAAATTTATAAATAGGGGGTGCCGAACACGCTAGCACCAGCCCTGGCTCTGCCTGCTTGGAGGAGTGTGTGTGTGTTGGGGGGGGGATATTGGATGGGGGGTGGCATGGCGGTGGGCTCAGTGAGTTCCACCACCTCCCCATAACCACTTTAAGCCCTGGTTATGGTGTTTTCGTAAAAACTAGTGTTAGGCAAAAAAGGATTTAGCCACAACTAGGAGTCCAATTCCAATTGTATTTTAGCATTTTACTAACCGGACAGATATCAAACCGAGATTAATTTTAATTAAAGTCTCAATACCTCATTAAAATATGGATTCCACACAATTGCTCTATCATTGATAAGGAGCTGTTGTGAAGCAATAGACGACAAACTACCAACAGTGATACTTTTCTTTTCTTTATTAGGGCCTTCAATCCAGTTTAAAATATCAAAATGTCGTTGAACGTATTCTTTCTTGTGGAATAAACTGTCTTCTCCAGATGATGGTTTTAGATGAAGATATTTCAAGTAGTGGTTCAGCTTAGAAAAAGTGAAAAATATTAATGATTATATAACTATAAATGCTACATACTGTACATATAACTTTGTCGATAGGGATCTAAATAATGTTATTATGATGAGGCTGAGATAGGTAAATAATGACACATCTGTGTTTTTTTATGAAAAGTTTTAAATGTTTTTGATAAAACATGGGTGCTGTTATCATGCAGTGTAGGACTTCCGGTATCAGAGACGACTTAACGAGGCCCGGAAGCTTATCATATCTTTTGCAAAATAAATGTAACTAAGATCTCTGAATGACCCTCTATTATGTTGGTTTTTCAAATCTTATTACTAATGCCCTTTCGTGTGCTGGGGGTTAAATCCCCCTCCCTTACAGCACCTGGGGGGGGGGGGGGGGCATTACTAGTTTGATTGAGCAGCTCTCACCACTGCTTTTATATGCAAGAGGCATTTGTTGGGACCTGCATTTGGAGGGCATGCTGGTTCCTGTAGTGCCACAAGGAGGATTTAGGGGTAACTCCTGATAGGCTGGCTCTCAACTTAGATATGTTGGTAAGTGCTGTTATCATGTAGCCTTACAGTAGACAATTATATGGCCCAGATTGGGTGCTGTTATCATGCAGTGTAGGACTTCCGGTATCAGAGAAGACTTGACGAGGCCCGGAAGCTTATCATATATTTTGCTAAATATATGTAACTAAGATCTCTGAATGACCCTCTATTATGTTGGTTTTTCAAATCTTATTACTAAAGCCCATTGGGGTGCTGGGGGTTAAATCCCCCTCCCATGCAGCACCTGGGGGGCATTACTAGTTTGATTGAGCAGCTGTCACCACTGCTTTTGATAATTTGACAGATTGTATCATTTGCAATAAACATGTATTTTTTCACCAAAAAAAATTTAACTAACTGCACTAACAGATACAAAAGTATAAAAATAAATATTTTCATTCTATTTTCTACTTTAAAAAAATGTATTTAGATTTTTATTATGTAAAACTATCGAAAAATCCAAGTGCAGGCTTCCACGTGTTAACTAGACCTTTTAGGTTCCCATGCCAATTCCCCCCTTCAGCACACTGCAGTGACATCCAGCTCCACCCTTTATCCTGCCCTAACTGTACACGTACCTGAAAGCTGGTTGTACACGTACCTGAAAGCTGGTACAGAGCTTTGCAGCCATGCCTGGCCCCCAAATGGCTCAGAGAGAGGTAAATGGGTAACTTTTACCTAGGTCCATGACTAATTGAGGGGTTCGGGGTCAGCTACCCCCCCTTGTTCCAGAGAGATGCACAGCGGGAGAGAAAGGACAGGCTGCAGCATCCTCTCTCCCCATCCCAGGGGCATGGACAGCCCCCCAGCTGACCATGCACCTTAATTTTACCTGGGCCAAGTAAAACTGTCTGCACCCTTGGACAACTCCTCATCTGCAGCAGATAGCATGAAGCTGAAATATCCTACCCAGCATAGAACAGCAGATGCAAGACTGCAACAGTCGGCACCTCTCCTAACACCTGCAGTACACACAGACAGCTGTTCTCTCTGGTGGCAGCAGGAACATGCTCAATCACATGGGTTCCACGAAGAGAGGTGAGATCAGATCCATCCTTGATTAAACTGCGGTGGTGCTGCCAGCACTGCTTGTACGTCCATGCATCCAACCAACCAACCACAGACATCTCAACAGAACAGTTAGCACAGCACCACATCAGCCACCAAGACCTTCATTCTCAGCAGCGTACTGAGGTGCAGGGGAGTGGTGGTCACAACAGACATCTCGGGCCCCATAGCAGCCGCAACCCCTGCACCTCTGGTAGTTACATCATTTCTATAAATTAACATTTGTGATTGGTTGATTAATTGATAAATACTCTTTAGTTTGAACAATATTGTTTACTACTCACTTTAAATCTTAGTTTATCTGACAGTTTGGTTGATGATGGTTCATAAAGCAGGTTGGCTAAATGCAAGTGATGTAAAGCCTCGGAAATTAAATGAACAGCCTTATAAATTGAATACGAGATGCGATAGATGGTTGTGCTGTCTTTGGACACAAGATTTCTCCACAAAGTGTCATTTTTACATGCTATGTCAGAAGCATTCATGTCGCCGTGAACGTCAGCAAATCCTAAACCAAGGTACCAAAATAAATTTACAAAGGCATTGTTTGGCATATTAGTCCATGTCGATTGGTACAAAAATGTCTGGAACCCAGGAAGTTCTCCTTTTTGTACTGCTATTATTAAAGAGCCATTAAATTTGGATACAAAATTTGGAAAATTATAATTAATAGTAATATCCATTCCAATTGAAGATATCCAAACTCTCCCTTTTAGACCGGGAGAACGAGTTTCCAGAAAACCAATATATAAAGCAGCTGAGCAGTATAATATTATAACCTTAGCAGAAGAATGATTAATTATATTTAGGACTCCAAAAGTGGATTTCTCATTCACATATGAATCTAGCGATATTGAAGTTAAGAAGTCTACACATATTCCATATTTCACCATTTTCTTCCTCAGTTCTATGCCCGCCCGTTGATTGCTGTCATCATCTGATGTAATAATCCCCACCCATGTCCATTCAAAGTGGACTAACAGCTGGATGATGCCATGGAACAGAGATAACTCACTGGGGACTGTATGGTAAAGTGATGATGAAAATTCCCGATCATTAAACACAGATTTAGGTGCTCCATAACTTACCTGATGAAAAAATAACATATACTGTACTTTTATGTATTATTGCCTTTCTTCACCTCATATTTAAAAACAATAACCTCTATTATAACAACATTTAAATACATTTTAAAATAATCCGGTATACCATCCCAGCACTTCTAGCAATGCCTGAAGGAGGACGCCGTTGTAATTTGAAATCCGACACTATTCACACACAACAATTGCAATCAGTCTGCAACAGATTTGAAATGAAGGTGGTCATAGGTGGACTGGACCCAGGGGGCTCACAGCCAGAGCCACACCACAGGCCACAGACAGCAACCACCATCACCAACCACAGCCTCCTCAACGCCGCTGACCATAGCCTCTTCCACCTTCTCACCACCGCTGACCACAGCCTCCTCCTCCTCATCACTGCCAATTAGGTAATGTTACTCTGTTGCCTTTCTCAGTCTCTACTGTATGTCCTCGTTGTCTCATGTGCCAGATGACCTTCCGATAGTTTGGATTCCCACAGTCAGTAGACCGACATCAGAAATTCGACAACAAGCCACTGAGCCCACAGCATGGCGAGCATAGCAAGCCCACAAGGGGCTTCGTATCACTCATCGTGGCAGTCAGGATTCCAACGCTGGTCTAATGACTGTCGGAATACCTACTGTTGGGAGATCATCCCACACCGTTGTCTCTCTCTGTCACTCTCCCTGTCCCTACAGGTATGTCACTCTGTATGTCTCTATTTCCCTGATGTCACTCTCTGTCCTTCCCGCATTTCCCAGACATAGGAGCAGCCATGTCTTTTCTGATGACATGCCACTATTCAACCAATCCTGATTGCCTTCCAGCAGTGCTAAATACCCAGAAAATCGTCATCCTCCAACATATAGTCCATTGTATAAATATGTATATGCATGGAAATGTCTCTCCTTTTGTAAATACTTACTATCATGTTCTACTCCTTGTAGATTATGAAACATTTGTACCCCTGATGAAGTCTCATAAAGAGACTAAACGCGTCGGGCACATGTTTTGACTACAAGTCCGAAGAAATCTGTATCCATGAAAAGAAATTGATTTGAAAACCCTGCTTTTTACTATATTTTTAATAAATGTTTTATGTATAAAAATTGAATTTGTGTACATGGATCTGTGAATAAGGAGAGACAAATAGGAATAATCACCTATATTTGTGAGGCGCTGAAAAAACACTACTGTGTATATATATATATATATATATATATATATATACTAGGTGATTCATCGCGCCCTACGGGCGCTCTTCACACCGTCGTAAGGGGCTGTGCCCCCTTAATTTGTGAACGTTTGTATATGAGAAATATGGTTAGAATTGTATGAAAGATGCCCTGTATTGCAACTTAGGTGTCAGCGAATCGCGGGAGGGGGGGTCGCGGAGGGTGCCGCGAATTGCAGGAGGGGGGGTCGCGGGGGGTGCCGCGAATTGCAGGAGGGGGGGTTGTGGGGGCGTGGATGCTGCGAATCGCGGGAGGGGAGGGATTGCAGAGAATCGCGGGAGGGGGGTCGCGGGGTGGGTTGCCGCAAATCGCGGGAGGGGGGTTACGGGGGCGGGGGTTGCGGCGAATCATGGTAGGGGGGGTCGCGGGGGGTGTGCCGTGAATCACGGGAGGGGGGGTCACAAGGTGGGGTGCCGAGAATCGCGGGGGGGTGTGTGTGTGCCGTGAATCGCGGGAGTGGGGGTTGCGGGGTGGGTGGGGGGGGGGTGTGACGCAAATCGCCACAAGAAAAAATCAACACAGAAAGGTCAACACATGTAAATGTTGACATAAGTGTGGCACTTCATTGGTGTCCATGTCGACACATGAGAATGAATATGAAAACATTCAAAAAATGAAAAAAAAAACTTCAAAAACTCATGTCAACCTTTTTCATTGTCGACCATAGCCATGTCAGTGTTTTCCATGTGCAATTTAATTCTGTAGCTGCCGCGAATCACGGGGGGTGCCGCGAATTGCGGGTGGGGGGGGTCGCGGGGTTGGGTGCCGCGAATCGCGGGAGGGCGGGGTTCACAGGGGTTCCGTGGGGGGTTGCCGCGAATTGCGGGAGGTGGGGGGTCACGGGGGGTGCCGCGAATCACGGGAGGGGGGGTTGCGGGGGGGTGTGACGCGAATCGCCACAAGAAAAAATCAACACAGAAAGGTCAACACATGTAAATGTTGACATAAGTGTGCCACTTCATTGGTGTCCATGTTGACACATGACAATGAATATGAAAACATTCAAAAAATGAAATAAATCTTCAAAAACTCATGTCAACCTTTTTCATTGTCGACCATAGCCGTGCCAGTGTTTTGCATGTGCCATTTAATCCTGGGGCTGCCGCGAATCGCGGGGGGTGCCGCGATTTGCGGGAGGGGGGGGGGGTTGCGGGGGTGGGTGCCGCGAATCGCGGGAGAGCGGGGTTTATTGGGTTTTTCCGGCAGCGCGTTGCCGCGAATTGCGGGAGGGGGGGGTCGCGGGGGGGTGCCGGGGTGCCGCGAATCGCCGGAGGGGGGGTTGCGGGGGGTGTGACGCGAATTGCCACAAGAAAAAAATCAACACAGAAAGGTCAACATATGTAAATGTTGACATAAGTGTGCCACTTCATTGGTGTCCATGTCGACACATGACAATGAATATGAAAAAATTAAAAAAATTAAAAATAAATCTTCAAAAACTCATGTCAACCTTTTTCATTGTCGACCATAGCCATGTCAGTGTTTTGCATGTGCCATTTAATCCTGGGGCTGCTGCGAATTGCGGGGGGGGGGGTGCCGCGAATCGCGGGAGGGGGGTCGCAGGGGGGGTGCCGCCAATCGTGCAAGGGGGGGTCGCGGGGGGGTTCTTTTTGCCGCGAATCACGGGAGGGAGGTCGCGGGGGGGGGGTGTTTTTTCCGCGAATCGGGGGGGGGTCACGGGGGAGGGTTTGCCGCGATTCGCGGGAGGGGGGGGTTGCGGGTGGTGGTTATGCCGCGAATTGCGGGAGGGGTCGTGGGGGGGTTATTTTTGCAGCGAATCGCGGGAGGGGGGGTCGCGGGGGTGTTTTTGCTGCGAATCGCGGTAGGGGGGGTCGCGGGGGAGCGGGTGTTTTTGCCGCGAATCGCGGGAGGGGGGGGCGCGCGGGGGGGGAGGTTTTGCCGCAAATCGCGGGAGGGGGGCGCTCACCTGGTGGCTGTGGAGTAGCAGTGCTGGGCAACATGGGAAGGCAGTGGGTGTCTGGCACTGTCTGTGGGCTCACTGGGCTGGTTCTCTGTCACATACCTCCCAACATGACCCTCTCCAGGAGGGACACAATGCTCTGTTTCTAGACTTCCCCTAAATGTATGATTGCCATCACCTGTTTTAAACAGGTTAATTTCTCAGAAAGGTGTTCAGCACAGATGAAGGCAATCACACATTAAGAGGAAAGTCCAGGAACAGAGCGTTATAGACACAGACACCCACTTTGAGTGACAGATGTAGCCAAATATATAGGAGATACATATATATATATGACAAAACAGTGCACAAATTGTTAATTGTAATCAGTACCACACTTATGTTAGAGCAAATTGTCCCAACTGAATATTTAGCAGAGTTTTAGGATGCAATGTCCCTGGAAACGAAAAGCCACAAAGAAAGTTCTTGCTTCGGTCTGTGATACACTAAGGTTTTTTGTAAAGCCGGCTGCTCCGTAATGGACCATACATGTGTCCTGAATCCAACAGGCAAAGCACATCTACAACAGAAAAAATTGGTGCACCATAGTGAAAGTACCACAGGTAAAAATAAGTAATTTGTTATAAGGACAAGCCACTACGAGGGTTAGGGTCACGTACCACAAGTGGCAGTATACAAGCACCAGTTTTCTTTTTATCAATTGTGATGTAGAGTCACTTTATTCTAATATAGAACACGAAATGGGTATACAAGCGGTAGCAAACTATTTATGTAATGATTTTTCACTGTCACAAGAAATAAGATTATTTATTTTACAGGCGATTCTGTTTATATTGTATCACAATTATTTTTTATTTGCACTGAGTACTATTTGCAAATTAAAGGGACGGCCATGGGGACCAGGTTCGCCCCGAGTTTTGCCAACCTCTATAAGGGCTGCTTCGAGGAGAAGCACATTGGGGGGTGGACTTGGGGCTAATCTGGTCCGCTATGGTAGATTTATCGATAACATTATATTTGTTTGGGATGGGGATATAGAATCAATTGAAAAGTTTGTATCTAGTTTAAATCTAAATGAGTTTGGGCTTAAAATTTACCAGCAAACATCATGAGAGTCATATGAAATTCCTAGTTATATCTCTTCAGATACAAGAGGGGAGAATAGAAATGGAAACCTATTTAAAATCTGTTGATCAAAATCATTACCTGAACTATAAAAGCATCCATTATATAAAGTGGAAAGATAATATTCCCAATAGGCAATTTCTTCGTGTCAAACAAACATGTGAATCATGTGTTAGACAAACAAAGATGATTTTTTATTCATTTTTAGGACAAGGATACCCGAAGGACATATTAGATAAATCATTAAAGGAAGTAGAAAAAAGAGATAGAAGGAGTCTATTTACTGAAAAAACAAATATAGCAAATTCTACACATGAGGAAGAAAATAGAGCAGTTTTGTTTGTAACGAAATATAACAGTAAAGCCCCCCATACACGGTCCGTTAATTGGATCCGTTGTGTGTTTAAACAGCACACATCATATCGGATTGCATCCCTTGGGCATGCTTTGTGCATGCACTGCGATCCGATCCGATGTGTATCTAGTACAAAAAGTATGTGCAGCACATACTTTTTGTACCGTACTATGTGATGCGCGGGAGCGTGCATCGCATAGTACAGAACGGAGCCGTACACAACGGAGCGTGTATGGGCTCCTTAATGCATACGAAATTAGAAAAATTGTTAAAAGAAACTTTTCTATCCTAAAATTAGATGAAACATTAAACAAAAATATGAAAATACAGGATTCAGTTGTTTTTAGGAAAGCAAGAAATTTAAAGACAATGCTGGCGCCTAGTCTCTTCAAACTTGGTTACCACAATATCCAAAGGGGTTCCATGTGTGTGGAAAGAATAAATATATCGCCTTTAAATATACCTTGTCTAAAAAAACAACTACGTTTATGTGATTCATAGAGGAGGAGTTCAATATAACAGGTTTTATAAACTGTCATACGTCGCATGTCATATATATATTAGAATGTGGGTGCGGCCTGCAGAATGTTGGCCTCACCATCAGGAACCTTCATGTGCGGCTCATGGAACATAGGAGAAGTAGTTTGAAGATACTGTGCACTTATACTTTATATGGATACATTACAGGATGTCAAAATGGGGATATACAAAATATCAAAATGATTGCTATTGAACATATCAAAAGTACTGCTCGTGGGGGGATAGATATGTACAATTAAGTAGGAGGGAAACATATTGGATGTTTAGGCTGAAAAGTCGAACACCTCACGGATTGAACGATGTGATGGAATTAAACAATATATAGTGTTCTAGTATACAAGATTATGTGTATTATGTATAAAACTATGATACACTGTTTTATAGAGTGATGAATGTCCTAGTAGCTGGTATAGTTAAATTATCCATATAATATAATATAAAATAAAGGATACTACATATAATTAATTCTATAATATGGAGTGGTTGTTAATTCTTTTTTGTATATTTTATCTATATTTTTTATTTAATTATATATATAAAATAAATTCTCTCTTTTTTAATTCTCATATATAGGGATTTTTTATTTAATTATATTATGTATTTAAGTAAAGGGAATTGTTTAGTAAAAGGGCCATGATGTCCCATATTTATTTCATACGATAAAGGATTGCGGAGGCTTGATTATGGAAAGAAGGCTTGGATAATATATTCTAAAAATGACTACAAGAGATCCTATAAATGGGATTGTAAACTGAACAGAAACAAGGTTAGGGTACTATACCAAAAGATGATGGCGGGAGGTGGAACAGAAATGAGTCTTTGATAATAATTGTGAATAGAACAGCAATTATAAGTGGATAATACACTAAAAGATGGCCGTGGGAGGCAGAACAAAAATGAGGCCTGGATGATATACTTAAAGATGGCCTCGGGAGGCGGGTAGTTATAAACCAATCTCAAAATGAGGCTTGGATAGCGTGATCCAAGATTGCTGTGAGAGCCTATATTTAACATGGGACGATAATGAGGCGCGACACGCACACCGAGCTGAAAGGTGTCTAATGAGAACTAATTAATCAGGCTATAAAATAGAGTCTCTGGTGTTCCGAAAGCACAATCTGAGGAAAACGCTGAGAAAGGGTAGGTGGAGAAACGCATAATTGAGCTTGTCTTCATTCATCTCCATGTGATGATACATCCATCTCATCCTGTCTTGCTCCACGGCATTTGAGTAATCGGCTGCTGTCTAGAGAGTGCTGCGCTGGACCGCCTGTCTAATCGCCTAGCCTGACCATGGAAGGCTACCACTAAAAATCTAAAGTTGCATAAAGATTTCTACAGGTTATATTATTAAGGTCTGTAGTCCACTGCCATGTTCCATACTATTAACTATTGGAGATACTACCAGGAGTTCGAGTCTGTGTTATATAGAGGGACATTGTTTCTAAAAATCTAATCAATAAGTCTAATATTATCCAGCCTCTAAAAAAAGCCTCATCTGAACTATACATATTAATATATGGACTGCAAATATAATTCATTGCGGATCATCTAGTGGCTCATCATTAATCAAAGTTTTTAAATTTAATATGCATTGTATGTATTTTTTATGAAATTGTTTTCTAGCTTTTTATTGTTGTCTATTTTTTGTAATTGTGTATATGTTTTAAGTGTATTATTTGTGGTGATAATAATTATGCAAAAAGAATCAATGAAATCTAAATTAAAATAAATAAATTGTACATTTATTAAATCAATTGTGGTAATACATGAATTATTTTGACCAGACAGCGATCTTGAAAAAAGAGTTATACACTGAGTCCAATGGTCCCAGTGGAATATAACTCTTTGTTCTATAGTAGATAAATGTAGAGGGTTGGAACAAAAACTTATTGAATACATACAGAAAGATAACAAGAATAGTCTGAAGGAATTTTTCTGTCCATTCATTACACATTACAATACCAGGAATTGAGAGATATGAAAGATTCTTAATAAACATTGGCCGGTTATTAAGATGGATCCATATCTGAAAGATATTGTGGGAGATCATCCTGAACTAATATTCAGGAGAGCAAAAAATGTCTTGCACCTAGTTTGTTGCCAAATCAGCCAACTTTGTACCACATACCACTGCATGAAAGGGATGAAAAAGAAAACAGACAAAGATTATACAGAAATATTGATTAAGGGCGTAATTAATTGTATGACGACTAATGTGGCATACCTTTTGATGTGTCCTTGCGGTATGAAGTATTTCGGTCAAATAAAATGGATGTTAACCCCTTCCCGACATTTGACGTATATATACGTCATGGCCGGGATGTACTTCCCGACACATGACGTATATATACGTCATGACTTTAAACTGTTCCCGCGTCTATAGACGCGGTGACAGTTTAAACATGTCTGCTGTCCCTGACAGCAGACATGTCCCAGCATGTCCAGGGGGGGCGGCGATGCCTCCCCCCGTCGGGGATCGCTGTGATTGGCTGTTCAATGTGAACAGCCAATCGCAGCGTTTTCCTGTGTTACCGGCGAATATGACGCTCGGTAACACAGGTGTCAATCACCGCCGGGTGTGAGGGGGCATGAGGGGGTCACCGGTGATGACCACACCTCACCCCACCTGCCCCCAAGGCTGTGATTGGTCCGTCGGACCGACGGACCAATCACAGCCATAGCGCGTTATTTAAACTAACGGTGACTGCGCTGCAGACGCCATTCCGGTCTGGAATTGCGTGCAGAGCGGTCACCGGCCAATCTGTCGTGATATACATACCTGATCCTTGCCTGATCCTTGCCTGATACTTACCTGATCACCGATGGTAGCGTGCTGCCAGCAGCTGGATGCTTCCTGGATCTTGTCACTTCCTGTGTGCTGCTGCTGCAGTGTCATAGAGTGACAGATAGTGAGAGATAGTGAGAGATAGTGAGAGATAGTGACAGAGAGTGATAGAGAGTGCTATATTTTGTGTCTGCTGCACCCCCTTTTGTGCTGATCAGTATATCTGTGCTGATCAGCAACTTTTTGGGGGTGCAGGGGTTATTTTTTTTATATATATACCTGTCAGTTGCACCAAAGCTTGTGCTGCCTGTGCAACTGACTGCTGCCCCCCTGCTGCCCCCCCTTTTGTGCTGATCAGTATAAATTAACTGATCAGCAACTTTTTGGGGGTCCAGGTTTTTTTTTTTATATATACCCTGTCAGGTTGCACCCACAGTTGTGTGCCTGCTGCCCCTCACTGCTAATCAGTGTTGCATCACTGCATCACTGATCTGCAGTTTTTTTTTTTGGAGAGTGCAGTGGGGTTTTGTTTTTACACCCACGTTGCTTTTGTGGGTGTCCTGTGGCCGCTGAGCGCTGATCAGTGACGTACATCACTGAACAGCATTTTTGGCACAGGGTTGATATAATTTTTTTTCTGCAGTTTTTTTAAATTGTTTTTTTTTTGGAGAGTGCAGTGGGGTTTTGTTTTTACACCCACGTTGCTTTTGTGGGTGTCCTGTGGCCGCTGAGCGCTGATCAGTGACGTACATCACTGAACAGCATTTTTGGCACAGGGTTGATATAATTTTTTTCTGCAGTTTTTTTAAATTGTTTTTTTTTTTTGGAGAGTGCTGTGGTTTATTTTTTTTAAATTGTTTTTACACCCACGTTGCTTTTGTGGGTGTCCTGTGGCCGCTGAGCGCTGATCAGTGACGTACATCACTGAACAGCATTTTTGGCACAGGGTTGATATAATTTTTTTTTTTTGATCAAATTCCTGTTGCCTTTGAGCGCTGTTCAGTGAAGGACGTTACTGACCAACATCTGTGCCCAATTTTTGGCGCAGGACCTTTTTTTTTTTTTTAACCCCTTCAATTTTTTTTTTTATTGGGATCAAATTCCTGTATAAAGTATTTTTTTTTCTGCACTACATACACACTACACACTACATACCCCCCGTGTTGAAATAAAGTTTGTACCCCCCCTACACTATACACGTGTTGAAACATTACACTCACAGAAACACAAAAATAAAAATGGCATCCCAAATGTCATCCCAAATGTCATCCCAGTCATCCAGAAGAATGTATTCAGCGGAGGAGGCATATGCCATGCTTGCCTCTGACTCTGACACAGCCAGTGATGCAAGCGGGGAATTTGAAGGATTCGTCTTAAGCTCCTCTTCCTCCTCTAGTGATGAGGGACCCCCTCAAAGACGCCCCCGTAGAGCAGCTGAGACCCCCCCCCAAATGATTGATCCCGTATGGACCCCACCACCAGACAATTTTGAGCCCCAGGTTCCTGAGTTTTTGGCCATCCCAGGAATCCAATTTGATTCAACAGGTCTCAGAGAAATTGACTTTTTCAAATTATTTTTCTCTGATGATTTTATAAATTTAATGATGGACCAAAGTAATTTATATGCCCAGCAGTTTATTGCTCAAAACCCCACGTCATCATTTGCTAGGTGGACCCCTGTAGATGCAGTAGAGATGATGACGTTTTGGGGTCTGGTGTTACATATGGGCATAGTAAAAAAGCCAGAAATTAGGCAATATTGGAGTACAGATGTTCTGTACAGCACCCCACTTTACCGTATGGCCATGACTCTGACTCGTTTTGAGACAATCCTTAAATTTTCACATTACACCGATAATGCACAGTGCCCACCCAGAGATGATCCCACCTTTGACCGGCTATTTAAAGTCAGGCCGGTCATTGATCATTTCAGTGCCAAATTTGCAGAGATGTACATCCCTGAAAAATTTATTTGTATCGACGAGTCCCTTATACATTTTAAAGGAAGGGTTAAATTCTGCCAGTACCTTCCCAATAAGAGGGCAAGG
The DNA here is from genome assembly GCF_055691185.1 of Crinia signifera. NCBI lineage: Eukaryota > Metazoa > Chordata > Amphibia > Anura > Myobatrachidae > Crinia > Crinia signifera. The sequence continues at coordinate 78,660,758 of NC_139228.1, read as the reverse complement.
TATGGCATAAAAATGTATAAGCTGTGTGAAAGCACCTCAGGGTACACCCACAGGTTTAGGGTATATGAAGGGAAGGACTCAAGAATTGAACCGCCAGAATGCCCCCCCTCCCTCGTAGGTGTTAGTGGAAAAATTGTCTGGGATTTAGTGCACCCCTTCCTGGATAAAGGTTATCACCTCTATGTGGATAACTTTTACACTAGCATCCCCCTGTTTAAGGCCCTTGGTTCAAGAGGTACAGCAGCTTGTGGTACTGTGTGCAAGAACCAAAGAGGCCTCCCAAAAACGCACATTGCCCAAGTACTGAGAAGGGGTGAAAGCAGGGCACAATCCACCGAAAATATGTTGTTGGTCAAATATAAGGACAAGAGGGATGTCCTTATACTGACAACAATTCATGGAGACAGTACCACCTCCGTCCCTGTACGAGGTACCAGTACCCACACCTCAAAACCTAATTGTATCCTAGATTACAATAAGTACATGGGCGGAGTGGATCTTTCAGATCAGGTACTGAAGCCGTACAGTCCCCTGCGGAAAACAAAAATCTGGTACAAGAAGCTGGCCGTGTATATCATCCAGATGGCACTGTATAACGCTTACGTGCTATTCCGTTCTACCAGCCAGAGGGGGACATTTATGCACTTTCAAGAGGAAGTCATAAAGGGCCTAATATTTGGGAACCAGCAGGCAGAGGGCCCCAGTACTTCTAGTACTGGCCCCCGTATTGTACCAGGGCAGCATTTTCCTAACGAAATCCCCTCCACTGCAAAAAAGGGCAGGACACAAAAAAGGTGCAAAGTTTGCTATAAAAAGGGAATAAGAAAGGTTACTATTTTCCACTGTGAAACTTGCCCCGACAAACCCGGCCTATGTATAAAGGAGTTTTTTAAAATATACCACACATCTATGGATTATTAGGTTCATCATTTCACCGTGCTTCGGGGGTCTTGCTAATGCCACATAGCACCCACCATTCATTCCACCATAATCTGAGCTGCAAAATCCAAAAATCACTCCTTCCCTTCTGAGTCCTGCCATGCACCCAACTGGTATTTTTTGGTCACATATGAGGCATTGCCATACTCGGGAGAAATTGGGGCACAGATTTTTGGGTGCTTTTTCTCCTTCATACCTTATGAAAATGAAAAATTTGAGCCAGAACTGCATTTTTGTGTAAAAAAATTTAATTTTTCATTTGCACAGCCCAGTTGTATCAAAATTGGTGAAACCCCTGGGGGTTTGAAATGTACACTATACCCCTAGATGAATTCCCTGAGGGGTGTAGTTTGCAAAATGGCGTCACTTGTGGGGGGGTTCCACTGTATTGGTGCTTTGGGGGTCTTGCTAATGCGACATAGCACCCACCAACATTCCACCAGAATCTGTGCTGCAAAATCCAAATATCACTCCTTCCCTTCTGAGTCCTGCCATTTTTTGGTCACACATGAGGCATTGCCGTACTCGGGAGAAATTGGGGCACAGATTTTGGGGTGCTTTGTCTCCTTCATTCCTTGTGAAAATGAAAAATTTTGAGCCAGAACTGCATTTTTGTGTAAAAAATTTAATTTTTCATTTTCACTGCCCAGTTGTACCACAATTGGTGAAACCCCTGGGGGTTTGAAATGTACACTATACCCCTAGATGAATTCCCTGAGGGGTGTAGTTTGCAAAATGGGGTCACTTGTGGGGGGGTTCCACTGTATTGGTGCTTCGGGGGTCTTGCTAATGCGACATAGCACCCACCAACATTCCACCAGAATCTGAGCGGCAAAATCCAAAAATCACTCCTTCCCTTCTGAGTCCTGCCATGCACCCAAATGGTATTTTTTGGTCACATGTGAGGCATTCCTGTACTCGGGAGAAATTGGGGCACAGATTTTGGGGTGCTTTTTCTCCTTCATACCTTATGAAAATTAAAAATTTTGAGCCAGAACTGCATTTTTGTGTAAAAAAATGTAATTTTTCATTTGCACAGCCCAGTTGTATCAAAATTGGTGAAACCCCTGGGGGTTTGAAATGTACACTATACCCCTAGATGAATTCCCTGAGGGGTGTAGTTTGCAAAATGGGATCACTTTTGGGGGGGTTCCACTGTATTGGTGCTTTGGGGGTCTTGCTAATGCGACATAGCACCCACCAACATTCCACCAGAATCTGAGCGGCAAAATCTAAAAATCACTCCTTCCCTTCTGAGTCCTGCCATGCACCCAAATGGTATTTTTTGGTCACATGTGAGGCATTGCCGTACTCGGGAGAAATTGGGGCACAGATTTTGGGGTGCTTTGTCTCCTTCATTCCTTGTGAAAATGAAAAATTTTGAGCCAGAACTGCATTTTTGTGTAAAAAATTTAATTTTTCATTTTCACTGCCCAGTTGTACCACAATTGGTGAAACCCCTGGGGGTTTGAAATGTACACTATACCCCTAGATGAATTCCCTGAGGGGTGTTGTTTGCAAAATGGGGTCACTTGTGGGGGGGTTCCACTGTATTGGTGCTTCGGGGGTCTTGCTAATGCGACATAGCACCCACCAACATTCCACCAGAATCTGAGCTGCAAAATCTAAAAATCACTCCTTCCCTTCTGAGTCCTGCCATGCACCCAAATGGTATTTTTTGGTCACATGTGAGGCATTGCCGTACTCGGGAGAAATTGGGGCACAGATTTCGGGGTGCTTTGTCTCCTTCATTCCTTGTGAAAATGAAAAATTTTGAGCCAGAACTGCATTTTTGTGTAAAAAATTTTATTTTTCATTTTCACTGCCCAGTTGTACCACAATTGGTGAAACCCCTGGGGGTTTGAAATGTACACTATACCCCTAGATGAATTCCCTGAGGGGTGTAGTTTGCAAAATGGGGTCACTTGTGGGGGGGTTCCACTGTATTGGTGCTTCGGGGGTCTTGCTAATGCGACATAGCACCCACCAACATTCCACCAGAATCTGAGCTGCAAAATCCAAAAATCACTCCTTCCCTTCTGAGTCCTGCCATGCACCCAAATGGTATTTTTTGGTCACATGTGAGGCATTGCCGTACTCGGGAGAAATTGGGGCACAGATTTTGGGGTGCTTTTTCTCCTTCATACCTTATGAAAATGAAAAATTTTGAGCCAGAACTGCATTTTTGTGTAAAAAATTTTATTTTTCATTTTCACTGCCCAGTTGTACCACAATTGGTGAAACCCCTGGGGGTTTGAAATGTACACTATACCCCTAGATGAATTCCCTGAGGGGGGTAGTTTGCAAAATGGGATCACTTGTGGGGGGGTTCCACTGTATTGGTGCTTCGGGGGTCTTGCTAATGCGACATAGCACCCACCAACATTCCACCAGAATCTGAGCTGCAAAATCCAAAAATCACTCCTTCCCTTCTGAGTCCTGCCATGCACCCAAATGGTATTTTTTGGTCACATGTGAGGCATTGCCGTACTCGGGAGAAATTGGGGCACAGATTTCGGGGTGCTTTGTCTCCTTCATTCCTTGTGAAAATGAAAAATTTTGAGCCAGAACTGCATTTTTGTGTAAAAAATTTAATTTTTAATTTTCACTGCCCAGTTGTATCAAAATTGGTGAAACCCCTGGGGGTTTGAAATGTACACTATACCCCTAGATGAATTCCCTGAGGGGTGTAGTTTGCAAAATGGGATCACTTGTGGGGGGGTTCCACTGTATTGGTGCTTCGGGGGTCTTGCTAATGCGACATAGCACCCACCAACATTCCACCAGAATCTGAGCTGCAAAATCTAAAAATCACTCCTTCCCTTCTGAGTCCTGCCATGCACCCAAATGGTATTTTTTGGTCACATGTGAGGCATTGCCGTACTCGGGAGAAATTGGGGCACAGATTTTGGGGTGCTTTGTCTCCTTCATTCCTTGTGAAAATGAAAAATTTTGAGCCAGAACTGCATTTTTGTGTAAAAAATTTAATTTTTTATTTTCACTGCCCAGTTGTACCACAATTGGTGAAACCCCTGGGGGTTTGAAATGTACACTATACCCCTAGATGAATTCCCTGAGGGGTGTAGTTTGCAAAATGGGGTCACTTGTGGGGGGGTTCCACTGTATTGGTGCTTCGGGGGTCTTGCTAATGCGACATAGCACCCACCAACATTCCACCAGAATCTGAGCTGCAAAATCCAAAAATCACTCCTTCCCTTCTGAGTCCTGCCATGCACCCAAATGGTATTTTTTGGTCACATGTGAGGCATTGCCGTACTCGGGAGAAATTGGGGCACAGATTTCGGGGTGCTTTGTCTCCTTCATTCCTTGTGAAAATGAAAAATTTTGAGCCAGAACTGCATTTTTGTGTAAAAAATTTAATTTTTCATTTTCACTGCCCAGTTGTACCACAATTGGTGAAACCCCTGGGGGTTTGAAATGTACACTATACCCCTAGATGAATTCCCTGAGGGGTGTAGTTTGCAAAATGGGGTCACTTGTGGGGGGGTTCCACTGTATTGGTGCTTCGGGGGTCTTGCTAATGCGACATAGCACCCACCAACATTCCACCAGAATCTGAGCTGCAAAATCCAAAAATCACTCCTTCCCTTCTGAGTCCTGCCATGCACCCAAATGGTATTTTTTGGTCACATGTGAGGCATTGCCGTACTCGGGAGAAATTGGGGCACAGATTTTGGGGTGCTTTTTCTCCTTCATACCTTATGAAAATGAAAAATTTTGAGCCAGAACTGCATTTTTGTGTAAAAAAATGTAATTTTTCATTTGCACAGCCCAGTTGTATCAAAATTGGTGAAACCCCTGGGGGTTTGAAATGTACACTATACCCCTAGACGAATTCCCTGAGGGGGGTAGTTTGCAAAATGGGATCACTTGTGGGGGGGTTCCACTGTATTGGTGCTTCGGGGGTCTTGCTAATGCGACATAGCACCCACCAACATTTCACCAGAATCTGAGCTGCAAAATCTAAAAATCACTCCTTCCCTTCTGAGTCCTGCCATGCACCCAAATGGTATTTTTTGGTCACATGTGAGGCATTGCCGTACTCGGGAGAAATTGGGGCACAGATTTTGGGGTGCTTTGTCTCCTTCATTCCTTGTGAAAATGAAAAATTTTGAGCCAGAACTGCATTTTTGTGTAAAAAATTTAATTTTTCATTTTCACTGCCCAGTTGTACCACAATTGGTGAAACCCCTGGGGGTTTGAAATGTACACTATACCCCTAGATGAATTCCCTGAGGGGTGTAGTTTGCAAAATGGGGTCACTTGTGGGGGGGTTCCACTGTATTGGTGCTTCGGGGGTCTTGCTAATGCGACATAGCACCCACCAACATTCCACCAGAATCTGAGCTGCAAAATCCAAAAATCACTCCTTCCCTTCTGAGTCCTGCCATGCACCCAAATGGTATTTTTTGGTCACATGTGAGGCATTGCCGTACTCGGGAGAAATTGGGGCACAGATTTCGGGGTGCTTTGTCTCCTTCATTCCTTGTGAAAATGAAAAATTTTGAGCCAGAACTGCATTTTTGTGTAAAAAATTTAATTTTTCATTTTCACTGCCCAGTTGTACCACAATTGGTGAAACCCCTGGGGGTTTGAAATGTACACTATACCCCTAGATAAATTCCCTGAGGGGTGTTGTTTGCAAAATGGGGTCACTTGTGGGGGGGTTCCACTGTATTGGTGCTTCGGGGGTCTTGCTAATGCGACATAGCACTAACCAACATTCCACCAGAATCTGAGCTGCAAAATCCAAAAATCACTCCTTCCCTTCTGAGTCCTGCCATGCACCCAAATGGTATTTTTTGGTCACATGTGAGGCATTGCCGTACTCGGGAGAAATTGGGGCACAGATTTTGGGGTACTTTTTCTCCTTCATACCTTATTAAAATGAAAAATTTTGAGCCAGAACTGCATTTTTGTGTAAAAAAATGTAATTTTTCATTTGCACAGCCCAGTTGTATCAAAATTGGTGAAACCCCTGGGGGTTTGAAATGTACACTATACCCCTAGATGAATTCCCTGAGGGGTGTAGTTTGCAAAATGGGATCACTTGTGGGGGGGTTCCACTGTATTGGTGCTTCGGGGGTCTTGCTAATGCGACATAGCACCCACCAACATTCCACCAGAATCTGAGCTGCAAAATCTAAAAATCACTCCTTCCCTTCTGAGTCCTGCCATGCACCCAAATGGTATTTTTTGGTCACATGTGAGGCATTGCCGTACTCGGGAGAAATTGGGGCACAGATTTTGGGGTGCTTTGTCTCCTTCATTCCTTGTGAAAATGAAAAATTTTGAGCCAGAACTGCATTTTTGTGTAAAAAATTTAATTTTTCATTTTCACTGCCCAGTTGTACCACAATTGGTGAAACCCCTGGGGGTTTGAAATGTACACTATACCCCTAGATGAATTCCCTGAGGGGTGTAGTTTGCAAAATGGGATCACTTGTGGGGGGGTTCCACTGTATTGGTGCTTCGGGGGTCTTGCTAATGCGACATAGCACCCACCAACATTCCACCAGAATCTGAGCTGCAAAATCTAAAAATCACTCCTTCCCTTCTGAGTCCTGCCATGCACCCAAATGGTATTTTTTGGTCACATGTGAGGCATTGCCGTACTCGGGAGAAATTGGGGCACAGATTTTGGGGTGCTTTGTCTCCTTCATTCCTTGTGAAAATGAAAAATTTTGAGCCAGAACTGCATTTTTGTGTAAAAAATTTAATTTTTCATTTTCACTGCCCAGTTGTACCACAATTGGTGAAACCCCTGGGGGTTTGAAATGTACACTATACCCCTAGATGAATTCCCTGAGGGGTGTAGTTTGCAAAATGGGGTCACTTGTGGGGGGGTTCCACTGTATTGGTGCTTCGGGGGTCTTGCTAATGCGACATAGCACCCACCAACATTCCACCAGAATCTGAGCTGCAAAATCCAAAAATCACTCCTTCCCTTCTGAGTCCTGCCATGCACCCAAATGGTATTTTTTGGTCACATGTGAGGCATTGCCGTACTCGGGAGAAATTGGGGCACAGATTTTGGGGTGCTTTTTCTCCTTCATACCTTATGAAAATGAAAAATTTTGAGCCAGAACTGCATTTTTGTGTAAAAAAATGTAATTTTTCATTTGCACAGCCCAGTTGTATCAAAATTGGTGAAACCCCTGGGGGTTTGAAATGTACACTATACCCCTAGATGAATTCCCTGAGGGGTGTAGTTTGCAAAATGGGATCACTTGTGGGGGGGGTTCCACTGTATTGGTGCTTCGGGGGTCTTGCTAATGCGACATAGCACCCACCAACATTCCACCAGAATCTGAGCTGCAAAATCCAAAAATCACTCCTTCCCTTCTGAGTCCTGCCATGCACCCAAATGGTATTTTTTGGTCACATGTGAGGCATTGCCGTACTCGGGAGAAATTGGGGCACAGATTTTGGGGTGCTTTTTCTCCTTCATACCTTATGAAAATGAAAAATTTTGAGCCAGAACTGCATTTTTGTGTAAAAAAATGTAATTTTTCATTTGCACAGCCCAGTTGTATCAAAATTGGTGAAACCCCTGGGGGTTTGAAATGTACACTATACCCCTAGATGAATTCCCTGAGGGGTGTAGTTTGCAAAATGGGATCACTTGTGGGGGGGTTCCACTGTATTGGTGCTTCGGGGGTCTTGCTAATGCGACATAGCACCCACCAACATTCCACCAGAATCTGAGCTGCAAAATCTAAAAATCACTCCTTCCCTTCTGAGTCCTGCCATGCACCCAAATGGTATTTTTTGGTCACATGTGAGGCATTGCCGTACTCGGGAGAAATTGGGGCACAGATTTTGGGGTGCTTTGTCTCCTTCATTCCTTGTGAAAATGAAAAATTTTGAGCCAGAACTGCATTTTTGTGTAAAAAATTTAATTTTTCATTTTCACTGCCCAGTTGTACCACAATTGGTGAAACCCCTGGGGGTTTGAAATGTACACTATACCCCTAGATGAATTCCCTGAGGGGTGTAGTTTGCAAAATGGGGTCACTTGTGGGGGGGTTCCACTGTATTGGTGCTTCGGGGGTCTTGCTAATGCGACATAGCACCCACCAACATTCCACCAGAATCTGAGCTGCAAAATCCAAAAATCACTCCTTCCCTTCTGAGTCCTGCCATGCACCCAAATGGTATTTTTTGGTCACATGTGAGGCATTGCCGTACTCGGGAGAAATTGGGGCACAGATTTTGGGGTGCTTTTTCTCCTTCATACCTTATGAAAATGAAAAATTTTGAGCCAGAACTGCATTTTTGTGTAAAAAAATGTAATTTTTCATTTGCACAGCCCAGTTGTATCAAAATTGGTGAAACCCCTGGGGGTTTGAAATGTACACTATACCCCTAGATGAATTCCCTGAGGGGTGTAGTTTGCAAAATGGGATCACTTGTGGGGGGGTTCCACTGTATTGGTGCTTCGGGGGTCTTGCTAATGCGACATAGCACCCACCAACATTCCACCAGAATCTGAGCTGCAAAATCCAAAAATCACTCCTTCCCTTCTGAGTCCTGCCATGCACCCAAATGGTATTTTTTGGTCACATGTGAGGCATTGCCGTACTCGGGAGAAATTGGGGCACAGATTTTGGGGTGCTTTTTCTCCTTCATACCTCATGAAAATGAAAAATTTTGAGCCAGAACTGCATTTTTGTGTAAAAAAATGTAATTTTTCATTTGCACAGCCCAGTTGTATCAAAATTGGTGAAACCCCTGGGGGTTTGAAATGTACACTATACCCCTAGATGAATTCCCTGAGGGGTGTAGTTTGCAAAATGGGATCACTTGTGGGGGGGTTCCACTGTATTGGTGCTTCGGGGGTCTTGCTAATGCGACATAGCACCCACCAACATTCCACCAGAATCTGAGCTGCAAAATCTAAAAATCACTCCTTCCCTTCTGAGTCCTGCCATGCACCCAAATGGTATTTTTTGGTCACTTGTGAGGCATTGCCGTACTCGGGAGAAATTGGGGCACAGATTTTGGGGTGCTTTGTCTCCTTCATTCCTTGTGAAAATGAAAAATTTTGAGCCAGAACTGCATTTTTGTGTAAAAAATTTAATTTTTCATTTTCACTGCCCAGTTGTACCACAATTGGTGAAACCCCTGGGGGTTTGAAATGTACACTATACCCCTAGATGAATTCCCTGAGGGGTGTAGTTTGCAAAATGGGGTCACTTGTGGGGGGGTTCCACTGTATTGGTGCTTCGGGGGTCTTGCTAATGCGACATAGCACCCACCAACATTCCACCAGAATCTGAGCTGCAAAATCCAAAAATCACTCCTTCCCTTCTGAGTCCTGCCATGCACCCAAATGGTATTTTTTGGTCACATGTGAGGCATTGCCGTACTCGGGAGAAATTGGGGCACAGATTTTGGGGTGCTTTTTCTCCTTCATACCTTATGAAAATGAAAAATTTTGAGCCAGAACTGCATTTTTGTGTAAAAAAATGTAATTTTTCATTTGCACAGCCCAGTTGTATCAAAATTGGTGAAACCCCTGGGGGTTTTAAATGTACACTATACCCCTAGATGAATTCCCTGAGGGGTGTAGTTTGCAAAATGGGATCACTTGTGGGGGGGTTCCACTGTATTGGTGCTTCGGGGGTCTTGCTAATGCGACATAGCACCCACCAACATTCCACCAGAATCTGAGCTGCAAAATCTAAAAATCACTCCTTCCCTTCTGAGTCCTGCCATGCACCCAAATGGTATTTTTTGGTCACATGTGAGGCATTGCCGTACTCGGGAGAAATTGGGGCACAGATTTTGGGGTGCTTTGTCTCCTTCATTCCTTGTGAAAATGAAAAATTTTGAGCCAGAACTGCATTTTTGTGTAAAAAATTTAATTTTTCATTTTCACTGCCCAGTTGTACCACAATTAGTGAAACCCCTGGGGGTTTGAAATGTACACTATACCCCTAGATGAATTCCCTGAGGGGTGTAGTTTGCAAAATGGGGTCACTTGTGGGGGGGTTCCACTGTATTGGTGCTTCGGGGGTCTTGCTAATGCGACATAGCACCCACCAACATTCCACCAGAATCTGAGCTGCAAAATCCAAAAATCACTCCTTCCCTTCTGAGTCCTGCCATGCACCCAAATGGTATTTTTTGGTCACATGTGAGGCATTGCCGTACTCGGGAGAAATTGGGGCACAAATTTTGGGGTGCTTTTTCTCCTTCATACCTTATGAAAATGAAAAATTTTGAGCCAGAACTGCATTTTTGTGTAAAAAAATGTAATTTTTCATTTGCACAGCCCAGTTGTATCAAAATTGGTGAAACCCCTGGGGGTTTGAAATGTACACTATACCCCTAGATGAATTCCCTGAGGGGTGTAGTTTGCAAAATGGGATCACTTGTGGGGGGGTTCCACTGTATTGGTGCTTCGGGGGTCTTGCTAATGCGACATAGCACCCACCAACATTCCACCAGAATCTGAGCTGCAAAATCTAAAAATCACTCCTTCCCTTCTGAGTCCTGCCATGCACCCAAATGGTATTTTTTGGTCACATGTGAGGCATTGCCGTACTCGGGAGAAATTGGGGCACAGATTTTGGGGTGCTTTGTCTCCTTCATTCCTTGTGAAAATGAAAAATTTTGAGCCAGAACTGCATTTTTGTGTAAAAAATTTAATTTTTCATTTTCACTGCCCAGTTGTACCACAATTGGTGAAACCCCTGGGGGTTTGAAATGTACACTATACCCCTAGATGAATTCCCTGAGGGGTGTAGTTTGCAAAATGCGGTCACTTGTGGGGGGGTTCCACTGTATTGGTGCTTCGGGGGTCTTGCTAATGCGACATAGCACCCACCAACATTCCACCAGAATCTGAGCTGCAAAATCCAAAAATCACTCCTTCCCTTCTGAGTCCTGCCATGCACCCAAATGGTATTTTTTGGTCACATGTGAGGCATTGCCGTACTCGGGAGAAATTGGGGCACAGATTTTGGGGTGCTTTGTCTCCTTCATTCCTTGTGAAAATGAAAAATTTTGAGCCAGAACTGCATTTTTGTGTAAAAAATGTAATTTTTCATTTTCACAGCCCAGTTGTACCACAATTGGTGAAACCCCTGGGGGATTGAAATGTACACTATACCCCTAGATGAATTCCCTGAGAGGTGTAGTTTGCAAAATGGGGTCACTTGTGGGGGGGTTCCTAACTTTTAGCATCTTATGGTGCCTAGAAACCTACATGGTGCCTAAAAAATAATCTCATAAAAAGGAGGCTCCGAAATCAAGTAGGTGCTCCTTCTATTATGAAGCCTGTGGTTTGGTCAACGTGCACACTAGGGCCACATATAGGATCTTTATGAAAACAAAAAAATTGGGGGAATCAATTTTTAGTCACATTTCTCTAGTAAAATCTACTGTGTTCCTTAGAAAAATGTATTAAATTTGAAAATCTGCAAAAAAAAATGAAATTTTGAAATTTCACCTACACTTTGTTTTAATTCCTGTGAAACACCTAAAGGGTTAACAAACTTCCAAAATGCTGTTTTGAATACTGTGAGGGGTGCAGTTTTTGAAATGGCATCATTTATGGGGGTGTCTCACATACAAGTCCCTCAAAGTCACATCAGAACTGAACTGGTCCCTAAAAAAATCAGTGTTTGAAATTTTCTTGAAAATTTGAGAATTTGCTATTCATATTTTAAGCCTCCTAGTGTCCAGAAAAATTAAAAGGAGGTTGAAATAATGATGGAAACATAAAGTAGACATATGGTCTATGTTAGTTATTAACTATTTTGAGTGGTATGATTATTTGTCTCACAAGCAGAAAATTTAACATTTTGAAAATTGCTAAATTTTCCATTTTTTTACGACATTTTGGTATTTTTCACAAAAAAACACAGACTGTATCGACCCAAATTTACCACTAATTTGAAGTACAATGTGTCACGAGAAAACAATCTCAAAATCACTGGGATAAGTAAAAGCAAAAAAAAGTTATCCCCACTTAAGTGATACATGTCAGATTTGAAAAAAAGGGCTCTGTCAGGAAGGCAAAAACAGGCTGCGGCGGGGCGGGAAGGGGTTAAAGATGTCATAATATAAAAAATAAGGTCAAACATCATAGTGTATGTAATAATGAGATCAGGTGGTAGGCCGAATAAAGCATGCCTCCTGTTATTTTGTGTGAGATCAATGTATTTCTGGTATTGTCTGTAAAAGCATGCCGCCCGTTATTATTATGTGGGAGATCAGGACATTTCTTGTATTATGTGTGTAAACTTAATGTGACCTAAAGGGGGGGGGTTGCCTTCCATTTCCTCCTGCAGAGTGCAAGCATGGTGGACATTCCCTCAGAGTGACTATCTGTATAGTTCTCTGAAGTTAGGATATCAGATAAGATCTGAGACCCCTCATAAACCAGATCGGGGTTAGAGAATCAGTTCCAGCCAACAGGCCAAAAGTGCTTTGCAGTGGACCAATTCTTCAATCAACCAGGGACATTCCCTAGTGATCAGCAAGGAACGGGTCAAAATCCCAAGGGTGGGAGGGATGAGGGAGCCTGCAGATAAAACCCCTCTCCTGTCCAAAAATGAGTGTTACTGCTTGGGGGAACAGCAAACTGTGAAGCGACCAGAGATTTCTTGTGGAGACCCCCCACTACAGGACCTGTACTTGGGTGTAAGATACAGTCCTGTCATTTATCCCTTTAATTTTATTTTGAGTTGTATCTTGTGTGTACTTTTAAAATCATTGTAATATCTTGTAACCATTTGTATCACTAAAGCTCTGTAGTATTTCTAGGAATAAATAATACACATTTCCATTCTGATTTTGTGTTCTTAGGACCTGTAAGCCAAAGGAGAGAACGTTACCATTTTTATACTGTATTGTGTGGTCAGGTGTGCGAAAAGCCGCTCCTTGCGCAATTTGTAAGTGCTAAAATCAGGCTTTGCTGGTGGCAGTGTACCTCATAGAGGGGACTCGTGTGTCCAAAGTGAACCCCAGTCACGGCCGGAGCTGCTCAGATTGACGTATCAAGTGGGTCTGTGACAGTGTACCTCAGCATTTTGAAGTATGACAGGCCAGTGACCCATCGGGACTTAAATTTGTGGGATTAGAGCATGTGGTACTAGACAGGAGGAAACCAGGACATCTTTCTTGCTAAGACAGAATCGCAGGGTATCCGGAGTGGTCATAGACTGACTCATGATAGACAGTCATATGGTCGACCACTAATGGTCTACAGTCAAAAGGTCGACATGGTCAAAATGTCAACATGGTCAAAAGGTCAACATGGAAAAGGTCAAAAAGGTTCAAATGGTCGACAAGGAAAAGATCGGCATGAAAAAGGTCGAAATACATTTTTTTGCAAAAGTTTCAGCCGACATGTGCCGACAGGCAGTATTTCATGCCCTAACATACACTAGGGCATGGAGGGAGAAGAAAATAGTGTGCCGAGCGCAGCGAGGCACCAAGTCTGAAGCATGGTGAGCGCAGCGAGCCATGCGAGGGGATGTGGTACACATAGGCACCCTAAAAACATTAAAAACTCAAGTCGACATTTTCCATGTCAACCTTTTGAATGTCAACCTTTTGACCATGCCGACCTTTTACCTGTCGACCTTTTGGCCATGTCTACCTTTTCCATGCTGACCATATAACCTGTCGACCTTTAGACCCTGTCGACCTTTTGACCCTGTCGACCTTGTGACTGTCTATCATGAGAGAGTCTATGATACATACCATAACCAATTGTGGTGGATTAGGCACCGTAGCACCAAATGGTCTAAATGATGGGTTAGAGATTACACCTTTCTTAAAATTAATTATTTAAAAAAATATTGTATGTGTTTAATATCCTTTTTATTACTGTATTGTTTATCAGGATTTGTTTTTTAATTGTATGTTATTTTAAAGACCGGTTGCCTGGGGCAACCTCAGCAAGTAGGTAATTACAATGCTGCAGAAACAATGTGTGCTAAAAAAGCCGGTTATTCTAACTAGTAAGAATTAGATACACCTGGCGAGCAGGTATTTGTGAGGTAACTGAGCAACGCTAGGCCAGCCCTGTGAAAAAGTCTGTGTGATGAAACGCGTAGGGTTGTGGCCTAGCGTCGTCGAGACTGTGGAGCCCAGGCGAGTGTAACCGCTCCGACAGTGGTAAAGGTGCTGTGCACCATTTTCATGCTGCATTCCTTGCAGTGCTTGTATACCGCCTCTTGTGTTATGTGACCCTTCTTGCCCCCGTGGTGGTTTGTTCTTATAATAAATTACTTATTTTAATCTGTTGTAACTGAGCGCCAGTTCTTTCTGTTGTGTATATAATTTTATATATATATATATATATATATATATGTGTGTGTGTGTGTGTGTGTGTATATACTACTTTCAATGGCTTCTAGCCCTAGTTGTTCTAAATTGTCTTGTACTTAAAATAATTGTTTTCTTGTTTTTGCTCATTTATTTATTCTGTTTGGGAGCTGCAGAACCTTTGTGGCACTATATATATATATATATATATATATATATATATATATATATATATATATATATATATATATATATATATATATATATATATATATAAATAAAACAAACTAACATAATAATAATAATAATAATAATAATAATAATAATAATAATAATAATAATAATAATAATAAATGTAGTTCTGTGTTTGTAATGTGAAAGCAGGTATAGTCAACTTGACATCATCTCCACCTCAGAGAGGGAAAGACTTACAGTATGCACAACCACAATTATTAGTACCCTGTTTATACTCACTTGTATACTCACTTCTGTGTCACCCCTGTCTGTCTGCCCCTTCCCTTTAGAATGTTAACTCTCACGAGCAGTGCCCTCTCTCATTATGTGCTTTTCTTGGAATATATATCTCTCTGCCACCCTAAGTATTGCTTCAATATCCTGCCCCTGATGGAAATGTCTTTATTTACCATGTATTGTCCTAAATTGCCTTGTACTGTAATAAATAATTTGATTGTTTTTTGCCCATTTATGTATTGTTAAGTGCACTTCATTGTTGATGGAATGAGATTAACATAAAGAGTATTCTTTAGTGTATATTTGTAAATACCACCATTGCTGAAACATGTTTGGAATATACCTGTATCTCATAAACTGGATGATTCACCATAAATTTACCAAGCAATAGAACTGCCCCTAATGGTGCCTGATTCTGATTCACTCGGAAATGCAAACTCTCTCTCTAATGGACAAAACCATGTGCACTGCAGGGGGGCAGATGTAACATGTGCAGAGAGAGTTGCTGGAATGTCACTATAATATTCTGAATCTGGTAATCCCGAATAATTATGGAATCCGGGATGCTGGAATACCTCTTTAATATCCTGAATCCGAGGATGCCAGAATATAAATCTTTAGTATATGGTGTCCACCTCATCCCTTTAATTCCGGACACATATTAATTACACAGGTTCTGTGGCTGGCTGGCTGGCTGACTTCAAGACTCCATTTCACCTGGTTTTAAACTGCCACAGAACCTGTGTAATTAATATGTGTCCGGAATTAAAGGGATGAGGTGGTAACCCTATTAGTATACTGTACTTAATTTGGAAGTGCAGAAGCACATTAATATGCCTCCTTGGCAAAAACAGAATTAGGGGCTACTGGAATAACTAAGGATCGCCTCTCTGGTTATTAACTGGAACTAGGGATTTCAGACACAGGCCAAGCTTTGTGACAGGAACAGAATCTGGGATGACTGGGGTACAAGGTACCATGGACTAGAAGGCAAAAGCCCTGGATAGTCACTAGACAGAATCTGGTAACTAATAGAATAAAAAACTGGAAGTGGCTGAGAAGCCGTCGTGACCTGGAAACTGGGAATAGACTGAAGGGCCGATAGTGACTGGAAGGCACACCTTCTTATTGGATATCAACAGGGCTGGCGCCACCATTAGGCAAATCTAGGCATTTGCCTAGGGCGCCAGCCACTGGAGGGCGGCACTTCGCCCCTCGCCTCTCGCCTTGAGGCTGCAGGGGTGTCCGTGCCGGGTACCTGCGGCACTGTGTGATCTGTCGGCGGGGTCCCTGCAGTGATGCGCACAATCCGGCAGCCAGGCGGTGGAGCGGGAAGCGCTGCTGGGTTTGAAAACATTCTGCATGCTGATTGGCTGAGATTCAGCCAATCAGCGTGCGGCGAGTTTTCAAACCCATCAGCGCTTCCCGCGCCGCCTGGCTGCCGGATTGTGCGCATCACTGCAGGGACCCCGCCGCCAGATCACACAGTGCCGCAGGTACCCCCCCCCCTCTAGGCACAGGGGCGGTGCAAGGCACCGGAGCGCCCCAGGCGAGGGCAATATCAAACCGATATTGTCATCTTATTTGCATACAGCCAGTAATGCAAATAAGATGACAATATCGGTTTGATATTGAAACGTTGTCCGAAATAAAGAGCACCTTATTTGCATTACTGACTGTGGAGTGCTGCACGTTCCTGTCTACTATATTATTCCTGTTGGTGCGGGCACCCACACAAGCAACGATTAAGGAGGATGTGCCGGGCATACCTGTTCTCTCTCTCTCTCTCTCTCTCTCTCTCTCTCTCTCTATATATATATATATATATATATATATATATATATATATATATATATATATGGGGTAGAGATCAGGCGGCACTCACGGACTCAATTTCTTGTGCAAAATGTTGTTTTATTTGTCCAACATGTTTCGGGCGTGCTGCCCGTCCTCAGGGATCAAAACCAAAGTGACAGTGCAAAACATATATAGTCACGCAATCAAAGTAAAACCCTCCCCCCTGTGCTATGCGGCTGTCCGCCCCTCTCACCTGCGTCTTCCATCAGCTATCCCCGCTTCCGTCTGCTCACAGCGTGTGTCGCTCGGTCCGGCGCCATTAGGGAGGCTGTCACTCTGCCCAGCTTCCAGACACTCCCCATGACGTCGTCCGGCGTCTCGCTACGCTGCGGGCCAGTAGAGAAGCCAGGCCTCGTTCTGGAGCCGGCAGTGGGGCTTGTCGCCATGGCACCTGGGGGAACATAAACAAAAAACGACATAAGTGTAATCGTGCTTGTTAACAATGCAAAACAGTGTTATAAGAGGCTGCTGCCAGCCAATTAAGAGGCGATGTAATCGCCAAATATGTGATAAAAACACTAGATAATAAAAGATAAAATAGTTTAAAACTTTGCAGACTAGCGTGGCACACAGTGGTACTGGGTGGGTGGAGAACTCTAATGAATATATAAGCAATCATTATTGAGTGCGAATAAGCACTGTGCTATTATTCTAATATAAATGAATTTATTGCTAGTTAATCACCGCCCACCGTCAACCTCCGTGAGTCATGCTTAGGTCTTCATTTTACAACACTGTATCATACTCAATAGAATCATCAAGCTTACTAAGGCCTATTGTTTAACTATATATGTATAGAAACATTATTATAAATAGTGGTACAATCCATGTTGTTCATTTAGACCTCGGGCGAGAGTGTTCCCAACAGGTGTATCCACCTGGCCTCCCGCTGTAGGAGCATCCTTTTCCTGTTCCATCCTCTGGGGGGTATAGGTACCTGGTCTATGATCTTGAACCTGATGCTGGCTACACTATGCTTTTTTTCTGCGCAGTGCCTTGCAACGGGCTGCTCGCTACGGTCAGACTCAAGGGCCTGTCTAATGGCAAGGCGATGATTCGCCATTCTTTCTTTGAACTGTGTCTCTGTCTTGCCCACGTAGTAAAGCCCACATGGGCAAGACAGGACATAAACAACATAGCGGCTGGAACACGTGACCGAGTGGTTGATTTTGATCTTGCGGCCTGTGTGGGGATGATTTACCGCGTCACCTGCTAACATGGAGCTGCATGTTATGCAGCCCACGCATTTGAAGC
Source organism: Crinia signifera (assembly GCF_055691185.1). Lineage (NCBI taxonomy): Eukaryota > Metazoa > Chordata > Amphibia > Anura > Myobatrachidae > Crinia > Crinia signifera. The sequence continues at coordinate 78,642,929 of NC_139228.1, read as the reverse complement.
AACCCTTGGGCCTGGATAGAAAATGAGTGGGCCTGTTACTTTTGGTAAATACTGCCACATCTGTCTTGACCAACTGATCAGCTAAATTGCAGCCCCTCTTGTATGCCGGCATTATACGAGTGTTATGCAGACTCTTAAGGTCCCTATCGGTGGCCACCAATGGCCAAAGGGCCTTGACCTGTCTGGTGATCTCCGCACTGCCCACTGCATGTTGGGTGACCCAGGGGATCCTATCATCAAGCTCCTTCTTTTTATTGGTGGTCTCTAATGCCTTGCTACGTGGGGTGTCAAGTACTTTGTTCTTGATGCTGATTAGGTCTTTCTTGTTGTAGCCCCTTTGCTCAAATTTGGTCTGCATGTTGTCTAGGGCTTCACGTGTTGCATCCTCATTGCTAGTGATCCTCCTCACCCTCAGCATTTGTGAGTAAGGAAGGCCCTGGCGTAATGCAATGGGATGACAACTATCGTGTCGCAAGATAGTATTGCGATCAGTGCTCTTTACGTACAGGGAGGTTTCTACCCTGTTGTTGTTTATTCTAATTTCCACATCCAGGAAATTAATGACCTCTGAGCTCATGTTATATGTTAACTTCACAGGATGGTTCTGCGAGTTATGTGCCACAAAGACATTTTTGAGTTCCTCAGGGGATCCCCTCCAAAAGATGATCAAATCATCTATGAACCTGCGGTACAGTATGATCTTATCCGCATAGGGGGCTAGAAACACCAATTGTTGGTCCACTTCGTTCATATACGCATTGGCGTAGGATGGGGCCACATTCGACCCCATCCCTACGCCAAGCCGCTGTCTGTACATTGCACCATTAAACAAAAAATAATTACGGTTCAGAACCAAATACAACAAGTCCATAAAGAGCGAGACTGGTGGGCCCTTATAGGCCTCATTAGATCTAATCATGCATTCTACTGCCCTCATGCCATCAATATGTGGTATGCATGTGTACAGCCCAACGACATCTGCACTGCACATCACAACAGCATTTGGCAAGGTGCCTAGGGCTTCCAGTAGCTCCAATAAGTGGTTTGTGTCCTTCAAATAGGACCGAGTGGCTTGTACACATGGATTGAGTAAAGCGTCCAAAAATGTGGATACCGGCTGAAAAAGCGAACCCCTGGCAGATATGATGGGTCTGCCAGGGGGCTTTTCCAGACTTTTGTGGACTTTAGGCAACATATTGAGTAGGGGGGTGATGGGGTACTCATTACATAACGCTTTCCCCAACTCCTCGTTGATAATGCCATCCCCTATGGCGGTATTAACTATGCTGTCCAACTCCTTTTTGTAGTCCTCCGTTGGGTCCTGTGTTAGGACCTCATAAATCTCGGCATCATCCAACTGTCGCTTGCATTCAATCATGTAATCTTGTAAATTTTGGACTACTACTGACCCACCTTTGTCCGCCTTGCGGATTACGATATCAGTCCTCTTCTTGAGGTCCTGTAAGGCGCTTCTTTCCTCTCTGGTCAAGTTGTTATGTTGTTGTTTATCTGGTGGAGTTTGACCAACTGATTCCATCATACGAGTGAAGGTTTTGATGGAAGGGCTCGGGACCTGCGGGTCATAAGTCGACCTTGGGCTAAGCTTCTTTAGTTGTGGAGGTATGTCCTGATCTCCTTGGGCTGTGTTGCTCTTCCCACTGAAGTGTTCCCTCAATCTTAGAGCTCGCCCAAATTTATAACAGTCCACAGTCCATTCAAATTGGTTGGGCAAATGGCTGGGGACAAATGACAATCCCTTTGATAAGACTGAAGTCTCAGCTGGAGTTAGAGGGGTCTTTGATAAATTGAATACCAGTTCTTCTACCGGCGGGCGTTTTTGCGTCCGGCTCTGCCTTTCGGCCTGCCGACCCCGCCTCGTCCGCCTCCTCTGGCGGTGGGTGGTATTGTGGGTAGTTTTAGACCCGCCCAGGTCTGAACCCCTAAAGGGTGATTGCCTTCAATGGTGTCATGGGTGCCATGTGGACCAATATCCACATCACTTGCTGAGGTGCTGGTTCCCTCTTCTTCCTCTCTGCGTCTGTATCGCTGTCTTCGTTGACGAGGAGGTGCCTGTGTACTGGTTTGCGACCCAGCCGTACTAAGCCAATGATATACTCTGTTGGTGTCGTAATCAGCCTGTACTTTCCTCCGCTTCTCCCTTTTAAACTTGAGAAGTTCCTTGTGATAGGTCTCAATCTGATTTTTCAGCTTGGCACCCCAATCCGTCTGTGTGTCAACTGTGAGTGTCGACACATGTGTGGATTCAAAGGCAGACAATTTATCTTTCACCGCCTTCAGTTCCTTGGTCGATTCGTCCACCACCAATAGGATCAGGTCCATGGAGCACTTGTTCAAGATGCTCACCCATCTTTTACAGAAGGCGACACTGTTCCTGCCTATGGTGGGGACATTCCGGACCCGAAATCCCAGCGAGATTTGCTTTTCTTTGTAGTACTCCGCCAAAGTAGACGCATGAAGCATATAGTCAATCTCTCTCTTTTTCAGGGAGTACCAATCCCTATACAGCTCATCATTTTCCACTGTCGGCACTTGTGACTGCACAAACGCAGCTTGTATAATATTATCAGCCTCACTGTCCGAATAACTGAAGCGGTCTCCTGTGTCAATTTGGGTTAAATTGACACCCGCTAAATTGGGCTCCATAGCCTGGGGTCAGATGGAAACACCGGATGGGTTATTGCTCACGCCCCCTTATGCTGCAAACAGATGTTATGGATTTTCCCTTTGATTGAGGATGTAAAACAGCCTTGTCTGGGTGCCTTGTCCGGATGCAGGGCTGGATGTCTCACAGTCTGCGGTACCTTAATATTCTGTGTGGTGACCGGCACTCCCAAATAGCAGGCTCAATATATGCTAGCCTGGTGCCTTCCAGCATGGACCCTCCGGTCCTGTTATATGGGGTAGAGATCAGGCGGCACTCACGGACTCAATTTCTTGTGCAAAATGTTGTTTTATTTGTCCAACATGTTTCGGGCGTGCTGCCCGTCCTCAGGGATCAAAACCAAAGTGACAGTGCAAAACATATATAGTCACGCAATCAAAGTAAAACCCTCCCCCCTGTGCTATGCGGCTGTCCGCCCCTCTCACCTGCGTCTTCCATCAGCTATCCCCGCTTCCGTCTGCTCACAGCGGTCCGGCGCCATTAGGGAGGCTGTCACTCTGCCCAGCTTCCAGACACTCCCCATGACGTCGTCCGGCGTCTCGCTACGCTGCGGGCCAGTAGAGAAGCCAGGCCTCGTTCTGGAGCCGGCAGTGGGGCTTGTCGCCATGGCACCTGGGGGAACATAAACAAAAAACGACATAAGTGTAAACGTGCTTGTTAACAATGCAAAACAGTGTTATAAGAGGCTGCTGCCAGCCAATTAAGAGGCGATGTAATCGCCAAATATGTGATAAAAACACTAGATAATAAAAGATAAAATAGTTTAAAAATTTGCAGACTAGCGTGGCACACAGTGGTACTGGGTGGGTGGAGAACTCTAATGAATATATAAGCAATCATTATTGAGTGCGAATAAGCACTGTGCTATTATTCTAATATAATTGAATTTATTGCTAGTTAATCACCGCCCACCGTCAACCTCCGTGAGTCATGCTTAGGTCTTCATTTTACAACACTGTATCATACTCAATAGAATCATCAAGCTTACTAAGGCCTATTGTTTAACTATATATGTATAGAAACATTATTATAAATAGTGGTACAATCCATGTTGTTCATTTAGACCTCGGGGCGAGAGTGTCCCCAACAGGTGTATCCACCTGGCCTCCCGCTGTAGGAGCACCCTTTTCCTGTTCCCTCCTCTGGGGGGTATAGGTACCTGGTCTATGATCTTGGACCTGATGCTGGCTACACTATGCTTTTTTTCTGCGCAGTGCCTTGCAACGGGCTGCTCGCTACGGCCAGACTCAAGGGCCTGTCTAATGGCAAGGCCATGATTCACCATTCTTTCTTTGAACTGTGTCTCTGTCTTGCCCACGTAGTAAAGCCCACATGGGCAAGACAGGACATAAACAACATAGCGGCTGGAACACGTGACCGAGTGGTTGATTTTGATCTTGCGGCCTGTGTGGGGATGATTTACCGCGTCACCTGCTAACATGGAGCTGCATGTTATGCAGCCCACGCATTTGAAGCAACCCTTGGGCCTGGATAGAAAATGAGTGGGCCTGTTACTTTTTGTAACATTGAGGGAACACTTCAGTGGGAAGAGCGACACAGCCCAAGGAGATCAGGACATACCTCCACAACTAAAGAAGCTTAGCCCAAGGTCGACTTATGACCCGCAGGTCCCGAGCCCTTCCATCAAAACCTTCACTCGTATGATGGAATCAGTTGGTCAAACTCCGCCAGATAAACAACAACATAACAACTTGACCAGAGAAGAAAGAAGCGCCTTACAGGACCTCAAGAAGAGGACTGATATCGTAATCCGCAAGGCGGACAAAGGTGGGTCAGTAGCAGTCCAAGATTTACAAGATTACATGATTGAATGCAAGCGACAGTTGGATGATGCCGAGATTTATGAGGTCCTAACACAGGACCCAACGGAGGACTACAAAAAGAAGTTGGACAGCATTGTTAATACCGCCATAGGGGATGGCATTATCAACGAGGAGTTGGGGAAAGCGTTATGTAATGAGTACCCCATCACCCCCCTACTCAATATGTTGCCTAAAGTCCACAAAAGTCTGGAAAAGCCCCCTGGCAGACCCATCATATCTGCCAGGGGTTCGCTTTTTCAGCCGGTATCCACATTTTTGGACGCTTTACTCAATCCATGTGTACAAGCCACTCGGTCCTATTTGAAGGACACAAACCACTTATTGGAGCTACTGGAAGCCCTAGGCACCTTGCCAAATGATGTTGTGATGTGCAGTGCAGATGTCGTTGGGCTGTACACATGCATACCACATATTGATGGCATGAGGGCAGTAGAATGCATGATTAGATCTAATGAGGCCTATAAGGGCCCACCAGTCTCGCTCTTTATGGACTTGTTGTATTTGGTTCTGAACCGTAATTATTTTTTGTTTAATGGTGCAATGTACAGACAGCGGCTTGGCGTAGCGATGGGGTCGAATGTGGCCCCATCCTACGCCAATGCGTATATGAACGAAGTGGACCAACAATTGGTGTTTCTAGCCCCCTATGCGGATAAGATCATACTGTACCGCAGGTTCATAGATGATTTGATCATCTTTTGGAGGGGATCCCCTGAGGAACTCAAAAATGTCTTTGTGGCACATAACTCGCAGAACCATCCTGTGAAGTTAACATATAACATGAGCTCAGAGGTCATTAATTTCCTGGATGTGGAAATTAGAATAAACAACAACAGGGTAGAAACCTCCCTGTACGTAAAGAGCACTGATCGCAATACTATCTTGCGACACGATAGTTGTCATCCCATTGCATTACGCCAGGGCCTTCCTTACTCACAAATGCTGAGGGTGAGGAGGATCACTAGCAATGAGGATGCAACACGTGAAGCCCTAGACAACATGCAGACCAAATTTGAGCAAAGGGGCTACAACAAGAAAGACCTAATCAGCATCAAGAACAAAGTACTTGACACCCCACGTAGCAAGGCATTAGAGACCACCAATAAAAAGAAGGAGCTTGGTGATAGGATCCCCTGGGTCACCCAACATGCAGTGGGCAGTGCGGAGATCACCAGACAGGTCAAGGCCCTTTGGCCATTGGTGGCCACCGATAGGGACCTAAAGAGTCTGCATAACACTCGTATAATGCTGGCATACAAGAGGGGCCGCAATTTAGCTGATCAGTTGGTCAAGACAGATGTGGCAGTATTTACCAAAAGTAACAGGCCCACTCATTTTCTATCCAGGCCCAAGGGTTGCTTCAAATGCGTGGGCTGCATAACATGCAGCTCCATGTTAGCAGGTGACGCGGTAAATCATCCCCACACAGGCCGCAAGATCAAAATCAACCACTCGGTCACGTGTTCCAGCCGCTATGTTGTTTATGTCCTGTCTTGCCCATGTGGGCTTTACTACGTGGGCAAGACAGAGACACAGTTCAAAGAAAGAATGGCGAATCATCGCCTTGCCATTAGACAGGCCCTTGAGTCTGGCCGTAGCGAGCAGCCCGTTGCAAGGCACTGCGCAGAAAAAAAGCATAGTGTAGCCAGCATCAGGTCCAAGATCATAGACCAGGTACCTATACCCCCCAGAGGAGGGAACAGGAAAAGGATGCTCCTACAGCGGGAGGCCAGGTGGATACACCTGTTGGGGACACTCTCGCCCCGAGGTCTAAATGAACAACATGGATTGTACCACTATTTATAATAATGTTTCTATACATATATAGTTAAACAATAGGCCTTAGTAAGCTTGATGATTCTATTGAGTATGATACAGTGTTGTAAAATGAAGACCTAAGTATGACTCACTGAGGTTGACGGTGGGCGGTGATTAACTAGCAATAAATTCATTTATATTAGAATAATAGCACAGTGCTTATTCGCACTCAATAATGATTGCTTATATATTCATTAGAGTTCTCCACCCACCCAGTACCACTGTGTGCCACGCTAGTCTGCAAATTTTTAAACTATTTTATCTTTTATTATCTAGTGTTTTTATCACATATTTGGCGATTACATCGCCTCTTAATTGGCTGGCAGCAGCCTCTTATAACACTGTTTTGCATTGTTAACAAGCACGTTTACACTTATGTCGTTTTTTGTTTATGTTCCCCCAGGTGCCATGGCGACAAGCCCCACTGCCGGCTCCAGAACGAGGCCTGGCTTCTCTACTGGCCCGCAGCGTAGCGAGACGCCGGACGACGTCATGGGGAGTGTCTGGAAGCTGGGCAGAGTGACAGCCTCCCTAATGGCGCTGGACCGAGCGACGCACGCTGTGAGCAGACGGAAGCGGGGATAGCTGATGGAAGACGCAGGTGAGAGGGGCGGACAGCTGCATAGCACAGGGGGGAGGGTTTTACTTTGATTGTGTGACTATATATGTTTTGCACTGTCACTTTGGTTTTGATCCCTGAGGACGGGCAGCACGCCCGAAACATGTTGGACAAATAAAACAACATTTTGCACAAGAAATTGAGTCCGTGAGTGCCGCCTGATCTCTACCCCATATAACAGGACCGGAGGGTCCATGCTGGAAGGCACCAGGCTAGCATATATTGAGCCTGCTATTTGGGAGTGCCGGTCACCACACAGAATATTAAGGTGCCGCAGACTGTGAGACATTCCGCCCTGCATCCGGACAAGGCACCCAGACAAGGCTGTTTTACATCCTCAATCAAAGGGAAAATCCATAACATCTGTTTGCAGCATAAGGGGGCGTGAGCAATAACCCATCCGGTGTTTCCATCTGACCCCAGGCTATGGAGCCCAATTTAGCGGGTGTCAATTTAACCCAAATTGACACAGGAGACCGCTTCAGTTATTCGGACAGTGAGGCTGATAATATTATACAAGCTGCGTTTGTGCAGTCACAAGTGCCGGCAGTGGAAAATGATGAGCTGTATAGGGATTGGTACTCCCTGAAAAAGAGAGAGATTGACTATATGCTTCATGCGTCTACTTTGGCGGAGTACTACAAAGAAAAGCAAATCCCGCGGGGATTTCGGGTCTGGAATGTCCCCACCATAGGCAGGAACAGTGTCGCCTTCTGTAAAAGATGGGTGAGCATCTTGAACAAGTGCTCCATGGACCTGATCCTATTGGTGGTGGACGAATCGACCAAGGAACTGAAGGCGGTGAAAGATAAATTGTCTGCCTTTGAATCCACACATGTGTCGACACTCACAGTTGACACACAGACGGATTGGGGTGCCAAGCTGAAAAATCAGATTGAGACCTATCACAAGGAACTTCTCAAGTTTAAAAGGGAGAAGCGGAGGAAAGTACAGGCTGATTACGACACCAACAGAGTATATCATTGGCTTAGTATGGCTGGGTCGCAAACCAGTACACAGGCACCTCCTCGTCAACGAAGACAGCGATACAGATGCAGAGAGGAAGAAAAGGGAACCAGCACCTCAGCAAGTGATGTGGATATTGGTCCACATGGCACCCATGACACCATTGAAGGCAATCACCCTTTAGGGGTTCAGACCCGGGCGGGTCTAAAACTACCCACAATACCACCCACCGCCAGAGGAGGCGGACGAGGCGGGGTCGGCAGGCCGAAAGGCAGAGCCGGACGCAAAAACGCCCGCCGGTAGAAGAACTGGTATTCAATTTATCAAAGACCCCTCTAACTCCAGCTGAGACTTCAGTCTTATCAAAGGGATTGTCATTTGTCCCCAGCCATTTGCCCAACCAATTTGAATGGACTGTGGACTGTTATAAATTTGGGCGAGCTCTAAGATTGAGGGAACACTTCAGTGGGAAGAGCGACACAGCCCAAGGAGATCAGGACATACCTCCACAACTAAAGAAGCTTAGCCCAAGGTCGACTTATGACCCGCAGGTGCCGAGCCCTTCCATCAAAACCTTCACTCGTATGATGGAATCAGTTGGTCAAACTCCGCCAGATAAACAACAACATAACAACTTGACCAGAGAGGAAAGAAGCGCCTTACAGGACCTCAAGAAGAGGACTGATATCGTAATCCGCAAGGCGGACAAAGGTGGGTCAGTAGTAGTCCAAGATTTACAAGATTACATGATTGAATGCAATCGACAGTTGGATGATGCCGAGATTTATGAGGTCCTAACACAGGACCCAACTGAGGACCACAAAAAGGAGTTGGACAGCATAGTTAATACCGCCATAGGGGATGGCATTATCAACGAGGAGTTGGGGAAAGCGTTATGTAATGAGTACCCCATCACCCCCCTACTCAATATGTTGCCTAAAGTCCACAAAAGTCTGGAAAAGCCCCCTGGCAGACCCATCATATCTGCCAGGGGTTCGCTTTTTCAGCTGGTATCCACATTTTTGGACGCTTTACTCAATCCATGTGTACAAGCCACTCGGTCCTATTTGAAGGACACAAACCACTTATTGGAGCTACTGGAAGCCCTAGGCACCTTGCCAAATGATGTTGTGATGTGCAGTGCAGATGTCGTTGGGCTGTACACATGCATACCACATATTGATGGCATGAGGGCAGTAGAATGCATGATTAGATCTAATGAGGCCTATAAGGGCCCACCAGTCTCGCTCTTTATGGACTTGTTGTATTTGGTTCTGAACCGTAATTATTTTTTGTTTAATGGTGCAATGTACAGACAGCGGCTTGGCGTAGCGATGGGGTCGAATGTGGCCCCATCCTACGCCAATGCGTATATGAACGAAGTGGACCAACAATTGGTGTTTCTAGCCCCCTATGCGGATAAGATCATACTGTACCGCAGGTTCATAGATGATTTGATCATCTTTTGGAGGGGATCCCCTGAGGAACTCAAAAATGTCTTTGTGGCACATAACTCGCAGAACCATCCTGTGAAGTTAACATATAACATGAGCTCAGAGGTCATTAATTTCCTGGATGTGGAAATTAGAATAAACAACAACAGGGTAGAAACCTCCCTGTACGTAAAGAGCACTGATCGCAATACTATCTTGCGACACGATAGTTGTCATCCCATTGCATTACGCCAGGGCCTTCCTTACTCACAAATGCTGAGGGTGAGGAGGATCACTAGCAATGAGGATGCAACACGTGAAGCCCTAGACAACATGCAGACCAAATTTGAGCAAAGGGGCTACAACAAGAAAGACCTAATCAGCATCAAGAACAAAGTACTTGACACCCCACGTAGCAAGGCATTAGAGACCACCAATAAAAAGAAGGAGCTTGGTGATAGGATCCCCTGGGTCACCCAACATGCAGTGGGCAGTGCGGAGATCACCAGACAGGTCAAGGCCCTTTGGCCATTGGTGGCCACCGATAGGGACCTAAAGAGTCTGCATAACACTCGTATAATGCCGGCATACAAGAGGGGCCGCAATTTAGCTGATCAGTTGGTCAAGACAGATGTGGCAGTATTTACCAAAAGTAACAGGCCCACTCATTTTCTATCCAGGCCCAAGGGTTGCTTCAAATGCGTGAGCTGCATAACATGCAGCTCCATGTTAGCAGGTGACGCGGTAAATCATCCCCACACAGGCCGCAAGATCAAAATCAACCACTCGGTCACGTGTTCCAGCCGCTATGTTGTTTATGTCCTGTCTTGCCCATGTGGGCTTTACTACGTGGGCAAGACAGAGACACAGTTCAAAGAAAGAATGGCGAATCATCGCCTTGCCATTAGACAGGCCCTTGAGTCTGGCCGTAGCGAGCAGCCCGTTGCAAGGCACTGCGCAGAAAAAAAGCATAGTGTAGCCAGCATCAGGTCCAAGATCATAGACCAGGTACCTATACCCCCCAGAGGAGGGAACAGGAAAAGGATGCTCCTACAGCGGGAGGCCAGGTGGATACACCTGTTGGGGACACTCTCGCCCCGAGGTCTAAATGAACAACATGGATTGTACCACTATTTATAATAATGTTTCTATACATATATAGTTAAACAATAGGCCTTAGTAAGCTTGATGATTCTATAGAGTATGATACAGTGTTGTAAAATGAAGACCTAAGCATGACTCACGGAGGTTGACGGTGGGCGGTGATTAACTAGCAATAAATTCATTTATATTAGAATAATAGCACAGTGCTTATTCGCACTCAATAATGATTGCTTATATATTCATTAGAGTTCTCCACCCACCCAGTACCACTGTGTGCCACGCAAGTCTGCAAATTTTTAAACTATTTTATCTTTTATTATCTAGTGTTTTTATCACATATTTGGCGATTACATCGCCTCTTAATTGGCTGGCAGCAGCCTCTTATAACACTGTTTTGCATTGTTAACAAGCACGTTTACACTTATGTCGTTTTTTGTTTATGTTCCCCCAGGTGCCATGGCGACAAGCCCCACTGCCGGCTCCAGAACAAGGCCTGGCTTCTCTACTGGCCCGCAGCGTAGCGAGACGCCGGACGACGTCATGGGGAGTGTCTGGAAGCTGGGCAGAGTGACAGCCTCCCTAATGGCGCCGGACCGAGCGACGCACGCTGTGAGCAGACGGAAGCGGGGATAGCTGATGGAAGACGCAGGTGAGAGGGGCGGACAGCCGCATAGCACAGGGGGGAGGGTTTTACTTTGATTGCGTGACTATATATGTTTTGCACTGTCACTTTGGTTTTGATCCCTGAGGACGGGCAGCACGCCCGAAACATGTTGGACAAATAAAACAACATTTTGCACAAGAAATTAAATCCATGAGTGCCGCCTGATCTCTACCCCATATAACAGGACCGGAGGGTCCATGCTGGAAGGACCCAGGCTAGCATATATTTAGCCTGCTATTTGGGAGTGCCGGTCACCACACAGTATATATATATATATATATATATATATATATATATATATATATAAATGTAGCAACACTATGGAGGAAAATACTGATATCAGGAAACAAGGTTTGTTTAAGCCAATTTCGAATTCCGTGAGCAGAGGCGGTAGTGCCTGGAATATCAGAAATGGACTCTGCAGCTAATTCATACATGGAGTCAGTGACTGTGGCCAAGACTCTATTGCATTCTGTTGCGCACACGGAAAAATGTGCATAGGAAAGAGGGTGACAGCAGGTCGCTCTCGCTTGCTGAATTGCGGCCCCATAAAACGCCCGTAGCCCTGATCCCCGGCCTAGCCCGCCATTGCTTACAACCTGGAGAGCCCAGCAGCAATGAACTCCATTCCCTCTGGGACATTCACCGCTGCTGCAGCCTATATCACACAGCCGGGGATGGACTAGCAGCTTGGAGCCAGTGGAGGAAGCGGGGACCAAGCTGTGCTGCCGGGTGCCAGGGGAATGGTTCTACAGCCGGGCAAAGGGAGAGTGGAGTTCCTGCTGCTGAGAACCGGGTGGAGGCAGGGACAGAACTGCCGACGGAGAGGGAAGGGGGATGTAAGAGGTGCCTGGGCCCCTTAGGCTGTCTTAGTGGCCGGGCACGGGACTCCAGGCCCTCGCAGTACCCCCCTGTTGGCGGCCCTGATCCGTCTAACACTGCAGTACAAGTAAGTAGGGTATGCCTACTATAACAGCATCCTACTCATACTTAATTTACTACACTTTGAAAGAAACGGTTATGGGCTTTGCTCCCATTACATCTGTGGTGAGTTAGGTATGCCATTCGTCTAGCAGTCACATACCTATTTTAAAGAAACCTTTACACCTACTATTTACCCACATGTAAGTAAGGTATTTAACTTACCATAAGATCTTCCCTATGGTATGGTAATTATTTAAATAATTAGATTGGTATTTATGTCTAAAAATGTTATATTTTCTGGGGGATTTTTGTATTCTGTCTTTTATTCTTTTATAAATTGTGATTTTTTACTGTCACTGTTTCACATGTATTATTAAACACCACACGGTCCCTTTCTTTACTAGCCACCGGGTGCCGGTTGCATACACTAGCTACCAAGAGTCTCAGTGGAGAGAGGAACACATCAGCCACACTGGGTGCCTGAGGCAGAGGCGGACTCAGGGCCTTATTTTGGTTCATTCTTTCTGACAAAATCCTTCTTAGATGGGCAAAACCATGTGCACTGCAGGTGGGGCAGATGTTACTTGTGCAGAGAGAATTAGATTTGGGTGGGGTTTTACTTCAAAGTGAGATCTATATTGCAGTGTAAAAATAAAGCAGTCAGTATTTTCCCTGCACAGAAACAAAATTACTCACCCAAATCTAATTCTCTCTGCACATGTTACATCTGCCCCACCTGCAGTGCACATGGTTTTGTCCATCTAAGAAGGATTTTGTCAGAAAGAATGAACCAAAATAAGGCCCTCAGGCACTGCTGCTGGTTGCCTGTACAGTTGAGGTCGGGATGACAACATGAACTTAAGGTCGAAGAGTTGGGGGGGGGGGGGGTGGTAGGAGATTGCTGTATAAAGAGGAGAGCTGGAGCTGGCAGTTAGGCAATGATTCAGGAAGCTGCCTCTCATACAATAATAAAATAAGACAACAGTATTTGAATGAAGTGCCAAAAGGACATATCATTGCATACTGGCACTTTGAGCACTGACTATAAAACTATTTCCTTATAGATTGGAAGCTTGCAAGCAGGGCCTTCCTACCTTTCTGACTGTGTGTTGTTACCCAGTTTGTTTTGCCACTGTTGTTTCCAATTGTGAAGCTCAACTGCACTATATAAGAAACTGTTAATAATAAATAAATAAAATGTCAGTACTACATTATATAATTTAACAAAACAAAAAAATGACAATTTCAACTAAGAGTTCCTACCTGGGGGTATCCGTAAAGCTTGGTTAACCTTGCTATACAGTAGGTGGCAGATGACAACAAATGTCCAATCACAGCAACTGTCTTGTGACTCTTCTGACAGACGTAGTTCAGAGCTGGTTCCGTAGACTCTGAAATGCTCATTAGAGTACCTTTTACCGCTAAATTTTCACTGGTACATGAATCATAAATCTGAAATCCTAATGTAATATTAGGAAGAATGTCTGTTCTGTTGTTAATCTCCTCAATGGTATAAATAAAGGCCAAGAAATGCTTTAAGTATTGAAATAATGGACTGTAGTGATAAAAAAAATATTAAGAATCAACATTAAAGAACACTTTCAACACATAATTGATATTTTAAAACAATATATACTGTGTATATACGCATATCCCTGTTGAACCACAAATGCGGAAGTGCGGGTCCGGAGCTCTGTGAGACGCACAGCTTAGTGAGGCAGAAGTAGGCGGGTTCGCCTCTTCCGCAACAGTGATACGCACACCGAAGGATGGCGTGCGCACATGGAACTAATGATGTTCTAACATTTGTATAGGTGAGTGTCCTTCTTAATTACTACATTTCTCTAATTATTATAACTAAGTGATCTGTTAGGTAATTGGCCATCACCTTAATGCAGGCTTTCCCAACCACGTTCCTCAAGACACAGTGCAGGTTTTAGTGATATCCAGGCTTCAGCACAGATGGTTTAATAAGTATCCCTCAGGTACTAATTAAGTCACCTGTGCTCAAGCCTGGATATCACTAAAACCTGCACTGTTGGTGTGTCTTGAGGACCGTGGTTAGGAAAGCCTGCCTTAATGAGAAGGTGGTGATTTATGGTATTTAGTTACAGCAAAGGGGAGTCCATCTCACATCTGCTCCAGGGATTCAGGCATTTGCTGCGGTGTTTCTTGAAAAAGGGTCATGCTTGGACCTGAAACGTCGACCTTGTTTTAATGGATTAAATAAAGCCTTGAAGTTTTACCCTCTTTCTAAAGTCTGGTGAGTGCGCTCTTTATCGTTTGGATATTTTCGGCCCGCAAGGAATATGGCTTGAGTTTATGGACACCCCAGCACCTTCCCACTGAATGTTGTGAGTGCTGTTTTTTACAGGAATATATATATATATATATATATATATATAAAAAAGTTTGTTCAGCAGGATGGCACTCAATGCAAATAAATTAACTCTTCGGTGCCAGGAACTTAATACAGTAATAGAGAGCACTTACCCCCCTTCCTTTGCAGGCGAGGATGGAACCGGCACACGAGTTTTTAGTGAAGAAAAAAAGGTGAAGTTTATTGTACAAGCATAATTTTGCACAAACAATCAGCTGTAACCTAACAGCCGTTTCAACCACTTCCTAGTGGTTTTCGTCAGAGGTGAAGAGTCATTGTACTGAGCCATTTAAATAGCATACAATTGCGCCAAATTTTACACCAGAAAGAGGCCAGTCAGACCTCCTGTGACGCCAGCAAGCGTCACATACAGTGAGTGACAGCGGGGCTTGGTTGCTGGGGGCGCGGCTCATGGTGAGTCATCAGGGAACTCCCGAGCGTCAGCGCTGTGCTGGCTGCGGGGTTGCCCTGTGTAGTGCGACTCCGTGGCAGCTGACTGCGGGGGTACAGCAGCGTTGCTGCTACAGTCTGGTGGGAGTGAGGTCAGTGGTGGGATGGGGTGCGCGCACGGAGGTCTGATTGCCCAGTTAAACATACAGCGAGCATCAACATGCGGGGGAATAATGGAAAAAGCCTGTTGCATATCTGCTATACAGCAGAGGGTAAAATCACAGTCAACACAACGATAGTAAAGGTGGTCAATATACTAGAGGCACACTATGATCGCCAGTATCAAGTGAAATAAGACTCTGTATGCAGTGGTAACATACATTGAACTTCATCCCAAACTGCCGACACCTGCGTGTGTCGATCATAGATGGGAAGTTTGTGAACAGTATGTTGAATACAGCACTCCTGTCCTAACATAAGACGCTCCACTAGCAGGACACAATAAGGCAATCAGTGCATGTCCAGTCGACACAGGGCCGTGTCGACTGGACATGCACTGATTGCCTTATTGTGTCCTGCTAGTGGATCGTCTTATGTTAGGACAGGAGTGCTGTATTCAACATACTGTTCACAAACTTCCCATCTATGATCGACACACGCAGGTGTCGGCAGTTTGGGATGAAGTTCAATGTATGTTACCACTGCATACAGAGTCTTATTTCACTTGATACTGGCGATCATAGTGTGCCTCTAGTATATTGACCACCTTTACTATCGTTGTGTTGACTGTGATTTTACCCTCTGCTGTATAGCAGATATGCAACAGGCTTTTTCCATTATTCCCCCGCATGTTGATGCTCGCTGTATGTTTAACTGGGCAATCAGACCTCCGTGCGCGCACCCCATCCCACCACTGACCTCACTCCCACCAGACTGTAGCAGCAACGCTGCTGTACCCCCGCAGTCAGCTGCCACGGAGTCGCACTACACAGGGCAACCCCGCAGCCAGCACAGCGCTGACGCTCGGGAGTTCCCTGATGACTCACCATGAGCCGCGCCCCCAGCAACCAAGCCCCGCTGTCACTCACTGTATGTGACGCTTGCTGGCGTCACAGGAGGTCTGACTGGCCTCTTTCTGGTGTAAAATTTGGCGCAATTGTATGCTATTTAAATGGCTCAGTACAATGACTCTTCACCTCTGACGAAAACCACTAGGAAGTGGTTGAAACGGCTGTTAGGTTACAGCTGATTGTTTGTGCAAAATTATGCTTGTACAATAAACTTCACCTTTTTTTCTTCACTAAAAACTCGTGTGCCGGTTCCATCCTCGCCTGCAAAGGAAGGGGGGTAAGTGCTCTATATATATATATATATATATATATATATATATATATATATATATATATATATATATATATAGCTTCCTGAGGCGGCACTCCGATAGGCTTGAAGAATAAATGGAAATGATAAGCTGGTGCCTTCCAAATGAAGGAGCGGTGTCCCGGTCCCAAACGTACAGGTAGGTGGGGGCGGCGGCACTCAGCAGAAATAAAACACGATAAACCAGCAAGTGACTTGCCAACGTTTCAAAGCCGTGTGGCTTCTTTATCAAGGCATACTGTGAAGAACATATATATATATATATCCTGTTGTTTGGCACTCAGGAAAATGGGACAACTTGCCGGGGTGCCTTCTCAAGCATTAGTATATACCCGATACCTCCTGGTCTTGGCAGATCCAGCAAGGAGAAGCGGCACTCCACGGTCTTATAATAAATGGTATTTTTATTCCATCAGGTGAAAGTTGTTTCAGTGCGCCACGTCACATCCGGTGGTGATGTTGCTGCATCCCTAGCAAGAAATGAAATTATGCTGATTTTTAATTATCAAACTCTTGCTCCAAATGGTCTTAATAAAGACTTTGATCTCAAATGGTTCATAAAACCTATTTTTATTCGGGTTATCATATAAATTGTATTCTTCATACTTTTTTTATACCCGTTTACAGTTATTATTACATGTCAATTAATTGTATTTTTATATTTTTATCTATTTCCCATTATGCACCTTTAAAAATTATGGAGGATGAATCATTATGCACAAGACACTTTCTGAGAGTTCCCCTGTACGTCACATCCGGTTCCGGGTAAATACCGGAAGTCGGAAGTATAATCTCGGCATGATTACCGCGATTTGGAGCATTTGGACATTACAATAAGTAAAATGTGGAGCTGTTGGGGACCATGCTTATATGGGAAATTCCGGGATTAGGCTGTTAGGATGATCCATGTCAGGCATTAGGTTCTCCCCAATAGGGGTATAAATATGGGACTAAGCCCCTTTCCTCTACATGCCTTGAAAAAGAAACCCTTGTGGTTTCGAAACGCGTTAACGGTACAGAGGACAAGGTGAACTGACTGACCTGGGTGACTAGCTTCCAGGGACGCCTGTTTGTTGCATTCAACATCTGCTTTTTTGTCTACTTTGCTATTGTAGACAACATCACTAGGTGAGAGCCAGCTGTTTCAAACCTTGTTTTTAATGTAAATATTTTGTGAATAAATAGTGGTACTTTACTATACCAGCTCTTTGATCTTATTTACATGTGACAACGAGAATTGGAGATACCTAGAAATGTTGGTGACGTTACAGCTCCCTCAAGATGCGATTGTAGTCTACCCTGAAAAGTAGACTAAATCCAAGGGTACGAGTCTCAACAATTATTGGATAATTAAGCAGCATATGTTTTAATGGTTTTTACCGTATTAAACTATTGTTGTTTTCTCTCTCTTTCTGTTTTGGATACAACCAATAAGAAACGATAGAGAGGATCAAATTCTGCACCAAGGCATTGTCAGTATTGTGGTTGGTTTTATATTTATAAAATAGCCACATTTCTCATACAATATGAAACCATGTGCACTTTCCATAAAAAATAAAATAATTGACCATATACAGCAGTGAAAAATTATTTAGATATATAGAGAAAAATACTTTTGATATTTAACCATAAATATTCTTAAGAGGAAAATTAATAAAAAAAAAAAAAAAAAACAGAAAAAGAAAACAGAACCATTACGGTGGGAATTTACTAAAGGAAATTTGTAAAAAATAGGTGTATTTGTATTTAGAAATACACTTATTTTTGACATTTACTATCCCGAAAATACGGCAATTCGTATTCGTATTGATAGCACATCAATACGAATACAAATTGCCGTATTTTCGGGATAGTAAATGTCAAAAATAAGTGTATTTCTAAATACAAATACACCTATACAAATGTCCTTTAGTAAATTTCCCCCATCTCTAAAATGGATACATTTTACTATTACAGCGCGCACACAAAACGACATACTGTATCGTTCAGAATTACTTGAGGAAAGGAGTTATCTCCATCCCCTCATTTAACCCCGTTGGGTATAAAGTATCAAGACTGTAAATCCAATATGATTCTTTTCTCAGTAACAAGTTTTCTCTGTTCCCCCCTCTAACATCCAATGTCACATGTTCCAAACCTTTGAATCTCATCCCTATAGCATTGCTTGCCTGGCAATCTTTAAAGTGTCGGGGAACACTGTGTGTAGTTATCCCATTTGTGATAGTGCTCTAAGATACGAATTTTGAGCATTCTTTTTGTTTGCCCCACATATCTTTTCCCGCAGAGATACACTACATGGAGATACACTACATGGGTGGTCAAACAATTCATGACACCTTTTACACTCAGTTCATTCTTATTTTTGCCTTCTACTTTTTCATCCTCTTGATGCTATGGGAACACATTTGGTACTTGTGACTTATCTGGGCGCCTGATGTTGAAATTGTATGCCAGTACCCTAAGCATGCGATTTGATGCGATTTGACGCGATTTCCCTTGAAATACCCTTGAAGAGAAAATCGCGTTGCATTGTATGCTATTGTATTGCATGCAATGCGATTTGATGCGATTTTAATATGTACAGGCACCCAGATGCCTGTTTCCTATGTGAAATGGCCCCCCAGACCCCATTTTTAATTGTATACCCACCCTGATGGCTAAATGACCCCCATTGTTAAAGCCACCCCACTATCAGCGCCAACCCGAAGCGTGGCGAGTGCAGCGAGCCCGCGAGGGGCGGCGGTACGCTTCCTCCGACCTTTTCATACCCCCACTATCCACATCGGCGTGGAGTTTATTCTATATAGTGTGCCGAGCGAGGGGCCGTGGATACCTTCAGAGCTATACGCGTCCCCTCGCGGGCTTCACAGGTATTCGCATCCGCTCGCCACGCTTCGGGCTCGGTGGCTCGCTGCGCTCGCCACACTATATAAAATCAACTCCATGCCGACGTGGATAGTGGGGGTATGAAAAGGTCGGAGGACGCGTACCACCGCCCCTCGCGGGCTCGCTGCGCTCGCCACACTTCGGGTTGGCGTTGATAGTGGGGTGGCGTTAACAATGGGGGGCATTTAGCCATCAGGGTGGGTATACAATTAGGGGGGCCATTTCACATATGAAACAGGCATCTGGGTGCCTTCACATATTAAAATCGCGGCAAATCGTGGCAAATCGCAGCAAATCGCATTGCATGCAATCTGATTGTATGCGATGTGATTTGGCGCGATTTTTAGGTGCGATGAAGAAAATCGGGCGCCCAGATAAGTCGCAAGTACCACACATTTTACATCAACCACAATGGTATATCTGATAAATGTATTTGTAAAGAGGAGTAAGGACCAACCCAGAATAGCAACGATATACCACTTACCAAAAGTCCACAGAAGCCAAACCGCCACACCAGGACGCCCCATTATTTCTGGGGTAGACTCTTTGACATCAAGGGTCTTAGAATGGGTGGATTCCCATCTGAATAAATATGTCCCAAATTTAAAATGTTATGTCAAGGATTCAACAGCTGTTTTACAACTTGTAGAGCAAATAAAATGGGACAGAAATTCCAATTGGGGGACAATCGATGTTGATTCTTTGTATACATCGATACCCCATGATAAAGGGTTGGATTGTATCTATCAGGTACTCTCCCATGATATGTCGTTTTGTGTGCGCGCTTTAATAGTAAAATGTATCCATTTTATAGATATAATGGTTCCGTTTTTTACTTTTTTTTTTATTTTTTTTTATTAATTCTCTTCTTAAGAATAGGTATGGTGAAATACCATAAGTATATTTGGTACTTATGTAATATTTGGACTCCCGTTTTTCTTATGAGACCCTATATAAACCCTATATATATGAGACCATAGACACTAAATAAAATCAACTCCATGCGTAATTGGATAGTAGGGGTATGAAAAAATGGGGTGCATTTAACATGGGAGCCCAGATAATACCGTATATTTTTCTCTATATATCTAAATAATTTTTCACTGCTGTATATGGTTGATTATTATATTTTTTTATGGAAAGTGCACATGGTTTCATATTGTATGAGAAATGTGGCTTTTTTATAAATATATCTGTATGTCTAATATGATTATGTGAAGAATTAATTCACTGTTTTATTTGTATGAGTCAGGCTTTAAAAGTGAGGCCTTTTTTATATAGCAGAAGGAGGTGAATATAACGGTTGTGCAGATTGCAAGTTTACAAGAAAAATCTTGCTAATGAAAACACCTGTGCCGCTTCTATGTAAGAGGTGCGTGCCTGACGCTAGGCCATTGTGATGAAACACCTAGGGGCGTGGCCTAGCATCAAGTACGATCGTGGAACCGGGAACCTCTCCAACATTTGGAAGGTGCTGTGCACCATCCTATGCTGGCTCTTCGTGGCAATGTGTAAGCCGCTGTCTGTGGTACGTAACCCATCCCCTGTTCTGTGTGATTTTTAAATAAATTTTGTTTTAAAAAAAAAGTGTTAATCTTGCACTATTGGAGCACCCACATTTTCATATATATATATGAAAGAGAGAGAGAGAGAGAGAGAGAGAGGTGGCTGTGGTGGCACTCCGTGATGTCTGTACCCGAGGTACTAACTTGCTCAAAGGCTCCGGTGCCGTCCAAAGCAGGGCTGTGCGGCTCTGTGTATAGCAAATGCTAGGGGGGGGGGCGGCGGCACTCGGAAAAAAGTACAGGAGACAAGCGGAGCGGTGTGGGTAACCGACGTTTCAAAAGCCCGTAGGCTTTTTTTTATCAAGGTGCTATAGTGAGAACACACAGTATATAGTAAAATTCATCTTATTTTCACATTTCAATTGGGAGATAGATTCAGCAGGCTTTGCAGTCCTGAGGCCTACTGGATCTATCGGATGGGCTCTTTGTCACCAAATTGATGTGTCTGTTTGTTACACAGACAAATTTGTTGCCTTTTTAGGAAGGTGATAACATTTTAAAGCCATCGTAGAAAGATTGTACCGTTCTGTTTTGTGTACAGTGTACTGAAGTTTATGAGTTTATGCCTTAATATAACAAAGAGTTCCTACCTAAAAGCATCCAGGGAACTGCATTGTAATAGGTAGACAAATTATTATATAGAGAAAATGAACTTGCCAGCCATAATTATAGGTGATGATTACTTTTTTTTTGTGCCACAAAAACACCCCGCCATGGCTATGGATTTGGACTTTTTCCTACATTTTGCACCATACATACAGTATGCACTCAGTATACCGGCACATACCAAAGGAAATGGTAAAAAGTTAAGCTTTTGCCTTTTATGTAGTGATTTTTGAAGATATGTATTGGAGAGAGATACAAAGTACAAACCTCTCGGATTCGGTCATTTTTCAAACCCACCTGTCAAATGGTAGCTAGAAGCTGACTTTATCTCTCTCCAAATTTATCTTTCAATGGGGCAGATGTAATTAGGCCTGGTGAAGAGATAAAGTAGAGATAAAGTAAAAGGCGATAACTCACAAGCCAATCAGCCATGGGGCAGATGTAATAAGCCTAGTGAAGACATACAGTGGAGATAAAGTAGAAGGGAATAATTCACCAGCCAATCAGCTATGTTTGAAAAATGACAGTTAGGAGTTGATTGGTGTGTTATCTCCTTCTCCATTTCTACTAAATCTTTTAGTTTTAATACATCTGCCCCAATGTTTTAAAAATTACAGTTATGAGTTGGCTGGTGCATTATTACTTCCACTTCATCACTTTGGGGTTTATTCTAGTTCATTCTTTCTGACAAAATCCTTCTTAGATGGACAAAACCATGTGCACTGCAGGGGGGCAGATGTAACATGTGCAGAGAGAATTAGATTTGGGTGAGTTATTTTGTTTCTGTGCAGGGTAAATAATGGCTGCTTTATTTTTACACTGCAATGAAGATCTCACTTTGAAGGAAAAACCCACCCAAATCTAATTGTCTCTGCACAAGTTACATCTGCCCCACCCGCAGTGCACATGGTTTTGTCCATCTAAGAAGGATTTTGTCAGAAAGAATGAACTAGAATAACCCCCTTTATCTCTTCCCCAGGCTTAATGCATTTTCCCCAATGTTTGATACATGTTCGCCATAGAAATATATTAAATGCCAAAGCCATGCGTTAGTATACCCATGCAGTGTAAAGCACTTCTGTTGTATTCAGTGATATGAAAAGGGGGGTGGTGAGCGCTAATTAAAGAGGAAGAGGTTATAAGAAAAGGAAAGAAAAATAAGGAAAGAAAAATAAGTAAGAAAAACACCTGAAACTAAAACAGGTTAGTTTTAACTGCTTACAGTTCTTCTGAGCCAGTGTAAAAGTCCCAAGAACTGTAAGCATTTAAAACTAACCTGTTTTAGTTTCAGGTGTTTTTCTTACTTATTTTTCTTTCCTTATTTTTCTTTCCTTTTCTTATAACCTCTTCCTCTTTAATTAGCGCTCACCACCCCCCTTTTCATACGTACTTAAAAAACGCAGAGCTGCTTTTTTCCTTTCAATTCAGCGCAGTGAACAAACCCTATTATTCAGTGATATGAATAACATCATATTTGAAGAAAAAGTCACATGGTACAGCTGTGACATAGGGCCAGATGCACTAAGCTTCAAAAGTGATAAAATGGAGAGTGATAAACAGCCAGCCAATCAGCTCCTGCCTGCCATGTCACAGACTGTGTTTGAACAGAGTCAGTCAGGAGCTGATTGGATGGTTGTTTTTCACTCTCCATTTTATCACTTTTGAAGCTTAGTGCATCTGGCCCTAGCACTAGTAGAAGATCCAATGGTGAGACACTTTAAAATACGAACATTAACATTGTTCAACACTCAATGAAGACCATTTCTTAATTTAAAAAAGACAGTTAATTTAATCATTTAAACCAGACTATTTGAATTGCAAAACAAAATTTGGACTGCAAAGGGTTCAAAAACAGTGCATGTAGAAACATCTGTGTATTTTACCTGGCAGTGTAATCAATACTCATCCTGAAAAAATTGTAATAATAATAATAATAATAATAATTAAAAAGGATTTTTCACACTTACACAAAACAAATGTCAGATGTGGGGGTATCAGTATATTTTTCTTTATCTTTTGCATTTCCTAGATTTATCTGTAGTATCCCAGCAATAATGATGTCTCCATCTCTTGAGTGACCCACGGGTGACTCACTAGAAATTATTTGGAGTTCACATCCCAATTTTGTCTGAGAACAGAGTGTTGGAGACTGAAAGATGGCCAGAAGTGCAGCCACAGACTGTAGAAGTCGGAGAATGTCCAACATATGGAAGAGAGAGCTGGGTGAGAGGACAGAGTCCATCTTACCTTTCATTTGCCTATTAATTCTTTAGCTTGGCCTTGGTGTGATGTGAATGAGTAGGACAGAAAGGAAACCTGCACTGACATATACACAGTCCTTGCTGTATAACTGTGTATGTAGAGTTTGATGTCTCCTTATAAATGCTTCATATTCTCATGTTGTTTTGAACATTTGGAATTGTAGCTATTATTTCTGTATACAGAATGTTATGGTAAATTATATATTGGTAAATTATATATTGGTAAATTATATATTGGTAAATTAATAGGTGTATAAAAAGCAAAGTTTCATGGGGAACTGAAGTTTTAAAAGTGCTACATGCTAACTAACATTGATAATTCACATTAACTTTTTTATGTATGGATTCATCCTGAGGTTGAGCTCATTTGACTTTGACTTTGCTAATTAAAAAAAGATACACATTTGTTATTAAAAAGAGTATCCCCAGTCTTTTCTCTGGCCAGCAGCAATCTGTCTCAGAGCTGCAGGAACTCTTCTGGGCCACCCCTGTGCTTTAATATATAGTGGCTCTGTGCTGCCTTCACCACCTGCACAATAAGAAACCTGTGCTGCCTCACTTCCTGCTCCAAAAAAATATAAAAAATAATAATAAAAAAAAAGATTCCAGGGATGCAAATCTGCCAAGATCCTAAGTACCCTGCATATAACTCTTTCCCAGTGCCCATCCAAGGGCCCCCACTGCTCCTGCCTGCCCGCCGAGGTTCCCCTGGATTGAGCTATAAGCGCTGCGTAGCCGGAGGAGACTTCATTACCTCCCTGCGGGTTGCGGCCCTCATGCTGAGTCAAGCCGTGGCCTCAATTTTTCCAACTGCCCTGCGGCTGGGCTCCGGATGCCGATCACAGCCAAAAAAAAGGAATCTAGGAGGGGAGCATTCCCCTGGAGGTGAGAGGGGTCTCCCCTACCCTGGCCTGTCCTCCATCTCCCTTCACGGTGGGCGGTCAGGTTTCGGGACTTTGTCCCACTCAGCAGGCTTCCTCGCTGCTGCAGCGGCCATCTTGGTTGGAGCAAGGTCACCAATGTTAGCCCAACACAAGATACAGGAGTGCAGTGTAGCCCCCATCTCTACTCAAACCCCACTGCTGGAGCACCTCTCACCCATAAAGCACAATTGCTAGACCTTAAGAGCCAAATTCCTGCACTTGCTGGGAGCCGAGGGTTGGCGGAGGGGGAACCCCTGCCCGACAACCAAGCACAATAACAATACGCCTGCTCCCTCCGAGGTGCTCTAGGGGTGTGGCCCTACTGTGGTGACCCTTGGATGCGACCCCTACACACACTTTTCCCTACTATTGTCACCTGTGCCCCTGGCCACTGTGATTATATAGAGACAGGCTTGGGACCCCCCTGTACCCTGATTATAAGCCTAGGAGTGCTGAGAGAGAACCATCTTACTGTAACTCTTGTTCCCCCGGGGTTCAGCCCCCTGCTCCGCAATAACTCTCCTGTCCCCCTATATACTGGAGCAGGGGCGGATTGGGGACTAAAAGTGGCCCTGGAAAATATCTGGAAGTGGCCTCTTGTGGGCGGCAGCAAATCATTAATGGGCGGAGCCAGCATAACAATAGGCGGAGCCACATCCAGCAGACCTGGGCCTGATATTTACTGCAGTGTATGGGAGAAGGAGGTGGAGTTGGAGGAGGTGGGGCTGCATTCAGCAGCAGGGCTCTGTGCGGTGTTGCCCCACTGATACATTGCCCATCAGGGGTGCTTCCAGAACAAAACTACAGGGGGACACCATAACAGGGAAGGGAGGGGGGTTATTTGCGCATGTTCCCAAAACAGTTGGCGTTGCCTCAAAACAAGGGCATGGCCTCAAAGGGAATGACAAGGAGAGATAGTGGGTAACAGTGAACAGATGATTGAGAAAGGCAGAGCGTGATGTCTTGGAAAAGCAGGGTGACAGGAGAGAGAGGAAAATGGGGAGATAGTGCCACAGGGACATAATGTTGTGTGGCATAATGTGTAATGGCCATTATAGAGTGGCATCATGTGCGATGGGCATTATTGTGTGTGACATTATGTGTAATGGGTATTACACATTTTTTTAGTTTTAATCTGGCAGCACACAATCTAGTCAATAATAAGCTTTTTGTGAAGAGGCCTTTATTTATTTTTATCCTAACTGGGATGCTAGATTAAAGTATTAAAATGTGCCTCCCTGACTGAAAAATTTGCCCTCATAATTGAAAAATGTGCCCTCCCCGTGGTCAGCACACTAACATACATACACTGCTGCTCTCATTCATACATACCTGCACTGCATTCTCATTCATACATACATGCCCTGCCATTCTCATTCATTCATACATACATACATGCACTGTCGCTCTTATACATACATGCACTGTCGCTCTTATACATACATGCACTGTCACTCTTATACATACATGCACTGCATTCTCATTCATACATACATACATACATGCCCTGCCATTCTCATTCATACATACATACATACATGCACTGTCGCTCTTATACATACATGCACTGTCGCTCTTATACATACATGCACTGTCGCTCTTATACATACATGCACTGTCGCTCTCATTCATACATACATACACTCCCGCACTTATACATACATGCACAACCCCTATCATTCATACATATTGTACATGCACTGTCACTCTTATACATACATACACTGCTGCTCTCATTCATACATACATGCACTGCCGTTCTTATTCATACAAACATGCACTGCCCTATCATTCATACATACATACATTCCCGCACTCATTCATACATACATACACTCCTGCTCTCATACATACATACATGCACTGTCGCTCTGATTCATACCTACATACTTACACTGTCACTCTCATTCATGCATACATGTACAGCCGCTCTGATAAAGACATAAATACATGCAGGGACAGCCTCATTCATACATGCACTGTCAATCAAATATACATACACGCACTGACTGCCTCATTCATACATACATACATAAATACAAACATACATACATACATACATACATGCACTGACAGTCTCATTCATACATACACTGCTGCCATATACCCCCGTGCCATGGCACACAGACTACTACCTCCTTCTCCCGGGAAGTAACTATAGGCAGCCACTACTGGGGGCACCAACTCCTACCAACAAGGCAATCTTACCGCTGGGTGGGTTGATGTGGCGCATGGAGCCTCTGAACACCGCTGCTGCTGACATCCCCGGCCCCGGCACATGGAGACGCTGACTACAGCCGTTGCTGACATCCCCGGCGCATGGAGCCACGCTGCCGCTGACCGCTGCTGCTGCTTTCTCCCTGTCAGGAGCCGCTGTTCGGGCACGCACAGGGGCTGGCTGGCAACTTTTAGCCTGGGGGGCAAGTACAGAGCACCGGCCCATTAATAAATGACGAAATGGAGCTTTTCCGTAAAAATAAATAAATATATTTACATTTTTTTAATATATATATATATATAATATATATATAGTGATTGAAGTAGATATTTTTAAGTGGGGGTATGGCAAAGTGATGGTTCAGCGTGCACGCTGCAGGGAAAGATGTGTGGCCGCTCAAAAGGGGGCATGTCCTTGAGTGTAGTGTACCCCACCATATACCTCTTACGCAAATTATGCAAAACAATAGTAGACCCCCCTATACTGTACTTGTCCCTTACACATTATACCATATGGAATAAGCCAAATTTCACAGAGATTGAGTAAAAATTCACATTATGTAATGTTACACAGAATAAGCCAAAATTTGCATAATGCCACACCGAATAAACCATAATTCACACAGAAGGAGTCAAAATTTACGTTATGCCACCTGAATTGAGCCAAAATTCACAATATGTCACACGGAATGGTCCAAAATTCACATTCTGCCGCATAGTAGGAGCCAAAATTCACATTATGTCACATGGAAGTGGGCCACAATGCAGGGATATTGTCAGCGGGGATGCAGGGACAGCGACGACAGAGAGAGACGCAGAGACAGTGACGGCAGGGAGAGACAGATCAATAGGGAGGGATAGAGAGATGTAGGGTGGGATAGAGAGACACAGGCACTAGGGAGGGATAGATAGGCGTAGGGCGCTAGAGAGGGCAGAAAGATGCAGGTTGAAGTGGAAGCCGGGGAATGGAGGAATTGGTACTGTATTAGGATTAGTGCTGCATATTAGAGGAGAGCCAGGACAGAATAGGTGGGAGCTGGGGACAGCAGGAGTAGGTTGGCACAGGACAAGGACATAAGGAAGCTGGGTACTGCCCCACTCATTAAAAAGAGTAAGGGGACTGCTTGTCCCAGGGCAGGTGTGCTGTGATTCTGACACATCCCTAGGGAAGGTAGGTGGGGAGGAATGTATAATAGAGAGGGGGCGGAGCCATGTGTGCACCTGGTTCTTGCAGGGGCTGCGGTGGCTGTCATAGATGTGGCCATAGATGCAGCCAGAGCTCAGCCCAGCACAGCGAGCCCAGACCAGAGCTCAGCACAGCCCCAGCCCATCACAGCACAGGGCCCAGCCCAGAGCTCAGCACAGCCCCCAGCCCAGCCCAAAGCTCAGCACAGCCCCAGCCCAGAGCCCAGCCCAGAGCTCAGCACAACCCAGCCCAGAGCTCAGCACAGCACAGCCCAGACCAGCACAGAGCCCAGACCAGAGCTCAGCACAGCCCCAGCCCAGCACAGCACAGGGCCCAGCCCAGAGCTCAGCTCAGCACAGCCCCCAGCCCAGCCCAAAGCTCAGCACAGCCCCAGCCCAGAGCCCAGCCCAGAGCTCAGCACAACCCAGCCCGGACCAGCACAGAGCCCAGACCAGAGCTCAGCGCAGCCCCAGCCCAGCGAGCCCAGCACAGCCCAGACCAGCACAGGGCCCAGCCCAGAGCTCAGCTCAGCACAGCCCCCAGCTCAGCCCAAAGCTCAGCACAGCCCCAGCCCAGACCAGCACAGAGCCCAGCCCAGAGCTCAGCACCAGGGAGCCCAGAGCTTAGCACAGCCTAGAGAGCCCAGACCAGCACATGGCCCAGCCCAGCGCTCAGCACAGCCCAGCGCTCAGCACAGCCCCAGCCCAGAGCTCAGTCCAGACCCCAGCCCAGCCCGGCCCAGAGCTTAGTCCAGTCCCCAGCCCGACTCACGTCTCACGCTGCCGCCTCCCGCTGCTGCTTCATCTAGTCCCAGGCAGCCTCCGGCAGAGAGAACTATGGCTCCGGTTCGTGAGCCAATCAAAGCTCATGTCCCGGCAGCCAATGACCGCGGCTGCTGGAACACAACAGTTCTAAGTGGCTGGCGGCCAGTGCCGCACTTCAAAGAGCCGCTGGCTTGGGAGACCTGCAGCACTGCGCTGCGCTGTCTATAGAAGTGAGCGCAAGAGGGAGGAGGCGGCCGGGAGGAGGCTGAGCCGCATTCAGCAGTGGGGCTGCTGCTGAATGACACATTACACGGGGAGCCTGGGGATGGTATTTCGGCCTCACTATCATCGGCCTCCCGGGAAACTTCCCGGTAGTTATAATGGCCAATCCGCCCCTGTACTGGAGATATACAGAATCTTAAACTCCCCTCCGTATAGCCTCTCTGTCCCAGGTAGGAAAAGAGAATTACCTGCCCCCCAATAGGAGCACTGCTGGTTAGGCTCCTCTTCCAAACATAAGGCTATACTTTTAGGGGGTGTCCAGATTCACATCAACTACACCGGCCTCACCACCTCACTCCTCCTGTGACTCTCTACGGGCTATGACCTCTTTCCACCTTCAAGTCAACACTGGCCCCGCTAAATGACTACACAAATGGTCTCCAGAAGTCTTTGAATGATATGGGCAGGGATATGGACCACATTATCTCCAAACTAAGGGCCTTATTCTGATCTGGGCTCAGTACAAATTTGTTCGGAAAATGGGCAAAACCATGTGTACGGCAGGTGGGGCAAATGTAACATGTATAGAGAGAGTTACATTTGTGTGAGTTATTTTGTTTCTGTGCCGGGTAAATACTGCCTGCATTATTTTTACACTGCACTTTAGATTTCAGATTCAGCACACCACACCCAAATTTAACTCTCTTTGCACAGGTTACATCTGCTCCACCTGCAGTGCACATGGTTTTGCCCATTTTCCGAACAAATTTGTACTGAGCTCAGATCAGAATAAGGCCCTCAATGACCTACGTCCAAAAATGAGGATCTCGAGAACAGGGATCGTAGAAACAATATTCGCAATGTTCCCGAATCTGTCACTCAAGAAGCCTTAGAGAACCCTATCTCCAAAGCCTCTTCTCCTTCCTGACAACTGACATTGGATCCTGAAAGCTCCCTTTGGAAAGAGCACACCATGCACTTCGACCAAAACCATGAGACAACAACCCACCCCGTGAAGTAGTCATCCGCTTCTTGAGCTTCAAAGATAAGGAAGTTGTCCTCTCGCCAACCAGAGGGAAAACATCCATTATCTTCAAATCTTCTAAACTCCAATTCTATCAAGACCTCGCTCTACTCACACTAGCCAAAAGGAGAGATTTTCATGACCTCACTGTTGCTCTCCGCGAAAAAGGCATTTGATACCGCTGGGGATTCCCATTTAAACTCATTGTGGACCTCAACGGTAAGAATGTTCTCATTAGAGATATGGGAGAATGCAAAGACTTACTCCCACACTTGGAGGAATACACTCCCTCCCCTGAGGGCGCCTCAACACCTTGTTAAGAGTAGATCTCCCTCATAATTTAGTTTTGTTCCACCTTTTTGGGCTTTAGTCTTGCTTAGAACTAATCCTAAGTATCCACATTTGGTTTATTATAGCATGTTTACCGTATTTAGTATGTTCAGATTTATGTTTATTATACCCAATATAGTACATATTATCATATTATCGAGGACGTATATGCTACAGTATATTTTGATAATGAGATGATTTACGGGGTGGCTGGTGTGGGCTGGGGTTGGGCTCGGTAACTGGAGTGTTTTGACTCTACACTATTTTACTCAAAAGATGGCACCGCGTCCTGCCGCAGCTCCTCACCTCTCACCTCAAATATCTTGTACCCTCTATTGTCTTTAATGCTAATTGTTTCATTTTTCAATGTTTTGCATTTCATTCCCCCCTCTGCACCCAGGGGTTGTGGCCACTCACCCACACTCCTTCATAACCCCCCCCATTTTACTCACATCTTCTCTTTCCTTTCCCATCCCTCCTAGAGGTGACTCCTGTTCACAAAGTCTTCACCTCTCTGGACATCCCTGTCCTAACTGCTGAGTACCTTCTACCCTTGTAGATACGTACCAGTCCTATCCCCCATACATCCCTACATACCCAGTCTTACCCCTTAATCATCGCTATCCCACTCATTGCTACTTAATTCACCTATTCCTACTGGCCCATCAGGACCTTCCCCACCACTCTTCTTCTCCCTCCATAAAATGTTTTATTTAATTTTCTTTAACTCTATTTTTCCATAGTTTTTCTACCCTCCTTCTCCTCTCTAAGCACAGATGCCACTACCCATTGCCTCCATGAATGTGAGGGGCCTAAACACCCCTCAAAATCAATCTCTCCTATCCCGTACTATTAAAACTATGAATGCGGATGTAATTTTGGTCCAAGAATCTAATTTCCAGGAACCTGGGCATCCCTCTCTGCACTCTAGACACTACTACACTGTGTTATATTCCTCCGGTACAACCAAACATAATGGAGTTGCTATTTTAATCCATAACAGACTGTCTTTTTCGCTACACTCCGTGTTCAAGGACACGGATGGTAGATATATCATCGTGACTGGTCGACTGGATCCCACGGAGGTTACTTTTGGTAATGTATATGCCCTCAACACAGGTCAACAGCGCTTTTTTAAATCTTTCTTTAACACTTTACACAAGGAGAAGAAGGGCTACTTATTCTTAGGTGGTGATTTCAACTGTGTCCTAGACCCAACTCTAGATAAACCCACTTCTCAACCCATACTCGACTGGACCCTTTCTCTCACTCCCTAGCAAAACACGTTAAGGAGACAAACCTTGTTGATACCTGGCGAGCTCTAAATCCCTCTTCTAGAGACTATACCTTCCCTCCTTCCCCCCGAACAGCTCCCATTCAAGAATTGATCTCATTTTCTGTGGCCCTCTGGCTTCTAACCAACTGGTCGACTCTACCATTATCCTCAACTCTTGGTTGGGCCACTCCTTTCTCACTTCACCCTTCAACCTTCTAGACACTCCTGCATCTAGGCCATCCTGGCGTATTAACGAAACTTTGCTGAAGATCCCAAACTTCCAATCCAAGATAAATGAGGCCTTACAAGACTACTTCTCCCTTAATGCTAATGAACACGGATGTACTCCTCTAATCTGGGAAGCACATAAATCGGTTATTCGAGGTTACATCATTAGCTATGCCTCCCATAGAAACAAAGAACAGAAGCAAAAATTCCAATCCCTCCTAGAACAGGTATCCCATAAATGCTCTCCGGCTGATGAAAACTACAAGCAGCTAGCCGCGGCAAAATCAGCCCTTAATGCAATTCTCTCAGAGAAAATTGATAAATCACTTTGCTCGTTAAATCAGCGCTTTTATGAAAAAAGTAACAAAGCCGATACCCTATTAGCCAACCAACTAAAAGCCTGCAAAGCCCATTCTGCTATTCCCTCTCTTAAAAAACCCGGCAGGTACTACATGTTATCACCCTACTGACATCAACACTTTAAGGAATTTTACAAACAACTATATAATTCTCCCTGCTCATCGCCCTCTACTTTCTCCACGTCGACAACTCTACCTGACTATCTGTCCGCCAGCTCTCTCCCTGAGATTGACCCATCCACCTCCTCTACTCTTTGTCTCTCCATCTCCCTCGACGAGATCACAGCCGCTCTTAAGTCCCAAAAACCCTCCAAAGCACCTGGCCCTGACGGATTTACCTTTTCTTACTACAAAACTTTCCAACACACCCTCATTCCCCATCTCTACTCCACTTTTAACTGAATTCTAGAGGGTGAATACTTTCATACAGACACCACTAGAGCTGTAATTACCATCATACCTAAAACTGGCAAAGACCCAAAGTTGGTATCAAACTATCGCCCAATTTCACTTTTAAACACAGACCTGAAACTTTTTGCCAAGATACTCGCTAACAGACTCAACCCTATTCTCCCCTCCCTCATACACCCCGACCAAGTAGGTTTTGTACCAACGAGGAAAGCCCTAGACAACACCAGACGAACAGTAAATTTAATCCACCATGCTAATGTTCCTAACCTCCCCTCTTTACTGCTAGCTTTAGATGCAGAAAAAGCCTTTGACTGGGTTTCCTGGCCTTTTCTGATTCACACCTTGCACACGTTTGGTTTCCAGGGACAATTCTTGCAGGGCATTCAAGCCCTGTACTATAACCACTCCACAATAGTTTCAGTGGGAGGCATAACTTCAGAGTCATTCAGTATAACAAATGGGACCAGACAGGGCAGCCCACTATATCCACTTATTTTTGCTTTAGTCATCGAGCCCCTAGCCAGCAGAATCAGGTCCAAACCGGACATTTCAGGCATCTCTGTAGGTAATTCCCAATACAAACTTTCTTTTGTGGTGAGCATTTTCAGGTCCCTGGACACTAATCCATGACAGGTAGTTGGACTATGTTTATAACCCTGCGGAACCCTGTCACCCATCCCTTGTGAAGGCGAATTGATCTTGACACTGGGATTGAGAAGAAAGCATTGGCTAAATCTATGACAGACAAAAACAGATATTGAGCGATAAAGTAACCCTATGGGTTCCAGCTGCTAACTATGCGGGATAACCAATCCCTAAAGACAAGAAGAAACAAACAACACTAACAGTAGCGCTGGGAACCGATAAGCTTAAATTAATTAACAATTAATAAATAATACTATATATAGGTAATCAAAATATAAATAGCCAGTCAGAGAAATTGTAATTGATATACATTTTATATAAATTAAAAATACATGAAAAATACATAGAAAAACATGAAAAAATAATAATAAGACATCACATTTATTGCTGATGACAGAAATGTACCGGCCGATACAATACAGAAAAAAATGCAAAAATATAAAATATATAAAAATATGTAAAAGAAATATCTCTAAAAAGTGTGGAGCATGTGGGGGTATTTTATGCTTCCATGGTTTGCAAAAGCCATTTTTTTATTTTTCGGGTTAAAAAAAACAATATGCAGTCGACTTGATTGCAATCATTAAATAAGGTAAGCCAGTCAATCCAATAAGGGAGCGCTGCTATATTGATGGCTGTGCACAGCTGATTTTCAACGGAGTACCTTAGTAATTAGTAGCCTCCGGTCACACTTTGACAGTTCAGGCTCCCTTGTGCCGGCCGGCACTAGATGGATGAGTAGTGTAGACTGACGCGTTTCCCCGCCTGCGTCTGTCGGCGGCTTTATCAAAGATCAAGTGTGACGGTACTTCTTTACTTTCACGGCGCCAGCATGGCGCCGCGCGTACTTCCGGGTTACGCTCGCCACTAACTAAGTAAAATAAACTAAGTTAACGCCATGCCAACATGGATAGTTCATACCTCCACTATCCATGTTGGCATGGAGTTGATTTTAATTAGCGTGGCGAGCCCGCAGCGTGGGCGAGCGAAGCGAGCCCCGCAAGGGGACTCTGACGCGCGGCGCCATGCTGGCGCCGTGAAAGTACAGAAGTACCAGTGTGACATCTATGACAGCATGCCATTCACTTGATGTGTCTTGTATCTTCTCCACTATGGTTATCATGTCAGGTACAGCTGCTGCTAAAGGTGGGGCCACCTTGTTCAAACCCTGATAGTCAATAGTAAGTCTGTATGAGCCATCAGGCTTCCTCACGGGGTACTCTGGGGCATTGTATGGGCTATATGCTTCCTGGAAAACACCTTCAGACACAAGTGCTTGTATGGTCTGAGTAATTTATTCATGCCCGCCATGGATGCGGTACTGTTTCAAATTCACGGGCTGTGCACCGGGTGGAATGTACACGGGGTCCCATTTTGCTTCCCTCTCACTATCGGTTTTACTGCAGACATAGTGAAGGCTCTCACAAAGCAACCAAACACATAAGTCCCAGATGGGGTGTGTATGGACTGTCCCCTCAGGATATCCATCCCAATTATGTTGTCTGGCAGCTCAGGGACCAAAACCTCAGCAGGAACCATGGCCCATGGCCAATCCGCAATCTGCCGCCCACGTCTGTGTACCTCCTAAACCTTCTACTGCTACCCAAGTAGTACATGTAGTAGGTCCCTGAGATTTGTGAAACAATGACACCTCAGCTCCTGTGTCTAATAAGGCTCTGCACTGTGTAGTATCTCTGTCATTCCAGCTAACCATAACTTTTACATATGGGCGTCAGTCCCTTTGTTTCATAGCACAGACCTGATATTTCACCACCTCCTGTGAGTGTGGAGCCTGAGAACCGCCTCCCCTTCATGGGAGACCATTGTGTGGTCAATGTAGATGATCCTTCCCCGTGAGTGGAGTTTGAACCCCACCCCATGTTATGTAGCCTGTATTTAGCTTCCTGGTATGGGCTGGGTGCTGGAGGGGCTGAAGGTTCTGTTAACTCTTCAATGTCACTCTTAGCAATGTTCTTGCATGTTACCTTGTATCGTGGATTTTCTGTCCCTGCATTACCACCCTTGTCCCTTAGTCCTGTCTGTACTGGGCATTGCCACTTATGGTCCTCTCCGCCCCCACCCAATGCTGCTAACTGTCCCAAAGACTCACACATTTGCCACACACGTTTGTCAGTGCCAATTGATAAAATGGTGAATAGTGGGGATTTATAAATGGGTGGTGAATGCTGTAACAACAAGGTGGTCATGCAGGGAGTCATCACAGCCATGTCTGGGCCTGTCCAATTGAGGTCAGCATACCATTGGCATCCTGTCCTATCTTCTTTTAAATTCCAGTCATGCAAGCTAGTACCCTTAACCTGTGTATCCCCTCTCCTATCGTATGCCATGGAGAAGTAGGGGCAAGGTCACTAGGATAGCCGTACACCTGAGATATTTTATCTGCCAAACTCAGAGGCTACTCTATCATTTAAAAATTGCAGCTTATATATCTTGATCTCTGGTTAAAAACAGCTGAATAAGTGAATCAACAGTTCAAAGTTTATACTTAAAAATAGCTGAATAAGTGAATTAAATAAATATACATTAAAAGCAGTAGGGGGTACAGTTGCCACAATTTTAAGTGTAAGAAATTACATCTCTTTATTATGTTTAACAAATTAAAGAGCACTAAAGAGAAGGCCACTATACAAGGATATATACTGTAGATTAAAAGTAAATCCTACTGGGATTCGGGTGAAGGCCAAAACACAATGATCTTTCTGAAACTCAAACAATTGTCTGTTTAGTCAAATAAACAGCCAGTAACCTTTGCCCTCTGTTGTGACACAGGTTTCTGTCAAAAGAAACCCTTCACATTTTTGCATCTCATTAAATGTCACCCTATGTGTAGGAATCTCAATACATGGACAAACAGACAAGTAGTAGCCTACATTATCTCTATGATATATTGTTATAGGTCACAATGTTTCATTATATTTATTATAGATGTCAAAAAGGAAAAAGTAAATAAAACAAAGTTGTATATGACACACTGTACTAAGGCGCTGATTCAGGATCACTTGTAGCGATACGAAATCGGACCCAGCCACATGTTTAAAACTTGGCACCGAGTTACACAATTGCAAGGCCGCTCATAGCTGGGAGGGCCGGGGATGGAAACAGGCTGTGTTTTATGGGTGTACCCATGAAACCGCTGGTCGTTCCCCTGTGAACGACCAGGCGGGCCGGTTCATGACATCAGCGCCCGCCCCCTCTTCATTGGACTCCGGGAGAAATAAAAGCCAGTTTAGACTGAGTTTTATTTAATGAGGGGAGAGAAATGATTTGATAGGTCACCATCAAATGGGTTCTCTCCCCTTCAGCCGCATGCAAGGGGATGTGGAGTCGCATGCATCCCTTCCCATGTTACTGAGGGGATTTGTTGGGGGAGGGGGGATGGACGTTCGACCAGGCGACAGTTACCGTTTCAGGACTCGCTAATCAGTGAAGAAACGTCTTGCTGAATCAGGCCCTAAGTGTGCCATATACAACCAGGCCTTGGAAGTGAGAAAGTGGAGAGAGATAAAGTAGCAGCCATCTGTTGACTTGAACAATGTATCTATTAAGAAACGTTTGAACTCTGTGTAATATGAGCAGCAATTTACATTCTATTTGGTTTTATAAGATGGTTTATTAAGTTCCTGAAAGCCTTCTTAACAGCCCTGTTTCTAAAGGTGTAAATAAACGGATTACTCATTGGTGTGAAAGCTGTGTACATTAAAGCAAGATATTTGTCGTAATGGTTTCCCTTAGGCTTGGCGTACACGATGATGGCACTGCCATAGAAGAGGACGGCTACAATGAGATGAGAGGAACATGTGGAGAAGGCTTTCTGTTTTCCTTCTTGAGTCCTGATCTTAAAAACAGTCATTATTATATGTATGTATAATCCTATTATTATGATAAAAGGTAAAACCACATTGAATACAGTGGCTGCTATTGTAGATATATTGCTAATGAAGGTATCGGAACACGCCAAGTTCTGCAGCGGAGCCAAGTCACAGAAGAAGTGGTCAATCATATTCACACCACAGAATTCCAAATTTCCTGTGATGATGACGGGGATTATAATAATAGAAAATCCAATGATCCATGGTAAAAGAGCTAATTTGATACAAAACGTAGGAGTCATTATAGCTGGGTAATGTAAAGGATAGTTAATAGCCAGATATCGGTCAAAGACCATTACTACAAGGAGATAGCATTCAGTTACACCCAAGGAAAGGAACACATACATTTGAGTAAAGCATTCTTTGAAGGAAATAACATTATTGCCTGCAATCAGATTGGCTAATAGTTTTGGGACACTGACAGTCACAAACATAATTTCTAGACCAGAGAATACACTAATAAAGAAATACATAACTCTATGAAGAGAAGGTTCCACTGTAACAAGGACAATGATAGCAACGTTCCCCATGATACATATAATATAGGTCAACAGAAAAACAACAACAAATACATTTTGGAACTGGTGCAAATCAGCAAAAGCCAACAAGATAAATTCTTTTACCACAGTTTTGTTAGTTTCCACCATCGTGTTAAAGCATCATCTGATTCCTTACTGCCCCGCTCGATTACTATGGCCTGTAAATGAAGGTCTTTTAGATGTTCCTAGAATTTTCTGGAATTTATCTGGAGAAGCTGTGAGCCATGCGGCTCTGAGTCTATGGAACTCGCTTCTCTGCACAGTTCAAGAGTTCTAGAATTCTTAAATACAGGCTCAAGACTTTCCTGTTTAGACAAGCTGTTCCTTAATGTCCCTTCAGTATTTTCAAGTTCTATGAAAATATTTTCTGTACTTCATTGTTTCTCTACTATGCACTTCAGTCCTATTGGAGAGAGAGCACTATATAAATACAATTATTATTATTATTATTACTATTATTATTATTATACCTTTTTTACATACAATGGGCACCAATCTACTTCATCTGTAAAAACCCCTACAACAGATGTGCTATACTTTTGTATTAGTTTAGGCATCTGTATTTTAATCTTTTTTTTTTTTTTTGAGATTTTATCCCTCTGTGTGTATTCTTAAAATATATTTAATAATCTTTGTAACCATTTTCTGTAACTAAAGTTCTGAAGTATTCTTGGAAATAAATAAGGGTACTTATGTATTATCTGAGCGCCCGATTTTATCATTGCATGCCACTACTTAAGGCATGCAATGCTATTTTTCATTGTAAAGACCCGATTTTTTATTGTATAGTCACCCATGGGTGATTTCATACCCCCACTATCGAACTACGCATGGAGTTGATTTTATATAGTGTGGCGAGCGCAGCAAGCCACCGCGTCCGAAGCGGGGCGCGAGGGGGACGCGGATAACTTTACATGTATTCTGCGTCCCCTCGCGGGGCTCGCTGCGCTCACCATGCTTCGGGCTCGGTGGCTCGCTGGGCTCGCAACACTATATAAAATCAACTCCATACCTAGTTGAATAGTGGGGGTATGAAATCACCCATGGGTGACTATACAATTAAAAATCGGGTCTTTACAATGAAAAATCGCATCGCATGAATTGTATGCCACTATATTGCATGCGATGCGATGAAAGAATCGGGCGCCCAGATATTACATAAGTACCTAAATAAGTCATATTTCTAGCTCTGATTATGTGCTTCTTAGGATTCACGTCTAATGTGGCTACACTAACAAAGTTATCTACATTGCATTGTGTGTTCCGGTGCCAACGCAAGTGTGCCATGCAATCAAGAGCTAGACCCAGGCTTGCATTTGTGGCAGACTACCTTCTATAGGTGACCCCATGTGTTAAAAGTGACCCCTAAGTCAAGGCCGGTGCTGCTCAGATTGATGTATCTGGAGAAGCGACGGTGGGACTGTGACAGAGACAAAAGACAGATGAACAGAGATGACATGCTTCTCCACTTGATGGACCCTGTGAAGAGACTATGACAACACTGCTGTGCAGGGCCTTATGCTAACTCGTGTGGTA
Source organism: Crinia signifera (assembly GCF_055691185.1). Lineage (NCBI taxonomy): Eukaryota > Metazoa > Chordata > Amphibia > Anura > Myobatrachidae > Crinia > Crinia signifera. Next base: position 78,603,856 of record NC_139228.1, on the reverse strand, counting down.
CAACAACTAACTAAACTACATCACAAAGCCCTCAAACTAATAATGTGTGTGTGGTGCGGCACAAACTAACGGTTCTACAACAAATTCTGTCCTGCATGGGAAACAACATTTACTTTAACACAGTGCAAGATAAAGTGACAGGACTACCCTTTATATCTCTGTCTTCTGACATACACCTACCTAGCTAGAGCTGGTTAGCTCGTACACATCCCTAGATGTTCCTGCTAATCCAACTTGGGGACCGTAGAGGTTATACCTGCACAGCCTGTCCACTTCTTACCCCAACTACCCATGTGGGAACACTCCTTCACTGAGCCTAGTACTCATTTTTTACTTTTGGGGATATGATACTGGGTCTAGCACCCTCCAGATTTCATGCAGGCCTAAGGCCTGAACTGCAGCCTCAGTCTATTGCCTGCCTACTGGGACCAAATGAGGGGATGGGTCTAATGCTCAAAGTCACCTGTTTATAGCAGCTAAAGGGACAGGCACAATTCTCCTAATTGCCCCAGGCCTAATGCCTTACACTGCAGCTACGGGCCTGCTGCTCGTCTACAGGGACTCACTGGCCTCCCGCCCTACTAAAATGACATGGGCCTAAAGCCTGGATGTGGGGGCAATGAGGTTAATTTAGGGATGCATGGCCCATGGGCCTAATGCCGACTATAATAAGGGTCATATGCCTGAATGGCCACATGACTACTCTGCCCACAGTTTGAGAGAGCCTGACTATGCTCACAGGACTAATGCCTGCACCCTAGTGGTTTACGGAGGAAGTAAGGATAGGAGGATGCTGTATTGCTTTCCACCCCCACAGGCCTTTCTGGTCCTTGGCGTCTTTCTTTGGCCGCTGGCCCGTCCTGGCCAGTGGTGGAGCCTTCTCTTTTCTTCCTCCAGGCCGTGCCAGGTATCTTCTACCTTGATCCCTCTTCTGCAGCCAACTTAACTCTTTACCCTATCTTCTAATCTTCGGGAGCTCTTTGGCACTCGCTTTCCACCACTGCTGCTATGTGGTGTAGTGTAGCATATAGGGTATGTGGTGTAGTATATAATTTATGGTTATGAGGTGTAGTACTGTATATAATATAGTGTATGTGGTGTAATGTAGCATATATGGTATGTGGTGTAGTGTAGCATATAGGGTATGTGGTGTAGTGTAGCATATAGGGTATGTGGTGTAGTGTAGCATATAGGGTATGTGGTGTAGTATATCATTTATGGTTATGAGGTTTAGTACTGTATATAATATAGTGTATGTGGTGTAATGTAGCATATAGGGTATGTGGTGTAGTGTAGCATATAGGGTATGTGGTGTAGTGTAGCATATAGGGTATGTGGTGTAGTATATCATTTATGGTTATGAGGTGTAGTACTGTATATAATATAGTGTATGTGGTGTAATGTAGCATATATGGTATGTGGTGTAGTGTAGCATATAGGGTATGTGGTGTAGTGTAGCATATAGGGTATGTGGTGTAGTGTAGCATATAGGGTATGTGGTGTAGTATATCATTTATGGTTATGAGGTTTAGTACTGTATATAATATAGTGTATGTGGTGTAATGTAGCATATAGGGTATGTGGTGTAGTGTAGCATATAGGGTATGTGGTGTAGTGTAGCATATAGGGTATGTGGTGTAGTATATCATTTATGGTTATGAGGTGTAGTACTGTATATAATATAGTGTATGTGGTGTAATGTAGCATATATGGTATGTGGTGTAGTGTAGCATATAGGGTATGTGGTGTAGTGTAGCATATAGGGTATGTGGTGTAGTGTAGCATATAGGGTATGTGGTGTAGTGTAGCATAAAGGGTATGTGTTAGTATAGCTTACAGTGTATTTGGTGCAGTGTAGTGTATAGGGCACATAGGGCGCACAGTGCATGTTTTTCAGGTCTTCTCACAGAATCAAGTGAAATAATTAGCTCCAACTGTGGATCTTTTAAACTGTGGTAGTCAGTAAATCAGTACACCTGTTGCATACCTCCCAACATGACCCATGCCAGGAGGGACACTCTGCTCTGCCTCTGGACTTTCCTCTTAATTTAGGATTGCCATCACCTGTGGTTAAACACCTTTCATATTAGTTCACCTGTTCAAAAACAGGTGATGGCAATCATATATTAAGAGGAAAGTCCAGAAGCAGAGCATTGTGTCCCTCCTGGCATGGGTCATGTTGGGAGGTATGCTGTTGGGTGACCTGGAAAAATTGAACTGTGTGGGGATCAAGTTTGAGAACCACTGGTATAGGGTGTGTGGTGTAGTATAGTGTATAGCAGTGGTAGCCAACCCCAGCCCTCACGAGATACCAACAGTTCACATTTTCCAGACAACCTAGCTGCTGCACAGCTGCACTCATTAATCACTGACACATTTTAAAAGATAAACAGATGGAGCTAATTAGCTCACTTGTGATTCTGTGAGGAGACCTGGAAAACATGCACTGTTGGTAGCTCTTGAGGACTAGGGTCGGCTACTCCAGATGTATAGGGTATGTGATGTACAGATGGAGCCATCCTCATCTAGCCCTTTAATAGGATTAAGTGAGTAATAGGATTACTCTGCTAATCTCCTACTTTTCTATGTATTGTATTGAAGCTGAGAACAATAGCCCTTGGATAGTCATGGCTCACCATGGCTATCCAGAGACGGCTAGATGAGGATGGCTCCATCTGCAGTGTAGCACGTAGGGTATGTGGTGTAGAGTAGTATATAGTGTCAGGGATGAAACTCCCTAGGCAATGGCGTCGCCTGCCCCTGGAATCCAAGCACCTGCATGTACAGCAACACCTGTGCTGTTCACAATGGGATCAAAGTGTGAGCAATGCTCTACCAACAGAGCTCTGCAGTGAACCTGATGCTGTAGAGAAGTTAATTGGTTCTATCCGAAGATGCCTAACACCTGCAATAGGGTACACGATAGCTCTCGCCCATTATGTCTGTGCTACATCAAGTAACGGTGCACCTGCCGCTGCTGGACTGTGAGGCTGGGCGGTACTTATGTATTATCTGGGCTCCCATGTTAAATGCACCCCATTTTTTCATACCCCTACTATCCAATTACGCATGGAGTTGATTTTATATAGTGTGGCGAGCGCAGCGAGCCTCTGTGCCCGAAGCGTGGCGAGCGGACGCGGTCTCATAAGAAAAACGGGAGCCCAGATATTACATAAGTACCGGCTGGGCACATCTTCGAATGCTGGTTCTGCATGCTGCAGGTAGGTGAATCTCCTGAACCTGACCCTTACCCACCTGCCGTTGTCACACATCAGAGCTAGAGCCTTGCCAATTCACTGTGGGCTCTAGTCCCCTATACATTGAGAGCTCTCTATGTATATTAATAATTCTGTAAGCCGTGCGCATTAATATTTTTTTCCTCAATCAAGGGTGGAGGGCACTAAACTCTAACTTGCCTCTGGGCAACTGGAATGAAGTTACGCCTCTGTGTAGGGCATGTGGTGTAGTGCAGTGTATTTAAGATTTTAATGTAGTGTAGCATATAGGTGAAAAAAGTGTACTGATGTAGTGTAGCTATTAGTGCAGTGTATATATCTATATATGGACAAGTGGTGAAGTGCAGTGCATAGGTGTACAGTATGTGGTGCAGTGCAGTAAGCAGGGGATGTAGTATAGTGCTGTTGTGCAGCATTTAGAAGGGATGTAGTCTAATGATGTAGTGCATGGTCCTGTGAAATGTAAGGGGGTGCGACAAATTGCTGCCTTGCCATGTGTGGCAAAAATCCTAGTTTTGGCACTGGTAAAGTAGTAGTAGTGAAGGGGAGCAGGATGGGAGTAGTAGTGAAGGGGAACAGGATGAGAGTAGTAGTGAAGGGAAGCAGGATGGGAGTAGTAGTGAAGGGGAACAGGATGAGAGTAGTAGTGAAGGGAAGCAGGATGGGAGTAGTAGTGAAGGGAAGCAGACTGGGAGTAGTAGTGAAGGGAAGCAGGCTGGGAGTATTAGTGAAGGGAAGCAGACTGGGAGTAGTAGTAAAGGGAAGCAGGCTGGGAGTAGTAATGAAGGGAAGCAGGCTGGGAGTAGTAGTGAAGGGGAGCAGGATGGGAGTAGTAGTGAAGGGAAGCAGGCTTGAAGGATCAGTGAAGGGAAGCAGACTGGGAGTAGTAGTGAAAGGGAGCAGGATGGGAGTAGTAGTGAAGGGAAGCAGTCTGGGAGTAGTAGTGAAGGGGAGCAGGATGGGAGTAGTAGTGAAGGAAAGCAGGCTGGGAGGATCAGTGAAGGGAAGCAGACTGGGAGTAGTAGTGAAAGGGAGCAGGATGGGAGTAGTAGTGAAGGGAAGCAGTCTGGGAGTAGTAGTGAAGGGGAGCAGGATGGGAGTAGTAGTGAAGGGAAGCAGTCTGGGAGTAGTAGTGAAGGGGAGCAGGATGGGAGCAGTAGTGAAGGGAAGCAGGCTGGGAGGATCAGTGAAGGGAAGCAGACTGGGAGTAGTAGTGAAGGGGAGCAGGATGGGAGTAGTAGTGAAGGGAAGCAGTCTGGGAGTAGTCGTGAAGGGGAGCAGGATGGGAGTAGTAGTGAAGGGAAGCAGTCTGGGAGTAGTAGTGAAGGGGAGCAGGATGGGAGTAGTAGTGAAGGGAAGCAGGCTTGAAGGATCAGTGAAGGGAAGCAGACTGGGAGTAGAAGTGAAAGGGAGCAGGATGGGAGTAGTAGTGAAGGGAAGCAGTCTGGGAGTAGTAGTGAAGGGGAGCAGGATGGGAGTAGTAGTGAAGGAAAGCAGGCTGGGAGGATCAGTGAAGGGAAGCAGACTGGGAGTAGTAGTGAAGGGGAGCAGGATGGGAGTAGTAGTGAAGGGAAGCAGGCTGGGAGTATCAGTGAAGGGAAGCAGGCTGGGAGTAGTCGTGAAGGGGAGCAGGATGGGAGTAGTAGTGAAGGGAAGCAGGCTGGGAGTATCAGTGAAGGGAAGCAGGCTGGGAGTATCAGTGAAGGGAAGCAGGCTGGGAGTAGTCGTGAAGGGGAGCAGGATGGGAGTAGTAGTGAAGGGAAGCAGGCTGGGAGTATCAGTGAAGGGAAGCAGGCAGGAAGTGGTAGTGAAGGGGAGCAGGATGGGAGTGGAATTACACTCAGTGATATAATAATACCCATTGTCAATGAGCAGCCTGTCACTTCCAGTGCTTAGTAGATCATCCACTCACACTAAGGGGGTGATTCAGACCCGCTCGTAGCAGGCCAAATTTGCTCCCCTGGAAAGTTTTTGGGGTTTGCGCATGTTCATGCACAGATATGCGCATGTGTAAACCCCTGGTGCGAATGCCTTTGGCATCACACTTGCTGGGGCATTCACTTCAGGCGGGGCGAGCAGGAGTCTGACGTATGGGACCACCAAGTGTTTCATGGGAGTGCCCATAGAAATGCTGGGCATACCCCTGCAAATGCAGGTGTGTCGATGCCTGCTTGGGGCAGGCGGTTGATATCACATGATATTAGCACCTGCCCCGAACCCCGCTGTATTCGCCATTCTTCGGGCACGATGCCTCACTGAGCTTGGAACACTAATATATTCTCACTCTTCTGCCAACGTGGAAAGTAAAGTATGAATCGAGTCGGTATACACCAAAAAAAAGGTGCCCATGCTGACCTTAAGCTTGTGTCTACCTTCTGCCAATGCCAACCTATGGTATGTCGACCATTTCCAGGTGTTGACCTAGACACTGTTGACCCAGGGACAGAATACCATTTTTTTTATGATTTAATGTATAGTAAAGAGCACTGTATTAAATGTTTTTGGAGAACATGTTAAAGATTAATTAGTTCCCTACATTTATATGGTATGTATTTGGAACCCATATTTTGAATTTACTGACATTATTATTATTATTATTATTATTATTATTATTATTATTATTATTATTATTATTATTATTATTACCACCAATTACTTATATAGTGCTCCATATACCATAATGCTTTACAGTTGGGGAACTAACCAGTGATAGTAAATGGTAAATGTGGTAAAAATTGAAAGTTGTAAATTCCAAATTCGAGTCCTAACAATAATAATAATAATAATAATAATAATAATAATAATAATAATAATAATAATAATAACTATTATTATTATTATTATTATTATTATTATTATTATTATTATTATTATTGCCATGTGGCTGTTCTGCATATTGCTAAATATATAGTTGGTGTCTAGATTTTGAACCAGCGGTCCTTTACATTTCCAGTTATTATGGTAAAATTCAATATTTTCTTGCAGAAAGCAATTTGTGTTTTACCAGTTTCTATCTGCAAGCATATTGAGTTTACATTTTAATAATTAGATACTTAACATTGATAATGAAACAAATATACACCTTTACCTTAATGCAATTCTGTTTGTTTTTGCACACTTCATCAAATCCATTCCCTTGGCTTGTAATTTATTGACGAAAAATTATCCAGGTTTAAAATATTTTAGAATATACATTTTAGTTACCAGTTCTGTTATTTATACCTTAGAAAAAAGTGTTGGAAAATAATCAATTATTCATTATTTTGTCAATCCAGTATTTGCAGTTTTAGAGTTGTAACCTTACTGTACCTTATATAGCTCCTTATAAGAATATGTCCAATGAAACATTTTATTCATGGGATCAATTTTTTATAAACAATTCTTAAGACGATTCTAATTATCCCTCTGCTGTAAAACTTAATTATAAACAGTACTAACACGCTCCTTAGGGTCTTCATCTTTTCTCTGCCACTATAACACCAGATTATAATAAGGATAGTTTTGAAAGCTAGCAAAAACTTTTCTTGATTTGAATCATATTCAAAAGTAATGGGCTTCGGAGGGGATTTTTTAGGTGAGAATCCTAAAAAGAAACAGTACTTGCGCTTGTGTTGGAGCTACCAAGGTCTTGTAGAGAAATTGGTATATAGATATGCTAGGAAGGAGCAACGGTAGACCGGCGCTTGGATGGGAGGGTGAAGGAAGGAAAGGGGGTCATGATATAGTGTAGAAAAGAAAGAAAATGAGAAAGAATAAATTAAATAGAATGAAAAAAATATAAAAATAAATAAAAACAATAATAAAAAAAAAATATATATATATAAATAAAAATGAACAAACAAACCAAAAAATGGCGATGATGTTTACAGCCCCTTGAGGGTGCTTTTGACTTAAAACCACCCTCAAGGGGCTGTAAACATCATCGCCATTTTTTGGTTTGTTTGTTCATTTTTATTTATATCTTTTTTATTTTTTATTTATTTATTATCTATTTTTTATTATTATTTTTATTTATTTTTATTTTATTTTCTTTCTATTTCATTTATTCTTCCTCATTTTCTTTTCTACACTATATCGTGACCCCCTTTCCTTCCTTCACCCTCCCATCCAAGCGCCGGTCTACCTTTGCTCCTTCCTAGCATATCTATATAGTAATGGGCTTCGATTTACTATCAATATTTGTTACAAATAAATATAAATACTTATCACTTCGTATTCCAGCAACAATGAATTTAGGATCACATGAGATGGTGAGCTGGACATTAGGCATAACACTTGCTCCTGCCGTGTTGTTCTACTGAATGATGCGAGATGATGCTCCAACAGTGGGAATCCCGACAGTCAATATCCTGACGTCGGGATCCCGACTGCCGGTGCTCTGACAGGGGGGATCCCGACTCACAGGGGCTATTCTCCCTTGTTGGGGTCCACTACCCCCATAGAGGGAGAATAGACCCTGTGGTGAGCGTAGCGAGCCACCAGGCCTGCAGTGTGGCGATGGGGCTTCTTTGCGCATGGACTTTGGATATACTATTATATTCTACCTTTGTGCCCACTGGAATGGTAAAGTATAAACAAGTTGGCAATAGTGTGCAACTATTGGCCTCTGAGAAAAGACAGAGGCACCAGCTAGTGGCCATAGTAGAAAACCGCCAGTCCTTAGGCGTAGTTCACACTAGCCTGGTTTTGCCGGCACAGCAAACTCCCAGATTATTTTTTTGCAATGCCAGGATTGCAATGAATACTCAGCTGAGATGGGTACTTTCACATGGCCCTTACCTTTCCCTATCACCGTCTATCAACTGGATCCACCCACTGAGCAAAAAGACATCTGGTAGTTGGTTGTGCCAGCCAAACCCGGCCAGTGTGAAATTGGGACTTTAGGGAGATGGTACAGTAGCAAGCAGGCTGGTGTGGAATTGCAAAAATGGATTTTTCAACTCACTCCATACAGGCCATTCACTTTCCTCAAAAGATAACCCAGAGTGGAGATTCTGAGTCTTATTTTTGAAAGAGCAGCCGAGAGAGAGACATTGCCTAAAGACCAGGGGGCATGACATATTTTGACTATGATAAATTAAAATAAGAAACTGATATGGAGTTATAGGCAGGGCTATTTTACCAATAAAATGGTCAATAACGCCATCGTTGAAGTTCAGAAATGGCATTCTGGAACCTCTAGTAACCAGCGGCACCCCACGGCGGCCAGGTGCATGGTGTTCCAAACCCGGTGTGTACGCAGCGGACCGGACGGATGTACTTTAAAACCATGTTGGCAATAGCGGCTGCAGCACCGCAGGGACGTGGCAGCCGCAGTATAATGACTCTGAGGGAGTAAGCCAGGACTTAGGTATTCATCTGTGTTCCTGAGGTCCCCGCCAATGTGCTGCCGCGCTTGGAGAATGCAGGGCTTGAATGCCATCAAGTTATATAAGAAAGAAGGTTGGGAACCACTGACTTTGGCTATTGCTACATGATACAGTCGGGATTACAGTACAGTACATCAAGAAATAACTCAAGTTATTGTCAAGGTCACAGCGGGTGAACAGGAGGCTGTTGACATACTTGTGCAGTACAGTGAATATTAGCAGAATTATGCATTGTTCAAGCCATTGTTCAGTGTTCATGTTTATTACAGTGAGCTCCAAATGAAATAAAGTATAATAAATATAATTAAAATCATTATCAAACTTTGAAGCCCCAACCCTGCAAAAGCTCCGCCCACATCTCCACCCACTCTGCTACTTCCCAGAGAGTTCCTGGACCTATTTTTCTACAAAATTGCACTGGTCATAGGCGTAAATTTACTAAAGCTTTAAAAACTAGAACGAGGTGATGTTACCCACAGTAACCAATCAAATGCAATAGAATGACAGAATGTCATTGGTTGCTATAGATAAACTCACTCTTTTCATTTTTATAAGTTTTAGTACATTTACCCCACAGTGTTAGTTCACACCCAACAAGCTCACTGCTGGGAAAATCTCTGATATTCATTGTGTCATCCATCTTACCACAAAGTGGCTGCAGACAGAATATGTAACAGGACCAGAGACCGTGGAAAGGGTTATTATGAATCAATATCTACAGTCACTACATACAACTCTTCACATGTGGATGAGCCATGCAGACTCTAAAACAGCAGACCACTTAGCTGTGATGGTGGAGAGGTACAGTATGTGGCAGCAGAGGAACTATTAAGTGTACCCCACTAGGCCCTATTACCACAGTGGCCACTGTAAGTCAATTCCAAGGAAAAGGGGCTGGAACTTTGGCATTGGAACCTGGAGATAGGCCAACAGTGCCAGTAAGGTTCCAAACCATCACATTGATCCAGTGTTTTCAATGTGATGGTTTGGGCCATACTGCTGCTGATAGTATTTCTGTAGGGTTAGAAGCTAGGAAGCTTGATGAATTGCAGCTTGTGATTTTAACAAAGGGTGTTATCAATAGTTAAAGAAACAGTTGAACAAACATTGAACAACTTTAAAAAGGTAACTACAAAAATTCCAAACTTGTATAATATACAGTACATTTAGGAGCTTATTCTGATCGGAGCGGCCAAACGTGCGTACGTTCGCCATTAACGCACGCTAGCCGTACGCGGCCGTTAGGGTTAAGTCCACCCACAAATCAGCCGCTTACGTACGGGCAGAAATACCGTAGAAGGGGAGTGGCGTACAAATGAGCGTACGGCAACGTACGCGGACGGGCCAGCCCTTGCACTCCGACAACAGGCGTACAACTGAGCGTACGGCGCCGTGTACGGCCGTCTTTCCTCCGTCTCCCCACCGACTTCTTGCGGAGATCTGAGCGTACGCCAGTTTGCACGGACGGGTCCCTATTGTTTTCAATGGAAAACTCAGCTTATGTCACCGCTCGTGAGAGTGAGCGTACGTCCGTGCACGCTGGCATACCCTTCACATATATGGACCTGCAAATCTTGCCTCTCAACTACTAATCTGATAATTGATTAATTAATCTATTTGTTATTCAATTATTGTTTTCTATTAACTCAATTGTCTACCTTAATAAAGACCTAATAAAACTACATTTGAACCCACATTACATGTATATTTGTTATGTTCTAATGTGGCATTTTAATCACTATCTATGTGTCCCCATATTGCTGTTACTTTTAAATCAAGTTATGTTGGTGTTTCTGTATATGTACTAAATTATGTCCGTAATTACTTTGTCCAAAATGTGTAACATGTATACCTACCCTGATGTTATGTGTGATGTTTTAATCGAACAACATTAAACATTCATGCATTTTCACTATGTGTTATTTTACTCAAAAACACACACATTCACACATCAATCATTACCCCTCACCTCAAATGACAAGTATAACTTACAGTACACATCTGTATGTACCTACCCTTACACGCCCTCTAACATATTTATTATTAAAAACACAGGCAATTTCGAACTGTAATCAAACTTTTATTTTATCCAAAAATAAAAAGGGGGGGGGGGGGGGGATAAATAAAAAATTAAAGGCGGGCCTCCAGAAGGCCAAAAAGGAGCTGGAGGTACACAAGGGTCAGCATGATTTCCCGTATTAGGGCTGCCACCTCCTCCTGCTGCTGTTCAGTGTCTGTAATGAAGGGATAAAACAAAAAATTAATATATAACATACACAAATGTTTGTTGTATTTGTACATAATAAAAAGTTGTGAGTTATGTGTGAAGGGCACATACATTTAGAAACTACATTGAAGATGGGTCTGCTGTAAACACAGTACTAAAAAATAATATGTTAACACACACATACTGTACATAGTAAATAACATTAATTCAATTACTCCTTCATCAATGAATGTATGCTGTATCCCAATTGTTACTTTGGTTTTGGGGGACTGTCCTCTAACCTCACAATTAGCCTGTGCTATTTAAGGGTTATGACATTGTTGTGGCTTAAGCACTCCTTAGTATTTTAAATTTAGGACATTGCTGTACAAATTATAGGCCTACAGCTATGTTTGTAAAGCATGCATCCGCATGGCCTCACACACTATTACCAAAACAATCTCTACATTTAAGTTGCACCAGTGGCAGATTAAGCCTTTGGGGGGCCCGGGGTACTTTAGAGCGGGGGGCCCCCTTGCACTTGTCATTACTGGCCGCACACTGCATGGGCGAATATTATACTGTCAAAACATAGAGTAAAGGCAGAATAAACTTGGTCAATGGTTACCTGCAGGGGATATATATATATATATATATATATATATATATATATATATATATATATATATATATAGACAGGGGGTTGGCGGCACTCGGAATAATAATAGACCCCATATATATATATATACACACACCACATGAAAAGCCTGTGTTTGTCCCTCTGCCCCTTACTCTGGAGGAGACCTCACAGTCCTAGTGCTGCCTCTGATTAAAAACCCTCCTATGACTAAGCTGCTGCTGCTGTTCTCCATGGACCTGAGAAGCATGTAATGAGCTCCACCAATCAGAGCTCAGCACAAACTTCTCAGCCTCTGTCCTCTGGTGCAAAGTGTCATGGGACTTAGTCAACTCCCAGAAATGCACTGCACACTTGTGCAATCAGTGTGCCTTGGCTCCCGATGCTCAGCACCATAAATCATTGTCACATTGGCAGATAGGTCAAACTGCAGCACTACCCCACCCATGCACAAAACATTTAGCTAAAAAAAAAAAAAACATAACTTAAACATTTTATTTTTAAAAAATACATGACAACCACAGGGGGCCCCTAGCTAGAGGGGGGCCCAGGGGCACTGACCCCTTGCGCCTCCATTATAATCCGGCCCTGTGTTGCACATCATGCTGGGAACTGGAGTTACCCAACACCTGGAGCCACATAACTACCACACCACTAATGTCGGATATCTCATTGGATGTACTGTTATGTCAATTATTCAAGGGGTGAGGCATGGCCACACTCAAAAAAACCACCAAGGGGAGCCTTGTTCCTGGAGAAGGACAGGACACACCTCATGGTCGGCCTGCAGTGATATGTTGCAACTAATGTTGATGTTGGATACACATATGTGGTTGTTGTGATTGTTTATGTGTAGAAATGTGTAGGTCAACATTAGACACATTATTTACTTACGGCTACTTGAGCCATCCTGGTTGCCGCTGGTTGGCTGTGCAGTGGTTGGGGGGGTCAGGAGCAAGGTGGATGGTCCTTGAGTTTGGCCCGAGGTAGTGGGTGTGAGTGGGGAGTGGAGAGGTTTGGGGGTGGGTGGTGGAGAGGTGTAGGGGGGTAGGAAATGGGGTGGGGAGGGGGGGGGGTGGGGGTTGTGGAGGTGGTGGGGGTTGTGGAGGGGGAAGGGGATGGGGAAATGGTGTGGGTCCAAACTGCACCCATTGTCTCCAGTGTTGGGGAGGGGGTGTGGGTTGGGGAGGGGGTTGTGGAGGGGGTGGGGGTTGTGGAGGGGGTGGGGGTTGTGGAGGGGGAAGGGGATGGGGAAATGGTGTGGGTCCAAACTGCACCCAGTGTCTCCTCTTCTTCCTCCTCCTCTTCTTCCTCCTCCTCCTCTTCCTCCTCCTCTTTCTTCTCCTCCTCCTCCTCTTCCTCCTCCTCTTCTTCCTCCTCCTCCTCTTCCTCCTCCTCTTCTTCCTTCTCCTCCTCTTCCTCCTCCAGGGCTGCCTGGTCCCGGGCTGCCTGGTCCCGGGCTGCCTGCTCCCGGGCTTCCATACGTGCCCTTGCCCGTGCTGAAATGTTCATGTTGATGGCATAGAAATCGAAGATTGGGTTTCATAAAAAAGGGGGAAAGAAAAATTCACATTAGTCATGCTCATAAGCTTCAAAATTATCATTGCTGTGATATTTCAGACATTTATCATGCAAACTATTTGATATCCTACACCCAAAAACTGATCAACTACTTAAACCCCCCCCTATACACCCCCTATACACCCATATACACCCATATACACCCATATACACCCATATACCCCCCATATACACCCATATACACCCCCATATACACCCCATATACCCCCCATATACACCCCATATACCCCCCATATACACCCCATATACCCCCCATATACACCCATATACCCCCCATATACACCCATATACACCCATATACACCCCATATACCCCCCCATATACCCCCCCCATATACACCCCATATACCCCCCATATACACCCATATACCCCCATATACACCCATATACACCCCCATATACACCCCATATACCCCCCATATACACCCCATATACCCCCCATATACCCCCCATATACACCCCCATATACACCCCCATATACACCCATATACACCCATATACACCCATATACACCCATATACCCCCCCATATACACCCCATATACCCCCCATATACACCCCATATACCCCCCATATACACCCATATACCCCCCATATACACCCATATACACCCCCATATACACCCCATATACCCCCCATATACACCCCATATACCCCCCATATACCCCCCATATACACCCCCATATACACCCCCATACTCAGGAACATATTTATAAAAAGTACACAAAACATTGCTAAAAAACGCTGACATACTAGTAATCAAAACTTACATCGGGCAATATGGCGGCGAAGGCTGCTGAGAAGAACCGGCTGCCGCCGGCGCAGGTCTGACCAGCGCCGCTCAACCTGCCCCAGGCTTCTGCGGACGCCGGTCGTAGAGAAGATCAGGCGGCGGGCAGCAGTATACGCCCGCCGCTTGTCGGCATTGCAAACATATGGGCCCCTGGGCCCCAGGTGACGGTCCATAACTTCTACCAGGGCCAAAAGCTCTGAAGTGGAAAAGGGCCTAGCTCTGTTGGAAGTCATATTGGCAATGGCGCAGTTATTAATTGCAGGTACATATATCACTTTTGGTGCTTGCTGATTGGTGTAAAAAATTGTTTGTTTGGTATTAACTTTATTAATCCCTCTTACAGTAACAAACTGGATGCGAATAGAAACTTACGCGGACCGTTTCGATATATACACACACCACAACCAACAGCATAAATTCAATGAAGAGAGAAGTACTGTATTTACAGTGTGCGGAAAATAATACACGCAACCCTCTACTTATAACTACGCTGCTTAAAGGGGGCACGATGCACCGATATGCATGGAGAGGAGTACTGTATATACAGTAGGCGCAAAATAATACACGCAACCCTCTACTTATAACTACTCTGCTTAAAGGGCCACAATGCGACATGTTGCTGTATGACAATTTCATACACATTACATATGTAAGGAAAGCATTGTAACGTGATGTTTTGAAATGTGACTCACAAGGCATACACAAACTCCAACAGATACCAGCTGACAACACTCATCATTGGAATGACAGGTGCACACATTTCACGATGTAGCCCACAATGCTCCACAACCTGTGTATATACATATACGGGTGATTGATCAGGTGCATTGAGACCTGCGTAATTTAAGCGGCAATTATCGGCGGGAAATATCGGCGTAAATTTGCATCTACCTTGCGGGGAAAAATATACGCCCCCTTGTTCGTGGCGGGAGATTAACATATAAATATTCAGTCAGATGCAGCCCACAATTGCTGCAAACATGTCTGACTCAGACGATTCCGCAGCTGAGGACGCTCTGCAGAGAGCTACAGCAGAATCCCTGCTTGATGCACTCAACAAGAGGGAACAGGAGCGGAGAAGGAGGGCCCAAGAGAGGAGTAGCCTGCAAGATCAAGCGGGCTCCTCAGTAACAGGCCCTGGTGAACCTCCACCAGCTCCACAAGGGCCAAGCAACCAGCCAGAACAAGAGGTTGCATCTCTCCAAACAGGTGTGTCCCAGCAGGTGCATGGTGAGAGAACTGGGGCCACCAGAAAACGAGCTGCAACATCTAGGGTGAGGACTGAGCAGGATACCACCTCCAAAAGGAGAAACCCTGCATTTGTAGAGGCCGAAATGCGAATTCTAGTGCCCAGGGCACGCGAATGGATTGAATTGGCAACCAGGAAGCCGGGTGCCAGTGCAAGGAGAAACCTTTGGGACAAGATCACAGAGGAAGTGAACCAGGTGGCACCAGTGGTCAGAACGTGGGACGCGGTGAAGAAAAGGTTAGTGTGTTTGTCAGGGCAATTTTTCAGCAGTCTCCAGCAGGAACTGAGGCCCTTATTCTAGTTCACTCTTTCTGGCCAAATATTTCTTAGATGGACAAAACCATGTGCACTGCAGGTGAGGCAGGTGTTACTTGTGCAGAGATAATCAGATTTGGGTGGGGTTTTACACCTGCCTCACCTGCAGTGCACATGGTTTTGTCCATCAAAGAAATATTTGGGCAGAAAGAGTGAACTAGAATAAGGGCCTCAGTTCCTGCTGGAGACTGCTGAAAAATTGCCCTGGTCTTTGTCCCCCTGATAATGTCATATGTGTGTACATATGTTACATGTATGTTTTGAGACTAATAGAAAGGTGTGTTTGTAGATAGTGCTACATTTCAATGTCACATGTGAACACAACCATGTCTAATAACCCACATTGATATATGAAACATGCACCATTGGTGTGATGTGAGGTTATGGGCACAGTTCTGCTCATGTGAAGTATGTGATGGGACAAGAGAAAGTGTGTTTTTGAAAGAGTTGTTGTAACATGTTCCATATGATGCTAATGAAACAAGAATGAGCAAACTGTGCACATGTAGCTGGTGAGAAACTACACATCCCAGTATGCCATTCCATAGTTAAATTACTCCATAATAACCACATTGTCAAGCTATGGTGGAATGTGTAGTTTCACACCAGGTGGAGGTGCCTAATTTGGCCATGGATGATGTCATTTCTGCATAGTGATGTATGTATGTGCATTTAGTGGCCTAATGAATGAGATGAGACACATGAAATGCCTCCTAATTGAGACATGAATGTGTGTGTGGGACACATATGGCCAAAAAACATAAGATCACCCACACTAGGAAATGTCACGTAGCTAGGGGTACCACATAGTCCCTTTAATTCCGGACACATATTAATTACACAGGTTCTGTGGCTGGCTGACTTCAAGACTCCACTTCACCTAATTTTAAACTGCCACAGAACCGGTGTAAGTAACATGTGTCCGGAATTAAAGGGACTAGGTGGTAACCCTACACGTAGCACAGTGGTGCACATATCTCATGGTGATATTTGTATTTTTAAACTTGTAGGTGGACTGACTTCAAAAGTGCACTGAAGAGGAAGATGACTGACCGGTACAACCACAGCATGTCCACCGGGAGAGGTCCTATGCCTGACCATTTGGAGTATACCCCCCTGGAGCTGGACTCCTGTGACGTGATCGATGTGGGGGAGATCAGGGGGATCTCCAATATGGACAGTGAGCTCCCGGCGGAGGTCTTTGATGCTGCGTTTGATGGTAAGTCACAGTAATGCATTGTATTTAGAAAGATATTTTTTATTGCGTATGTGATGGTGACATTGTTTTCAATTCTTATCCTAGCTGAAGCAGAAAGCCAGGATGTACCGGCAGCATCTTCCTCTGCAGAGCCACAGGTGGAGCGAGTGGTCCAGCCTCCACCAAGACGTCGCCCCCAGCCCCAGCCACAGGAGACATGGAATGAGAGCCTGTTGGTGACGCTGGACAGGATCGAGCAGCAAGGGGTGGATGCTGCGATCCGTCAGCAGCAGGTGGCGGATTTTCTGGCGGAGTGGAAGGCCACAAACCAGCTGCAGGTTGAGGCGTTGAACCGCATTAATGAAACTCTGGCGGCTGGCATGCTAAGCATTGGCCAACACCTCAGCCGCCAGAATGAACTTCTTGCGGAGCAGCTGTCCACCGCCAGGTCCCTAAGGGACAATCCCCCATCTGCTGCCCCACCCCAAGCTGCTCCCCAACCTTCCACCTCGGCTGACCCTCCTGTGTCGACTAGGGGAAGACGCCGAAAGCCAGCTGAGCCAAAGGCCCCTGTCCCCAAGGCCCCATCTAAAAGGGGCAAAAAAGGGCCCAAATGAGACCTGGTTCACTTCCTCTGTGGTTGTAGCCCAAAGGTTTAAATTGCACTGGACATCCGCTTCCTGAGTTGCCCATCGATCCATTTGCGTGCCATGGGCATGAAAGTTCGTATTTTGACCTCAACAAATGCAGGATTTTTTTTTAGGTGGTGTGTATCTTGCTTAGTATTCACCCTGGTTGTTGCAGTACGTATTCTGGTGTCCCCATTTCTTTCACCATTGCATTTGCAGGGTAACACATGTTTGGAGATATGCAACCTCTTGTTCTGGCTGTTTTATTATTTGTGTGTCTATTTTATTTGTTTATTTGATTTCTCACATTAAAGTGTCAAGCTGTGATGCTGAACAGCAAATAAATTTATTTTACAAATTAAATCTAAATTGTGGTATGTGTCATTTCTTGTGTGAAACAAATACTAGATTTATGTGTACTTACTGACCAGGGTATTTTTGAACATTTGTGGAAGTGTGGTCGAAGTTTCCCATGTGTAACCCTCTCCATGGCCATTCCCATGTTCCTATCCAACTTTTCCCTGCTAATTAGTTTGTGTCAGCACATGTGCAGAGCAACTTAATAGGTGACAAAGCAGTTTGTGTGCAGGTGAGGTAGCTCCTACAGTAGTAGGTAAAAGCAGGTCCAGAACAATGCTTTCCTCATGGAGTGGGTGAGGCAGACAAACAAGGGTGAAAAGGTACATTTGTGTAGGAATGCATATGTGTCCTCCCTAAAAAAAGATGTGTGAATGGCCCAAACATGATAAATTAGCTTGTGAACAAACATGCATAACTTTTTATATACAGTATATATGATTTGACAGTGTCATAAGCAGATGTAGGAATCCTTTGTTAGAGAGATGAGAGTGCAATAATGTGATTGGTGGCATCTTACATCCAGAGTGTAGTCAAATCCAAATCATAGCAGATGAGATAGTGGTACAGGTCATTATTTTGGGTACTATACAAAGATTGTGTGCAAAATAGTGGTCATGGGCTTAAAACATTGCTGAAACATCCTTTGTAGGTGTTAGATGTGGTTTATGTTATTGTATCCTAAATACAAAACCTATGTTAGTATTAGAGTGAACACGTTGACACATGTCGACTTGTGTAGATTGAGTGTGCTACTGCGTAAAGTCTATGAAAGCAGGTAGTGAATGTGTCTAACTGTTTAGCAAATACCTACCTTAGCGTATAAAAAGATTCTTACCTTAAATTAAACAAACCTTTAAATGTGGAGAAGTATAGAAACATAAGCTTCCAATGTGTTTGCGTGCTGTATGTGTGGCTTGCAGGCAGTGAAATCATGGTTTGGAGTTAATAGACTGCAGCATTGCTTATTACATTCAGGTGTATGTGTTTGAGTAGTAATCAGCGTAAATTAGCCAACTCAGGCGCACGCTGGCATGCGGTATCTGTAGGGGTGGTTTGAGCTGGCGGTTGGCGGCCGCCTGTTTGGTGTCCGAAATGAACGGTGCCTTAGTCGATCGTGCGGTAGTAGCACCGCTCATTTTTGGTGCACACCCCCGTGTACGCCCATATTTACGCCCATTTTCCCTCATTATTTCGGCCGCTCCCATCAACACGCCCCTATGCCGCCCCATTACCCGTACACTCGCGTACAGGTTTTTTCGCACGTTGAGAGCCCGGCCGTAAGCGTTGTGGAGTGTTCGCGCCGGCGCATTAGCGTATCTGCACATGCGCAGATCGTGAAAAACCCCGGGACGTACGCGTACGGCCCGGACGCTCCAACCAGAATAAGGCCCTTAATTATTATTATACCCTATCCTCGACATTTATTCAATCACAGGATGTTTACCAAACTTCTTTTCATTACATGGTATTCTTACCAAACTACACACTACATACTGTATAATCTCCCTGACATTTGTGTGTGGAAGAAGGCAGGCTAAAGAGAGAGAGAGAGAGCTGCTGCTGCTGCTGCTGCTAGGGTCTGTCTGGGACCTGCCAATACAGAGACAGGAAACGAAAGCCACCTATCTAAGGTACCCATCTTTGGTTAACAGTGGATCCCTCACGGCTTCAGATATTCCAAAAAAGAGGAACAATATCCCCTCAGTCTCGTTTGGAGGAAGCACTACAGGGGCAACCACGTCCCAGTGTCTGAAGGACAATTCCAAGCATCCGTCTGTCCCACCCACTTGTGAATAAGGTGATATTATTCATTACTGGACGCAGCCTTTTCAAAAATCCATTCACATTTTAACTTCATATTTATTTTTAAAATTTCATTGCAAATGCACCTATTTTAGTGTGATACTTATATTTAATAAATTGTTATTTTTGATAAATCTTGTTCTGCCATCATTATAGCGCAATCTACATCCCCACATTTTTAATCTCCCTGACACACCACTCTGTGCACATCGCTGCTTCTCTCACTCCCCATTTCTTAACACACTTTTTTTTTAAACTTTTTACTAAGCTCTCAATGTGTACTTTCACATCCACATCTGGCCAATATAAAAAATATTTAAAAACCTCCACCATTATCTATCTCTCCTTTTTTACTCTTATTATCTGGTGACATATCATCAAATCCATGCCTCAACCACCTGTCCCACTCACATTTAGCTGGTTCAAGGCCATATAGAAAACCATCTCATCTCATAAATATCACATGCCTCCCACCAAGCTGCTAAAATGTGCTCTATTGAATGCACACTATGTTTGCAACAAATTAACATCCATTCATGACTTCATCTCTGTCAACTTCAACCTACAGGGGGATGCAGTTTAAATCCCGGCAGTTGGGATCCCGGCATTCAAAATCCCGGCGCCAGAATCCCGAACGCCGAAATCCCGACACTTTCTCCCCCCGTGGGTGTCCACGACACCCTCGGAGGGAGAATAAATTAGTGTGCTGAGCGTAGCGAGGCACCGGGCCCGCTGCATGGCAAACACAGCGAGCCCGCAAGGGGGGGCGATCCACGTCCCCCCCTTGTCGGGATTTCGGCGTTCGGGATTCCGGCGTCCGGATTTTGAACGCCGGGATCCCGACCGCCGGCTTTTCATGCCGAATCCCCTACAGGCTATTACAGAAACCTGGCTCATATAAACAGACAGTGTATCCCCTGCAGCACTGTCACATGGTGGTCTTCACTTCACACACACCTCCAGGCCTGGTTGACAGTAGAGGTGGTGGGGTTGCAATATTACTATCCAAATCCTTCACATACACAGTTCTTCCACAGGTCCACTCACATTCACATAATTTGATGTTCACTATATTAGGATTTTTCCCCTTTTTCTAAATGTGTTGCTGTCATTTATTGCCCACCTGGGCTACCCGAACCTCAATATCTGGATGATTTATCTGCCTGGCGCCCCTACTTCTTATCCTTGGACATCTCCACCATCATCCTGGGTGACTTCAATATCTCTTTTATCCATCCACAATCGCTGTATGCTTCCAAACACTTCTCTTTCTTGGCCTCTCCCAGTTGTCTCACTCCTCTACTCAGGGTCACTGCCTTGACCTTGTTTTCACCAGACTGTGCTCAGTCTCTGATTTTACTAACACTCCCTTCCCTCTCTCTAATCACATTAATCTTATTATCCTCTCGCTCTCCTTCATTACCCAAAGCTCACTGACACAGAAATCATGCAAGCCTACTCTAACCCGCAGAAATATTAATGCTATTAATTGTCCACAACTTTCCACCTCTCTGCAATAACAGCTTTCACCAATTTCTACATTTACCTCTCCTGAGAAGAGAAGAATATACAGCGCTGGGGTTTGACTGAAAAATCACTATAAAATTTATTAATCAGAAATATTTATTGCATAATACAATATAATAAATCAAACAAGACAATAAAAAGTTATATTATCTACTATATAGTATACTATACACAGATGTAGCCCTCTTCATCCTTGCAGGGCTGGCGATTCTATCGCCAGCCCCCGCCAGCAGCCAGCTACCGCCAGGGGCGCGTGTGCACAAGATGCTCACGGGCCCCATGGCTACGGAGCCTGCCAGGAGTCCGCGCCGCCTTCCCTGCCATCACCGTCAGACCCCCTCGCCGCCCTGACCCCCTCCCCCAAACTAGGCAACATCTCCCTGAAGTGGAGACAGGCAGGGAGATGCTGCCCAATCGCCGTGATACTGGGACACGCGTGCGCATGAGACGCACATGCGTCTCAGTCCCTATCACCGGCGCTCACCAGTGAAAGGGATCTGGTGGGCGCCGGGCAAAGTTAAAGCCGGCTCCATCTGTAGTAGATACTTGCTCCTGATGAAGACATGTGAACACGTTGAGCCTTCACCCTTCTTACTCCAGTTTTGCACCTTAATATACCAGACCTCCACACCATATTCCGGACCGGCTCTTTCTATCACAAGGATTCCATAACCTCAGCTTTACACGTAGTAACAAGCCAGGAATTTACATACCATCAAGTCTGCCATTGCCATCTCCTTGTTCTGAGTGAATCTGGATCCTCCCGCTGGGCAATTCTCCGGGACTACTCTACAATCTCCTTCAAAATACAGGAGACACAAATACCCAATCCAGTCTGTAATTATGTTGCTACAATCCAATCCTATTATGCTAGCAAGAACTTTTTAAACATTTTTACTATCCATATTTTTCAAATCTTTATTCCCTATTATTTTAGAGAATTTTTTAACTTTTTTTATTGTCTTGTTTGTTTTATTATATTGTATTATGCAATAAGTATTTCTGATTAATTAATTCTATAGTGATCTTTCAGTCAAACCCCAGCGATGTATATTCTTCTCTTTTTTGATTTCTTTATTGTATGGAGCTTTACACTACGTAATCAGTCACCTAAAGTAGAACCTCAGTGGCGTAAATCTCCAAGTCTGTTTTTTTTTCACTGCTCATTCTACTAGATCTCTCTGCTGCTTTTGACACGGTTGACCACTCTCTCTCACAAACACTACACTCCCTAGGTCCTAATGCTACAGCTCTTTCCTGGTTCTCATCCTACTGTTTCACGTAGGCAGCAGCAGTGTCTCCTGGCTACTGGTTCCACACGCTCCAGCGTCTCCTGGTGCGGTTGCTGGGCAACCAGGGATGCTGGGGGATGAAGCGGCCAGGCGCGGCTTCCGTCAGGGGCGCCTGTGGTTGCTCAGAAACGGGGGGACATCACCGGGTGAAGGCAGCAGAAGTTATCTCACCTGTTCTGTTGTTGCCGGACAACAGGAGGGATGCAGACTGGTGCAATTAGGCTGGACTTCTATAGGGATGCCAGCCCTGTTCAGCCCCGCCGGTAATAGCTTCTGCTAGAGCTATCAGTCTGCCTGTTCTCCTGTTGCAGCTGTTTATGGTCCTTGTTTGCTCCTGGCATCCCTGTCTCTTGGAAGTTTCCATCCAGCCAAGCTGCTTCTATACCGGTTCCATAAATTCACCATTTGT
Source organism: Crinia signifera (assembly GCF_055691185.1). NCBI lineage: Eukaryota > Metazoa > Chordata > Amphibia > Anura > Myobatrachidae > Crinia > Crinia signifera. The sequence continues at coordinate 78,581,254 of NC_139228.1, read as the reverse complement.
AGTCTTGGTTACTATTATTTACTGCTGGTGTTGTGCTTTCAGTTTTTCTGGGCCTGGTAATTTGTATTTCTCTCTGGTGCTACCTGAGAGGGCCATGGCCTTGTGCTTTGCCTCTATTTATGTCATTAGGGTACTTTACCCTAAACAGCAGTTCAGTGTGTTCATTGTGTTGTTTGTATTGTTTTGTGGTGTGCTTTTGGCATGGTGTATTTTTCTTGTGTATGCGACTCGGTCCCCTATGGTCTTGTGACTAGTTTGCTGGTGCGCTTTGCAGCGTTAGTTATTAAGTCAAGCCGCCATTTAGTTCTAATCTAATTATTCCGTTAGATCTTTTAGTTAGTACTCCTTTTGTCATTTGTCATTGCTGGCAGGGCCGGACTGGGACCAAAAATTGGCCCTGGCATTTTTAGAGCACACAGGCCCACCTGTAGTAGGCGGGACCCTTGCGCGGCGAAGCCCCGTGGTAAAAAGGGGGTGTGGCCTCATGGAAATGAGGCATGACATCACAAAAAGGAGGCATTACACTGCCCATTACACATTATGGAACACACCGTTATGCCCATTACACATTATGGAACACACCGTTATGCCCATTCCACATAATGCCACACACCATAATATGCCCATTTCACATTAAGCGCACACCGTAATGCCCATTACAAAAAATTCTGCACACCGTGATGCCCATTACACAATATGCTGCACACAGTTATGCCCCATAGACAAAAAATAAGAACAGGACACTTACTAGTCTTGGCTTGCACTGTGGCACTGGCATTGCAGGACGGATCCGACTACAGTAACCACGTGACTGGCTCTACCCGGCACTCTGCTTAAACAGAGCCCCAACGCCATGGCGCCCTGCTGCAGATTCTCCCGCCGCTGGAAATGATGTTTGATGAGTATGTCCTGCCCCTCAGCTCCTTCCTCCTCAGGACTGTCACTGTGGATGTGGTGGCGCCGGCGGGTCAGGTGCGGCGGCGTAATGATGATAAAATGGTAATGATAGCTGGGGTGGTGCAGACTGTGACAGCCAGGACTGGGGTGGGCTCAGAAGCAGCTGCCGCTGCATCATGGTGGTGATGGGCTGGGCGGGCAGGCAACGCAGACTGGCCATGCAGCAAGGACTGGAGGCAGCGGGCGGGGTCAGAGAAGCCACCATGTCATGATGTCATGATGCTGTGGCATCATGGCGTCAATATGCAAATGACGCGGCGGCCGTCACATTGATGGACAGGGGGCACAGGTGGGCACAGGTGCTGTATGACTGCCGCTAAAGTTCTGCACAAAATCGGCCCACAAGGCCATCGGCGCTTCTGGCATTTGCAAGAACTTCCAGATGGCCAGTCCGGCCCTGATTGCTGGTACCTTGTCACTCATAAGACCTGGTGGCATCAGAGCTCTTTCAGTGTTCGCTTCTCTTATACCACCTCCTCTTCACTTCCTCTGTCAGTTGGAGTACCACAAGTCTCTGTTTTAGGTCCTCTGCTCTTCTCAATCTATACCTCATCTCTTGGCAAACTAATCAGCTCTTTTGGATTTCAGTATTGTATGCGGATGACACTCAAATCTATCAACCCCAGGATTTCCCAGGATTGATGCTTGCCTCCATTTGCATAATCACTCCTTTTTCTACCTACAAATGTGTGTTTGTACAGATTGAGATACAAAGACGAACCTGTGTGCGCATCTTATTTCTGCAATCTCCCAGTACTGTTAACAGATTGTGACAACTGAGCATGTGATAAAATATTATCCCCAACATCAGTAAACCAGGATTTTTTGTATCAAGTGACTAAGAAATGTGAAGATATTGGGAAACAATTAGTAGTTCCCAAGGCATATGGAATAATGGTGAAAGACTGTCACTAGACAGAGTTGGTGGAACTGGCGGGTGTGGTGGTGCTGGAGATACAGCAGGGGGTTCAAAGTTAGAAGGTCTGATATACTGTTTATTCATGTAATGTAAGGCTGAGCTGGAAGAAGTTGGAGGGAAAAGAGATATGCTTGAAAGACTTTAGAGAAGAATTTTACAATACTATATGAAGGGAAGGGAAGGAAAATTATAATGAAATTCAATCAAAACCAGTCTCTAGTGAATTGAAGGAAACAGTGACTGCTGGTTGAGACAGGAAATGAGGAAGCTTACTGTAGAACTTGCTGCTGAGACTTGAAAAGACGAGGAGAGGATACTGGAAGACTTGGTAGTTGTGGATTGAAGAAGAACTAGGAACGGTGGTCTGAAGATACTGTGGAAGCTGAAGACTTGATAACTGTGGACACGGAAAGACTGGTACCTGTGATTTTAAGAACTGAGGACACTGAAGACTTGATAACTGTGGACATAGAAAGACTTTGGATAACTGTTGGGGCTGCCATTACCCCTGTGCCCAGAGAGTAGAGGAGACAGCCAGGTCCAGGTCCTGGCCCCTGCACAATTGATCTGGCAGGTGCTGGGACTGGTGCATGTACACATTCCATGGTGAAACTGTGTATCTAAAAACCTCTGGCTTCTACGGGCTGCAATGGCTGTTTCCAATGGAAGCTGGATTGGGTTGTATAAATGGTAGGGAGTGGCTGACTATAGAGGGCTAATCCAGTGAATTAAATCTGTTATTGTGTATTTTTCTCAGATGCAGAAAAGGATTGCTGCAGTGGTTCTAGTAGTGAGAGAGCACTTGGAATAGGCCCAACAGGCATAGCACTGGGTGTACAATAGGAATCAAAATGCTTAGTTATGAATCTTTGCTCAGGGACTTTTATTGATCGATTTTATTGCATTTTCCGAATTCGCGCCATATCGTACTTTTTAAAATCGCATTTCTTGCCTGAATTCACATAATTAATGAGATGCAAATTTGCGGCAATATGGTACGATTTTTAGTCATGAAAATGTGCGATTTTGAGGACATGTGTAAAAAAGTGGAAAAAAAGGTGTGCCCCCCCCCCCCTCCTGAGCATAACCAGTCCCGGGCTCAAAGAGCTGGTCTTGATTTTATAAAACAGACTCAGGGGCTGGTCCTGGTTCCCAAAATATGGGGGACAAAATGAGTATTTCAAGAACCAGCACTGGGCCCAACCGGCCAGCAGGGTAATGCCACATACAAGTCCCTCGGCCAAAGCATTAACCCCTGACTGGTCTGCCCAGGCCGGCATCCCTGGAGGAATGGGGACCCCTAAAAAAAGGGGTCCTCCCTCCAGGGCACCCTCTGCCTTGGCTGAAGCTCAGAGCTGTCCCCAGTGCCATGCTGATAGCCATACTGTGTAAAAAATAGAATAGAATTGGGTTAAAAAAAATTATTGGGTTAAGTTGTGGAAGTACAAGTCCCAGCAAGCCTTCCCCACATAAAGGGACTTGGAGAATCACAAGAATAAATATTTAACATGGGCTTCTATGATGGGAACTGCCCATAGACACACATGTAAAATATTTAAAATGTGCTTCTATGGAGCCGCAAATAGCCAATCAGCTGTGGAGCTACCCCGGAACCCACTGCTGGATTACTGGAGAAGGATACAGTGTATGACATCATCGGAAACTCCCTCAGTTCGGGGAGGAGCCGAAAGTGTTATCACACTGTCGGCTCCTCCAGATCATTAGGGTGTCGGGATGTTTTTTTTTTTTTTTAACCCTTGGATGCCTACATGGACCGAAGAGGATGCAATCTATGTCGGAGGACCTGGTGAGTATACTTTATTTCCGCAGGTACACCTATGGATTACTACTGGGGAAGAGGACTGGCCTATGTTGGAACCTATAGGTTAGTGTGTATGGATGAATGTAGTATGTATTAAAGTTTTATTTTTCTATGGTGTGTGTGTGTGATATTTGATTATAGGTTAAGTTAAAGAACTACAAGTACCATAGGGCACTTTAATGCCCCGCATGCTGGGACTTGTGGTTCTCCAAGTCTCTCCATGCAGAGGAGGCTTGCTGGGACTTGTAATTCCACAACGTAACCCAATAGTTTTTAATTCTATTTTTTACACAGTATGGCTATCAGCAGATGTCCACCACCCAGGGACACCAGGGATAGCCCTGGGATTCAGCCAGGGAAAGGGGTAGCATGGAGGGGGGACCCCTTTATTGGGGGGGTACCTACTCCTCCAGGGTCCTAGTCTGGGCTGACCAGTGTTAATGCTGTGTCTGGGGGAACTTATAAAAATAGTTTCCCCAGGCCTTCTGGCTGTTTGGGCCGGTGCTGGTTTACAAAATATGGGGTACCCATACTCTGTTTGTTCCCTGTATTCTTGGAACCATGATTCTGGTGCTGGTTATAGAAATACTGGGGAAGCCCCGTTTTTGCCCCCCCTCCCCTGTATTTCTGCAACCAGGATCAGCTGCCTAATGCAAAAGGCTACATCATTGGAAAATATGAATCTGAAGAATACGACATCTTCGTAAATTTGCTGTATTCGCCATTCATATTTTCGGCCCGTATACAGCCCATCTCGTTCATACCTGTTCATACAGGGATCGGCCGTATACAGCCGACATTAGTAAATTTCCCCCTAAAAGAGAAGTGGGGAGAGGACTTAAGAAGTTACTGAGATTACTAACATTTTCACTTATTAAGAACACACACACACATACACACACACACATACACAGAGTAGACTGTGAGCGATGCAACATTTAGAACTATATATTAGGGGTGTGTACCAGGCACTTTTTGTGAAACACGTTTTGGGTCTGTATCTCGGGCAGTGTTTTGGATCTGGATCAGTTCCAAAACACCATCATTTTCGTGTTTTGTGTTTTGGATCTGTATTTTTTTGCCAAAAACCATAAAAATCACTAAAATTGCATATTTTTTTTCTCCTATGCTATATTAACCTCAAATTCATTAATTTCCACTCATTTCCAGTCTATTCTGAACACCTAACAATATTATTTTTAGGGCAAAAGCTTTCACTGAGGTTGCTGGATAACTCTGCTAAGCCACACAAGTGTGCGGCACAAACACGTGGCTCATCTAGGAGTGGCACTGCAATGGCAGACAGGATGGCAGTTTGAAAAACTAGGCCCCAAAAAGCACATAATGGCAAAAAAAGAGGTGCAAGATGGAATTCTCCCTGGGCCCATCCACAATAAAAGAAGCAATGATCAAAATAGCGCATCATATATAATAATTATCAGTCGCACTAACATCAGTGGTCATGAAGACATTCAAAATACTGGTACTGAACCATCTGAGGGAAGTGACCAGCACCCATCTCGACCCCATGCAGTTCGCCTACTGAGCAAACAGAATTGTTGAAGATGCAGTTAACCTAGGGCTGCATTATATTCTGGAACACCTGGATCATCCGGGCACAAATGCAAGGGTCCTATTCATCGACTTCAGCTCGGCATTTAACACAATTGCCCCTGCTATCCTACAGCCCATTCTTCTCTCCCTAGGAGTTCCATTATTTACCTGCTCCTGGATTGTGGACTTCCTGATGGCATGGAAACAGGTGTTGAAAGCCGAAGCCTTCACATCCGCCATTCATACAATCAGCACTGGTGCTCCCTCCTGCTTTTCACCCTCTACACTAACGACTGCACCTCGAGCGACCAGTCAGTAAAAATCATAAAATGCTTGAAGCGGCACTGTATCCACAAACAATTCCTGGTATACGAGAGTATACATGGCCAATAAAGTGATTCTGATTTTGATAATTAATAATGAAAAGCGATCCATATGATGAACTAATCGCTCAGCTCTGTGATTATTACCACTTGTCTCTCAATACATAGGGTAGTATTCAATGCTCTTGATTCCCCACTTTTTTCGGCGATCAGGGCTGTTTTGTGGCGAATCGGCAAATTTTTTTCACCGAAAATGATATTTGCCTTATTCAATGATCAATGTCCGCCGAAAGTGAACAGCGAATGTTGGCCAGTTCTGCTATTCGCTGTGGTATTTTTATAGGGGTTTTTGCCTAGTTCGCCGAAAGTGTATTCAATGCTAAAATGGAGAACTATGTTCACTTTTTGGGGGGGTGAAGTTCACCCAAATAGATCAGATCTTTGCACCTTTGTAGACTTGTGTCTGCCGGAAACAGAGACACAACATACGCTTTAAACCGAGGATCGAGCATGGTGGCCAGAATGCATTCCTCTGACTAACAGACTGACCACCCTCGTTTCCTGGAAAAGCATATGGAGGGCTTCGTCCACAAGAGCTACATGCTTTGCAGAATCGCAATGCTTTTGCTCCTACTTCACTTTGTCCAGCTGCTTCTGCAACAGCCTGATCAGGGGAATCACCTGACTCAAGCTGGCAGTGTCAGAGCTGACTTCAAATGTGGCAAGTTCGAATGGCTAGAGAACCTTGCACAACACAGAAATCAGCCTCCACTGTGCTTGAGTCAGGTGCATCCCCGCTCCTCTGCCTATGTCGTAGGTGGCAGTGTAGGCTTGAATTGCCTTTTGCTGCTCCTCCATCCTCTGCAGCATATAGAGGGTGGAGTTTCAGCACCTCACAACCTCTTGTTTGAGGTGATGGCAGCACAGGTTGAGGAGTTGTTGGTGCCACTCCAGCCAGGCAGTGGCAGAATGGTGAAAGTGTCCTGCAATTTTGTGGGCCACCGCAAGCATCTCCAGCATGCTCCTATCAGTTTTTAAGAAATGCTGCACTACCAAATTTATTGTGTGGGCAAAACATGGCACATGTTGAAATTTGCCCAATGTTTATGGCATTGTCCAACACCACAAATCCACAGGTGAGTCTAAGTGGGGTAAGCCACTGCAAGATGATTTCCCTCAGTTTCTCTAAGAGGTTGTCGGCATTGTGCCTTTTACTGAAACCGGTGATACACAGCGTAGCCTACCTTGGAAGGAGCTGGCGTTTCAGAGATGCCACTGCTGCAGAAGGCGATGATCTACTTAGTGGGCTGTCACAGTCTTATAGTCCTTTAGCATGTCCTAAACCACTTGTCCACATGTCCATGTTTAAGTGGACAGTGGGTACAACCGCATTTTTCAGGGCACCGAGGACACTTTTTCATATGTCTCTGTACATCCTCAGTATCGCCTTTTTGGATTTCACAAGCCCTCTACGATGACATTGGGCATCAAGATTGGCAGACAACGTTGATGGCATTTCATCATCTATGTCTTGACTAGTGGCAGCAGCTTCAGCACTTAGAGGAAGTTGTTCTTGTACTATTGGAGCCTCCATATTCTGGTTCTCCATTATCTTTCTGGAGTTATACTGTATATGCCGCACAGGAGGAGAGTAGTGTACCCCTAAATTACACACACACGTCAGAGACCGAAAAAATGTAAGGAATTATAAATATATTTATATAACCCCATTTATTGGAAAAATTATATTGTGCGCTGTGCGGCCTGCACAGGTGAGGTGAGAGTGTCCCCTGTCCCGGCTTACACAAACAGCAGACACAGAAAAAAATAAAAGGATTATTAATAACAGTCAGCAGTAACCCCTTTATTTGAAAAATTATATTATGCACCATGCGGCCTAAACAGGTGAGGTGAGAGTGTCCCCTGTCCCAGCTTACACAAACAGCAGACACAGAAAAAAATGAAAAGATTATTAATTAAAATCTATGAGGCACAGGCACAGATTACAGATATATAATATAGTATACCATAACTATATAATAATATATGAGGCACAGGCACAGATTACAGATATATAATATAGTATACCGTAACTATATAATAATATATGAGGCACAGGCACAGGCTCTTTTAGTACCACAAGACTGGACTACAGAACTGTACACCACAAAACTTTTAGGTGGTGGTAGGAAGGACAAGTAAATCAATCTATGAGGCACAGACTACAGGGATATATATATATATGAAATATGATGTTGATGAGGCACACACACTGAGTGACTGCAGTGTAGTAGGTAAAACTACTATACTACGCAGCTTGAGGCAGACACAGGCAGCGGGGCAGTGCTACCTCTTCAATCTCCTAGACTGGAGTGAAGATGGTGTCAACCCCCGTCCATCCCTATATAGTGTCCAGGTCTCGCAAGATTCGACAGCAGGATCTCGCAAGTTCCGGAGAGTGCGTTCGGATTGGGGGGTTCAGGGGTGTCCGGATTCCCCCAATCCGAACATGCTTATCCTTAATATATATGTAACCCACGCACCTTGACAAAGGGGGACCACCCCCGAAACGTTGGTCATTTTGTTTCTCAATACAGCGCATTTTTTCAAGACCCCAGAGTGCCAGCCTTTCTTTTGCTTCTTACACCATACACCGGAAGGGCACCAGGGCACCTGAACTTTAAGGGAAAGTGCTGGACAGCACCAATCTCATATATATATATATATTCCCAGCGTATGTGCCGCACTCCAAAATATGTCTCTCAGTCAGGTAAAATAGAAATTTTAATAGGCAACGTTTCAATGTCTATGTGACATCTCGTCATCAGGCTTCAAGTTGAAGCCTGATGACGATGTCACATAGACAATGAAACGTTGCCTATTAAAGTTTCTATTTTACCTGACTGAGAGACTTATTTTGGAGTGCGGCACATGCGCTGGGAATATTTATCGTTTGACCGTGCGGGCACCCAACCAGAAACTATATAGGAGGCTGTGCTAGGCCACCCTGGGAATATATATGGTACTTGTGTACAATCACGGCTTCCACGATGTGCATCGTACAGGGAAAAATCGCATTGCATGCGATCGCATGAGATCGCATGCGATCTCATGCGATGCGATGTCATTTTTCACAGAAATTATGGACATGAGTTGAAATCATGTAAAATGCACCCCAAATGTAATTTTTCACACTGTACCACCCCCACTATCAACGCCAACCCGAAGCTTGGCGAGCGCAGCAAGCCCGCGAGGGGCGGCAGTACGCGTCCTACAACCTTTTCATACCCCCACTATCCACGTCGGCGTGGAGTTGAGAATAGAAAGTGTGGCGAGCGCAGCGAGCCACCGAGCCCGAAGCGTGGCGAGGGGACACGGATACCTGTGAAGCCCGCGAGGGGACACGGATACCTGTGAAGGTATCCGCTGTGCTCGCCACCCTTCGGGCTCGGTGGCTCGCTGCTTTCGCCACACTTTCTATTCTCAACTCCACGCCGATGTGGATAGTGGGGGTATGAAAAGGTCGTAGGACGCGTACCGCCGCCCCTTGCCATGCTTCGGGTTGGCATTGATAGTGGGGGTGGTACAGTGTGAAAAATGACATTTGGGGTGCATTTTACATGATTTCAACTCATGTCCATAATTTCAGTGAAAAATGACATTGCATCGCATCAGATCGCATGCAATCTCATGCGATTTTCCCCCAAAAATGAATAAAACCACGGTAAAATCGCATCACATCGCATGCCATCGCTTGCCACTACATATGGCATGCGATGGCATGCGATGGGAGCCGTGAAAGTACACAAGTACCATATATATATATATATATATATATATATATATATATATATATATACACCCTTTTATTATACTTTATAATTGCACTTTACTCATATAGGAGTATATTCAATTGATGCCGTATCCATTCCGACATGCTTTTGCCAGAATGGATCCGGCATCCATTATTCAATTTAGCGGCGAAATGCCGGATGCCGATGATTGACATTCACCCAGCCAGCGTAGGGATGAGGTGAGGCAGCGGGAACCTGAGAGGGAGCCTGGATGGAGCCGGGTGAGCTGCTCTCACCCGGCTCGGCGGCAGGTATGTACGGGAGTCCGTGGGAGGGTGTTGGAGGGTGCGGGCAGCGGCGTAAGAGTGCGGGCTGCAGTGTACAGGAGGACAGCGCTGTGTAAGCTGCTGCTGCTCACACGGTGCCGTCCTCCCTGCCTCAATCCGGCATATGGTTATGCCGGATTGAGAATGACAGAAACACAGCCCAAACCTTTTGACGGAAACACAGCCAAATCCTTTCAGTTTTTGCTGTGTTTCCGTCAAAAGCAGGTGAATTAGCAGCTTTTCCGTCAATCCACCTGCTTTTCGGCATGTTGAAAAAAAGCTATGATTGAGTAGATCAGAACCCCTTCCGTGTCAAAAACAACCATCTTTTCGGCAAGACGGCAGTTTTGACCTCTATTGAGTATACCCTAATTGGTTTAAGTCCTGTGACAATTATCTTTACACAACTCTTCTCTTTTCCACTAAGTACTGAGGCCTCAACACCAGGGCGAATATGTAGGACATATATTTGAATGTATTAATTAACTAAAGATGTCACTTTAAACATATATGAATACTTTTATATTTGTTGTATTAGAATTCTTTTCTGATTACACGTATTAAGTTTTATGTGTTCACAATTAATACCTTGCATTAATATCTGATTATCTAAATGTGTTCCACTCACACCCTTCTATATCACCACACCATTGTCTCACACTTCTTGTTTTTTATATGCATTATAGTAAACTTCCTCATCTCCCACTGTGTCCCATACACAGGACTTGGTATAAGTCATTTACTAATTACTGCAAAGTTCCTGACAGCAAAGTTTTGTTCTTCACTAAGTACAACAATTTGCTGCGAAACATCTGTTAAGATCTTCACTGCAAAAGATCATATTAACAAAGTTCTAAGGAGACCCCCAACACTCCTCACATTTGGCATTCAGTCAATGCCACCGCTAAGTAGCTTGTCATCACTACACAATAAAAGACCTTGCACTGGTCTTTCGCAATACTCCACCGCTTAGTGGCAGTTGCTTTGTACTTTGAGGCAGAAGGAACACAAGGGGATTGCCACGTTCTGAATGTAAGTCTCCTGTTTTTCTCTTTGTTTCTCTCTTTGCTTTACTGAAATCTAGCAAGTCCTTTAATACAGCTTTAGTGTTTCTTTCACTCACATGTACGGACAGCCATATTGCTTTAGTATCTCCTATTTCTCTAACCATTGGATGCGTATTAAAATATAACAGCACTGCATTATATCAAATTAAATTTAAGTATGATAGACTCAAACTATCAGCCAAACCTATTGGGGGAATATAGTAAGACGGGTGTTCTATTTCACTATGGGCAACCAATCCGATACTATCTATCATCTATTATCTTCTAGAAGGTGGTAAATTAATAAAATGCACATTCTGATTGGTTGCCCATATTAACAACTCATCTGTAATAGAACTCTCATCGTAATACATTTCCCCCATTGTATTTTGCTTTTATTATGTTGGAGATGATTGCAATGCATTTTAATTTAATTGTAGTTCTAAAGGCCGCACATTTGTTTCTTTGTAATTTTACGACGTTAAGGCTCCAAAGAATGATAATTACAGAGCTGTGTAAAATGGTCTTGCCGGTTTTATGTTTCAATGCAATTATAATATTTCAATGTAGCCACTGTCTGTGCATTAGAGGTCGTACCCTGTATACTGTACATAATTAACAGACGGAGAGACTTTTTGCAGCGCATTTGTACTGTATATACTTTTTTTTTTGCTGTCCCATATATGTCTAAGACCATTATTACTGTCTATTTAAATCTGCAAATCTGTTTCAACATACGTCTATGTAACCACAGGGGACACAATATTTTTCACTGGGATTTACTACTGTGATTGGCATATGACAACATTTTTTGTGGCATGTTTGAATCAATACAGTTTTCCATGTTTTATATATGAATCCTTGATCCATTATTTTTTGTTATCTCATTTTATTTGTGGACCTTTTAAATACAACTAATTTGATGCACTATTTTTTATGACATGTGTTAAAATTTATTGAAACTTTTAAAAATGAAAAGAGGAGCTGTTGCCCGTGGCAACCAATCAGATCCTGTAATTTTCCAGGATGCAATAGAGGAATTTTAGATAGATACTGATTGCTTGCTATGGGCAAAAACATGCCAGGGTCGTACTCGAGGAATATGAATTACTTATTGCTGGCAAATGATCTGAAGTCAATTCATTGAAGATTAGATAAATATTGTGTGCCAAAAAAAAACCACAGTCGCTGTGAGCAATGCTGGCATGGCACGCAAAGGGTTAAGGTTTTTTTTATGAATGGAGATATTACTGAAACTATTTATTTTGTTTTTTGAGATCTATTTGTTGTAATAAAGTGTTTGCTGTATCATCAGCTACTCATTTGTGTGCACAATAATTTACACTATAATTGTGACTGACAACATTATTATTATTATTATTATTATTATTATTATTATTATTATTATTATTATTGTTTCCAAGCTACCTGTATCAGTACAGAAATAATGTTTATCTCACTACAAACGTGCACCTCTAAATGTTTAACTTTTTGAGTGCCAACACCTCTGTGAGACATGTTCAAAGTATTGGCTAAAAAATATTGGCTAAAAATACCAGCTCACATTTCTTATATAATGTAAATAAAGATGATATTTCCTATATGAGGTAGAACATTACAGGTCATTATAATGAATACTAATGAAGAATGATAATGCTCGCTTGGCAATTTTCACACCAATTTTGGCATGCAAAGGGTTAACCATTAAGGAAGTGTTATATACTGGGTAGGCTGCAGAACATTTCAAAATTCAAATACAACATTACACATTCCACTTTTCCTTTGTCATTCTGCCGACACAAGACGGAGTTGACTATCGCTTGCTGTAAATGTCAGCTTTGACAGGTAAAATGCTGTTACAAAGCTGAGACAAATACATGTGGGGATTTTTTTTTATTTTACTGTTTTAAATGTTTTTAGCCACATATTTGACTTTTTTCTTTGTTAGAAATAAAAATTTGTAAAATATGCCCTGATGACCAGTGGTCAAACATCAGTACAGAACGATGCATTTCTAATTTGTTACATTTGTTATCATAGGAGGATTTGCAAGCTGGGGGACAACATTAGCGGTGGCTGCCACCGTCTTCTCTATAATGACGAAATCAGTGCTTTGGGTCTTTGTAAAACACAAGAACACTCCCTTGGTGAGAGCAAATAACTATAATCTGAGCTATATCCTCCTAGTGTCTCTTATCATATGTTTCCTCCTCTCATTCTTATTTATTGGCCATCCTAATGAAGTGACTTGCCTTCCGCATAGTTTCAATGAGGCTCAGTATATTAACTTCAGCATGCTGGTGTTCTGTAGTGTCTGGATGTCATTCATTCCAACATATCTATCCACTAATGGCAAATACATGGTGGCACTGGAAGTGTTCGCGATGTTGGCCTCTACTGGAGCACTGCTGGTCTTCATATTTATCCCCAAATGCTACATCATCCTGCTCAAGCCTCAGCACAATAGGATTACAGTAAAAGTAACATGGGGGTAAAAAAAAATGATACATTGAACTTGAAATGTATAATTTTACCGTCTTTTTATTGTTCTATTATTTGGCTGGTATGTACTGTTTTGCAATTGCTCATCATTTAAAAGAAAAACAGGTTTATTAACTTTGTGTAAGAATGTTTTTTTTTTACTTATTTAACAATAAAAAAAGCAATGCTTGGTTATTTTTTATTGCATATCCAATTTCAATACTTAACTACCAATTTTTTTCCACAAAAAAGTCTCACAAATTGTTTTATATTTTTATTAGGTTAAAAACATATCATTAAAACTTTTAAAAAAAAATAACATTTGAAAAATATTGTAGTCCACCCCCCCAACCCCCCCCAAAAAAAAAAAAAAAATATTGAAATATTGTGGCCATCACCATCAGGGCAGCCGAGAGGTATGCCGGGCCCCGGTAAAATTTGGGGATGTGATTACCTCCCGCTATTTGCCCACGCCCCCAAAATGTTTAGAAGGGGTGAAAAAAACACTCTAAAGTTGAGGGGAGGGTGTTATTGCCCGCCCCCTCAGCAGCAGCATACACCTACAGCATGCGCTGTGCTGACAGCAGGCTCAGCATGAGCTCTCACGCTGTCATTGAGACACCTATGCTGAGCCTGCTCTGTGGACCCACCCGCAAACCTCTTCTGGTAGCCAGTCACTCTGCAATTCTGACTGGTTGCAATGTTTGCGATCAGCAGGTCATATAACGCTCAGTCTGGTGTGGTTGAAAACAGTGCAACCATGTCAGGCTGGTGGTTAATGTGTTTTGTAAAATATATATATATCATTAGATAAAAAAAAACAAAAAAAAAAACAAAGAGCTCAGCGTAGTGAGCACACGCAACTTAATTCAAAAATAATGAAATAAATAATAGGATTTTGGTTCATGAATTGATCAATGCATTTAAGCTTGGTGCCAACCATCAGGGGACCTCATTTCACTGCAATGTCCCTGTAAGTTTAAATGCATTGAGCAGTCCATGAAACAAAACCCCATTATTTATTTAACCCTTTGAGTGCTGTGAGAGATCCTCAAAATATCCGGTAATAAATGCCAGCGCCGCTCACAGCGACTCTTCTTTTTTTGGGGTGCAATATTTAACTAAACTTCAATGAATTGACTCAGCTGCATTGTATTTATTTATACTAAAAGAGCAGTCGCTGTGCGCGATGCCGGCATTGTTAGCAGATATTTTGAGGATCTTTCGCAGTAACGTTGTTGCAACCAGCGATTACAACCAGGACATGCGACATGGTTTTTCTTTAAATACTGATGATGTCAAATAAGAAAAAAAACAAAGAATTTAATTTTATTCTGAGAAAACAAAGCAGCTATAAAAATATATATATATATTTATATATATGCAATTCTGGGTCCGCACTCACATCCAAGAGAACACGGGGTGCACCACTAGAGAGATCCCAAGGGGGATGTCCACATATAGCTATATAGTCCAGCATCCATAAAGAAAAGCTGAGGAGCCAATCGATGCAAAGGGAAAAACTTTATTTAGGTAAACAGATCCATAATAAAAAAGTTGACGTTTTGACCCGAAATGGGCCTTTGTCAAGACGGCACAGCAGCAACAAAAATCCAACAGGAGGAATAGTGGTGGGTAGGGTGGTGGCACCTACTTGGATTTGTGCATAGTAGAATAAAGTAGGCGACTGGCACCAATAGCTGTCAACGTTTCAGTTTTATTTTCAAAACTTTCATCAGGACGAAAGTTATCATACTGTGTGTATATATATATGTATATATATATATATATATATATATATATATATATATATATATATATATATATAGTGGCTGTGTGTGGGGGTTTGCTGCGGCACAAACGGAGGCGAGTCAACTTTGCAAAAAAAGTTTTACTATGTGACAACACATATCTCGGTGCCGACGTTTCGGGGTCCCGTGTGCCCCGTTTTCAAGGAGAGAGATACAGACACCCTTGGGTGCTTACCTTAAGTAGAAGAGGAAAGAGCCCTCCACCATACGGCTGCTCCGATCGCTTTCCGGGAAGGGCGGGGTCAGGGGGGAGGCAGAAGCATGCTGACGCGACTCCCCCCTGACCCCGCCCTTCCTGGAAATGACCATAACAATTTACCAGTAGTCACCTGATGAGCCAATTAACCAAAGAACATGGAGCCATTTGGGTCACAAAACTTTCTGTATTATGTCATGTAGAGATTAAAAAAGTGTTCTTCTCTCAGTTGAGGGTAATCATGTCTATGAATATTTTGGGTCGATGACCCTGCATATCTAATCTAATCTGTTTTACCAGTAGTCACCTGATGAGCCAATTAACCAAAGAACATGGAGCTATTTGGGTCACAAAACTTTCTGTATTATGTCATGTAGAAATATCTGGTCTGCTTAAATTTCCACAAGTACCACTAATGACTGTATTAAAAACATTTTGTGTTATCCAGACATGTTACAGAAAATTGATAAGGCCCAAGGTCTCATTCAGACCCTTGGGCTTCAAGGTTTCCAATCTAAAGATCCATTTGGATTCGAGTTGTAACAATACCCTGCCCCGGTTGCCACCCCTGGGATTGTCCGGCACATGGTCAATAATTTTATACTTCAGGGTGGCCATGCCATGTTTTAGGGCTGCAAAATGTCTGGCCACCGGCTGATCACTTGACCCTGTGTTGAGGGCCTGTCGAATGGCCTGACGATGCTGTGCCATGCAGACTTTAAACTGGCATTCAGTCTTGCCAATGTAATAAAGTCCGCATGGACACATTATGGCATAAACAACAAATTTGGTAGTACAAGTTAGGGGCCAATTTATTTTCAATCTTTTCCCCGAATGGGGGTGTAAGATGGTGTCTCCGGTGGCCATGTATCCACATGTTCGGCACCCCAGACACTTGAAACAACCATTGCATCTGCCTAGAAAACTGGACTTTGAGATGTTTTTCTTGAATTGTGAAATGTCAGTTTTCACCACTAGGTCTTTAATGTTGCGGCCTCTGGTATGACAAGGCATAAGGCGGGTGTTTTTAAGGAACTGCAACTCCGGGTCTGTAGTTACAATGGGCCATAATTCTTTGGCCCTGTTGGTTGCCCTGGCGCTGTTGCTGTTATACTGGTTTACCCAAGGGAATATGTTAGTTTTTTTCTTCTTCTGTCCCTGGGCTACTAGTTCCGCCCTGCTCTTTTTTATGGCTCTTGCTAACGCTTGTTCAAGTGCCTTTGCAGGGTAACCCCTCTCTTTAAATTTGTTGAGCATCTCCTGTAATTGGAGATCTCGAGTGGCCTGTTCACTGTTAGTGCGGCATACTCGGATGAACTGCGAAAAGGGTAGGCCCCGGACAGCTGCCCGTGGGTGGTGACTATCATACCGCAACAACATGTTGCGGTCGGTAGGTTTTGTGAATAATGATGTAACAATTTTTCCTGCCTCCGGGGCAGGGCATTGTTACAACTCGAATCCAAATGGATCTTTAGATTGGAAACCTTGAAGCCCAAGGGTCTGAATGAGACCTTGGGCCTTATCAATTTTCTGTAACATGTCTGGATAACACAAAATGTTTTTAATACAGTCATTAGTGGTACTTGTGGACATTTAAGCAGACCAGATATTTCTACATGACATAATACAGAAAGTTTTGTGACCCAAATAGCTCCATGTTCTTTGATTAATTGGCTTATCAGGTGACTACTGGTAAAACAGATTAGAATAGATATGCAGGGTCATCGACCCAAAATATTCATAGACATGATTACCCTCAACTGAGAGAAGAACACTTTTTTAATCTCTAATGTTTGCACCTACATATAGCGGTGAATTCACCACAAAATGTTTTATATACAGCACATCATGCTTAAAACCACAATGTCCTGTAAAGGGCTCCTAAATGTCACTTTTTACACGTAAATGGCACTATTTTTGCACTTTACTAGTGGGGGTCTGTGAAGGGCAATGCCCGTAATGGACTCAGCACCACTGATATGATAGATTACAATGTGGTTATCCAGTATGAATCTGTGCTGCATGATTTTTTTACATTTTTCATGTTTTTAATGTTTCACCCAATGTTGTTCGTTTTTGATATGCAAGCAATGTGAAGTTATTTGCACACACTATGTCACTTTCACTGTATACTGTACATATGATTCACTATTATCACTAGGTAAACCAGTAAGCAGAACGTTGTTTTTATGTATTTATGAGTCTATAAAATTGTTTGTACTTTTATGTATTACAGGGGCTGGCGGGTTTGCCATAGCTACCACCTGTATGGGTACGGTAACTCCCGAGCTGACAGGCAGGAAGCATGTTGACGTGAGGCGGCGGCAGGAGTGACGAGGGAGTGAGAGTCCCTACGTCTCCCTGGCAACCGCTGGGGTCAACTATACACTTCCGCCTGCAGGACACGGAGAACACGAAGATGCAGGGAGGCGGCTAGGTAGACGTGGGAAAGCCGGCGGGCAGGGAAAGTTCAGCATGGGGTATTTATTTCACGTTTGTATCACAGTGTGGTTGTCCTGAAGAAGGGGTGAAATTCCCCGAAACATGTAGACAAGTGTTCAATAAATTTTCACCATATTTGCACCTTGTCCAAGCCTCAGAGTGCCGCTGCTTTTCCACGCTACATTATATATATATATATATGTATATATATATATATATATATATATATATATACAGAAGAAAGAATGGGCACTCAGGGACTCCCGTCAGGGTGAAAAGTGGACTGGTTTATTCAGTCAGGTGGTCAACGTTTCGGGGTCTCCCCCGTCGTCAGGACAAATACAATGGCGTGATACTGTCCTGACGACGGGGGAGACCCCGAAACGTTGACCACCTGACTGAATAAACCAATCCACTTTTCACCCTGACGGGAGTCCCTGAGTGCTCATTCTTTCTTCTGTATCTACAAGGGGCTGGAAGGCCCTTATAGCTGGCACTTGGGCACGTTACTTGTATTGGTTTCAGCTAAGTCCTGTAGTGCCGGTTCTCACCCCTGCCTGTATATATATATATATATATATATATATATATATATATATATATATAGATAGATAGATAGATAGATAGATAGATAGATAGATAGATAGATAGATAGATAGATATGTGTGTGTCTGTTTAATAAGACCCGCAATTTATAATGGAGCTGGTTTTATTAGGTTTTTTATTGAATTCCTGAATGCCTTCTTAACATCTCTGTTCCTAAATGTATAAATAAAAGGGTTAACCATAGGTGTGATTAATGTGTACGTAAAAGCAAGATATTTGTCATATTGATTTCCCTTAGGTTTGGCGTACACAATGATGCCTGTACTATAATATAAGCCACCTACTATGAGATGAGATGAACATGTGGAAAAGGCTTTCTGTTTTCCTGTGTTACTTTTGATCTTGGAAACAGTTATAATTATATGAACATAGAGTCCTAAAATGATTAAAAAAGGAATAATAACAATTAATATTGTGACTATAATTGTAGATATGTTGCTAATGAAGGGATCGGAACATGACAAGTCCTGCACTGGAGCCAAGTCACAGAAGAAGTGGTTGATCTTATTGGGGCCACAGAAGTCCAAGTATGCTGTGATGACCACAGGGACTAAAATTAGGCCAAATCCAAGGATCAATGGTACCACGACGAGCTCAATACAAAGGGCAGGCGTCATTATAGCTGAGTAGTGCAAAGGATTATTTATAGCCAAATGTCGGTCAAAGACCATTGTTACAAGGAGAAAACATTCAGATGATCCAGAGGAAAGGAACATATACATTTGGGTAAAGCATTCCACGAAGGAAATAATATTATTACCCGCAATCAGATTGGCTAATAGTTTTGGGACAGTGACAGAAACAAATATAAGCTCTAAAACAGAGAACACACATATAAAAAAATACATGACGGTATGAAGAGAAGGTTGCTTACTAACAAGGACAATAATCGTCATGTTCCCCATGATTGATGTAACGTAGGTCAGTAGAAAAATAAAGACAAGTAGGTTCTGGAATTGGTGCAAATCAGCAAAAGCCAACAAAACAAAACTGTTTACCACAGTTTTGTTAGTTTCCGCCATTTTGCGCACAATTTTTTTTTTCCTTGGAGGAAAAAGTCAGGTTCCATGATTAGTACTGTATGCAATAAATTACAATATCCTTATCGGATGCGCCTAATATATGTTATTATATATATGCAAAGTATTGGCTATGTAATCAATAGGTGTCTGAAAAGCTTCTCCACATTTAATTGGTTATTGCAAAAATCGTCTTGTTGTCTGCTTAGAATATTAATTTGACAGTTAACTCATTTAACAAAAATGCAATATACAGATGGAGTGTCTGTCAGCCAGCCTGCATGATTGACAGATGTCCTGAGCTAGCGCAGGCTTACACACTCACGCATCCCCATCATCAAAACGGCAGGGAGTGGCTTCGCTGCCCGTCTCTGCTTCAGGGAGATGGACAGGGAGTGGGGGAAGACAGGGTGAGTTGTGGGGGGCTGCTCGGGGGGGGGGGGGGGGGGGCTACGGGGAGCTGCCACAGACCGATGGAGAACATTGGCGGGCTCCAATGGAACAGGCGCACAAGCCACCTTCCATCGGCCGGTGTGGGGCGCTGATTGGTGATTCCATCACCAGTAGCATGTCCATTGAGAGCTGCTCCATTTGTATGATCAGTGTGGTAGAGAGGATAATACAAACTATTTTATGTATGGAGCACATTCCTGTAGCACACCGAAGGTCACCTAGGGCCCGATTCATGCTTTCTTGCTGGGCTGCAAGTGCTCATAGCACAGATAGCAGGTAGCCTCCGTCTTGCTGAATAGATGCCCCCCCACACTACCACACCTCTGTGCGCACAGTCAGGACTCACTTTGATCTGTGAATGCCCTGTGGAGAAGGAGGTCGCTGATGACACCTGTGGCAATCCATACCGACCGCCCAGGGAACGCCTGCGTTTCCTGGGAATCACACAGAAAATGTCGGTGTCACACCCCCAAACGCCGGCAGGGTGTCATTCAAACAACAAGCACCTTGCGGGCACAGGCTTTCGGAGTCTGTGTTTGCGCCCATGGCTCACACATGCGGTAGCGTAACTACTTGATGTGTGCCCCTCTACTGAAAATATCGTCAGCCCCCCCAAGTAAAGTTAACTCCCCCCAAGTAAAGCTAACACCCCCCCCCCTCCTCCTTACCTCTCCGCATGCCACTTCTGTGGCAGGGACCCGCAGATCTTGTCTGCGGTCCCGGCTCCCATCTGGCTCCTGCTGCTAATGAAAATGGACCATCACAAAATGGCTGCCCCCTAATAGCAGACCGTTTTTAAGGATGCTAGAGGAAGCCCACGCCTCAAAAACTGTCTGCTCTATGGGGGCGGACATTTTGTGATGGTCAGTTTTCATTAGCAGTAGGAGCCAGAGGGGAGCCGAGACCACAGCTATGAACAGCTAATTAGTTTCTATGGTCTACTTGTCCAGCCTATTCACTGCTTGCTGCACCAACCCCGTAGTCACACTTACAGTACTGCATACACTGTTTATACACTTTTTACCTGAGATTAACCTTTTGCAGTCAGATTTTTTTATTTGCAATTCAAACAGTCTGGTTAAAATGTTTAAATTAAATGTAATTTTTTTGGTACTTGTTATCTAGCACGGCCACAACGATCATGATCGTGGTCATCGGGTGTAAAATCGGGGGCATCGCGGCCATCGCATGCACTAAAAAATCGGGTGCGATGGGCCAGACGCGATGGCCGCGATTTCCCCATAGAGACCAATGTTAAATGCCTCAATTTACCCGCGATGACCACGATTTCCCATAGGAAACAATGTGAAATGGCTCAATTTAACCAAATTATCATAGGAACAATGGTAAATGGCCCAAAAACACCCCTGAACATTGAAATGTCCCCCGAAAAGTAGTTTACGCCACCCCGCGATCAACGTGAACCCGAAGCGTGGCGAGCGCAGCGAGCCCGCGCGGGGCGGCGGTACGCGTCCTCCGACCTTTTCATACCCCCACTATCCACGTCGGCGTGGAGTTGAGAATAGAATAGTGTGGCGAGTGCAGCGAGTACAGCGAGGGGACGCTGATACCTGTGAAGCCCGCGAAGGGACGCGTTTACCTGTGAAGGTATCCGCGTCCCCTCGCGGGGCTCGCTGCGCTCGCCACGCTTCGGGCTCGGTGGCTCGCTGCGCTCGCCACACTATTCTGTTCTCAACTCCACGCCGACGTGGATAGTGGGGGTATGAAAAGGTCGGAGGACGCTTACCGCCGCCCCTCGTGGGCTCGCTGCGCTCGCCACTCTTCGGGTTCACGTTGATCGCGGGGTGGCGTGAAATACTTTTGGGGGGACATGTCAATGTTCAGGGGTGTTTTTGGGGGTTTCTGGCCCATTTACCATTGTTCCCTATGATGATTTGGGTAAATTGACCCATTTAACATTGTTTCCTATGGGAAATCGCGGTCATCGGGGGTAAAGTTAGCCATTTAACATTGTTCCCTATGGGGAAATCGCGGCCATCGCGTGTGGACCATTTAAGCATTTTTGGCCGCATACGACCCGACCGACGCGATTTTCACTGTTTTCAATGCATTTCAATGGAAAAATCGTGGGCATCGCGTCGGTCGCGTCGCAGGCCACTAAAAATTACACCCGATGGCCGCGATTGTGGCCGTGCTAGGAAACAAGTACCATTTTTTTTTTTATAAAAAAAAATGGTCTACAGTACATTGAATGTTGATGTTCTTATTGTAAAGTGGCTCAGCATTGGAACTGCTACTAGCGCTAGGGCTGCTGAGCCTGACTAGATGTTGGACCTGAAAGGGTTAAAGTCTATTGCTGTCTATACACGGTTTGAACTGGGCTATCGATTTTGAGTGTGCTATGTGATTATTCTATGCAATATTTACTATACACTCAAAATGTACAATCTCAGAATGAGAAGAATGCTGCTCAATGCAGCATGGCCCCCGCTCCCCCCAGCCCCCCTGTCCTTCCCTCCATGCCAGACGATGCCGTCACCCTACCGGGTTCTTTTAAAAATGTATTCATTGTTTTGTATGGATTGTTTTGGTAAACTGCTTGAAGATCTTATGAAAGCTTACAAAAGAATAACTTAGAGTACATATTCCCACCACAAGTACTGGCATATATATTATACAGATGTAGCCATGCTCATCTTGTTGTGGCTAGTCTCAGCTTGCGAATAGCGATTGCTCCATTAATAGAAAAAAAAAAAGATAAAGAAAAATAGAGATAAAGTACAGACCAAGCTGTTCCTGCCATTTACAGACTGTGTATGAAATACAGTATGGTAGTTAGGAGCTGATGGTTGATACTGTATCTCTCTCTCTGCTTTATCTCTATTCACACTGTCTAGTGTCTAGTCAGGTGATAGCGATGCATGGGACTGTGTGTGTGTGTGTGTGTGTGTGTGTGTGTGTGTTCTATTACCATGACATCTGTGACATATATTTCTGGCAGCTGCTATTAGTCTGTGTTTTAACTACATTCACCAAAACTACTTGTGATAACTAAATAGTAATTGACATTTTTTTCTATAGAGGAGAACACACACATATTTGTTGCTTTTGAATATAATGTATATCTTTTTATCAGGTATATTATACCCCTTTCACACTGCAGCTCTTAAATGGTATATTGACATTTTTTTTTGCCTTTTACTGGTATTTCTTAAACGGTTAAAAGCAGGGTCCGACCCGTTTCAGAGCCGTTTTTTATGCAATGTGAAAAGCTCTATTTCTATGGCTTTAAACATGTTCCTTGGGGGTTAAACGGGTTAAATGTGTGAATGGTACTTACATGCAATTTATAACGGTTTTCACCTGCAGTGTGAAAGGGGTTTAGTGGCTCAGACCCGTTTTGAATTCTGTTTCGAAATACCGGGTCTTAAACCTTTAGGCAACGTGAAAGCAGTATTAGAGATAGACAATCCTGTGGCACTCCAGGTGCTTTGGAACTACACTTCCCAGCATGACCTGCCACAGTATTAGCAGCCCCTAAAAGCAGAATTGTGGCAGGACATGTTGCGATGTGTAGTGTCACAGCAACTGCAGAGGTACAAGTTTCCTGAGCTACATAAATATACTGTAACTTGCAAGCAAAACACTCATTTACATTTTAACAATTAGTATATACTTAATGAATATAAGAATGTATATACAGTATATAAAGAAAAGTTTACCTTAAGGAACGTCTGAATTTATTTTATGCATACACGTTATATTATTACTAATACCATTAAATGGTTAACATTTGCTTGGGATTTATTGCAAACAGCTAAATGTCCTTGTCCAAAATGTTGTAGAAGAGGTTTTGTATGGCTTTGACTCTTGCACTTTTGCTAGAGTAAGTGCCAAGTCATCTAACCCCACCTTATATACCCTTGGATTATAACGTGTGAAAAGAAATGATTTTACACAGGGGACTATTTTTTTTTCGGTTCATTCGTTAAACAGTTCTCATTAACAAGCTGTTTGCTTCTTAATTAAAGAGCAGCTCTAGCAAAACCTGTAGTGGGTTTAAACTTTTTTTCTGCTACTATACTGTAACTTTAAATTCTGATGTTAAGTTCTGAATAATGCCCATTAACGGTAATAAAATAAATTATAACAAGTAAATAAAGCATTAAACTGAATCAAAGTGAATATACTGTAAGCATATGCTCACTGCGAGGGAATAACCGTGCTTGGTGCCTTAGGATGTTTCAAATTCATCTAAACTGCAAATAAGAGTAGTCCTTGACATAGGGGACAGTTTTACATTCTTTGGGTTAAATGTAATAGGGCGAGAGAATCAGAAAGTGAGAGATCTGTTAAGAAATCTCCAGATTTTTTTTAAAGCAGCAATCATTTACACTGCAAAACCAGTTTGGGTGTGGATCAAAGGGTCGACAATGCGTAAGCTGAGAATGAATGTTTGACGAGTAAAAAGAGATTGCCCCTTTAAAAAAAAAAAAAAATTCTAACCAAATCTCTCACTTTCTGATTCTCTCATCCTATTACATTTCACCCTTAGTGTTTTTCTTTTCAAAGTGTTAACAACTGAACCAAATATGTCTCCAAATTTGAGACAATTAGAAAAGTTAGCTAAGAAAAGGACAAACATAGTTTAACAAATCAAGCACTTCAGTGACAGGTACTGAACATTTTCTGACTGAAGTGCTTGGTTTGCTTGGGCCCCCTCAAAAGAATTTTGAAATGAATCTCTTGATCACTAACGAGAAGGTTGATGAAGAGGGTGTTAATTTCATTCTTATCTGGTAAAATAAATCTCATGAACTCAACGCAAGTGACGTACCTTGGAGGATAGAGACGGTGACAGCAACAGAAAGATATAGCTGTCACTTTAAGAAGACAAGACAAACAACATAAAACACATAGCATTTCAATCATTTAAAAGTTTCTCCAGAGGCAATAGCAATATTATAGTTACCAGTCCTGCATAGTTGTAAATTCCAACTGGTTCTGCTGTCACCATCTCTATCTTGTAATTTTAGGGCACATACCCTGTGTAAGAAGCCGCAATCCTTGCTCAGTTAAATATCCATTTTTATCAGTGAGAATAGACTCTAGCACGACTAGCGCTTCATGGAGGAGGTGCCTAGAGGGTAATGTCCCTGTTGCTACTTACTTTGGCCTCACAATGACCGTGATTATTTCTGAAATCGCACCATGTGTATGGGGCTTAACTATTATCCACAAAGGGAGGAAAACTCATTGAATGGTGTGCGATCACCAAATGATTTTTCCTCTGTGCGGCCGCCTCTGAGCAGATATGTAAGTGTAAGGTGGGTAAGGTGGGTGGCATGCATTTGGTGGGGCAGCATTTACCTGTTCAATAGGCAGTGAATTTATGCTGCCTAGTGAACAGGATTGAGTCATGTGACATGGTTACCATGTGATCCAATGTTTCAATCTTCTTTAAACACTGATGATGTCAAATAGGATAAAAACAAAACAAAAAAACCCTGAATTTTATGTTAAGAAAACAAAACATCTAAATATATATATATGGCCTGTTTAGTAAAACCCAAAATTTATACTGGAACTGGTTTTATTAGGTTTTTGAATGAATTCTTGAATGCCTTCTTGACATCTCTGTTCCTAAAGGTATAAATAAAAGGGTTAATCATAGGTGTGAATACTGTGTAGATAAAACTAAGATATTTGTCATAGCGATTTCCCTTAGGTTTGGCGTACACAATGATGGCAGTGCTATAAAATAAGCCACCTACTATGAGATGAGATGAACATGTGGAAAAGGCTTTCTGTTTTCCTGTATTACTTTTGATCTTCGAAACAGTTATTATTATATGAATATAGAGTCCTAAAATTATATTAAAAGGAATAATAACAATTAATATTGTGACTATAATTGTAGATATGTTGCTAATGAAGGGATCGGAACATGACAAGTCCTGCACTGGAGCCAAATCACAGAAGAAGTGGTTGATCCTATTGGGGCCACAGAAGTCCAAGTATGCTGTGATGACCACAGGGACTAAAATTAGGCCAAATCCAAGGATCCATGGTAACAAGGCCAACCCAACACAAAAAGCAGGCGTCATTATAGCTGAGTAGTGCAAAGAATTATTTATAGCCAAATGTCGGTCAAAGACCATTGTTACAAGGAGAAAACATTCAGTTGATCCAGAGGAAAGGAAGATATACATTTGGGTAAAGCATTCCACAAAGGAAATAATATTATTACCCGCAATCAGAGTGGTCAATAGTTTTGGGGCGGTGACAGAAACAAACATAATTTCTAAAAAAGAGAATACACATATAAAAAAATACATGACGGTATGAAGAGAAGGTTCCTTACTAACAAGGACAACAATCGTCATGTTCCCCATAATACATGTAATGTAGGTCAGTAGAAAAACAAAGACAAGTAGGTTCTGGAATTGGTGCAAATCAGCAAAAGCCAACAAAACAAAACTGTTTACCACAGTTTTATTAGTTTCCGCCATTTTGCGCACAATTTTTTTTCCTGGGTGGAAAAAAGTCAGATTCCATGATTAGTACTGTATGCAATAAATTACAATATCCGGTACTTATGTAATATCTGGACTCCCGTTTTTCTTATGAGACCGCGTCCCCTCGCGGGGCTCGCTGCGCTCACCACGCTTCGGGCACGGTGGCTCGCTGCGCTCGCCACACTATATAAAATCAACTCCATGCGTAGTTGGATAGTAGGGGTATGAAAAAATGGGGTGCATTTAACATGGGAGCCCAGATAATACATAAGTACCCAATATCCTTATTGGATGCGCCTAATATATGTTATTATATATATGCAAAGTATTGGCTATGTAATCAATAGATATGTGAAATGCTTCTCCACATTAATTGGTTATTGCAAAAAATGTCTTGTTGTTTGCTTAAAATATGAATTTTACAGTTAACTTGTTTAATAAAAATGAAATATACAGATGAGTGTTGTAGAGAGGATAATGCAAACTATTTATTTAATGCATGGAGATCATTCCCGTGGTACACAGAAGGTCACCTGGGGCCCGATTCTGCCAGCGCAGCGAGCAGGTAGCCAACACGGTGAACAAATGCCCCTGCACTTCCCCGCCTCTGTGAACAGTTGTGAATGTGTTCGCAGGTAATTATCAGAGCTGTGAAGTCCATGTGGAGAAGGAGGCCGCTGATGGTATCAGCAGCCCCCCTCCCAATGGCCGGGGAACGCCCAGAAAATGCTTTATCGGGTGCCATTTAATGGATGCACAATACTTGAATACAAACACACTCACACACACAAACACACACACACTCACACACACTAGAGGGGTTATTCTGGTTGACTCACAAGGCTGTGAATTTGCAGCCTTGTGAGTAGACCAAACCATGTCACGCTGAATGCTGGGCCAATCGCCCGCCCCCTTGCAGCGCGGTTCTGCCTGCACAGGCTGCGAATGGATGTGTAACATAAACATCCATTCGCAGGCTCTGGGGACCCTACCCCATCATTCAATGGTCCATGACCATTGAATGATTGTGAAGGCCCACGCATATAAAAGATTGCTCTGTGCAACCTTACATGGGCGTGTCCACTTAGGAGGGAAGTACACGGGCAGCTGACATCCGGTGATGTCAGTTTCCCGCCCCCGACTGTCCGTCATGCCCTCATTACTATGACAATGCCCAGCATTCTCATGGGAACGCCCAAGGAAAGCTGGGCGTTCCCATATGGTAATGAGGCTGCCCAGAGCCCCACACCCCTCTCCGCCCCCACCTGCTGAGTTGGGTGCGTGTACCCTGTTCACCGTGGGTGCATGCACCCTGCATATTCACCTGCGCAGAAATGCATATGCACATGCGCACAGCATGACCATCGAAGCAACCAGAATAGGTTCCAAGAGGTGAGGAGCAGCATACAGATTTTATTATATAGAATTGGTCCATTATTGTGTTTTGGATATATATATATATATATATATATGCAGTAGATGAAGGCTCTCCTATGAACACCACCATAAATGAAACAGGTTCACAAAAAGTATGACAAATCGGTGCCCGCCAATGTGCAGCACTAGGACTGCTAAATACAGGGTCCGGGGGGATGGCGGCACTGGGCTGAAAGAAAACTCCACACTCAGGTAGGTATCACCAATGTTTCTGGGCTATCTAGCCCCTTTATCGAGGTGCAGGAAGAACCTTGATAAAGGGGCTAGATAGCCCAGAAACGTTGGTGAGACCTGAGTGTGGAATTTTCTTTCACCCAAGTGCCGCCATCCCCCCGGACCATATATATATATATATATATATATATATATATATATATATATATATATATAGAGAGAGAGAGAGAGAGAGAGAGAGAGAGAGAGAGAGAGAGAGAGAGAGAGAGAGAGAGAGAGAGAGAGAGAGAGAGAGAGAGAGAGAGAGACGATGTACCGAAGTACTAGGGCGGCACTCAAAGGACTTTCACAGGTCACAAAAAACTGCAGACTACACCGGCAGTTGGTGCTGACGTTTCGATAATTTAATATCGTTATCAAAGATTTTGATGGCGATATTAAATTATCGAAACGTCAGCACCAACTGCCGGTGTAGTCTGCAGTTTTTTGTGACCTGTGAAAGTCCTTTGAGTGCCGCCCTAGTACTTCGGTACATCGTCTCTACATTGCTTTGTGGAAGGCACCGAGGCTATTGGATTACAAGGAGGAGTGCCGGACCCCCCAAAATCATGTTATATATATATATATTTTAATTTCCAAACAAATGTCAGGTTTTGAAGTTGAGACCAGACAATAAGGATTGGACCTTTTCAATTCATGCCCTAATAAGCCCAGGGAAATCTCTGATAATTTGAATACATGGGATAAATATGCCAAACTTGTAAGCCCGCTTGAGGCAAATACTTCGAAAGCTATTCTGCTACCTTGTTTCTGAGACACACTAATGGACACTAGACATATGTATAGATGATTCTAATAGTATATGTTTTACAAAATGTATACTAGTACAGTATATCGTTACTACATTGTTAACAATGTCTTGAGCAACCGCAACATTTTTCTAATAGACAAATTAAAGTTTATTGCAAATAAAATTCTGCTACAGTAAACTTAGTTTCATGTACAGTACATATTATTCTTATAGAAAGTGAGATGTATCAAGCAGTGACAAAAGTGGGGAAGTTGCTCATACCAACCAATCAGATTTTATCTGACTCTTTATAAAATGTGCTTCTGTAATAATACCTGGAAGCTGATTCGTTGCTATGAACAGCTGATTTGTTGCTATGGTCTACTTGTCCAGCCTATTCACTGCTTGCTGCACCAACTGCTTGCTGCACCAACTGCTTGCTGCAGTAACCTGCAGTACTGTCACACTTACAGTACTGCATACACTCTTTATACACATTTTACCTATTGCTGTCTCCACAAGGTATGATTTACACTATCAATAGACAGCGGCAGCCTGTCCTTTTCCTCTCGCTCTTTTTTTTCACAGAGACATAGCCACGCCCCTCCCAGAGACCCCACCCCATCCATTTTACTGGGGTCCAGCTGAACTGATGGTGTCCCTAGTTTGGAGCTAAAGTTTATACTGTATCTCTCTCTCTCTCTCTATTAACACTTTAATAAATATGCCTCTGATACCCTTTTCGCATTGCACTAATTACAGGGTCAAAACGGCTTGTACCTGGGAATTAGTTGCGATGTGAAAAGGGTTATCGTGTCCCTAAAACGGGTAGCAACAGGGTAATTTAAACGAGTAAGAAAGCAGAGTTCTTACCGGTTTGTTGCCGTGTTGTTTGGCGGTGTGAATGGGTTGAACGACCCATTTCCCGTTCACTCTAAGGAGGACGCAGCGCTTGGAGCAGCGCCAGCCCTAAGCGCTGCCATCTTCCCTGCCCCCGATGACGTGCCGATTCCCCACCATGCCCCCAATGACATCAGCGAACCGGGATTATTGCCGGTTCGCTGTGGGGATGTGAAAATGACAAAATGAAGGTTCGCTCCGGGACTGACCAGTTTAAAAGTCCCAGTGCGATCCTTCATTTTGCGATGTGAAAGCAGCATAAGTGGTCTGTCTACTATGCCGTGGAGAGAACTAAAGTGTCCAGAGATAAAGTCCCATCCAATCAGCTCAGGTCAATTTTCAAACCAACCAGCAACAAGGCAGTTAGGAGGTGATTGGTTGGTTCTATATCTAAATCTACTTGATCTTTTTTCAAGGCTAATGCCCCGTACACACAGGGAGGCGGAACAGTGCGCTAAGAAATCTAGTTAAGCTCAGATCCCTCCACACAGATCACTCAGCACAAAGCGCTGCACCAGCGGAGCGATCAGTCATGGCTAGTGTTCTCAACTGACAGAATACCGGCGATGATTAGATTTATATTGCATGCAGTATAAATCTAGACAGGCGATAGAGATGCACGGGACTGTGTGTGTTTGTGTGTGCGTGTGTGTGTTACATTACCATAACATCTGTGACATTTATTTTTGGCAGCTGCTATAAGTCTGTGTTTTAACTACATTCACCAAAACTACTTGTGACAACGAAATAGTAATTGACATTTTTTTCCATAGAGGAGAACGCATATTTGTTGCTTTTTAATATAATGTATATAATTTTTTCAGGTATATTAGAGATAGAGAATCCTGTGGCACTCCAGGTGCTTTGGAACTACACTTCCCAGCATGACCTGCCACAGTATTAGCAGCCCTTAAAAGCAGAATTGTGGCAGGACATGTTGCGATGTGTAGTCTCACAGCAACTGCAGCGGTACAGGTTTCCTGAGCTACATACAGTATATATACTGTAACTTGCAAGCAAACCACTCATTTACATTTTAACAATTAGTACTTAATGAAAATAAGAATGTATAAACAGTATATAAAGAAAAGTTTACCTTAAAGAAAGTTTTTGCATACACGTTAAAATGTCCTTGTCCAAAATGTTTTAGATGAGGCTCTGACTCTTGCACCTTTGTTAGAGTAAGTGCCACGTCATATAACTCCACCTTATATACCCATGGATTATAACATGTGAGAAGAAATGATTTTACACAGGGGAGTGTTTTTTTTTCTGTCCGTTCTTCAAACAGTTCTCATTAAAAAGCTGTTTTCTTCTTAATTAAAGATCAGCTCTAGCAAAACCTGTGGTGGGTTTAAACTTTTTATCTGCTACTATAACATCAACTTTTAATTATGATAGTTGTGCATAATACCCATTAACGGTAATAAAATAAATGATAACAAGTAAACTTTAAATGAAATCAAAATGAATACAAGCATATGCTCACTGCAGCCGACATTTCTTGGTGCCTTAGGATGTTTCAAATTGATCAACATTGCAAATAAAATAAAAGAAGTACTTTACATAGTGGACAGTTTTAAGTTATTAGCGTTTTCATTTCAAAGTGGAAACAACTGGACTAAATATGTCACCAAATTTGAGACCATTAAAAATTTAGCTAAGAAAAGAACCAAACACAGTTTAACTAACCAAGCACTTCAGCGACAGGGACTGCAACTTTTCTCACTGAAGTGCTTGGTTTTCTTGGGCCCCCTCAAAACTATTTTGAAATGACTCTCTTGATCAATAATGAGGATGTTGATGAGATGGTGTTAATTTCATTCTTATCTGGTAAAATAAATCTCATGAAATCAAAATTAATATAAGCATATGCTCACTGCAGCTGACATTTCTTGGTGCCTTAGGATGTTTCAAATTGATCAACATTGCAAATAAAATAAAAGAAGTACTTTACATAGTGGACAGTTTTAAGTTATCAGCGGTTTCATTTCAAAGTGGAAACAACAGGACTAAATATGTCACCAAATTTGAGACCATTAAAAATTTAGCTAAGAAAAGAACCAAACACAGTTTAACTAACCAAGCACTTCAGCGACAGGGACTGCACCTTTTTTTGACTGAAGTGCTTGGTTTGCTTGGGCTCCTCAAAACTATTTTGAAATTACTCTCTTGATCAATAATGAGGAGGTTGATGAGAGGGTGTTAATTTCATTTTTATCTGGTAAAATAAATCTCATGAACACACCGCAAGTGACTTAACATGGAGGAGGTGGCTGTCTCTACTTACCGCACAATGGAGAAGATGCCATCACAAATTTGGTTAAAAATAATCCCACACCAAAAGGTAGCTTTTTTGTCTTCATACTTTCTTTTTGTCACCGTCAAGAACTGCTACAACTGGCACTTTGACACAAACAACATAATCATCATTAACATCCTCCTCATTAGTGTCACATTGTAGTAGTATACAATCATTCCCCTCATCTTGTTCTACAAAAGCATCCTTAATTTCTATTACGTTCTCATAACCATCTTTATTTCTTCTGCTCCCCAGATGTGCAGAAATGATACAAGTAGAGAAAAGAGGCTTCTTTATGAGGACAGTAGGGAAAATTTCAGACTCAAACATGAAAACCCTAGACTCTCCTCAGATATTAATGTCTTCACTGTTTAAACTTTATTTTGTGGCACTGGTTTGGCACCTTTTAAGGTGATATCTTTAACCCCTTTTTTAACATTGTAAAAGATTTTGGTTTCGCAAGCCCTTTCCTAAACTTTGTCACCAATGGAACACCTTTACTGGCTCCAATAACAAAAAAATGGAATATGATTTAGCCGGCGCTTGGAATATTCTCAGATGGTCACAGGTTCTCTCCCGTGCACATATGAGGACATATGAGGATAAAGAATAATGTATAATGGTGAAGTACGTTTGGCAACTTCATTTAATACACATAAAAAGCATTATTCATGAACGACATATACACATAATAAAATTCATAAAATCAATGCAGGCACATAAAAAGTGCTTCAACATATAAAAACTATTCAATCCTTGAACACAGTAGAGGAGGGTAATTACCGGATCCAATGGAAACTTGCAGTTAATATTTCCAAACTCTTATTTCTGCTCAAGCTTCTAACCCAAAACGTCTTTTTAATACATTTAAATCCCTTTTTAACCCTCCCTCACCCAAGCCACCAACCACTATCCATGCACAAGATCTTGCTTCCTACTTCAGGGATAAAATTGACAAGATCAGAGATTAATTGGTATGCTCCAACTCAGTTGGTGATATGCTCAATTCCATACCTGAGCCCTCAAATGAAGATGAAATATCTGCACTTTTCTCTGCCTCCCACTCTACTACCTCTCCTCTTGACCCTATACCCTCGCAAATAAGTAAATCTCTGTCTCCTGTGCTCATTCCAATCTTAACTAAAATCTGTAACCTCTCTTTCTCTACTGGTGTCTTTCCTTCATTGTTCAAACAAGCAGTTATTACTCCGATTCTGAAAAAAACAGAATTCTGATCCAAGCTCTCTCTCAAACTACCGTCCCATTTCTCAACTTCCATGCACCTTCAAACTACTTGAAAGACTTGCTTATACTCGCCTCACACACTTTCTTAACTCGCACAACTTAATGGACCGGCATCAGTCAGGCTTTCGTGCCCAACACTCCACAGAGACAGCACTGACTAAAGTTGTGAATGATCTGGTCACTGCTAAGTCTAAAGGCCACTACTCACTACAAATTCTTCTAGATCTCTCTGCTGCTTTTGACACTGTTGACCACACACTTCTCATACAAACACTACAATCCATAGGTCTTAAAGACACAGCCCTCTCTTGGTTCTCATCCTACCTCTTTTACCGCTCCTTTAGTGTTCGTTTCTCTGATTCTACCTCCTCTTTGCTACCTCTTTCAGTTGGAGTACCTCAGGGTTCAGTTTTAGGTCCCCTGCTTTTCTCAATCTATACCTCATCTCTTGGCAAACTAATCAGCTCTTTTGGATTTCAGTATCATCTGTATGATGATACTCAGCTCTACCTATCCTCCCCGGACCTGTCCCCATCTGTATTGAGCCGTGTCTCTGAATGCCTTTCTGCTGTTTCATCCTGGATGTCATCTCGCCACCTCAAACTTAATATCTCAAAAACAGAATTAATTATATTTCCACCAATAAATAGTAGTTACCAACCTAATATCTCTATCGCTGTTGAGAAGATGACAATCACTCCTACCTCTCAAGCTCGCTGCCTAGGTGTTATCCTTGACTCAGAACTTTCCTTTGTACCCCACATTCAATCTGTCTCAAAATAATGCCACATGCACCTAAAAAACATATTTAAAATTCGCCCTTACCTTACACAAGACACTGCAAAAACTCTAATCCATGCTCTCATCATCTCACGCATTGATTATTGCAATAGTCTCCTTATTAGGCTTCCCCAATACAGACTCTCACCACTACAGTCCATTATGAATGCAGCTGCGAGGCTAATCTTCCTAGCCAGACGTTCATCGTCTGCAAAGCTACTCTGTCAGTCACTTCATTGGTTACCTGTATTCTACCGTACTCAATACAAAATTCTTTTACTTACACACAAAGCCATAAACCAAACTACACCAACATACATATCTTCTCTTATCTCAAAATATCATCCAACACGACCTCTACGCTCCTCCCGAGATTTGCGTCTCTCATCCACACTCATTACTCGCTCCCATTCCCGACTGCAGGACTTTCTTCGGGATGCACCCACTCTGTGGAATGCCCTCCCAAGCGCAATAAGACTCTCCTCCAGTCTCCAAACCTATAAGCGTTCCCTAAAAACTCATCTCTTCAGGCAAGCTTATCAAATTCCAGAACCAGTCATAGAACCTTGCGTTCTGGTAGAATCGATGCAATAAAGAATACAGTATCTATCCTTATGTATCAATGCCTATTTCCCTATAGATTGTAAGCTTGCGAGCAGGGCCCTCCTACATTTTGACTGTCTGTAAATACCCTGTTTTGTTGTATCACTGTCTGCTATTGTAAAGCGCAACGGAATTTGCTGCGCTATATAAGAAACTGTTAATAAATAAATAAAATAAATTAAGCAGTTCAACAAAAAACAAAAACATGTGAGAGTCACAATCCAATACAGGCAGCTGCTGGGCTCATCACCATGGGTTTCTTCCAGTCCCTCCTTGCTGGTAGGATAACTCTTGTGCAGATCACCAACGCGTTTCTTCCTCTTATGAGGACTTTTTCAAGGTGTCCTTTCTGAGTGCACATGAGCCATTTAAATACCGTCCAAATTCCCGCGCCGCAGCTGGACTCCTAATTAAGATCATGAGCCTTCAAGTCCCATAGTCCCCTGCTGCAGCGTGGGCTTCCTGTCTAGCCGTTTTTCCGGCTTCCAGGGTTTCCATAGCTACCGCAGCGTCTGACGCAGCAGCACGCTGGGAGCCGTTACGTCACATCCGGCCAGGCGTGTCTTTCAATGTTCTCTATGCGGCGTCTCATGTATGTCGTTCTGATAGGTCCCGGGGTGCCGATATGTCACTACCGGTTTCCCCGTCTTCCAATCATTATGAAGGTGGTGTTTATCAACATTCCGTCACCTTCTAGCCGCATTTGGTATACACATTTGTTGCTAGGTAACGCCTGCCGGGATCTTATACTTGATATTCCTACATATCACACAGTAAATAAAAAACAAAAATTAGTTATGGGACTCCGGACATATATAAACCACAATGGGACATTCATTTCATAAAAACCATTTGATTTCGAAGTCCGCATTGAGGCCAGCGGGGATCAGTGTATTTAAATCGTAAATGGTTTGCATTTCTGCAGTGATATGTAGGAATATCAAGTATAATATTAAGTGACATCACAAAGCTTCGAGTCACATTTATTTGTCAACAAAGGCACTGATATATATTATGTGAAAAAGGCATATATAATATCATAATAGCTGCTTATATTTAATGTGTCAACAAAGATACTATTTATATTATGTCAACAAAGGTGCTTACACAGCTGCATTTTTTATGAAAATGAGAACACAAAACATTAAGTCACATTGCTTATATTTATTATTGCAACAAAGGCACTCATATTTAATTAGTCAACAAAGGTGTAATGAGGTGCAGCCTGTGGAGTCAGAGTGCAGCACCACTATGACACATTTAGACAATAGATGTACAGTAACTAAATTTCTGCACTTTAAAAAGAAGGATAAAAATTGACTTTCTAACTGCTTGTACTGTTATCTAATTCAGCCCGTAACAAAACTTAGCAGCACTAGAGTGTATGCACACAGAGTACATGATTCAGATCTGAACGTCAATGTGACAATTCTGCATCAGGGAGAAAGTTAAGAGGAGAAAGCAGCCACCCAGGTAGAAAGTGAATATGCCCCTTGCTTCATTGCAATAGAATTGTGCATGGATCATTAATCACTATCCTCTCACAAATACATATGCAACTCCCAAAACATCAACAGTTTTTGCCATCCGTGCAATTGTGAGTAACTCTGACCCTTCCACTCCAGCTCAGACAGTGGAAAGGATACAATACATTGGACACATACATAGGTCAGCTCAGCAACTTGAAGTAAGCACAGACCTCCAGACAACAGTAAGTGGTGCCAAATCACTGCCATAGGCACTGAAATAGAATCAAACACCCACGAGAATTCAACACCGGTATAATGGTGTTTTGCCTTAATTTGGAATCTGAGCAAGGCAGGAAAACCACTGCTTGGGTTCATTGGGGCATCACGGATGGTGTAATGGTTAGCTTTACTGCCTCACAGTGCTGAGGTCATGGGTTCGATACCCACCATGGCCCTAACTGTGCGGAGTTTGTATATTCTCCCCATGTATGCGTGGGTTTTATTTCGGGTAGCCCGGTTTCCTCCCACCACCATGGTAGTGTAAGTTACATATGTCCCCAGTAGTGTTGTTACAGATGTCCATGGTAGTGTATTAATTTGGATAACGGATACTTGGATGAGGGATACTCAACCTGTACAAGGACCCTACATTTCCAAATAATAAATGTGAGGTAATAAAAGCCCTTTTGCAGAAAAATGTTCCAATTTTAATGTTTTTATGCACCGTGGTGAGTGGTGCACATGTGTGCATGCCACAGTATCAGGAAGAAAAGAAAATACCCAGCAGCAGCATGCATGCTCAATGACTTGTATGGGCTGCATCATGTGGAGCACCCGGCAGGGGGGATTTGCACATGTGCAATTGAACCCCCTTCTTACTTGCAGCTTATAGGGACTGTGGGCCTTATTATAGTTTACTCTTTCTGACAAAATCCTTCTTAGATAGACAAAACCATGTGCACTGCAGGTAGGGTAGATTTTACTTGTGCAGAGAGAATTAGATTTGGGTGGGGTTTTACTTCAAAGTGAGATCTACAGTATGTTACTGTCTACATCCTTGCTGGCGGGTCGCCAGAACGTACGCGCTGGCGACCCGCCAGCAGCCTCGCCAGCGAGGAGATTGAGACGCACGTGCGTCTCACACGCACGCGCGTCTCAGTCTCCGTCGCTAGCGCGACGGAAACCCTGTCCGTCTCCGCCTCAGGGAGACGGACAAGGTTAGGGGGGGTTAGGGGGGGTGCGGGCAGGCGGCGGGGACCCCGGGTTACCGCCAGCAAGCCGGCGGGGACCCGGGGGAACGGATCGAAGCGCCGTCGGAAGGGGACGCGCGCGCCGCTCGTGCGCGCGCATCCCCTTCTCACCATCGCCATGGCGCTGGCGGGGGATGGCGGCTGGCGACGCCAGCGCCATCCCCTGCAAAGATGGGACCTGACCCATCTGTATATTGCAGTGTAAAAATAAAGCAGTCAGTATTTACCCTGCACATAAACAAAATAACTCACCCAAATATAATTCTCTCTGCACAAATTACATCTGCCCCCCTGCAGTGCACATGGGTTTGTCCATCTAAAAAGGATTTTGTCAGAAAGAGTGAACTAAAATAAGGCCCTCTGTCACCTGCAGCCATTGAAGCAAAACGCAGCGGTAGAAAGTCTTCCCATCAGTAGCTGTATCTGCTGATTACAGTCCAGCATGGGATTAGCAGATAGAGCTTCTAATAGAAAGCCTCTGCAATCACTGGGCTTACTGGTGGTGGTCGATTTTCACAGAGGGGGCTGCAGCCCCTAGGTACAATCTGACACAGCAGCAGACTTATGTGTTGGCAGTGTATATAGCGGTGCTTGTGGTGTTGGCAGATTATATAGCGGTGCTTTTGGTGTTGGCAGAGTATATTTCAGTGCTTGCGGTGTTGGCAGAGTATATAGCGGTGCTTGTGGTGTTGGCAGAGTATATAGCGGTGCTTGTGGTGTTGGCAGAGTATATTGCAGTGCTTGCGGTGTTGGCAGTGTATATAGCGGTGCTTGTGGTGTTGGCAGAGTATATTGCAGTGCTTGTGGTGTTGGCAGAGTATATAGCGGTGCTTGTGGTGTTGGCAGAGTATATTGCAGAGCTTGTGGTGTTGGCAGAGTATATAGCGGTGCTTGTGGTGTTGGCAGAGTATATAGCGGTGCTTGTGGTGTTAGCAGAGTGTATAGCAGTGCTTGTGGTGTTGGCAGAGCATATAGCGGTGCTTGTGGTGGTGGCAGAGCATATAACGGTGCTTGTGGTGGTGGCAGAGTATATAGCGGTGCTTGTGGTGTTGGCAGAGTACCTGTATATAGCGATGCTTGTGGTGTTGGCAGAGTATATAGCGGCGCTTGTGGTGTTGGCAGAGCATATAGCGGTGCTTGTGGTGTTGTTAGATGACACACTTTTGGAAGCTCATCCAGGGATTTAGGTTTATTGTAATATGCACAGGTAGTTGTAATATGCACAAAGGTTAACTGCATATATGGTGTAGCACATATAACAGGAGCGCTGTAACTCACACAGCGTGTGGGGAATGGGTCCGCCTACTACAGGGGACAGGGAGCGCAGAGGGACATACAGCCTGCGGGCTGCAGGGACAAGTGTTGAGCGCAACATATTCACTTATGTTCTCTCTGTGGATTCAATGTTCTTGGTTGTCAACCCAGTTTTGTGGATTTAATATGAAAAGTTGACATTAAATAGTCAACATTCATAATCAGTGGCGTAAGTTCTCCTCAGTTGCCCAGAGGCATACTAGTGCCCCCTACTTAGCCCCCCCTCACTCACTCACACACACAAACACACACACACACACACGGACCTTATATAAATATATGTATGGATGTGTGTATGCATGTATGTATGTTATGTATATTATGTTTAAAATAAAGACAGTGTGACATCTATGGAGGGAGAGTCAGCCACAAGAGTGATATAGACAGCTTTCAATTAACTGATTTAAACTTTCAGGGAAGGAGATGTGCCCCCTTGGGTGCAGGAGCCCGGCGGCAGATGACTCCATTGCCTCCCAAAGTTCTACCTCTGTTCATAGTGTTGTAACTAAAATGTTTACATGATCTAAATGTTGACATCTAAATGTCAGCATGAACAATGGTTGGTAGAAAAAAAGTCAACATTCAGAAATACTGACATGTTCATAGTTTGGTTGATACCAAACGTCATCCATATATATATTTTTGCATATTTTGTCCTAACCATAAAAATAAAATCAAAATGTGCTGGTGACCTTCTGGTGTCGAAATGTCAGCATTCTAAAAATGTCAATATTTTTAATATGACGACATTTGTTGCTGACAACATTTTACATGTTGACCTAACAGATGGAGCGCCTCTCCTGCAGTTCCAGGGCTCACCACAATGCTCCCGCTGGCTAGCACTGGCGGAGA
Source organism: Crinia signifera (assembly GCF_055691185.1). Taxonomy (NCBI): domain Eukaryota; kingdom Metazoa; phylum Chordata; class Amphibia; order Anura; family Myobatrachidae; genus Crinia; species Crinia signifera. The sequence continues at coordinate 78,541,910 of NC_139228.1, read as the reverse complement.
GGCGCACCATCTGACTGTCTCACACGCACGCGCGTCCCAGTCACTCGGAGACGGGTAGCAGAAACCCTGCCTGTCTCCGCTTCAGGGAGATGGGCAGGGTTAGGGGGGGTTGCGGGGAGGCAGCGGGGACCAGCAGGGAGACAACAGAGAGCTCCGTCGGAAAGGGGTGCGTGAGCATCTCATGTGCGCGCACCCCCTTCTGATGGGGGCTGGCGATTCTATCGCCATCTGCCAGCTGAATGAGGCAGGCACTATCTGTACAGTAATTTATATTTATAATTTATATTTTTATAACTTAACTTCATTTTTACATTACATTAAATAAATGAAAGACTTTAGACATTCTCAAAATACCACTCTATCATCTGGCACATTCTAGTTTAAAATGTATAACAGTGAATATCTCCCTTTTTATTTTTTATGATAATGTATGTTGTTTTAACAAAGCTGTCAAATTTATTACTACTGTATATTACTTTTCTTTAGCATAATTAAAAGATTCATTTCTGACTCAGTGGCGGAAGTTCGGCACAGTTACCCGGAGGCAAGATTCTGGTATTGGTGAAGAAGCTCTGTGGCTGTGAGGGAACAGCTTCAATTTCCTACCAGGCAGTGATGCAGGGCAGGCAGGAGCGAGTTTGGACATCTGGTCTGGACTGTAGGCCCTGCCAACATGTCTACTTTCCCGGCATATGATGTTGTCCCCATTGAAAAAATGGTGGAGGATTACTTTGGTGACAGCATCCAAGTAGACATGTCAGACAGTCCGTACCTTTATTGGCAGGAAAAAACGGCAGTTTGGAGGCCCCTGTACAAACTAGTTTTATTTTACCTGAGTTGTCCCCCCTCCAGTGTGTACTCTAAAATAGTTTCTAGTGCAGCCAGGAACCTGGTCAGCGAGCAGTGTAGGAGGTTGCCTCCACAAAATGTGTAGAAGTTAATGTTCATCATAATGAATTATCAATTCTTCAAAGAAGACAAGCAATTGCCTCCAGAGACTAAACAGGGACCTGTAGTGGTGTATTCTAGTGGGGACAAATTGATAATCTCTGAGGATGAGGATGTACTGTATGTACTGAAGGGGGTTAGGAATCGGATAATGAAGATGAGGATGACATCTTGCCTCTGTAGAGCCTGTTGGTATAGGGAGAGATGAATTGCTTCTTTTTTTGTGGGGGCCCAAACAAAGCAATCATTTCAGCCACAGTCGTGTAACAGACCTTGTCACTGAAATGATTGGTTTGTTAAAGTGTGCATGTCCTATTTACGCAACATAAGGGTGAGTTGAAAGGCCCAAGGACAATTCCATCTTGTACCTCTTTTTTTTACGTTGTGCGCTCTTTGGGGACTTGTTTTTCACTGCAGTGCCACTCATAGATGAGCCACGTGTTTGTGCCGCTTATCATAGTCATCCAGCTATCTCGGTGCCACCTTTTGGCCTAAAAACATTATGAGGTATGAGGTGTGAGGTATTCAAGATAGACTGGAAAGAATGTTACTGAGGTTTATAATAGCGTAGGAGCAAAACAAAAATTGTGCGATTTTAGAGATTTAAAAAAAAAAATACAGATCCAAAAAACAAAACATAAAACATGAAACACTGAATGGTGGTGTTTTGGAACATATCCAGTTCCAAAACACTGCTGGAGATACAGACCCAAAACTTGTTTCACAATGCCACCGAGGGGTGGCTTGTTTTCAGCGAAGAAACACATTAGAGTGTGGTTTCTGTGATGCCCGCTCCTGTTCACCTGGCCACCTCTGCCTCTGTGTGTTCCTCTACGGGTTTCCATCACACTGCTCTCCCTGCAAGATGACAGACCTCAATATCGCTGCCCATACATATTGATTGACAGGATGCCAACATTTGTGGATGGTAACCGGCAGGCATGCCTGCGTTCAGATCCCAGAGATCTGACACACCCACAATTACCTGATCCGTATGGTTTCTTTCCGTCCTGCCATTTCTCCGAGCCGAAAACGAGGCAGGTCGTCATCTTCCCTCTATTGGATTCTCGTGAGACTTGGAATCTATAAAAGTCCAGGAGATTGGCACCGTCTTCATTCAACATGTGAAATTTAGACAGCACGGATGTGTCTGTGCTGTCTGCAGAGCGGGAGAAGCTACATGTACTGTATTTCGGCTGCAGGGAGACAATATAACTTATAGGGTACAAACTAGGGGGACTAATATTAGCTGCCTAACTTAATGGGGGCTGCTTAAGCGGGACAACTACAGATCAGGAATCTAAAGCCTACAACTACTTAGGGGGAACTAATGGTGCAGAAACTTTGAACACCTATTAAGGGGGGGGGGGGGGGGGAATATACTAAGTGGAAAATTACTCAGGGTACAACTATTAAGGGGGCATTAATAAGGCTACTATTATGAGGGAACTACTAAGGCTAATAATAGGGCTTTTAGAATTTTTTATGTTTTTTTTTTCAAAACATAAAACACAAGACACAAAACACAGAAGGGTGGTGTATTGAAACAGATCCAGATCCAAAACACGGCCAGAGATACAGACCCAAAACACAAACCACGAAACACGAAAAGTGCCCGGTGCAGATCCCTAGTAACTAGATGACCTGCCAGAAAAAATGCAGACAAGCCCCGGAGTTGGAAGGGAAGTCATGTGATGTCAGCTCCGGCCCCGATCAGCCTGTTTCTATCACAGCTGCCAAGTACAATAAGTCCTGGGTTGTGCACACTGCAAAAATGATTCAATGGTGAGTGAATACAGATGTAGCACTGCTCATCCTTTCTACCTATGGCAATTGTACCGCCAGCCCGCCATGGCGGTCCACAGCGTGTGGCATTGCAATACATTTTAAAAGCTTGGCGATTTGCAGTGGCATCTCCGGATGAGTGCAATACCAGTGATCATCCACCAGATGTCACTTTTTGAAAACCTAATTGCGCATGCGTGAAATTTGTCCTGCAGCGCGTGCATGAAGCGCAGGAACTACAGTAAAGTACACTTTTCTACTATTGTACTGTCCAGTAAGCTGTACTGTAATGTCCCTGACAAGCCTAGTCAGCGCCTCTCTCACACCGCCGGCGCCAGCATGATCCCCTCTCTTTGGCGGAGAGGGGATCATGCTGGCGCCAGTGGAGAGGCGCTCCATCTGATTGACACGCAGGAGCATCTTAGACGCTCCAGTAATGAGACGCTCCTGCGCCTGTGTTGCTGTTACAGCAGGGTAGTACAGTAAAGTACTTTGCTACTATTGTACTGTCCAGCAAGCTGTACTGTACTGTTCACACTAATAAATAAAATTACATTGAATTGCGTACAGTATCATTACACTACTTTATACATCTCACTGGTTTTGTCAAAAGATGCTGGGATTTCAATACATGTACAGTGAGTTAGTACAGTATTGTAGTTTTAACACACATAAAAGATTCCGGCTTCCCAATAAGGCTTTCCATGTGTCTAAATTTGTACGGACGCTTGAGCTTGAAGTCTATCAGGATCTCCCCTGACCAGGTCGCTCCAGCAGCGCTCTAGGGAGTGGATAGACCGCTCATGGCCAGTGTCCACCAGAATTGCCCTCCAGACCTTTCTGTATGCCCGGAGCTTTTGCTTGTTGCTGGCAAAAGCAACGTCTCACCAGAGCACCAGGTGCCTAAACTCCCGGGTGCTGTACGGGCCTTTACTGGGCTGCGCCATTGTAACAGTACAGTAGTCTCAAAATGGTGGAGCGGGCATCCTAGTCACACGCTGTGTGCGACATATGACTTTCATCATGCATCCCAAAACTTTATTTGAAAGAGTTTCAACATACTGAATCGCTATGACAACTACAGTACTGTAGTTATATAAGCTGTTAGCTTGTAAGTAATATCCTATGAGATGCAACTTTATTAAATAAAACTTTTATCCCTAGCCTTCATCTTCCATAATAATAAAAATGGCTAATACTGTGTCTACCATGGTACACATGAGTCGAATGAGAGTCTGAGATGACAGTCGCATGAGCGTCTGAGATGGGGAGGGGATGTGGCGGTTGACTTCAGCTCAATACACATTACTCCCTGGAAGAGACAGTAAAGCTGGCCATACATCAGAAAGATCGATCTTAAGATCGATTGCGCTCATGATTGTGTACAATTTCCCTTGAAATCCCCGGCAGTCCTTGGTGGTTTTTGGACACACAATCTACACACAATCCATCTTACAATCAGCCATACAATCCATCTGCTGTATGATTGTGTATACAAGATGTGCACACAATCTGCATACAATCCATCATACAATCAGTCATACAATCCATCTGATGATTGATTGTATGATTTGTGTACACAAGATGTGCGCACAATCTGCATACAATCCATCTTACAATCAATTGAGATTGTATGATTGGGTACAATATCTTTCTGATGTATGGCCACCTTAAGGCAATGCAGTTCATCTGGGTCACCATGTGCAAAATCTGTAACATTAGGACAGTAGGAATGGAAGCAACAAGTTTTTTATGGAAACAAGTTCTTTTATGTACTGTTTGTCTTAAGTTTTATAAAAATGTCACTTTACAAAATATTTGAATAAAAGAAAAAAAAATAAAGATTTGACGCCGTAATCGAACACGGGTCTCCAGCATGTAGAGTCACACAGCTATCCACTACACTACGTAACATGGTGATGTGTACGGTCTGTAGAGTGCTGGTATATATATAATCAGTGGCATAAGTAGCCCTAATGGCGAAACCCTGCGACGGTCCCTTTGTGGATTAGCGCTGCTGGAGATACTGTATTGTACTGTATTCAGGTCACGTTGACCCCCTCCTCCCCTGGGGGAGGGGAGGCGGCGGTTGACTTCAGCTGCATACACATTACTCCCTGGAAGAGACAGTAATGCAGTGGTACTAGAGCTACTGTACAGTTCCAACAGTTCAAAATGTTCAGCATCAGCTACGTGAACGTGAAGGTAAACACTGTATTTGTATTGGCTCATTACACTACACAGCCCATTTGCTCGCAGCGATGTTCACAAGCGTCTCATTATGCATGAGCGTCTCATACAGTAAGCGCGCTCTGTACGGCGAATGGCGGGGTTCCATTGGCACAGTACAGTATATCACTCCGACGCTAGCTTGATGGAGCATTAGCCACCCAGTGGTGGCGGATTGTATTGCATGGCGTGCGCCCACACCCCTTTGCGGACGGGAGCGCAATAAGAAAATTGTAACACCAGAACCTCCGCCATGCCGAGCTGGCGGCAATGATGAGAGGCGCTACATCTGTACATTTGCTGATAATCGCAGATCGGCATCATTTTCAGATTCTACTTATTTATTTAGTATGTTCTAGAAGATAATGGATAGTATCTGGTTGGCTGCTATGGACCAACATCCCATCTTCAGTAGAACTTCGCTCTAAGTAAATAGTCTAATAGTCTACAGTTACACAATTACAGTTGGGAGCAGTGGCAGCTGCATGCATGGGGTGGGTGGGGGCAGTTAAAACATATCAACATACCTTTAGTGTTACTTTTCATATGTTTGACAAATGAAAAGTTTGATATGAGTTTTCATTGCTTATTGGGAGCTAATGTAAACAACTGAGCATGTGGACAACCAATGAATGTACTATGTCCCCTCTGGGCCATGTGTCAACCTTTTGTCTATGTCGACCTTGAGCATATCGACCAAATGGTGTTGGCCTACTGACTGTCAACCTAGACATTGTCTGCATTTCATCGAATTCTGTTTTGTGCAGGCCTACCTGGACCCCTAATAAATAGGTCTATGTTACTATTAGAAATCATCTCTGTCATCATATGCTTAGCATTTGGAAACATGTTTATTTATTTATTAACAGGTTCTTATATAGCGCACACATATTCCGCAGCGCTGTACAGAGATTATTATTACCAGTTATTATATAGCGCACACATATTCTGCAGCGCTGTACAGAGAATTTTTGAACATTCACATCGGTCCCTGCCCCAGTAGAGCTTACAATATATATTCCCTACCACATGTACACGCACACACAGACATTCTAGGGTTAATTTTTGTTGGAAACCAATTGACCTACCAGTATATTTTTGGATTGTGGGAGGAAACCGGAGTACCCGGAGGAAACCCACGCAAGTACGGGGAGAATATACAAACTCCGCACAGTTAGGGCCATTGTGGGGATCGAACCCATGACCTCAGTGCTATGAGGCAGTAATGCTAACCATTACACCGTCCGTGCTGCCTGTTTATTGTTTTTTTTTTTTTTTTTTTAATAATGCAGATGAAAAAAAAAGGGAAATATTAAAAAACTAAAGGTTATGTGACAAATTCTGGAGAAAGATAGATGTGAAAATAGTTTTAAACCAGAGTGCGCAATAAAATTCAAAGTGCTGCCTGTGTATTGTGCACAAAATAATAATCTCAAGGTTATTACTAGAAATAGACAAAAAAGAATGTGACGCAAAGAATGCGCGCTCAAGGAATACCAATGACAAAAATATACTTAAATTAATGTGATAGAGTCCGTCCAATAGGTGATGAAGATTATCTGTAAAACCTCCCACAGTATTGATTTACCAGGGAGGCAAGAAAGAGAAACAAATATAGTGCAGATAACTCCTTCACAATTGGGAATTGTGATATATAGTTGCACTTACAAAGTGGAATCAAATGATATTGCATGTAATATATATATATATATATATATATATATATATATATATATATATATATATATATATATATATATATATAAAGTCCAGATGGGAGCAGCACTTCCTCAACCAATCAAATAAGACAGGGTGCCATCCACAACCCCTCAGGGTCAGCGTATAGGTCCAGTCGACGGCACTCCCCAAATAAAGATATTCTCATAGGCAGAATTCAACGTTTCGAACCTTTTTATTAGCGGTTCTTCATCAGGATGTACAACCTGATGAAGAACCGCTAATAAAAAGGTTCGAAACGTTGAATTCTGCCTATGAGAATATCTTTATTTGGGGAGTGCCGCCGACTGGACCTATATATATATATATATATATATATATATATATATATATATATATATATATAGATGGTTGGAAGCGGCGGCACTCTCAGGCTTCGCAAGAATAGACGACAAATGTCAACTTTGTTCTTTCAACGTTTCAGTGCCCGTGCACTTTTATCAAGAAATGACAGAATAAACAAACAGTGTGTGACTTACCTATATATAAAGAAACAGTGATACATCTTGTTGCAGACGCTGCTTCCGGGCGCCGCCGCAAGGTAGGGCGCTCAGCAACTGCGTCATCACAATTCCACAACATATATATATATATATATATATATATATATATATATATATCTCCATGGCAAAACAGCATTCACTTCAATGGGCCAATATGGAATAACCTGTATTAAAAGGCACTCTCCCACATTGGAGGAGAGTAGAGAGATAGTGCAAATAAAGCCTTAAAACAAAGGGTATTTAATATAAAATTGCACTTACAATAGGTAGACATAAATAAAAGCGTGACATTGGGAACCATGGCAAACAGCTGACAAGATTGTTGGTAGTCCTCTCCCAAAACGACCCTAAGGGTTTAAATACCGCACACCGTGGAGGGCACATTATGCATTTGAAAAAGGAGTTTCCGCTTCGAAACGTGTTATGCATTCTGGGACACAGGGACTTCCTCTGGCTGACGGCTGACTTGTTTTGGACATTCACCATCCTCCTGTTCCAGACAGGTCGTTTTGGGAGAGGACTACCAACACTGAAATACCATCTTATCTTCTGTTTGCTTTGGTTCCCTATATCTTTCTACTCTCCTCCAATGTTGGAGAGTGTCTCTTAATACAGGTTATTCCATATTGGCCCATTGAAGGGAATACTGTTTTGCCTTGGATTTATATACATGCGATATCATTTGATTCCACATTGTAAGTGCAACTATATATCACAAGTCCCAATTGTGAAGGAGTTATCTGCACCATATTTGTTTCTCTTTCTTGCCTCCCTGGTATATCAATACTGTGGGAGGGTTTACAGATAATCTTGCAACTTCATTGCCTATTCGACGGACTCTATCCCATTAATTTAAGTACATTTTTGTCATGGGTATTCCTTGAGCGCCCGTTGTATGTTTGCACATCACATTCTTTTTTGTTAAATTCAGGAAAAAACAAAATATCCATAAAGAATGCATGAAACTTGTTGAGGGGTAAATATATGAAGCTTGGATAAGTGATATCTATCCCCATAAAGAATATTATGTGAAAGGTGATATTGCACCAGCCAATCAGCTACAGTATGCACAGTAAATTGACATTTAGGAGCTGATTGGTTGGAGTATTATCTCCTTGCACATGATATTCTTTATGGGGGTATACACCACTTCCCCAAGCTTCATACATTTACCCCTCAGTTACAAACCTCATTTTATAATGAAACAGGTTTTAAAAAGTTGTTTATTGAAATCCTGAAAGCTTTCTTAACATCCCTGTTTCTGAAGGTATAAATGAAAGGGTTAACCATAGGTGTTAATGCTGTGTACATAAAACAAAGATATTTATCATAATGGCTTCCCTTAGGTTTAACATACACAATGATGGCTGTGCCATAAAATAAAGCAACTACAATGAGATGAGAGGAACATGTGGAAAAGGCCTTCTGTTTTCCCTCCTGACTCTTAATGTTTGAAACTGTCATTATTATACGGATGTAGAATCCCAGAATTGTAATGAATGGAAAAACAACAATTAATATGGTGGCTATGATTGTTGATAAATTGCTAATAAATTGATCGGAACACGCCAAGTTCTGCAGCGGAGCCAAGTCACAGAAGAAGTGATCGATCCCATTAGGACCACAGAAATCCAAACATGCTGTGATGATGACAGGGACTAAAATAATACCAAATCCTATGATCCACGGCAACACGGCCAACTCCGTACAAAAAGCAGGCGTCATTATAGCTGAGTAGTGTAAAGGATTGTTAATAGCCAGATATCGGTCAAAGACCATTGCCATTAAAAGGTAGCATTCAGTCGCTCCCAAGGAGATGAAGACGTACAGTTGTGCAAAGCATTCATTGAAGGAAATAATATTATTACCTGAAATCAGATTGGCTAATAGTTTTGGGACAATGACAGACACAAGCATAATCTCCAAAACAGAGAATACACTAATAAAGAAATACATGACAGTATGAAGAGAAGGTTCCACTCTAACAAGGACAATGATAGCAAAGTTCCCTATGACGCACGTAATGTAGGTCTGTAGAAAGAAAAAAAAGAGCAAATTCTGGAACTGGTGCACATCCGCAAAAGCCAATAAAATAAATTCTTTTACCACAGTTTTGTTTTTTTCCACCATGGTGCTAACAAATATATTGCTGCAATAAAAAGGTCATGTTCCATAATTAGTATTTCAGAATAAATGTTAAATGTTCAGTAATGTTTGTGCCTCATTTATGTAACCACATATGCATTGGATATGCCTAATGCGTCCCAAAATCATTTTAGCCAAATGCTTTGTATTATAGTCAAGATGCAGCCTTATTGCTTGTTTAGAACACTGAATTGACTATTAATTCTCTTACATAAATATGCATTTTATTACTAGTGGTATGGACTTAATAATGCTCTCTGACTCTTGGCGTGATGTATCAAACAAGATAATACGGACAGTTGGTCTACAGCAGATATCAGAGACTACAATGTGGAACCATAGAAGGACACTCCCCATAGACTTCTATCAGTCTACAATAAGCTTGTATGGATCAAAACTTTCCAGAGCTTTTTCCCTATAGGCAACATCTATAGATACCATAACTTATAAAGAAATATAGGTCAGGATTTAATGGGACCCTATTTTAGCGTTAGGGAAAAAGTTGGAAGCAGCCAGACATTATCTCCGACTTTGGGGGTTATTCTAGTCCATTCTTTCTGACAAAATCCTTCTTAGATGGACAAAACCATGTGCACTGCGGGTGGGGCAGATGTAACTTGTGCAGAGAGAATTAGATTTGGGTGGGGTTTTTCTTCAAAGTGAGATCTATATTGAAGTGTAAAATCATGCAGTCAGTATTTTCCCTGCACAGAAACAAAATAACTCACCCAAATCTAATTCTCTCTGCACATGTTACATCTGCCCCCCTGCAGTGCACATGGTTTTGTCCATCTAAGAAGGATTTTGTCAGAAAGAATGAACTAGAATAAACCCCATAATCTCAGAATGTAATGGCGTGCGTCTTAACACTCCAACTGCAAATTGGATCCGACTTCTCAGTGTTTTTTGAGCAGGAAGCGCCTGACTTTTTCGGGCCAACCAGAATGCGTATAGTATAACAGTTGCAGGCCAGGATGTAATGGAAGCCTAGGTAGAAGGTCTCACACAAAACAGCTCTAAATTCGGAGCTGAGGTTTTTTTTTTTTTTTTTTATGGTGTGGGGATAGGTTGTATTCGGCAAGGATGCAAACCAATAACAAGTACACAATTACAGCACCTTTGCAACAGATAATTAATTTTGAAATAGTTCTAAAATTTGACATGTCAAAATAGGGCATGTCCGGTACTTTTCCCTGTATCTGCATACCATTTATGTTACAAGGTATAGCTAGGATATCCTGTAGCATAACCTTTTTTTGGAGATACAGTCACAATTATATACAGTATATAGGCATGCTGCAGATAATTTTAATAATTTTACTCAACAGAAACTGCTTGTGCACCCAATTCACTTCCCGTTGTGAATAAAATGCATTTTTTGGGGTAAAAAATGCAAAAATGACATGTACACTGCATTAGCTATTTTGACAGACTATAGTAATTTATTTTAAGTTTTTTAAGGTTAGAAGTAATTCTAAAAATGTTTATTTGTTACAATTGTTTTGTATACTTGCCGAATTGCCGAATACAACTCACCCCTTCAAAAAAAAAGATCTTATTAAGAGCCCAAAACCTCAGACTTTTAATGAACTCAGATGCTATTACAATTCCTGATTTTGCAAAATGTATGACTTTTGCGAAACAATCGGCTATATCACAAAATCTGTCCAAAATCTGTCATAACATACGAGCCTTGGGCTTCTTCCTCCAGAAATCTCTGGAGAGGGATCTCAACTATTGTTCTCCTGCATCTTGCGCATTTGCTGTCCGAAAGTCATTTATGCGCAATAGGGTCATAAACCTATAAGTCCCTTGCCGAAAGTTATTGTGCATATTATGTGAATTAAATTCTCATATGCACATAAGAAGGGGTAGGATTTAGCCCAGATAATATGGATACTGTATCAATATTGTATCCATACTGTATGCAATACACTTTGCTCTATATCATAATACGGAACATACAGTATAGCATATGTACTGTAATTGAAGTTAGACATCAAATATTTGCTATAATCAGTGTCATACAAATTAAATTAAGGGATTGCAATTTGATTAATTGCTAAACATTTTAACATTTTACGGCGTGCAGATC